>NC_035440.2:21591076-22275368 GCF_002127325.2 Helianthus annuus | reverse complement strand
CGCATTACACCTTTCCAAGGTGATACCTTAAGTAACACTTTTTCACCCACATCAAAGTGAAAATCTTTGCGCTTAGGATCCGCATAACTTTTCTGCCTATCCCTGGCAGCCTTCAAACGATCACGGATCTGAACGATCTTGTCTGTCGTCTCAAAGACGATATCTGGTCCAGACAACTGGACATCTCCAACTTCTGCCCAACAAATGGGCGATCTACACTTTCTACCGTATAGGGCCTCAAAAGGCGCAGCCTTTATGCTGGAATGGTAGCTGTTGTTGTAGGAGAATTCAATCAGTGGTAAGTTCTTATCCCAACTACCACCTAAGTCGATCGCACATGCACGAAGCATGTCTTCCAAAGTTTGAATAGTACGCTCACTCTGACCATCAGTCTGAGGATGGTAAGCCGTACTAAAATTCAAACGAGTGCCCAACGATTGTTGGAAACTCTTCCAAAAATGTGACGTATATCTAGTATCTCTATCCGAGATAATAGATATAGGTATACCATGTAGCGCTACTATCTTATCGACGTATAATTGAGCTAACATATCTGAGCTATACGTCTCTTTGATGGGTAGAAAATGGGCTGACTTAGTCAGTCTGTCTACTATGACCCATATGGTATCATTTCCCTTTTTCGTCTTTGGCAACTTGGTTATAAAATCCATTGTCACCATTTCCCATTTCCATTTGGGAATTTCAGGCTGCTGAAGCAAACCTGACGGCTTCTGATGCTCAGCCTTGACTTGCGCACAAGTCAAACACTTGGCCACATACTCGGCCACGGACTTTTTCAAACCAATCCACCAGTAGTTTGATTTCAAATCCTGGTACATCTTATCTGCTCCAGGATGAACTGAATATTTAGAGCTGTGGGCCTCCTGGAGGATAACATCCCGAAGTCCTCCATATACTGGGACCCATATTCGTCCGTTTAGTCGTAGCATTCCATCCTTGTCGTGGGATAACTGCTCCTCAGTTACTCCCAACTTTTCTGCAGGATAGTTAGCTTCCAGCACAGCTTCCTTCTGTGCAGCTAACACCCTTTCGTTCAAGTTATTCCTTATTTCAATGCGCTTGGCATTGATTCTGATCGGTTTAACCCTTTCCTTTCTACTTAAGGCGTCGGCAACCACATTTGCCTTGCCTGGATGGTATCTTATCTCACAGTCATAATCATTGAGGGTTTCCATCCATCGCCTTTGACGCATGTTCAATTCCTTCTGATTGAACAGATGCTGAAGACTCTTGTGATCCGAATAAATTATGCACTTGGTTCCATACAAGTAGTGTCTCCATAGCTTCAATGCAAATACAACTGCACCCAGTTCCAAATCGTGGGTGGTGTAGTTCTTCTCGTGCACTTTGAGCTGTCGAGAAGCGTAGGCAATGACTTTGCCTTTCTGCATGAGTACACAGCCCATGCCAGTATGTGATGCATCACAATACACCACAAATTCATCTATACCATCGGGCAACGTCAATACTGGCGCATTGCTCAGCTTCTGCTTCAGGATGTCAAAGGATTCCTGCTGCTTAGGGCCCCAATCAAACTTAATCTTCTTACGGGTTAATGAGGTTAGGGGCGCAGCAATCCTTGAGAAGTTCTCGATAAATCTTCTGTAATATCCTGCCAATCCGAGGAAACTGCGAATCTCGGTAGGAGTCTTCGGCTCCTGCCAGTTCATGACTGCTTCTACTTTAGCGGGATCTACTTGGATACCACGCTCGCTTACAACATGTCCAAGGAATTGGACCTCTCGAAGCCAAAATTCACACTTCGAGAATTTGGCATAAAGCTTCTCTTGATACAGAAGTTTGAGAATACAACGAAGGTGTTTCTCATGGTCAGCTTGGCTCTTCGAGTAGATAAGAATGTCATCAATAAAGACTATAACGAACTTATCTAAATAGGGTTTGCAGACGCGATTCATGAGATCCATGAATGCGGCTGGTGCGTTGGTGAGCCCAAACGGCATCACTAGGAACTCGTAATGTCCATAACGAGTCCTAAACGCGGTCTTGTGTACGTCTTCCTCCTTGACCTTAACTGATGATATCCTGACCTTAGGTCAATCTTGGAGAAATAACTTGCTCCTTGCAACTGATCGAACAGATCGTCGATCCTGGGTAACGGATACCGATTCTTGATAGTGACCTTATTAAGCTCACGGTAATCGATGCACAGACGCATCGAACCATCCTTCTTTTTAACGAATAAGATTGGCGCTCCCCAAGGAGACGAGCTAGGTCTAATAAAACCTTTGGCTAAAAGCTCATCCAACTGCGTCCTCAACTCCTTCATCTCCGTTGGTGCCAATCTGTATGGTGCTCTTGCTACAGGTGCTGCACCTGGTATGATATCTATCCGAAACTCTACTTGCCTATCCGGTGGCAATCCGGGTAGTTCTTCAGGAAATACCTCAGGGTATTCCGAAATAACAGGAATATCTTCAATCTTCGGCTTCGGCTCATCTATGGTAACTTGTGCCATATAAATGACACATCCCTTCTGCATGCATCTGGATGCTTTGAGCATGGACACTTGCTCCGGCAATCCATGCTGGGTATCTCCTTGAATAGTAAGTGACTCACCAGACGGAGTCTTAACTATTACTTGCTTTCTATTGCACAGAATCTGGGCTTGGTTACTCGACAACCAATCCATGCCTATTACTATGTCAAATCCAGCTAACTTAAAGGGAAGCAAGGACAGCGGGAAGGAATGATTCCTAATGGAGATAACACATCCATCTAGAACAGTTGAGGCGGTTTCTAAGGTTCCATCGGCTAATTCCACCTCATATTTCACGCTTAAGGTTTTAACAGGAAGGTTCAACAGTTTACAAAACTTATCATCTACAAACGATTTATCAGCCCCCGAATCAAACAAAACTCTAGCAAAAATATCGTTTACAAGAAACGTACCGGTAATGACGTTATCGTCAAGGACTGCTTCCTTTGCGTCCATTTTGAAGACTCTCGCATTAGTCTTCTTCCCTTCCTCGGCCTTCTTTGCAAATTTTGGACAGTTGGGCCGAATGTGCCCTTTCTCGTTGCAACCAAAACACGTTGCATCCTTCATCTTCTTGCAATCCACAGCTTTATGGTCTGTGGACTTGCAGATTCCACATCGTTTCTCTGAAGACTGGGATTTTGTTTCTAACCGACACCTCCCAAAGTGGTGTCTCCTACAAATCTTGCATCTGGGTTTCTCACCCGACTGATGATCATTTTTCCTAGACCCCGACCCTTTCCTGTGGTCGTTGTTCCCTCTATGTCGCTTTTCAGATCTTCGTGAGGTGTCATCCTCACGTTTTCGTTTGTTCTCCTCAGAGCTCTTCATAGCTCTCAATCTAACCACGTCTTGAGTGAGGGAGAGGGATAGATCCGCTACGGATCTAAATGTTGTAGGTCTTGAAGCTTTGACGCTGGCTTTAATCTCCGGTGCCAGACCCCCAATGAATCGAGCAATCCTACGCGGCTCCGGGGTTACCAAGTAAGGCACTAAACGAGACAGCGTGTTGAACGTAGTAAGATACGCTTGGCAGTCGAGGTTCTTCATAACTAAGGATACAAAATCCGATTCAATTCGCTCGACCTCGTGCTGCGGACAGAAGTTCTCTTTGATCAGTGCTACAAACTGATCCCAAGTCATGCTATATAGAGCGGTCTTTCCAGTAGCTTGTAGAAGCGACTTCCACCATGCTAACGCGTCTCCCTTGAACGACTGGGACGCGTACTTCACAACATCTCTATCAGCACACCCGCTGATATCAACCACAGTATCCATCTCGTCAATCCACGTCATACAATCGACGGCTCCCTTTTCCCCAGTGAAATCTCTGGGCTTGCAGGATACAAAATACTTGTACGTACAGGACCTGCTGTACGTGTCATGTTTCAGTTCAATCTCCTGCTTTGGGATGCTGCTGTGGTTGGAGGAATGATTATCATCCTCGGCTTTCTTCGGCTCACTCTTTTTAGACGGCGGCTTACTATGAGCCCCAGAATGAGTCTTAGCCTTGACATGCGTCACTGAGCGGGTTCTACTCTGAGTACCACTAGATTCTTTGAACTGCCTATCCATAGCCTTGGCGACAGCATTATCTATTAGTGCTTGCAATTCTGCACCGGTAACGTGAATCTTTGCATTATCTGAGCGTTCCCCAGAATGACTGTTGGTTTCTTCCGATTTGGCCATTGTAGCTTTAAGCTACAATAAAGGACAAGGTCTTATTTAGAACCTAACAGTATTATCGTCCTAGACGATTTATTAACCATGGTATCAAAACCTTAGCAGTTAATTTAATAAATTTCATTCAGGCTTTTATTAGCAATCAAGGAATGAAAATATATATATTGGCACCATAGGCCTAGTCACAAGGACAATCACTAAATTATAAATTTAGATTTTTACAGGATTATAAATTGTATAATTTAAACAAATAATCCTTTACTAGACAGAGAGTCATAAACCACAACTGTCATTATATAACATAGTTATAACCCGTAGGTATCAAGTCATAAACAGACTTGTGTACAGATATAATCTGTAGATATTTCTTCACTAGGCAGGGAGTCATAGACCACAACTGCCACTATATGACATAGTCATAACCCGTAGGTATCAAGTCATTAATAGACTTGTATACAGATAAAATCTGTAGATAATTCTTTACTAGGCAGGGAGTCATAGACCACAACTGCCACTATATGACATAGTCATAACCCGTAGGTATCAAGTCATTAATAGACTTGTATACAGATATAATCTGTAGATATTTTATTAAAAAGGGTGGCTTGTGTGATTCTACAGATCACGCTTGGCCAGAATGTTAACATGTTCTCAGATGTTAACAGGGAGTTGAATCCTTTCAACCAGGTTTTACCATCAGGGCCAGGCCTGTTAATAAGGTATTCAGGCTAGGTTATACCTTACTAAGATTCTTATAAAATGGCAAATCAAATAAAAATTGATATTTTCCATTATTTTAATATTATATTCATGCATATAAATAAAATGATAAATTCAAATTAACCATTTTAAATTTCCAATAAAATACCAGTACATATTTGCCCTAAACGGGACTTTGAAATAACATGGGTAACATGAATAACAGGCCCGCGCAGGGGCTAAACAAGTAACAACAATAACAAAACAAAATAAAGCAAACCCACGCAGGGGTCAACAGAATAGCATACCCACGCAGGGGTAGAATAAGATAGATATACCCACGCAGGGGTAGAGTACTGGAATAAATGTCCACGCAGGGACATGAGTACATGAAATGATAATCGAAGGATTCAACGATCCTTCTTGCTCTTACCTTTGAGCAAATCGAATACCTTCTGGAACATGCCACGGTTGTGACGGCGATCATTTTGCATCTCCCGTCGCATGCTATCAATCCCATGCAGGATCTCCTGAACCTGTGGCGGCGACATCATAGGCGCCGGTGATGGTGGCTGGTAGTGCTGCGGCTGCGGCGGCTGGTAAGGCTGCGGCTGCGGTGGCTGCTGGTAACCCGGAGGGTAACCAAAAGTAGACTGCCCAGCAGTCCAAGTGTCTCCCAATGGACCGCTAGGAGGGAGTGAGCTGTAGTTCACAGCTTGCCAGTAAGGGTCTCCCGTGTAATCATAACCCTGAGGGAAAACATGCTCGAACGGGTTAAACTGAGCGGCACTAGCATAAGCCGGAATCGGCTCTCCAAAATTCTGCGGCGGCAGAGGCGGGATCGGAACAGAAGTAACCTCCGATACGGGATGCTGAGACTCCCCTGTCTCGGACTCCCCGGGTAGAGACGTGTAGCGGCTGCTACTAACACGTGGAGGGGTGCCTATGCGAATCCGTCCGCGCGTAGACATGCGCGCATTCCTCCTCGGCCTCTGAGGTGGAGGAGGTAAAACTGGCGGCGGCGGTGGTGACGGAGTGATCACGTCACGCCATTGGGCCTCAGATAGGTCCTGCGGTAGAGGCGGCTGCTGCTGGAGCTGCTGCGAGTGGTGCTGCGAGTGCACCGGCGAACCATGGAGCGATTGGAGCATCGGAGTACCATGGAGTGATTGAAGCATCGGAGAGTTGTGGCTAGGGGTGAAGTACCAATCATGCTGCTTAAACCTCTCCTGAAAGCTGTCCCCACCATTATAGGGTGATCCCCTAAATGGCGACCCATCCGATATCTCAATCGGATGGTTAGGCGTACCTGATGGTGGTAGCGACGGGTCCGTATCCTCGTCTACGTCCATCTCGTGCTCTCCCTGAAAATGGTCCTCCGGCCCGAGTGGGTTGTGGCCCACTGGCTCCTCCACATAAGCATTAGGGTTATATAAACCCTGGTAGACGGGCGCAGGATACTGCTGCGGTGACTGGTGCAATGGTATGTACGATCCATGCGAACCATGGGGCCCGTTCTCCGAGTGGGGCCCAAACGAGTGGGGTAAAGACGGTGAAGTGCTGGCGGACACCGAGTGCCTAGCAGGCTCGGCGAAAGACCTCCAAAGGTCGTTGGCGGCCGTGTTGTGCGTGGCGGATGGTGCTCGCCTATGTGAGGGCCCTGCCTCATGGTCGTGGGTAGTAGCAAATCCTCCTCGACCTCTCATTCTTGGCGGCATAGTGATCCTGTCAAAAATCAAACAAGTTGCACAACAATATACATAAGACAATGCAATAATAAATAAAAATAAATTAAACGAAAAGTTGAACATTCCTAAGTTCTTTGTCTAGACTCGAAAATCGAGGAATGTGCATTTGTGTAACTGAGATTAAACACATTAGGACAGTGTTTAATTCACTCAGCGTTGGCTCTGATACCAACCTGTCACACCCCCAATTTCCACGTGTCACCGGTGGGCCCGGTGTGGGGTACAGTGACGTAGTTGGCATCGTCATAGACAATCAACACAATATAATAATGCACAGCGGAAGCAGAATAGAAACATTTCAACTTTAAATAAAGTGTAATAATAAATATCACAGTAGTTGAAATGGATCCACAGGCGGATCAAATAAAAATAGAAATAAATAGTTCAACAGATAATTGTCGTCCGAGTTTGCGAGACTATTGTGGACGCTCTCTAGGAAACAGCCAGCCTATTTCCGTATAGTACCTGCACTTAATCTTTTGGGAAAAATACGTCAGTCTACACTGGTAAATACAAATCGACTGACTCATTTTGAAAATGATTGAAAATTGATTTAAATGCACAAGGCATAAATATTTTTATTAACTTGGGATATTTATATAATATAAACTTGTGAACGAATTACATGCACTTATATCTCTGGTGGCCCGGGATCTACTGTCCGGGCTAGAGATTTAATTGACACACCACATTAAAGAGTTATACACGACGAGTGTACGCCTACACCCCGTGCTCTGGTCGTGGCCATCTCGTAAGATAATGCCAAGGATATCCGGGACACGGTCAATAACCCCCCAAAGCCTTTAAGTAAGACAAGACTGTTTAAACGAAGTCGCACAAGCTATTCAAGACTGTACACCTATAAGGCGCAGGACTTGTGCGCCCGATCAAGCGGTATTTTAAATACCGTACCCCAAGCCCGTATAGGGAAAATAAGTCAAAATGTATTTACCTGAGCAAGTATAAGTCACAAACGATAAGTGTTGGTAGCTTTTACCGGGCTTCCTAATCTGGAACAAAGGTTTATAATTAACCTATTAGATTCCTAACGGGTCTTTTATTTAAGCCTAAGCTTTGACCGGTTAGTTTTAAGAATGATACGGTTTACGCACGATTAAGCGAAAGACCGGATAGAATGTGATTTAGACCCGACAAGTTTGAATACTTGTATAATATGGGTATACTAAATACATTCTGGATTTCGAAATAAAAATGATATTGTTTGACCCGTTTCGGTCAATTTACGCAAACTAGTTACGTAAACCGAACCGAATGCGAAAAAGGCGATACGGGTAGACCAATGATTCAAATGCAAGTTCCCTGAGATGATATGCTTAAAATATGATATTATATCAGTAAGTTATGTTCTATATTGCCCGGGAAAATTTCAAACTCAATTTATGCCTTAGAAGGGCATTTTGGTCATTTAAAAGATAATAAAAGAGTAAAATTATAAATCTGGGTTTCGGGTCTGATTCAAACAGTAAATATACTTAATATAACATATTATATCAGTAGGGTATGACCCATATACCAAATATATCATTTAAAACCAAACTATGCACCGTAGGGGCAATTTAGTAATTTCACAAGGGCTAAAAATGCCAAAACTGGAAACCTGAGTTCAAAATATTATACTTACTGTTATTATATGAAAATATGTAATTTACATCAGTAGGTATGAGTCTTATAGGTTTAAAACAAGTATAACGCTTACTATGTGCTTAAAACGCTAAATATGCGATTCAAGGGCGTTTTCGGGTTTTCAAATTAAATCTGAGATTTTTATATTTCCAGAACACTTAAAATAATTTATTCATCATTTAAAATCAGTAGAAAAAGGTTTCGGGTCAAAAGGATGTGTAAAACTCATTTTATGGCTAAAACGGTCAAAACCGACATAAGCCGAAATGACTAGGTGATCTAGGATCCGTTCAGCCAAAAATTAATTAAAAATCATCAAAATTCCCAGAATATTATATTACATCAGTTGGTAAAAAGTTTTGTACCAAAACGTGGCCAGAAACGGGTTCTACGCAAAAAGGACCGTTTATGTAAATTTATAATATAGTTTTGCGCTAATGGCCATAACTCACAATCTGGACCACCAACTGATCCGAAACTTTCGGTGCAAGTTTATATAATAAAAATAAAGATCTCTACTCTTTTACTTTTCCAAAAATCCCGTTTTAAATCAAAAAGGGCAAAATAGTCAACTTTATGCATAAACCGGAAACATGCATTCGAATAAGCTAAGCATAGGCTCAATCAAAGAAAATTCCAGAAAGTTTAACTAAAATAAAAATAGTCAAAAATACTTTCCAATACAGATCTCGAACATGCATGTACGAATCCGAATCGATAGTCTACGAAATAATCGTTTTACAAGACTTTCGGTTCCGATTCGTGGCTATACTATAGATTGTCGAGTTGATGATGATTAAAACACATTCTTATATGTATTACAAGTTATTTTTAATGATCAATCAGGTTGCATGTCATCTATATCATTAATCATGTCATTTTTCACAAAAATCGTTTCTGTTGACTTTTTAGAAATAGGTTTGACTCGACATTTATCATGCATGTAGTGGGAATCAGGTAGTACCCTTTAGAGGGTTTGTTTCCCACATAAATACCAATCTATAACAAGTTTCAATTCGAGAAATGACTGATAGGAATCCGTTTAATCGGAAAGTCAAAGGTTATGAACACCCAGTTTGACTTTTATCAATAATCACAACAAGAATGGATTAAGGAACGAATTGAAAGCTTACAAGAGTCCTATGGGTGTTTAGTGAACACTAGGAGTCGGCCTTGTTGATCAGATTTCCTCCAGAAAGCTGTCTTGAAGTTCTTGAATGTTGAGCACTTTGGTTACTATGAAAAATGATCAAGAAATGTGATCAAGACCTGATTTAAAGCCAAAATTTCGAGGTTCCTGTAGTAGTAGCCATGCAAGACATGTCATTGGTGCATTTGGAGGCGAAACCAGCTGTTAGGCACCCAAAATCGGACTCAAATAACCCATTTTCGAATTTCTGCACGCTGGGCAACCCACGCGGCCCGCTTGGTCTTTCCCAGGCGGGTCGCCTGACCCCTGGTTCAGCCAAACAACTTTCAATTGTTGACAGCTTTGACCCCTGAACTTGTATGTGATGTTTCGGCTATTTTTCTCGACCCGTAAACCCCCAAACTTGGTTTTTAAGAACCCTAGGACTTTTACCAACATGGTAATGCTCTCGGATAACTTTGCGCTCAACCGAAAAGCCCTGAATTCGACGTTGACGCTTTTAGTCCCTTAAGTACGGTTTTGGCCATAACTTTCTCATACGTTGACGAAACTTCATGAAATTTTTACCACATATTCTAGTGAGTATATTTTAGCTATACAAAGCTTCGGGTCTGCCAAAAGTTCACTCAGAGGTATAAATTAAACATGTTGACACTTTTGGCCCCTATAGTTTACAATACCTCACTTTTGTGCAATTTCCGCGTCGTATGATCCATGAACCATCCGTTAAAGGTTATAAACATTATGTGGGGTTATCATAGAGTCCATTTATCCATTGTTGACACTTAGGACCCTTACGTTCCCTAGTTTTCACTGTTTGTCACTTTTAGTCCCTCTAAAGTATGTTTTCACATAACGGAACCTTATGACACGTGTCAAGACATTATTGGACGAATTTTTTCGAGGTGTTACAATCTTGAAGAAATTAGAGAACCAACAACAACCGCTGATTAAGTTGGAACGTCTGAACAACAAGAAATTGTTGCTGATGAATCAGACATGAACACTGGTGTTCGCAGAGTAGCAGGACTCGTAAAGAACCTGAAAGATACCTTTGGCATCTCGAAGGTGCTGAAGTCTTGGTAGTAGATGAGTCTAATGACGAACCTACTAACTACAAATCTGCTATCTCAGATCCTGAATCTGTGAAATGGCTGGAAGCCATGAACACTGAGATGCAATCTATGCGTGATAATCAAGTCTGGGACTTGGTTGAGCTACCCCCCGAATCTCGGGCAGTAGAGAGCAAATGGGTTTTCAAGAGAAAAAATGATATGCATGGAAATGTACACACCTTTAAAGCATGGCTAGTTGCGAAGGGTTTCACTCAAACTCAGGGTATTGACTATGATGAAACCTTCTCGCCCGTTGCTATGATCAAATTGATCAGGATATTGCTTGCCATAGCCGCGTACTATGACTACGAGATATGGCAAATGGATGTCAAAACCGCTTTTCTTAATGGGCATCTCTCTGAAGATGTCTATATGGTTCAGCCAGACGGTTTTGTTGATCCAAAGTATCCTAATAGGGTGTGCAAGCTGAATAAGTCCATTTATGGACTCAAGCAGGCGTCTCGTAGCTGGAATCTTCGTTTTGACCAAAAGATCAAAGAGTTTGGTTTTGTCAAAAATGAAGATGAGTCTTGTGTTTACAGAAAGGCTAGTGGGAGCACTATATCATTCCTCATCCTGTATGTGGATGATATACTAATTATTGGAAACAGCGTCCCTATGCTTAACGAAGTTAAACACTATTTGGGAACTTGTTTTGCAATGAAAGATCTTGGAGAAGCAGCTTATATTCTAGGAATCAAGATCTATAGGGATAGATCTAAGCGACTTCTTGGGCTAAGTCAAAGTACATACATAGACAAAATGATGACATGATTTAAGATGGAAAACTCCAAGAAAGGAGGTGTTCCTATGACTAAAGGGACTGTGTTGAACAAATCGCAATCTCCTTCAACGGACATTGAAATTAAGCGAATGGAAGTAGTTCCATATGCTTCAGCGATTGGTTCTATCATGTATGCTATGTTATGTACTAGACCTGACATCTCGCATGCTTTAAGCATCACTAGTCGTTATCAGCAAACTCCTGGCATTGCCCATTGGACTGCTGTTAAGAACATTCTGAAGTATCTGAGAAGAACTAAAGATATGTTCTTAGTATTTGGAGGAGTAGAAGAAGAGCTCACTGTAAGATGTTACATTGATGCCAGTTTTCAAACTGACCTAGATGACTCTCGCTCTCAATCAAGTTTTGTATTCACTCTAAATGGAGGAGCTATCTCATGGAAGAGCTCCAAGCAGAGTGTGGTGGCGGATTCAACCATCGAATCTGAATATATAGCCGCATCAGATGCTGCAAAGGAGGCTGCTTGGATGAAGAAATTCATAACTGACCTCGATGTGGTTCCAAGCATTAAGAAAACCATCGAGATATTCTGTGATAACACAGGTGCTATTGCTCAAGCCAAAGAGCCCAGGTCTCATCACAGGGCCAAGCACATTCTAAGAAAGTTCCACTACATACGGGAAATTGTGGAACATGGAGACATCGTGATAAGCAAAGTGAACACAGATCAAAACCTAGCAGACCTGTTTACTAAGCCCATGACTGAGGACAAGCATGATCAGCACATGGGTGCTATCGGGCTTAGATTAGCTAGCAGTATGTTTTGATTTAGTATTTGGATGTACGAACTTTTAACTGTTGTACTTTTTGAATTCATTGTTGATTTACTAGTTAAATGCAATTCTGAATCTTATAACTGTGTTCGATTTTAATACGTTTAATCTGTGAATCTTGCATTCTAAACTATCTATAGTCGGTCAGACTCGTGGGAACGATTCTGAATTAAGACTATTCTGACTTTGGACTCAAGGAGTTGACTTCCAAATTCACAGACCTCATTGAGAATGACGTTGGATGTACCTCGCATCAAATCATCTTCATGGATCTTAGTCATAAGATGCTTTGATATTGGTATACTCATTTAGTATCCTTTAACCTGAGATACATATTAGAATTTCCGTTTACCAAGGATTATTCTTTGATTACCGTCAACCGTTGTCATGTAACTGCCAGTCATAAAGGCTTTAATTGGGAATAGTTCTGAAGTTCAGTGGGAGTTGTATGTAGTCCATATGGGATTCTGTACTCTTACATGATATGTAACAGTTAGACATTGTGGCGCCCTCGTTGATTCAAACTGGTGAAGTGTAAGGCCTTACCCAAACTTACTGTGTGTTTGTTTGGACCACTTTGACTCTTGATCGAGAACAATAATAATTGAACACCATATGAGAATGAACTTAATCCATGTCTCATTGATTCAATTTATGCCTTTTACAGAAAGGATAAATGACAACAATTACCATAAGTCTATTGTCTTGCAATAGTAAGTTGTTACTAATGGCAAAGTGTTTTGGTTAATGACTTTAAAGTGTCATACCTTTTGGGGGCAGCCATGTGCAGCTAGAGCGCCGCTGACTGTCTGCGTTGAGGATTTTATCGAAGACCGTCCAAGTGGGAGATTGTTGGATTTATATGTACGGTTTGATAAGTCAACGCTGCTGACCGAGCTATGACCCGTAAGAGTTACACCTTGGGCAACGAGCATTAAATCCACTTAACTCGATTAACTGGTGATCACGAACAATTAACGGAACGAAATATATAATTATCTTGAATAATTATCTATCCACGAGAAACGGAATTTATTATTTATACGGGTTATAAATAATATAACGTTTAATTACTTATTTAATTAAACTTTGTTTTTTGGGCTTCATATCGCGTCTGGGCTTGAACTTATTATATTAGGCTTCGGGGCCTATGAGATAATTAGGATTATTAGTTAACCTAAATATATATATCTATATATATTTTGTTCTATTATCTTCTTGATATACTCCTACTGCCGTAAGAAAAGGCAAAAAGGATTCACTTTGTGTTTTGTGTGAGACAATCACAAAAGAAGGAAAAACAGCCGTCACCTCCACAAAAGGTTGGTGTTGCTTTTTTTTGCTTTCGTTTACGATAGTTGACTGGTCAAGCCAAAGTCACCGCCGCTCGGTTCGTGTTTGTGTCTAGCACTCGTTCGTTGTACCTCGGTGTCTCACACGGTTATTATTAACCAAAAGGGTATAATTTTTCTCATCGGTAGATTAATTATTTTATGTATCGTATTTGCATGTTTGTAACCATGATCCTGTCCGACTCACTTATGGTGTTGATTATTTATATTTATTCCGTTGCGTTTTTATTAATTATATATTTAGTTAATAAAATATGTCAAATCCGTTTTGATAAAAGTAAAAATTGACACCACTGAATCCCAACAACAATATCATATTGTCAAATAATATTCGAATTTTGGTGATATGATTTTGGTAGAATAACAAATTTAGATGATATTTTTTAGTAGAATAATGAATTTTTATGATATTTTGTAAAAAAAAAACACACTTTTTTTTCATTTTACATTTAATCGGAAAATCAAACAACCGGATCCGAACTAACCCGAACCCAATTGATCCAAACTATAATTGGCTTGATTATCGGGTCACTTTTTTTCTAGCCAAACTCGAACAATCTGACACGAAAAACCCCTCGCTTAATTTACATGTAAAAAACTCATTAAAAATACTTTTACATAGAAATAAAATCATATTAACATAATTTCGACAGAGCTTTTGCATATAAATATATGTAGAAGCCGTTTAATTAAAAAAATAGTTTTTGTAGTTTTTTTACCTTTTAAAGCTGTTTTTTGATTGTTTTAATTTTTTTTATTAAAGCGACTTTAACATTTATTTATATGAAAAACTACGAAAATAAATTGGGTAAAAATTAACCTTTACATGTACACATGAATTTTAATAAGCATTTTAAAAAGATTTTACCATAATTTCTAGGCTCTTTAGTTTATTATTGTTTCCCAAAAAAAGAGAAACAGGTGAGTGTGGTTGAACAAGAGATAAGAGGTTTTAATTAAATATACATTATTATTATTTTTATACATTATTATTTTATTATAACAGGGAAAATAAAGTAAGAAAAACAATCACGCGATTACGGACCTTGATTCTTGAAGGTGTCGCGAAGTGATACTCCTCGTGCTGTGCATGCTATTTATTTATATATATCATTTATTTATATTTATATTTATATCCTCCTTGAAATATGAACTAACCCATTATTCTAAAAAGATATAAAATAATGCATTAAAATTCAAGAACATGCCCCACAGGTCTTTGACAGAACGTGAACAATAAAACAAAACAACTAATACATAAAATAATAACAAAATCAAAGATTTGGGTTGACAATGATAAACAACAATAAAAATTAATATAAATCGTTATCATGTGTACACACAGCTGATGGTTACTATCTGTTTATTTATTTATGAAAAGTAAAAATTATTTTCCTACATCCTTGATGTTTAGGCTCAGACTCAGCCTCATCTACCACCATCTTTTAAATTGATATACAAGAATTTGGAATTCGTGAATTGATAATCCTTTTTTAGTTAGTTATAAGAGTATATATGATGATTCCACACTCAGAGGCATGAACCATCTTAGTCACGTTTAGGTGACACCATTTTTGCAGGTTTATGGGTGTTAATGGGGCGTGAAGGATTCGGCATTAACCCACACTTGAAGGGGTGAAACTTGAAAGGGGAGGGCGTGGCAAGTTTGATCGATGTAGCTCTTCCGTGATGGTCACACCCTTGACGTGGTTACCCAACACATAGTCAACAAGAATAAAGTAACTATATACTTTTTATATTTGTTATAAGTTTTAATTAGTTTTCAGGTATGGGTTTTTTTTTCCAAATCGAAGGTAAACATGAAAAAATGGAATATATACAGAAAGGGGATAAAAGTAAGCTTTTGTCGTATCTTGTGAAATTACTATGCTATAAGCTCCAAAATTCGTCCATTGTTTGCTACAAATCCGTTCCACTTGCCGTTATCATGATAAACAACCTCTAAATTCATTTTTATGGGATAAATCAACAATCAACTTTTTGCGAACTGGACCCCGTCTCGCGACGCGTCGGGCATATCCTTCTCCTCTCGCGCGACGCGACAGGCTAATTTCCATAAATCTTGACTTTTCCCCCTCGTGTCACACGAGGTGGCCTTCCATTCCCTGTCGCGTGGCACGATAGGGTGTTTTTCCAGATTTTCGCTTCGTTTAACTTGTCGATCAACTGTAGCTCGTCCGTAGGTTCGGTTTTAACCAATTTAGCTCGTTTTCGCCCGTTATAGCTTCCTTTCTACTCTGAAGCCCTGCAAATCACAAACGATTAAGTACAATACAAGATCCTATACAAAACATAACGAAAATTATACAAACTGTACACGGAAACTAGATGTATTTTGCAATACATCACACTACTTCAGTATTTTTATCATTAACAAGCAGTTACAATAATTATTTCACATAGTACACATAGTACAACACGTTTCCAAATATATCACATTGAAACAGGAATCTATTGCTCTTTAATTGGACAACATTTACGAGTAATTGTTATTTAGGGCAATAGGTGTAGAAAGGTAACTAACTGAGGGTTCATAGGTTATAGTTATCATTGTAAATAGTATCAGATAATTCTGCATCCCTATCTATAAACTACTTATAAAAGTATGTAACTTGTTTTAAGCAGGCCTAATGTCACACCCCGATATTTCCACATATTACCGGTGGGCCCGGTGGGGAGTATCGTGACGTAGTTGATATCATCATAGTCAAACAACACAAATTTAAATGCACAGCAGAAGCAAAAGATAGATTTATTTCAACCGAATAAAATTGTAATATTAAGTATCATAAACAGTTGAAATAGATCCACAGGCGGATCAAAATAAAGAGGAAACTTGTTCAACAGACTTAAATGCATCCAAGCTTGCGAGACTCTTATTGATGCTAAGAAGAGGCCAGCCTATTACGAGTAGTACCTGCACTTAGTCTTTTTGGGAAAATACGTCAGGTTACACTGGTAAATACAATTTAACTGACTCATTTTGAAAAGATTTAAAATTGATTTGAATGCACATGGCACAAAAGATTTTTTTTTATAACTTGGGATAATTATTTGAATATAAACTTGTAAAAGAATTACATGTTTCTTATGCGTTCAGTAGCCCGGGTTTACACCAGGTTAAAGATTAATAGACACACCACATGATATAGTCCCGCAGCGGTTAATCCCGAAACCGGCGGTTATACCTTATTAATTATTTATGCACTAACGGGTGTACGCCTACACCCGCGTGCTTAGGTCGTGGCCATTTCTTAAAATGATGCCAAGGATATCCGGGACATGGTCATTAACCCCCCCCCCCCCCCCCCCAAAGGCTTTAAGCAAACAAAACAAGTTAAACGGGTCATTTCAATGATTTAACCTTCATACAATTAAAGATTCAATGCCCGACCAAGCGGTATTTTATATACCGTACCCCAAGCCCGTATAGGGAAAATAAGTTAGAAGTATTTACCTTTGCAAGTAATATTCACAACAAGCAAGTGCACGTAGCTTTTACCGGGTCTCCTATTCTGGAACGAAGGTTTATAATAACCTATTAGATTTCTAACGGGTCTTTAATTAAGCCTAAGCTTAGACCGGTTAGTTTTAAAGAAGATACAGTTCAAACGCATGAAAGGCGAAGACCGATTTAGAATGTGGTTTTGACCCGACAAGCTTGCATGCTTGTTTAATGTGGGTAACTTAAACACATTCTGGATTTTGAGACAAAAAGATATGGTTTGACCCGTTTCGGCTAATAAATGCAAACTTAGTTACATATGCCGATCCAAACGCGAATAATGCATAACGGGTGACCATAAGAGTCATACACAGGTTTCCTAAGTTAATATGTCTTAATTATGTTGTGACATCAGTAAGATATCTTCTATTATGCCCAAAATGATTTTTAAACTCAAATTATGCCCCGAAAGGGCATTTTGGTCATTTAAAAGGTTATAAAAGAGTTTAATTAGCAATCTGAGTTACAGGTCTGATTTATTCAGTAAATATACTTAATTTATCAAGTTATAACAGTAGGGTATCATCTATATGTGAAATTTATTAATTATAACCATACTATGCACCGTAAGGGCATTTTGGTAATTTCACATAAGCCTAAAAGGTCAAAACTGGAAATCTGAGTTTAAATCTTTTGCTTACTATTAAAATATAAAAACTTACTGAATATATCAGTAGGCATCAAACCTTATATGTTAAAAATTGTTTTAATACATACTATGCGTTAAAAACGCTTAAAAAGGCGATTTGGAGCTATTTCCGGGTTTTCAAAGGAAAGCTGATATTTTTATAATTCCAGAAGGCTCAAAATAATTTATTTATCATATTAGATCGGTAGAAAAAGGTTTGGTATCAAAAGGATTTGTAAAACTCATTTTATAGCCCAAAAGGGCAAAACCGGCAATAACCGAAATAAGCTTAGAACTCTAAGTTATGCTCAGCCTAAAAACCCAAAATATTATTTTATATCAGTAGGTATAAAGTTTGATATCAAAAAATTGGGTTTAGATATGCTATATGCTAATTATGCCATTTAATTCACAAAAAGCTTTCTAATTACGTTAATGAGCATAACTCCTAATCTAGACCTCAAACTGATGTCAAATTTTAGGTACAAGTTTATAAATCAGTAACTAAGGTGTCTACTCTTTTACATTTTCAAAAATCACATTTTAAGGTCATTTGGGCATAATGGTCAACATATAAGCATTTAGCGGAAACATGCATGTGAATCGGATAACTAGTGAATCAAGTTGTATAATCTCAGAGGGTTATACCAACATGAAACCTAGTCCTAAATAAGCTCTAAGGCACATCTAAACTATGATTAAACGGGTCAGAACTGAAAGTCAAAGTAGAAGTCAAACTATGCGACTTTCGGTCCCGAACCGAGCCTAAACTGAAAATTGTCGGGGTGAACATGTTTAGACATGTTCTTATATTAATTAACAAGTTATATTAATGATAAAACAGGTTGCATGGATCCTACATTGCTAATTATGCATTTATTTGAACTTAAGCTTTCTGTTGACTTTTTAAGATCAAGTTTGACCCGACAATTGACCTAGTTAGAGTGGGAATCAGAGGATACCCTTTGGGTTTGATACCCACATAATTACCTACTCATAGGTATTTTTAATTCAAGATTTGACTGGATAATTATTGATTAATCTCGAAGTCAAACCTTAATTACGACGGTTTGACTTTTAGCTAATTAACTAAGCTAAACTGAATTAAAAAAGATTAAGGACACTTACAATAGTCCTAAGTATGATTAGGGACCTTAAGAAAACTTGTTGAAGTCCAGAGAAGCTCTAGAGCAATGTTTTCTAAGTGAGTGTTGAAGTGAACAAAAATGTTGCAACTTCTATTTCTTTATATAGTGAACCCAAATGCACAAGATCATGCCAAGCCACTTTACTAATGTTATGGGATGATCCCAGGTGTCCCTATGTTGCCCAATACCAGTTGCAAGGTCCCTGTTTTCGAAAACCATCCATATAAGGCGGTGCAACCTGCTGAACAGGCAGCTGTCCAATTTCTGCTGCCAACGACTGGCTTACGGATCGTAAGCCGAAGTCCTTGCGGTCCGTATGCTCCTCTTGTGGACCGTATGCTTAAACGGATGCGGTCCGTAACCGACCCTTGCTTAAATCGCCCAGTTGCAGGGCTTGCAGACCGTAAGCCTAACACCATACGGTCCGTATCCGATGACCAGAATCCAAAAACTTGTAAACTTCCAAGCTTTGACCATGCAACTTTGGAATTTCCGAATCTCATGCCTTCTCTGCAGTAGGGGGACCATATGGGCAGGCTTTGCATGTCCTTGCATGTGTTGCCATGCACATGAAGTTTTTGGACACATCTAAATGGCTTTACAAAATGTTCTTGTCGTGCAATTGAATAAGGTTTAATTCTTTTGAACAAGAATTAGATTATGAGCTTGTTGTAACATTATTTTGAGTACCCAAATTCTTTATAACTGAATTTATTTATTATAGGATTAACTGGTTTAGTATCTTAGATGTTTATCATAATGATTTATGTTCTTGGGATTTATAATTTTGTCGCTCAGAGGTATTTTAATAACATGTCGACATTTTAAATCCTACCATACATCTTTTACTTGATCCGGGTTCCTGACACGTTTATCTTACATGACACGTGTCTTTATTTTATTGGGTATGATTTTACGAGGTGTTACACCTAAATACAAAGGTTGAAGCCGAGATATCCCTACCGAATACCTAATTCGCTAAAACCTCTGGCTTTGATACCAACTGTGACACCTCACCCAATAAGAATGCTTTGTAACACATTAGATACAAAGTGTACTTATTTTATTTATAACAACTTACTTTACAAGGTCTGAGATCTGAAATACAACATCTGGTTAAACTAAGCCTAGTCTGATATTACAAAACTTCCACCAGATTACACAATCTGGGATATATGGTTCTACCAAACTATTAAGAGTCTAAGATATACTATTCCATCACATCCTTACAAGCCTAGACTTATAGCCAACGATCATGCCCTATCACCTGTGACACATGATTAAAAGACATCAGTTATTGGTAGTGAGTTCATGAATATACACATGTTAAAACCACCTTATATCATCGTGACTTTGTACCAGCCCATATCATCATAACCCAACGTCCATACGTGATACATCATCATGCATTCAATGCCCTCTACACCACAGGTGTAAACCAGAGAAATCCCACTGTAATTGCACGTATAAGGGACCACAAATATCGTGTGTATGAGTGCACAAGTTACGTACATGCGTACAACAATCATGCATTGAGATTACGGTTTGGGAGAAACATGTTTACATATTGAAAACGAACATAAAACTCACCTCTTGCTAGTTACGTAACAGTTTATAACAATTGCTAATATATTCAGGTACTATCTCAAGGTCCTGACACAATTTACATAATCATAAGTTAGGTAACGGTACACCTAACTAATTATTATCATGGTTGGATATTGGTTAGCGTTGACTTGTTTAAGCTTGGGTGATTAGTCGATGCCTTAATTAATCCTCCAAAAACTTGCCTCCTCCCGCACCGAGTAGCCTTATAGGAGTTGATACTTTATTTCTATCGAAAGGTACTTTATTTTTTATATATTATTGTTGGAGGACCATCCTTCACAATTTTTTTAATATTTTTTTTAATCATGTTTTTTATGTTATATTTCCTTCATAATTAATAATTCTTTTCTCTTTTTCCAAATCATTTTTTCCTTTTTATTAAAATTATATCATCTTTGTCATTTAATTTGATATTTTTTAATAACTTAAGTTCGCTAAATTTTTCTATAAACTTAAGTACGTAGTTTTGCTTCTTTTTCTCTCTTGATTTTTCAGTATAAATATTGTTGAAATCGAATTTGTATTCAGAATAGAGTATTTATTGGTATCATTAAACGGTAGAGGGATGAACTGAATCGATTATGACAATTTGACTTTCAAACAACAACAGTCATTTTAAAATAATGTTGTTTTATATTATCGTTTGCTCTGTTACGAGTTCAATAAGCCTTCTTTATTAGGATGGGTTGGCGCTTTTCTTCTAGCATTCACCGACAAAAATAGTAATTGACATTTTTTGATTGAGCACGTGCCTTGATTAAATTCAGGATAAAATAAATTAATATTATATAATTCATGCAATCCTCAAACGATAAAATATTAAACACGACACCTTATTATAGACATTACTTTTTTTGACAGCTTAGTTTTTTTTTTAAACGGCAAATTAGGATAATTGGCGGATCACTGGAGTATTACCATATTTCTATTTAAAAAAAAAAGACACAACACAAACACACGCTAAATTAAATAAAAAGTGAAACTTTAGTGAGAAGTGTTGGAAGTGATAGAGATTGTTAATATTCAATACAAAGTAATGACTAAATTAAGGTTGTAATAGTTTCGTAATTTTAAAGTGTTACATTTAAGCAACGTTGTAAAACACAATCTAGAAGGTCGAGTACTCACCAGGTAATTTGTAATCGTTACAAGATAGGTTGTAGAGACGATTTTCTTCAACTCCTCCTAATTACTCGGAATCAAATGCAGTCAACCTCGGCAACAATCGGATATCGTGCCAAGTTTGGCTTTAAAAAGAAATAAAACATTATTCCTTTGTCTATTATATTAAAGAATAAATATCATTTTTAAGGAATGAATATCAAATTTTGAAATATTTATTATTTGAACATGTATTTTTTATTTATATTGATATTCACGTATTTTGTTATAAATATTGGTAAACCTATGTTATTTGACACATATATAATTTCCCAAAAACAAGTTTCTTTATAATTTAACATGTCCGAGTACTCTCCGTCTTCCCAGTTAGAAGCTTATGTCGACTTCTACAACCATAGTTCTAAGTGAAAAGGCAATAAACAACAACAATTGTTAACATTTTTATTTACTTTCACCATCTATTAAACGTAAATAAATTTTAAATGCTTCATTATTACTTTTTTAAAATATAAACATTAAAAGCAAACATTTTATTTTCTACGAATATAATGTTGCTATTTATTAAAAAAACTACATTTTTCTTAAAGAGTTAATATACCGTGCGTATAACTATGCATAATTATATATAAGTGTGTGTTATAATATAATAGTGTGTAATTAACTAATTATATAAAAAAAACACCAACTATTATCATACATATATATTGTGCAATTAGGCTTGTTATTATGGTACAACGCCCCAACTGATGTAGCAAAAATTGGGTGTGGAAGAGGGGGGGGGGGGGGGGGGGGGGTTAAACACCACACCAAGGGGCGTGAAAGTCTGAAAGATGGTGTGGGGAGGGGCGTTGGGCAGACCATGCCATGAAAAGGGGAGGGTCGATGGCCCTAAGGCTAGCAAGCAATCAGATTTTATCTTTAATTTATTTTACTTAAATAATATTTTAATTGGTGGTGTATAATAATAACTTGTGAAACCAATATGCACAAAGGTGAAAAAAAAGTAATTAAGAGTTCATGACTACGTGGCACTTATGTGGTGGGAATTTTATAATGTGGCAGTGAAAAATTGTGAAACGTAACACATAGCTTTATAACATGTGACTTGTGACATCATTCACATTCGATTCTCTGTATTTATGTGAGTGAATTCTCTAAATTATATAAAGTGGTTGTGAGTGGAGGAGAGCATGAATGTTACTATTAATCAGTAAACTTAGAGAAAACACTCTTCATGCCCTCTATAATTTTTTAATATTTTAAAAAATGGTTGTGAATAGAGGAGGGAGAAAAAAGATATGATAAAAGTATAAAAAACATTATTTAATAGAAAAAGAATAAAGAAAATATAGTTATTTTTAATATAATTATTATAGAGATAGAAAATTAATTTTGAATGCTATATCAATCATATCTTTTTTTTGTGTGTGTGTCGTAACCTAACAGATATATTAATTCAATTCAAATAGTTCTCATTTTGATATGATGTAACATAAGGTGAAAAAGATATAGATGAAGAATCAATTGTGAATCCTCTAATGCATACCAACCATATCCTGTTTTTTTTAATTCATTCAAGTCCCATTCATTTAATTGGGGGTGCCACGACCAAATTAAAGAGAGGATGGCCACGGAATAAAAAAAAGAGGAAGAGATTGGGGAGATAAGTTGACATTGTGATTTATAGATGCCTATAAAAACAATGTATATGTGGCTAACTATGAGAATTGAAACCACTACCAATAATACAATTTGAGTGTGATCTCAAGTGTAGCAATTGTTCACAATGCTTCAAATGATGGTTAAACCCTCTCCTACAATGATCGAAACGACTCATTTTCGATCAAGGAACAACTTATGTCCGTTGTCACACCTTAATACCCGCGGTGATCACTGTTTTAGTTCCATTATCAGTAAAACTCCATTGATCATTCCACCAAAACTCCATTATATTGCTAAAACTAAAAGCATCCGAAAATGCCAAAATTCAGATCAGGTATTTTAGTTAGTTTTTTCATTCATTTATATGACTTCTTTCCAATATAGAACTTAATGTGTTTAAGAGCATCGTTTGTAAAATAACATAAAACACATTTTTCACTCTAGTTTCAGGAACATAGCGGTCGAGATCACCTTCTTCAAGAGTCAGGTTTACCAAAATTTCTGGTATCTGTAGAACATCTGCTGAAATTTGTTGCTTCCAATTTTCTACCAACAGGTAATGTACTAATGTTATTTGCTTATGTGATTATTAAAAATGAAGACCTAAAATTTAAGGATAAATGGAAAAATGTGATCTTTCTAAAAACCTTGAAGTAGATCACTAAAAAGTTTCATCCTTACAGTATTTATTTAAGTTCTTTATTTAAATCTTTAAGTTAGTTTAGCTAAATGGATTTCACTGATACTCCCACAATTATTGTTCATTTCAATTTTAATATTTATTTATTGATAATTGACATAGTTTAAAAAAAAATCTGTATACGTGATTAAGTTTTCTGTGTTACCTTATGATATTGAAATAGTAAATAATTAAGTAAGCTCTTTTTTGTGACATTGTATAACTTAATTGAGATTTAAATTTTATTAATTTCCGTTTTGAAAACCATGTTTCTATACTAAAGCAACAATCATTATAACAATTAATAAAAGTCTATATGCCAGAATTGCAATCCAAAAAATAATGTGCTTGTTTATTAAATTATAGAGTAGTATATTAACAAATCCTATCTTTTCATAAGAGGAATAATTAATTAGTATATTTACCTCCAAATATAAGTTTTTCTTCCATCAATATCTTTTCTAGCAGATATCTTTTAAATAATCTTTTAAATACTATAATAATCTAAAGACATGTGATACACATGCATGACATGTATGATACACGATACATGACACATGTAATTAATTAACAACACCTAAAATGTGTTGGCGTTTATACATAAAAAACCAAAAGTCATACCAGTGATTTACTCTCGTACAGTTTAAGAAACTGAATGCGATTCCATTTTCTATCCCTAACCATATAATTTAATAACTTAATTAAAAATCATATTTTTTAAATTGTTTCTCAATTTTTTTATTACATCTTACATCTCATTCATGATATTTTTATCTATTCAACTAAATAATACTTGTTTATTCTTCTTTTTATTATTTTTTTTTCTACCACTCACATCCACCCATTAAAAATAAAAAATAAAAGATATGGGGAATGAATATTCATGTTCCCTCATGTTCCCTCACATTTATGAATGTAGTTGGAAATGGGGATGGGATATGAATGCTCTAAAATACACTTGTAAGCTGTAAGAAATGATTTCTAGGAGTGAATGGATGCTAGTGGACGAAACACATGATCAATGAACAAATATAAGCCTCCCTCTCTCTAGAAGTATCATCAATTTTACAAACAAACTACTGAAATTCTGTCACACGTCGTGACAAGAATTCAGCTGGTATCAGTTTATTTCGTTATGTTATCTGCAAATACCATTCACCCACAAAACACCTTCTCTCCCTTGAACTCAACCTCTCTCCATCACATATTGGTGTTGCAGAATTGAAGCGGCGACCATATATGGCTTATGACAAATCACTAACTCGCAACGTCAAAACCTTAAGCGTTTTGATACCTCCGCCTTGAAATGAGCCTCATGACATCTTGACACACGCATCACCTTAGCACCATCAACGGTGCCATGTGTAGTAACATCGTCGATATTTGGCCTAGGCACCCATGCGCCTTGTTCGTCTTTTTTTTTTCTCTTTTTAATACATATATATGCACATATGTATTGTTTGATGATACACATGTGTATAACTATGCATTTTGTTACATGCACACATGTGCACCGTGTTTGTTTTAATTGGATTTTATGTGCAAATATATCCAACAACACATGCATATGTTCCATAACATCATACTCGTGTTATGGCCTTACGTTTTTAGCTTTTTTTTGTTCAATAAAAGTTAATTAACTTTTTTTTACGATAAATTTGGATTACTAATGGATTACTGAGGTATCATCATGCCATTAAAGGAACCACTCGATCATATCCATCTCCACTAGTCAATAATGCATATACGCTAATTTAGGAGGAAACCCAATAAATCTGCGAAAACCCCCTTGTGGGAATCGAACCCAGAACCTAATGGTCCCCAAGCCTTATCTCACTCCTAAGATGTCACTATGCTATAACGTCATGTAGGCCTGTAAACGAACCGAACGAACACAAACATAGGCATGTTCGTGTTCGTTCATTTAATTTTAACCGAACACGAACACAAACACGAACATATAATCGAACACATTTTTTTGTTCGTGTTCGTTCATTAAGAAATCGGGCATGTTCGTGTTCATTTATGTTCGTTCATTTAAAGCCTAAACGAACATTTCATGAACATAAAGAACACAAACGAACACAAAAAAAATTTACTGAACATATTTGAATAAACATAAATTAACATGATTGAAGAAACAAGTCTAATATATTACATTTCATCCGAAAACACATCCAAATAAGGGTTCATAGATATACTAATTAGTTATATTTATATAACTAGTTAGAAAACCTAATATTTATATAAATATAACTATTTATGTATTTAATAAAATTTAAACGAACATAAACGAACGTAAATAAACGAACATTCACGAACATAAAAGAATGTTCACGAACATAAATGAACGAACACAAGGTATGTTCATGTTCGTTCATTTAATTAAACGAACAAATTTTTTTTCGTGTTCTTTCGTTTATTAAATAAAAGAACATAAACGAACTTCCCGTCGAACAAGTTCATGAACAGTTCATAAACGTTCGGTTCGTTTACAGACCTTCATGGGCAAAAGTTAATTAACTATGTATAACATTTATCAACACATATATATTCTTTTTCAAATCTAACGTGCACCGCTATATGTGTGGGTGCACGCACCGTGCATATGTATCCGCTAGTGACCACCAACACTAAGTCTACTTAGGACTTGCGTGTTGCAACAAACATGCCAAACGAGAAAAAATAGACGTAAAAATATTGAACCACACATGCACGTTGCACCATGTTAACTCAATAAATTTTAAACGAAACGTAAAAACGTTGAACTACACACGCACATTGCGTCATGTTAACTCCCAAAATTTAGAACGAAACGTAAAACGAAAATTTGCGAAAATTGAAAAGTATAGGGGGTCAAAGTTGAAAGTAAAAAAGTTGTAAGGTTAAATTGCAAATAATGAAAAGTTTTGGGTTAAAATTAAAAAACAAATCTTGTGGGGTTAAAATTGCAAAGGATGGATTTTTTGGGTTTAAATTAAAAATATATTAAAAAAACCCAAAAATCTATACTATATAATAAAAGAAACTATATTTGGGACACTTGTCATCACAATAAACCATCTCTTATAGATAATTATAATTTTAGTTTAATTTCTTCTAATTATTATAGATAACCCTCCTACTAAATATTATTTAGTTTAATATCTTATATTATAGATAATGCTCCTACTAAATATTATTAGTTTAATATCTTATGCATAATTATTAGAGTTAATTGCCAAAATCGTCCATGAGGTTTGGGCATGTTTGCCATTTTAGTCCAAAATGATTTTTTGTACCAAATAGCCCCCCCACATTTGTAACTTTTTGTCATTTTCATCCAAATGCCTAACTGGGTTAGAAACAACCGTTTGATGACTTTTTTTTTTAATTTCACAAGTACAGGGCCTGAAATGTAATTTCTTTTTAAACCTAAAACCATCACCCTCTGCTTTCTCTGTCTACAACCTTCAAAAAAACCATCAACTACCACTCACACCGTTACTCACCTCCACCGTGTAATGCTCATAAATAGATATAAAACTAAGATGTATCGACCAGCACCCATCACTATATGCCTTTCAACGAAACCTTTTATGTACCGACCTGTACGTAATGAAATAAATTAAACTGAACATATTAGCTGAACTCATATTATAGTTGGGTAGATCATAAACAAAAAAAAAAAGCTAAATGGGTTTAAACTGTCATCACACTGCAGCTAAATGAAGTGGTTACCGGTTTCAGCCTTTCACGTTTTTGGGATACACGCATACCTCAGACAGAAAATAAACAAGTAAATTCGAAGTAACTAACAGAAACCATGAATCAAATGGAAATTCCAATAATACTAAGACTACCTAGGACATGATTTTCGGTTTGATAAATTTGTAAAATTAGCACATGATGATATTCTGTTTACAAAATATAATGGAGAAGGATAAGAGGAAACAGAGGAAGTAAACATGAAACTAAGAACACTTAGAAGGTGATGTTCACATGTTTCTTATCAATAAGCAAAAAGGATAAATATGTTAAAAATAGGCATATGACTATAATACTCCAGAGCATATAAGTATAATTCGTCAAAACGGAAGTTAAAGATACCATAATAGGCCTATATATAATTCTACAATTATTTAGTTTAATCTCCTTCTCATTTATAATATTATTTATTTGAATTAATTATATTTGAACGTTTTGTTTAGTTTGGTATCAAATAGATTTTACAAAACTTTTTATTATTTAGTACAGATATAAAATTAGATTTATTATAGATATAACTTTTTATTATTAGATATATAAAATTAGATTTACTCAAATCGTACAACACACGGGGTTTTTTTAAGGATATATATATTTTTATTATTTAGTACAGAAAATTACATTTATTCAAACCGTGTAATGCACATATTTTTAAAGATGTAATTTTTTTTATTATTTGGTATATAAAATTACATTTATTAAACCCGTGTTATAAAGGAGGTTTTTTAAAGATGTATTATTTTATTATTTGATAAACAACTGTACATTTATTTATTCAACCCATGCAATACACGTGGTTTTAAAGATATAACTTTTTTATTTAGTATATACAATTACATTTATTCAACCCGTACAATATGATTTATAACTTTTTATTATTTAATATATAAAATTATATTTATTCAACCCGTATAATAAATGAGGTTTTTAAAGATATATTGTTTTATTATTTAGTATATAAAATTTATTTATTTAACTCTGTATAATACACGAGGTTATAACCTAATGAGGTATAAAATAATTCAAAATCATTGCTTAACACCCTATGCATAAAAATGTTGTTAATTAATTGTATATAAATAATTTAAAAATTTTAACTTACTTTAAGGGACTAATTAGTCGAATCAAAATAGATTTCTGGGTATCAACATTTTCTCACATTAGTTTTAGAATATTTCAAGTAGATGGATCAAGCAATGTGTGAGAAAGTACATAATGTCACTATTGCGTTCGTCTTTTTACCTGCTTTCAAAATAAGTCCATGTTTTAATATCGTTATTACCGACGGATTTTATATTTTTGCGACGTATCTAATTAGTTTACAACTTATGGATGCTTGATTTATTAATTATTAATCAACTTGTTGCAGCTCTTATTGGAGGGGTAGCATTTGCCCTCATTAATCCTAGTCCTGGTTGTTTTGCTCATAGATATCAAGTATCCAAGTTCAGCATTATAGGGATATTCCTCATATCAGGTAACAACTTTTATAAATTTAATGTATGTACTTAGCAAATTTGTCTTACTTAAATTCATAAACACAACACATTATACATTTCGGTCAATTTAATATCCACGTCTCCATTCAGTCGTATTCCATGTATGCAAGATCTAAATTAAAGGATTGAATATTGATAATTGTTCTCCTTGATACAGGATTAACGCTGCGTAGCGCAGAAGTTGGTGAGGCTGCTGAAGCATGGCCCGTTGGGCTCTTTGGGCTAGTATGAACCTGAAATCTTATTAGTGTCATTATGATTTATTTATAACGCATACAGCCTCTTAAATCATTTTATTCGAAACATTTACTATTATTATTGTAGTCTAATTAGCTAACAGTTAAAAAAATATTGATTTGTCTTCGAATTAGTGATCGATTTGTTATACACTCTAATATATTATTCATGTCAATGCAGACTTCAATTTTACTGCTTACACCCCTCCTTTCGAAAATTATGGTGCAAGTTCGCTTACAACCGCAAGAATTTGTAACAGGTCTCGCCAGCTGAAAAATGACAAATTGGTGGTATAGTTATATATTGTATTTTCCACATATTTAATATTTTTTCTATGTATCTGAGCATACAGGTCTAGCTCTATATAACTGCATGCCTACAGCAATTTCTAGTGGAGTTGCTCTAACCACAGTTAGTTAATTGCTCAAGCAATCTTTATAAATTATGTAAATAAAAAAAAAGGTTTATTTATGAATTATGACCATTGTATCAAATCCTGTGATGCAGCTTGCTGGAGGAAATCCGGCTTTGGCTCTCGCAATGACCGTGATATCTAGTCTGTTGGGAATTCTGATTGTAAGTTCAATAAAAAACAGTTCTTTTTTTTTTTTTTTTTTTTTCTGGTAGAGCAGATTATAGTTAGAATCCTATAGAACTAGAAGTACTTATCCTGGATTTAATATCTACATTATGTACATTATAATCACTAGCTGTAGCTTTGTAGGTTCCTTTTTCTATATCACGACTAATCGCTGGTGGAGTTGGTGCATCTGTTCCAGCTGATGAGATGTTCAGAAGCCTTATCGGCACGGTTTTGATACCTCTGATTTTAGGGAAGGTAACACGCTACTTATCTTGTTTAACTTGTTCGGATCACTTATCGTGTCATAAGCCTCATAAGTTTAACAGCTATTTTTCTTTCAACAGGTTTTTCGGGAATCTATTAAAGGTGATTTTCCTACTCTACATACTTTCCAGGTTCATAAACTGTTTGATGTTTAGATGAGATATCAGAGTCCCTAGCAAGCATCATCAAAACATATAGTTGATGGTTTTTATTGTTTCCAAAAGATGATTACCACATTCCTCTTCCTCTTTGGTTTGCGTTAGAAGTGACAATTTCAACATGTAAGAACTTAGAGAACTCGACCTTCCCGTACAAGTTTGCCCCCATTTTTTGCATACCCCTAGATTAAGATGTTTAGAAGGACTGCCGTAAAAAAAATCGAAGTGGTGTTTTTCGGCCCCTTACAGCAGCTGTAAAAAGCTGATGACATAAGCATGACATCACTTTTACGGCATTTACGGCTGTTGTAAATGAAGAAAAACAAGTTTTTTTTTTTTTTTTTTTTTTTTTTTTTTTTTTTTTGAAAAAGTTGATTTTTTTTTTTTGATTTTTGGTAAAAAAAAATTTTAAAAAGTCTTTCGTAAGGGGCTAAGTTCTCTAAGTTCTCACAACTCGTATAAATTTTCATTTTACCCTAACCCTATATATATATTATATATATATGATGCATTAAATCTCTTATGTCATATTATTTAGAAAATTAGATTATTATTGAAATAAATGTAACTTCTATAATAATACTAGACATATTAATTAACGTTATTTAAAATGATTAAAAGGTTTGGGTAAAAAGTTCTTTGGGTCAAGCCTTGTCGACCCATCAAAGGCTTTGACCCTCTAGGTAAGCTTACCAACCCGTCCATTTTACCACGGGTACTTATTCTTCGTGTTTTTTTAGTTTTAAACCACATATATTTAGCCTCATATTTTGGCCTATAATATGAAGCAACCCAATTGCCTTTTAACTTTGAAATTATGTTTGTGTAAGATGTGAAAAATTGTACTAGTATGCACACATCTTCGAATACTTTGCATCTTAAACTACATCATTGTATTTGGTTTTTTCTTTACACTTCAAGTTCATATTCTTTGCAGGCATGTCAGATATTATTGACAATAATCGTAAGCACTTATCTACATTGGGTGCGATTTTGCTGAGTCTGGTGAGGATAACTTTGTGGTTGCTAACTTGCTATATGTCGCTGTAGGGGTGTGAACGAGCCAAGCCGCTCGTGAGCTACTCGAGATTGGCTAGCTAAAAGCTCACGTCGAGCCAAGCAAAGCTTAAACGAGCTCGAGCATAAAAATAAGTTTATTTAATAAACAAGCCCGAGGTTCACTTGTCAAGCTTAAGCTAGCTTGCAAATATAAACAAGCTTATTATCTATATAATTTTTTTTATCAATTCAATATATGTTTATATAATAATTATCATTATTACAAAATTATGATACACCTAACTAAATAATATATATATATCTATATATATAATATACACACATGGTTCTTATAAATGTATATAAATTAATTAATGGAAGCTCGAGATTGAAAAACTACTCACGAGCCAAGCTCGGGCCTAATAGTGCTCAGACTCGGCTTGGCTCACTGTGCTTGGTTCATGTCTCTTGCATTAGCTTGGTTTTTATATTTATTTATAGGAAAAATATTATAATAAAAATCCTTCAAATTTTTCTTTAATAGCAACATATTTAACTACCGCCTCTTGTTGCTCATCTTGTACAAATTGGTAAAAAAGTTTTAATGATCAATTTATTCTGCATTTCTGCCATTGCTGTACCTTGAGGAACTGAACCTAACTATTGAGTTTTATATTTGATTATAATCTTATTCAGATCCCTTGGGTACAAGTTAGCAAATCAAGGCCACTGCTTTTAGGGGTTAAACCTGAAGTTGTTCTTGTGGCTGTCTTAATGGGCGCGTATGTTCTTATAAATTTCCTTTGATATTGTCCACATTATTGTTATTTCATATAATTTTACGATTAACTGCAGGATTCTTCACCTTGTGCTGTTGTGTTTCAATGCCATCGCGATACAACTCCTATGTGCTGTATCTGGTGGCAGCAAATCAATATTTGCAAAAGAGGAAAATCATAAGACACTCTTGCTTGTTGCGAGCCAGGTAGCATTCATCGCCTAATAGTTTTTTTTTTTTTTTATTATTACTAGCACCTTTTCGGTTTAGACAAGACGTACTTGATCTGTTTAAGTTATTTGTAGAAAACTGTGTCGGTGCTGGTTGCCGTTGTGGAACAACTTGGTGGTACGTTTGGTGAAGCTGGTTTACTTGTTCTTCCCTGTGTTGCAGCACATATAAGCCAGGTTTATCTTTTATCTATATATGTTTTTAGTTAAATTAAAGGTTATTGAACTAGTGTGTTATGTACTCACAAACATAACTAACATTTGAACATTTTTGTGTAGGTTATCATTGACTCTTTAATAGTAGGCTTTTGGAACAAGAGGAAACAATCACTTGACAATGTGAAGGTCAAGAAGGTCTTGTAACATTTCAATATTGGTGTAAACTGTAACAATGATAAGGGTCCGATAACTTGAAATCTTGAATGACTGACTTATATGTGGATATGTGAGAATGTGGGGTATAACTTTCACTCATTTTGAATTTGAAAGTTTATCTTGATTTTTCATTTAACACGTACATCTTGAGTTGTCACCAACTCATGCAATTTATTAGTTGTCGTATTAATTTTTGTAATCATGGCATTTAATTTCTTAGTTGTTAGTTTGATGATAAATACTAGAATTTTCTATAAATGGATCCTCATGTATTGGTTTTTCTCATTCAATAATGTATCAATTTGCTCTCAAATAGTAGTTTCTCTTTTTTCGCTTATGCGTTGCATGTTATGCAACGAGTTTCACTTTGTTGTGCATAATGAGTATCAAAGCTCGTTAGTATTCCCATGAGACATTGCGTTGAAATAAATCAACATCCTCGCTCTTATGGTGGAGATAGTGAGGCGATGGTTTGTGTCGTGAGTATAAGGGTCTCTCTGTAAGATTAAATATTTTATTTATATATTTAATCTAGTAGCCGTCATTATCATTTATATAATATGGATTAAAATATATTAAAACCTATAATAAATTAGTTGGTAATTGTTGATGGGCCAGATTACCCTAATTAACTAATTGGGTTTCCCCTTGGGTGTATATAAGGAGATTACTAGAGAGGGATTAGGGTTAGACATTCATAACATCACACTCAATATCGCCCCTCCTCTCTCTCCATTACTACGAGTTCTTCAACCCTAAAGAACTCGGTACTACCATCAAGAAGATACATCCTAAAGGGAAACCAGACCAATCTGACGAACATGACGTCTACTTCCCTCTTTGGTGTGGTGACTGCTAATCAGGTACACACCTCTTATTTTATTGTTCATGATTGAATTTACATCATTAGGGTTTATGTTTTACCCTTGTTCTTATGATATAATCAACATGTGGTATCAGAGCAATGTTGGTTATATCAATTCAATCTTGAAACCTAATTTATGATTTTAGAAATTTAAAAGAATCGATTAGTATTATTGATATTAACGTAATCCGCAAACCTCAAAGTTGTTTCAGAATTGGTAGATTCCATAAACTTTTAGGAACTTTAATTGAATCATTGACTTTTACTTGGATTTTTGAGATGGTACGCAAAAAAATAGTTTTAATTTTCTAATCTATTAGTTTAAGATCTTTGACCATTTAAATTGCAACACCATCGATTTATCCAATATAATCATGCTTATCTTCTCTACTTTTGAATAGAAAGAATATTAATTATTCAACGAAGCATTTGATTTAACTATAAATTGAAATATTGCATGTTGATCTGAATTAGCTATAATATTAATTTGAATTGATTTTATTAATTCAATGATAATTTCATGACCATAAATTGGTTAATTACCTTCTTTAGGGATAAGTTAGATTTTGATTATATTTCCTAAAATTGTGTAACTTTATCTCCAAGTTTCGAATAATATATTATTTTTAATTTATAATCGAATAATTAACTTGGATAGATACACATGAGATATTTTGAAATTATAATCAAAATCTCTTAAAATTAGCTGATTCAAACTTATCACACTAATCAGCTGCTAATCAGGAGTTTCGAGACCACAAGGTTGCGACTCAAAATCATAAAGGGTTTCAATCTTTACAACTCGAGACCACGATTTCGACTCGAGACCATAAGGTTTCGACTCGAGACCACTGAGGTTTCGACTAAGGGGTTCAATCTTCACAACTCGAGACCGTGGTTGCGACTCGAGACCTCATTATGAGTCGAGATCTCATAAAATACAGTAGTCGAGACCATGGTTCCGACTCGGAACAACCAGGTTGCGACTCGAGACCTTAATGAGTCGAGACCTCATAATGTTATAGATGAGTCGAGACTTGAGTCGAGATCTCACTCGAGACCTCATAACTGAGTCGAGATCTCACTCGAAACCTCATTATTTTAGGCTGTTTAATGTGAACTAAGACTTAGCTATTAAATAATTGGTTTTGTAAATACTTAGTTAATTAATAAGGATCAAATAATCTTTTACAAAACCAAAATGGCTTAACTTGAATGAGCTTCTGATGTATCACTTCTGGCCAAAGCTGATTTGATGCATCTATTTATTGTTCAAGTATTATAAAAGCTATGTTAAGTATGCATTACAAACGTGAAATGTCTTAATTCTGGCCAAAGCTGATTTAATTCATTTATGTTTAGCATGCTTGACAAGTGCATAACTAAAGTGATTGTCTCATTTCTGGCCAAAGCTGATTTGTCACGATTACTTTGCACACATACTTAAATGATTACACTTCTGGCCAAAGCTGATTTGTCTTTGTTTAAGTAGGACTTTACTAAGTCTATTATTTTGATGTTAGTAATAGACATATCACAATCTCTTCACATAATGATCCTTATATTAGTGATCCTTACTTAATTTTATGATCATTTCGTCTGCCTTATTTTAAGTACCAATAATTTTACTCACTATAATTTACTTCTACATATATCTCATCCACTCTAATTCCTAAACCCAAAATGTTTGCTTTATTTAAAGTTTCTATTGGAATTAGCTCTTAAATTAAATCCTTGATTATTTCTTAAGACACGATAATCCTATTGCTATCTTCTGATAAAGATTATAAAGAAGAAAATTAGAGCATGATGATCAGGACAAATCGAACATGATGTCTCTTATGATAATCAAGAACTCTCTAACATAATGCTATCACTAAAGTTATTTCAGATTAAGATTTTCCTAAGGCTAATCTCTTATATATGGAATAATCACTAGAACTCCTAAGATGCATGCCTTCTTTTAAAATTCTAAACTATAAAGTTAAGTGGTATATGTGAATACATAATAATGTACAATACCATGACCCATAAAGTTAAGGGCTTACGCATGGAAATAAGTACATTTTCCAGTACATTCCATATTAAGTTTTTCACTTGTACAATTTGATGCCTTATAAATCAACTATAACACTCAACAATACTAAAGTATAATGAGTGTGTTGATAAGCAACATATGTACAGAGAAATAAATGTTTGAAGCTGGAAAATAAATTGTTACTCACCCTACAACCACTTAAACTTTAAAAGAGGATTGTTCTAAGGTCCATTGACAAAATACAAGTACAAAATCCCAACTCCAAGTTTCTTCAAAGGAAAATCTCACTGCATAATTATGTCATTAGACTAAACATAAGCAACGAGACTATCCATTATTCTAAAGAACAGTTGGATGAATTAATTAGATAGTCACTTATTAAAGATATTTAAGTCTACTAATTATAATATTCCTATTAACACATGATTACTTCACTCTAGTTTTAACGTTTCCTTACCAGAAGTTAACAAATAACTAACATGAGAGTTAATGACATGATTAAATGTTAAGGCTATAAGAACAATAATAAGCAGTCTTCTAACAACGTTTTTCGATATCGTACATATATTCCGAGTATTAATCAGAATATAGTATCATAATTAACCAATGTTATGAAGGTTGTGAGGTTTGCATAGTCAACATAAAGTCACACTTATCTTAAACTCTCATCTTATTTGTTCAAAATACCTGGATTGAAACATTATTAAGATAAACTAGATGATACCTTACACTTTCACAACTTTTGTCATCATGCAAATGAAAAATTTGACAGAAGGAAAATGAGACTTACAAATTTCATCCATTATAACCAAAATTCATGAGAAATCATGACATGGTTAATGAGGATGATTTCTTATCTAATCTCATTCTAAGTGTTTTTTAAATCATGACGTTATAGCCCTAAATATCACTTGGCTCAAGGAATAAGTATGGGTCCATCATAAGTCATTCATTGACATTCGTGGAACTTATTCCAAATGGAACATTTAGACATGATTCATTTATCATTTAAAGACTATCTACTTGTATCTAAATTTGTCGTATATGGCCCACAGTTTTTTAAAAGAAATCTATTCATATATGTACTTAATAAGATTTCTATTAAATATGTCCCTAAAGTTTCTCATGATATCTGGACATTAAAGGAATCAAATAAAGTCTAACGTATATGTGATAGGTTCCCACGTCACGTAGCTCATTGAAACTTCTCTTGTAGCATTCTAGAGATATTAAAGATCAGTGGGAGCATTAAGTGTCTTAATAATAACTTGCAATAGTTGCAAGAGGTGGGGAGTGAAAACTTCATATTACCTAAATTTACACCTCTTGTACAAGACACTGCTCCATCTTGACACTGTTCTATCATAACTCGTCTCTATAAAATCTAATGCTACTCTTACAAAAGTTTCATTGTTGTTTAATTGTGGGCACACTTAGATTTCTCACCTAAAATAACATAATCCTCAACAAGAAAAACTACAAAGACTGACGTCATTAATTTGTTGCTCTATTAGAATTTGTTGGTCGTTAAATATTGACCCTAAGCATGCTGAGTTCCTAAAGATTTCTAAGGTCAGTGGGAGCAGTCAAAGTTCTTATCATGACTTGCAAGGAATACAAGAGGCGGGGGGAAGAGTGTCATTAAATTTCACTCCGAATTTAACTCCGATTACACCTCTTGTACACCATACTGCACCACTCTTACAAACTTAGAATCCTAAAAATGATAGCAACCTAACCAAGAGCTAATCCATAAAACTGAAACTTCTAACAAACCCAATAATCAACTCAGGAGGTCATCTAGGTTTAAAAGCCTTCTAACTTTGATGATTACATAACCTCCCTAACTGAAGTTGAAATGGATTTTGGAAAAGGTTACTGATCCTATCTCTTCAAATTAAGCCATTAGTGTCAATCAATCTTCTGAATGGAATAAAACTGTTTTCTAGTAAAACTGATTTTATGTGTTCACATAACGTTTGGGATTTGGGTTGAATTACCTAAGAGTGTTCATAACTAAACCAAATCCTGATATAAACGTTACGACACAAAGAAGCATGATTGATTATCAAAGGTTGTACTCAAGAAGAGATAAATTATTAAAGAATCGTCATTACATATCTAACAAAATATTTCTTTTAGGATCATCACTGTTCTAGTAGCTTATAATAGTTTTGAGCTACATTAGATGAACATCAAAACAGTTTTCCCTTACAACTGGCTGACATATTTACATGTTCATAAGACAACCTGAAAGTTCTAAACTTAAGGTTAAAGAACAGTTTGTCTATAAGCCAATAAAATCCATGTATGGGTTAATGCAAACATCATAATGTGATGAAATCTTAACGAAATTATTTTCATCAACAACTAAGTGGAATAATGTACCTACCTCAAGATGAGTGGGAGCAACTAAGATAAACTTGTCTATATAGATGATATTCTTTTGACAAGTAGATGTTACATAAGTCAAAGCATTGTTAACACAAACTTTGACATACTAGATCTCAGAAATATCTCTTACATAATAGATATTATAACATGTTGAGATAGACCAAATGGGACATTACTTCCGTTCCATAAGTTTTAACATTAAATTGGTCCTTACATATGTAACAAACAGTATTGCTCTCCTTTAGAGGATAATAGGATAAATGAGATTATTTCTTACGCTTCATTAATTAGAAGCCTTATGTAAGTTTAAGTCTATACTCGTTTAAGTATTACTCACATTGCAACACACTAGATATGTCTAGATTAATGTGAAGCATTTAATAGAGTATTACAATATCTTTAAAAGAAACGAGAGACTATATTTTAAACAAGAAGTGAGAACTCAAACCGGTTGATTACTCTAACTTTGTGATATTAAAAGATGACAAAAATGTAATTTCGGGTATATCTTTATGTCAGCAGACAAAACCTATCTTATGGAGGAGTCATAATAAACTGATAATAACAACCTAAGTTATGACGATATAATATATCGTTGATCACAAAGCAATAGTCACTAAATGTTGTTGAAAATTTATCAGTGGACTCATAAGTTTATTAACTCCATATGATTAATATATTGAAGACTTATTGTGATAAAGTCAGCTACCATCTCTCCTTGAACAGTAACAGTTCGAGAGGTGCTGCATTAAATTTCGATACACAATTAATTATTCGTTTATGAACGAATTGAGGAAACTAAATCTTTGTATCGAATGCATTCATGATATGCTTAAGGATCCTATAACTAAAAGTCTATCACCCATAACTATTATGTAAGCGCTTATAATAATCACGGGTTTATTGATGACTATGTACAACTGCATATCGTACTATGAATGATTAACTTTTAATATTCCTCATCAGTTTGATTTTGTATGTCTCTTACATATGTTCTGCCGGTGTAATGACATATAGACAACTATAAATACAAATCAAACGCTAAAGGGCTTGTTTGTATTTTGATCATAACTGTTAGGTTTTAAATTAAGGCTATAGTATGACTAATGGGGGTCCTGAGTCGCATAATGATTCAACGGCTGTATTTCTCTGCTATAGTACTTGTTTAAGGCTAAAATGAGTATTAACTTCTGATCAGACTAATCTAATACTCATGATAAATGATTATTCGGCTAAGTGGGAGAATGTAAGATTAAATATTTTATTTATATATTTAATCTAGTAGCCATCATTATCATTTATATAATATGGATCAAAATATATTAAAACCTATAATAAATTAGTTGGTAATTGTTGATGGGCCAGATTACCCTAATTAACTAATTGGGTTTCCCCTTGGGTGTATATAAGGAGATTACTAGAGAGGGATTAGGGTTAGACATTCATAACATCACACTCAATATCGCCCCTCCTCTCTCTCCATTACTACGAGTTCTTCAACCCTAAAGAACTCGGTACTACCATCAAGAAGATACATCCTAAAGGGGAACCAGACCAATCTGACGAACATGACGTCTACTTCCCTCTTTGGTGTGGTGACTGCTAATCAGGTACACACCTCTTATTTTATTGTTCATGATTGAATTTACATCATTAGGGTTTATGTTTTACCCTTGTTCTTATGATATAATCAACACTCTCTACTTGGATCTACAACATAAAAGAGGCCTAAAAATAAAGCCTAAGGTTTTTTTTAAAGCTATTGAGTCGGCCTTAGACCATGCGTAGTGGTAAGGGTGAATATGGCCTCCACCCTTGGGCGTTTTCCGCCATGTGGCAATACAGTCAGCAAAGGACATTATTGGGCATTTTTCTAAAATAGGTGTAATGGGGATGTGGGCATTATGTTAAAGGGTGTAAAGAATTAAATAAAAATAAAAAAAACCAACAAAAAAAGCTACTGGACTAGAAAAAGGAAGATTAAATGCTATTGGCCAAACAAAATTGTTCAAAGCGTGATTCAAAACACTCCACGGGTTTTTTTTTTGCGAAAACACGCCGGATCACGCCGGCGGGAATGGGGGAGGGCGTTTTGGGGCGTGTTTGAGACTTTGGGGGGAGAAAACGCCAGGATCTAGCCTTGTAACATTTCAATTTGGTGTGAGTTGTAACTTGTAACATGCAAAAAAAAGGAGCATATTTGTTGATTGTTGCGATAATCGTAGCAATTTGGGTGCTTTCACCAACTGATTTTTTGTTTTCGATTCAACAAAAGGACTAGTAATAAAAACACTTTGTAATTTGATGTTATTACCAATGTTATTACCAATTCTCTTGTTAGGTAGGCCAATGATTCTTTGTGGGTTATCTTTATAATAAAACCAAATAAAAATTAGATCGAAATAGAAGGTAACCGGGCAAAAAGTTACGTCGCTACTCCTTTTTCAATAGCAAAACTAAGTCTTTTATAAATTACGTCCATAGATCTTGGGGTCATAACATTGCTATGCATGACCCTTTGAACTCGACTAAGTAGTTCCGTAGCCTCTGACACAAGCAAACCAAAAGTATCAAAAGCGAATTGACCCATTTAGTTCTTTTTATATAGTTTTAGTATCATGGAGACGAGATAAGACAACCGGTAACTAATTTGTAAGAGGGTTGTGAACTCAAGCTAGGTATTGAACTCTTATTGACAAATTCAGGCATGACGATATTAGACCAAAATGTATTAGATTATACATTAGGGACTAGTTGTAACACCTTAACCCGGATAGGTTGACGTGTCACTATATCAGTGGATCAGAACAAAAGTCATAAATCCATTGATTAAACCAAAGTTGGAAATACATAACAAAAGTTAGAGTAAGCCTGAATTTCTAATACAGATTATTCAAAAAAACATAAAGTTAATAGGCATCTTCAGATTATTCATAATGTTTTTAAGCATTAGTCTTCTCTCTCTTGATCCCGACCAAGATATCATGCGAACCTAAGGTGTACAAAAAGTTTATGGAATGAACCAAATGACCAGTACGGAAACGGAATGATAGCCTCAAGTAGCAAATAAATAACCAACTAAAATGATATCACTATATTTCGTGATGTAAACTGATAAGAAGCAAAACAAAGCAAAGCATAATATATATCTAAACTGAATCGTATCATACGGATGTACCCATAAGCTAAACAGAGGTGACATCCACAAAGTCTGTCACATGAGACGGTGTGGGTTGGCCTACCCGACATCCATCTCCAGAAACATACCTTTATTGCGAGAACCGCGAGAACCAATGTGAACACAACCTAAAATAGCTAAAAAAACCTAAAAAACCAAACCAAAAAAACCTAAACCCCCCCCCCAAAAAAAAAAAAACCTAAACCCCCCTCCCCCACCCCCAAAAACCTAACCCCCCCACCCCCTCCCACCCCCCCACCCCAAGCTAAAATGCTAAAAACTAAACCACCAAAAAACCTAAAAAAATAAAAAAAAAATCTAAATTTTTTTTAATATTTTTTATGTTAAAATCGCTACTTTTAGTACCAAAAAAAATTGGCTACTAAAAGTAGCGATTTTTTTATAAAAAAATATTAAAAAAATTGTGTGTTTTTTATTTATTTTTAGGCATTTTTGGTTGTGTTCACATTGGTTCTCGCGGTTCTCACAATAAAGGGTGGTTCCTGACGGATCTTTGTACTTATATATATATATATATATATATATATATATATATAAAATATCGACAAGGGTTTATAGTAAACAAACCAAATAACAAAAGGAGAGGGTTAAGGATCCGTAACTTGTTTCTTGATTTGTTGTCTTATAAATAATAGTCTTGTTTAAGTGTGTTCGTATAAACCTACATCGTGTCCATATATTTCATAAGATTGTGTTCATATATAAAGTATAGAGTGAATTGCAAATTTTGTCCTTAATCTTTATACTCATTTGCAGGCGGTGTCCTTTATCTTTAAAATTGACGAGTTTTGTATTTTATGTTTTCAAATCTTACACGTTTTGTCCTTTGAATGTAACCAGGTTAATATTTTCTGTTAAATCTGGTCACTCAAGAGTAGTTTAGTCTTTTTACCAATTAATTTAAAAAATATGTTAATAAATAAAAGAAAAACAAATTTAAAAATTAATACTAATATTAATATTAATATTAATATTAATATTCATATTAATATATAACAAATAACTAAAACATTCTCTCATCTCTTCCTCTCCCTCTTAACCATCACCACCCACCCCTTACAACCCGGCTACCACCACCGGTTCACCACCACCAGCCGCCCAACAAAAAACAGGCCACACCCTTTCCCAAATTTCAAAACCCACAAATCAAAAACCCCCCAATTTCAAAATCCTAATTCAAACCCACCTTAATTATCATCTGAATTGGAATCCAAATCAGGATTCTGGACGACGTTCCTAATGAAAAATCAAACCCACCTCAATTATATTTGTAGATCTGGATGACGTTCCACTCTTCGACGATGAGTACCAGGTCAGTATAGTTGTCGACCCAATCTCAGTCAACAAGAGCAGATCCGAGTCTAAATCATGCAGAGATCACCGGAAAATTGTCAACACTTGCCAGACAGAATTCTTAAAACCCCAAATAAAACCGTCAAAAGAGAAACAAGCAGTGGAGTGTGTTTTTTCAATTTGCAAATCGTTTTTTATTTCAGGGAGCAATCGGTGTTTAAGTTTTTCTTAGACAAAACAGTATTAGGAAGCAAATTTCTTCTTATTTGTAGATCTTGTTGTTGTTGCTGCTTGCGATATTCAGTGAGATATTATTATATGTGATTGAAGGCTAAGTTTTGAGAATGAGAATGAAGGGGTGGGTGGTGGTGGAGTGGTGCGTCGGATGGTGGTGGTTTGGCAGGTGGTATGGGCTGGATGGTGGTAGTGTGGAGTGGAGAGAGATAGAGCTATGAGAAATAGAGAGTAGAACCTGCAAATGGTTGAATATTTCTTGAAAACCTTTTTTAAGTATTTTTTTAATAAATGGTTAGATATTTATGTTATTTACATAATTAGTTGCTGCATTGGTGAATTGACAAAAATGCCCTTATGTGACCAGATTTAACAGAAAAAATTAACTGGATTAGGCTCAAAGGACAAAATGTGCAAGATTTGAAAACATAAAGTACAAAACTCGTCAATTTTAAAGATAAAGAACACCGCCTACAAATGAGTATAATGATAAGGGACAAAATTTGCAATTCACTCTAAAGTATATATATTTGTTTGTTGAGAGATCTTGTCTAACCCATGACTAGTTTAAATGCTCAAATTTGTTGTTTGTTTAAGAAATCATTTATATATATTAGTTTTGCTTAGATTAAAGAAATAATTATTATCTATATATATATGTACAATTATAGATGTATTTACTAATGAAAGATAATGTTATTCTTACTTGTATGATCGTAATAAAATAAGTAAATAAACATTAAATATAGGTTTAAATAAAATAGAAGTTAATTAAAAATAAATCTAACACTAAAGATAGATCGACTACCTCTAACCTCACACCTGTTGGTAGAATATCTAATCCTATTCAAAACCTCAATTATAGTTCCTACAAAAATCGTGCATAATTAACCATAAACTAATCGCTAACAAACAGTCTACGACCTAACTCGCATCCATACATGAAAGACATCCATAAAAACGCAAGTGAAACATGTGTTAAAGTTCATACAAGATTAATTATGTACAAACAACTTATCATTAAAACCATTGTTGTTTACTTTACATATTAAATCCACAATTAAATCCATAAGCCGAACGTGGACAAGAGTTTTAGTCAATAATCATAATGAAGAACGCGCAACATGTTGGTAATTTTAGTGTTATCAACGGATTTTAGGGTATTAGATTAACTTGTTGATCGAGGAAATAACGTTAGAGATTAAACAAGTTAGGTAACGCGGGAGTGCGGACTTTATTTAATCCTAATATTATTTGAGTCATCATGTCAATAACTTACATGGGCCTTGTCATTAATAGTTACTTTGTAATTATTATTTTGAACTTACTATATATTAAATTATTATTTGTTTTGATAAAGCCCATTAATTGGTTTTAGTGCATGGATTTTACTTAATACTATATGAAGTCTCACTGACTTCTAGAAAGAATCAAGTAATTGGTTTTATGTCTTGTTGTTGTTGGTGGGCCAACTACAATGAATCCATAAATTTAATTTTATTAAAAGGCCATGTAGAAAGTCTTGGCAGATTTACAAAAACCTCTCGATCAAAAAGGGAAAAGAGAGGGGATACGCACAAAAGAAAAGGTTGAGACATACGACAGTTTCTGTGGTTACTGTGTGCGATTCTTATCACATAAACATCAAATTCAATTCCTTCAAGAGTGGTCTATGTCTAATCCGATAAATCTTTGCGCGTAACCTGCAAATAGGTTTATCTGATAGTTCTCATACGATTCAGAGATTAATCCAGGTTTTAATCATAACTTTGCAATTTCAATCCGGTTTTCAGGTTTGTTAATTTCTTTGAAATCACTTGTTCTAAACCAATTATACAACAAAGATAAACCTATTTTAGGGTTCAATTTGATCATTGGGTGTGATTTCAAGTTTGAAAAATATTGTACAGTGAATATTTTCTGTTCTGTAGTTTGTGAATTAACCCTAATTCAAATATTCTAGTGATTAATATGGGTTTGTTTACCTTGATTTCACAAGTTTAATTCTAGAACTATAGTTTTATAAGTTTTGATTTTCTAGCAGTGACTTTTAGTCTGTGGTTTTTCTAGGAACCCTAATTTGCAAAGTCTGATTTTCAATAATTAAATCATTATTTGCTTTGGGGATTGAATCTATTGCTTTATATTAGAAATTGAATTTTGGTTGCAAAAGTTTAAGGATCTCATTGGACTTTGGAATTCAACCAAGTCTCACGGTTGTATTTGGAATTAAAAAAAAATTGAGTTTTGAGATTTTGGAATTTATGGATTAAAATTATTGAATTCACAAACTTTTGGTATTATTAGATTTTCTAGAATTGCTCTCTGATTAGAATTTGGAATTTGATTCATCATCTATTTGATTACCATCAAATTCAAAATCAATTATTGGTTCGTATAGCGACCTGGGTATAGGTTCGTGGTATGTCTAGTAAGTTTACTAAACTAGAAAAGTTGATGGGAAATAAAAGAAAGTTTAACTTGGACGATATTGATTCCAATAAGAAATCAAAAGGAGGTTGTTGGAGATGTGGCAAACCGGGGCATTTCAAGAAAGATTGTCGTGTGAAGATTACTAGTGAAAACAAAACTAACATAGCGGGTCCAAGTGGGTCGAAAGATCCAAATGCTTCACAAGGTATACTTACTGATTCCACATTAAGTTTGACAAAACCTACGAGTTTTGTAGTTGATTCAATTAGTCATTCGGGACATGGTAATTATTTACAAAACACAAAAATTGGATTTGATTTAAAAAAGCAAAATGTATTTTGTGATTTGTATAATAAACAAATAAAAGGTAATGTTTCTAAATCAAACAAATTTAATACAAAGGTGCAGCCTGTTGGCAGTGGTGGTACACACATGGGGCAATTGGGCCAAATTACTAGAAGTGTACAAGTCGGGAAAAATCCCTCTGGGTGTGAAATAAATGAAACCCGGTCTTCGGGTTTGTTATTGGACTCAAAAAGTTCAATGGTTTATAAACATAATTCGGTTGAGAATTATGTATCATTTATTTCTGAATCCTTTTATGTACAAGATGACATGCTTGCATGGTGGGTAGACTCGGGTGCTACGAGTCACGTTTGCAAGGATCTCAAATGGTTTAAGGAATTTGAACCAATTGAAGATAGATCTGTGCTAAGGATGGGAAATGTTGCAACTGAGCCCATTAAAAGAGTTGGAAAAGTTAGACTTGTATTCACGTCTGGAAAACACTTGTTGTTAGATAACGTGTTGTATGTAGCGGGGATTCGAAAGAACCTCTTATCTGGAATTGTATTAAACAAATGTGGTTATAAACAAGTCATTGATTCGGATAAGTTTATCTTGTCTCGACATGGAACCTTTGTTGGATTTGGATATTTATGTAATGGCGTGTTTATGCTTAATATTAATGTCCCATTTGCTATTGAATCTGTATGTATGGCATCTACAGCTTCTAGTAATGTTGAGAATGATTCACGCTTATGGCATGCTAGATTAGGTCATGTTAATTATTATAGGATGAAAGATATGTCTAAAATGAGCCTAATTCCTGCCTTTGACATGCAAAACTGTAGTAAATGTCATACTTGCAAGTTGACTAAAATTACTAGGAAACCGTTTAAAGATGTTAAAAGGGATTCTAAGGTATGAGAATTAATTCATTCAGATTTATGTGACTTTCATGGTACGCCCTCACTTGGAAATAAAAAGTATGTGGTTACTTTTATTGATGACGCCTCTAGGTTTTGTTATGTCTATATGTTGTACTCAAGAACCTTCGTACTGATAGAGGTGGAGAGTATTATGATCCAGTTTACTTTCAGTCTACTGGTATAATACACCAAACCACTGCTCCTTATACACCACAGCAAAATGGTGTATCAGAGAGGAAGAATAGGACTTTGAAAGAAATGGTTAATTCCATGTTATCCTATTCTGGGTTAAGTGAAGGATTCTAGGGTGAGGCTATGTTAACAGCCTGTTATTTGTTGAATAGAGTTCCTAATAAAAAAATCTAAAGTAACCCCACATGAACTCTGGTACAAAAAGGCACCAAACTTAAGTCATCTTAGAGTTTGGGGTTGTAGAGCTGTTGTAAAGCTTACTGAACCAAAATTGAGAAACATAGGTGAAAGAGGCATTGATTGCATCTTTATTGGGTATGGTGAGCATTCCCCTGTTCATAGGTTCTATGTCACAGAACCAAATGACTATGTTTCTGTTCACACTGTGATTGAGTCAAGAACTGCTGATTTTGGCAATGAGGATAGATTTTCTTCTGTGCCTAGACTAAAGGACATGCCTTATAGTTTGAAAACATCAGCTGTAACTGAGTTTGGTAATAACTCTGTTGGTACCAAAGATGTACCATCTACTAGTACCGAACCTAGGAAGGGTACTAGGGTCAGGAAAGCCAAGTCTTTTGGCTCTGACTTTCATCTTTATTTGGTGGAAGGAACCAGGAACGAGGTTGAACATCACTTTCAATATTGTTTCAATATTGAGGAGGATCCTAAGACGTACAGTCAGGCAATGGCATCTAGGGATGCTGCTTTCTGGAAAGAAGCCATCCAAGATGAGATGGATTCTATCATGCATAATAATACAAGGAAATTGACTGATTTGCCTCCTGGTTGCAAACCTTTGGGTTGCAAATGGATCTTTAAAAGAAAGATGAAAGTTGATGGTAGCATAGATAAGTTTAAAGCCAGGTTGGTTATCCAAGGCTTTAGACAAAAGGAAGGGATAGATTTCTTTGATACATATGCTCCTGTTGCAAGAATTTCCACCATAAGGCTTCTTTTAGCTCTTGCTTCAATTCATAACTTGGTAATTCACCAAATGGATGTCAAGACCACGTTCTTGAATGGTGAATTGGATGAAGAGGTGTACATGAAACAACCTGAGGGTTTTGTATTACCTGGACAAGAGCACAAGGTGTGTAAACTTGTCAAATCATTATATGGTTTGAAACAAGCACCTAAGCGGTGGCATCAAAAATTTGATGAGGTGATCTTATCTCAAGGTTTTCTTCTAAACCAGGCTGATAAGTGTGTCTACAGTAAATTTGAATCCTCTGGTAAAGGAGTGATTATTTGTCTATACGTAGATGATATGTTGATCTTTGGCACTGACCAAGATCAGGTTGATAAGACAAAGAAATTGTTGTCTTTGAATTTTGAAATGAAGGATATGGGGGAGGCGGATGTGATCCTTGGAATAAGGATTAACAGGAGTAACAATGGTATAACCATGACACAGTCTCATTACATTGAGAAAGTGTTGAAGAAATTTAATCATTATAATTGTTCTCCTGTTAGCACTCCTCTAGATCCGAGCATCCGGTTAATGCCTAATTCTGGTGATTCAGTTTCACAATTAGAGTATTCTAAGGTCATTGGATGCCTGATGTATGCTATGATTAGCACAAGGCCTGACATAGCTTATGTTGTGGGTAAGTTAAGCAGATTTACTAGTAATCCTAGTGCTCAACACTGGCAAGCAGTGAACAGACTGCTTAAGTACCTAAAAGGAACCATGCACTTTGGTTTATGCTATTCAGGTTTTCCTTCGGTTATAGAAGGGTACTCTGATGCAAGTTGGATAAACAATAAGGAAGATCATTCCTCCACAACTGGATGGGTGTTCTTACTTGGTGGAGGTGCTATCTCCTGGGCTTCAAAGAAACAAACTTGCATCACTGACTCAACTATGGAATCTGAGTTTGTGGCTCTAGCTGCAGCTGGTAAAGAAGCTGAGTGGCTCAGAAATTTGATCTATGAGATTCCATTATGGCCAAAACCGATATCACCAATCTCTATCAGGTGCGATAGTGCAGCTACATTGGCTAAGGCATATAGTCAAGTGTACAATGGGAAGTCTAGACACTTAGGTGTTAGATGCAGTATGATTAGAGAATTAATCATGAATGGTGTGATATCCGTTGAGTTTGTTAGATCTGAGCTTAATTTAGCTGATCATCTAACCAAAGGGTTAGGAAGAGATCTCGTGAAGAAATCAGCTAAAGGGATGGGTTTAAAGTCCATTTTAAATATCTTATGTCAAGACACCCAATTCCCATCTAATACAACGTTAGATGCAGAATTCAATGCGGAAAGCTTGTCATAACGATATTGGAACACATTAGCAAATCATCCCAAGGTATGTGTTCAGACTGCAAGATAAAGTAGGTTGAAGTTGAACTTTTTAATAGTTCATTGATAAATTGCAGTGCAGGTGCAAGAAAAATGACGCGGGAGTGCGGGCTTTATTTAATCCTAATATTATTTGAGTCATCATGTCAATAACTTACATGGGCCTTGTCATTAATAGTTACTTTGTAATTATTATTTTGAACTTACTATATATTAAATTATTATTTTGTTTTGATAAAGCCCATTAATTGGTTTTAGTACATGGATTTTACTAAATACTATATGAAGTCTCACTTCTAGAAAGAATCAAGTAATTGGTTTTATGTCTTCTTGTTGGTGGTGGGCCAACTACAATGAATCCATAAATTTAATTTTATTAAAAGGCCATGTAGAAAGTCTTGGCAGACTTTACAAAAACCTCTCGATCAAAAAGGGAAAAGAGAGGGGACACGCACAAAAGAAAAGGTTGAGACATACGACAGTTTCTGTGGTTACTGTGTGCGATCTTCTTATCACATAAACATCAAATTCAATTCCTTCAAGAGTGGTCTCTGTCTAATCCGATAAATCATTGCGTATAACCCGCAAATAGGTTTATCTGATAGTTCTCATACGATTCAGAGATTAATCCAGGTTGGTATCATAACTTTGCAATTTCAATCCGGTTTTCAGGTTTGTTAATTTCTTTGAAATCACTTGTTCTAGACCAATTATACAACACAACAAGTCTTAAACAATATGCGAATCATAGTTCTCAAATCTATAAACACAAAGTTAAACAGATAAAAAAACTAATAAAGTGTGAACCCTACTAAATTATTCGATCTTTAGTTTTGAACTCGAACCAATCCACTTTCACATTCTTGAATCGTTCTGTTTCGTCCTTATAATTCTGCTTTTATTCATAACAGTGGGTTCTCCTTTTTAAATTGTAGGTGTTATATGATGTATATAAGTATAATACGATTATTGTGTCAACGGTATTGTGATTGGACAAATAATTCCATGTTTCCATGATCTGGACTCATCATGCAGGTCACTAAAAACCAGTGGCGGACCCAGGATTTTATTTCAATGGGGTCCATTTTTGGGTCGGCCCTCGTTCGGGTCGAGTTAAAGTGAGGTTTGAACTAGACTTAAAAAAAATAAGAAAAATGGGCTTATCAAGGATTGAACCCATGACCTCTTGGTGAAAAAGAGGGAGATTTACCACTACACCAGCTTTCTTTTTATTTCTATAGTGTCTACCTAATTGTATTTATGGGGTCCGTATACAATTTAATATACCGAATCTACTATTTTTTTAAAAAGATTAGGGTCCGGGGACCCCGATGGCACCGCCCTGCTAAAAACAACAATGGGCTCTAATGTAATATTGGGCCTGCTCTCGTGATTCATTAATGAAACAAATCAGAAAAAGAAAATGGCGATGGCAATGTATGTGTAGTTCTTCGATTTCATTAGTGGCATAATGGTCAAATTGCATGTTTGAACAATCTCTAAAATCTCGTCCGAAACAGTTTTCTTTGGTGTCTCACATATGGCCTAGTGATAGGAGGCTTAATTTTTCAACAGAGACTCAAGTTTAAGAGTGAATTGCAAGGATTGTCCTTTATCTTTATACACATTTGCAGGCGCTGTCCTTTATATTTAAAATTGACGAGTTTTGTACTTTATGTTTTCAAATCTTACACGTTTTGTCCTTTAGCCCTAACCTAGTTAGATTTTACTGTCAAATCTGGTCATGTGCAATGCACATAAGGGTAAAATTGTCTTTTCACCCTACTCTTTAAAAATACATATAAAAGAAAAAAAATTATATATCTTATCTCTCTCTTTCTCTACACAAACACCCAATCTCCTGATCATCCATCCCCTGTACCACTACCTCCTTCCACCATCATCTCCTTCTGCATAGATAAGAAGTCTCAAAGACCAGGCATACAACTAATCTGTAACATACTCATAGAAATTATAGATGCAGCGATTTACATTACCAACATAACAAAACCAAAACAGATTCACATTATATGTATCATACGACAACCAGTAACAACAAATCACCAACGATATCTTCTCTAAACTCATTGATACCTAATTCATTCATAATTCCTTCATCTTCTCTATCTCTAACAATCAATTTCAACAAACTTTGATGTTGAACGAGTCTAACCTGAACAAACTAACCATCAAAACCATCGCCGTCATAGGCTCTGTCGCTGCCGTGACCCCACCGCCGCCATAACTGCACCACCGCACCACTGCCTGTTCACCACCGAGAACCACCGCCACTGTAGACGGCGGCGTCGCTGCCGTTAATCCCAGCCGTCGACCACCAGTATCCTCTGACATCTCTCATCGCGTTTCTCTCTCCCTCGATCCATCAACGGATCTCCTTCTCTTCGTTCTTCTGCTCTCGTTTCTCGTCGGCTGTCTGTCCGATTTGGGTGTGTGTGCCGACGGAAATGGTGGCTGACACCTCCCCACCATTAGGTGTCTGTGTAAGAGAAGGGAGAGCTAAATGATATATAATAATTTTTATTTTAAATGTATTTTAAAAGAATAGAGTGAAAAGACAATTATACCCTCATGTGCATTGCACATGATGAGATTTGACAGAAAAATCTAACTGGGTTAGGGCTAAAGGACAAAACGTATATGATTTGAAAACATAAAGTACAAAACTCGTCAATTTTAAACATAAAGGACAGCGCCCGCAAATGGGTATAAAGATAAAGGATAATTCTTGCAATTCACTCCAAGTTTAATTCATACTCGTGTCATATTGGGGTAGATATAGGCAATGAATGATTTGGACTAGGCCTTGTGTGAGTTTGTCAGTTCGATTCTCAAGCCCAACCGGGTTTTCGTCCCACCGTGTGTTACGCTAGAGAGTTTTGCTCTTGTGGCGGCACACGATGTCAAGTGGTAGCAGGCGGTATGGTTTCCCGAGGGAACGTCCAAAAAAGCCAAACTTTGAAGCCAGCGTGGGTCCAGTTAAGACAACATAGTCTAGTCAAGTGAGGCAATACGAAGCTCTTCGATTTAGAGAGTGTGATAAACTTATACGAAGTTCACCGTTAGAAAAACCATTTTCTTTATTTAGATGTGTAGTAGGGCCCATTTAATTCATCCATGTATCCTCTTTATTCGTTCCTAATGTAAAATATTGATGAGAATAATAAAATGATGAGAATAATAAAACAGTTAATGCTTCATTTATTATACAATTAACTCCGAACTCCATCATTTAAATTTATTCAAGAACTTTCAAATTGATTCATATGTATATTTCGAAATTCCTTTAATGTGTCTTTATTATTTTTTCTCCTACTTATTCGTATTTAATTCAATTAAAACCACATAATAAAAAATATACGAATAACATGAGATTTTATCGTTTTAGCTCGTTTTTATTCAGATTTATCAAACTTTGTATATGAACCAGTTACGAGTAAAAAATGAAATAACCTTCAATCTACTCAAAAGTGTAGGGAATATTTTGTATATATATGTATAAATTAGAGTATATCATATACCATTGCAACGCACCTCTTTTATATCTATGACTAATTTCATATATACCCTTACAAACTTGAAAACTTTCATATATACCCAACCAAAAAAAAAAATATCATATATGCCCTTACAAAATAGCTAAAAATGTCAGATACACCCACTTTATTAAAAACAAACTAATAAATAAGTATTTACCGTTATGTTTACCTATAATACACTCAGTATTTGTTAATATAAAAAGCACAACGAATTTAAATGAAATTAACATTTTTTTTATTAAACCATAGGATCAAGTTGATCAATAGTTGAAGAAGAGTTTACTAGGTTTTCTCTCTAATACAAGATTAGGGTAAAATGAAAACTCATACGAGTTGTGAGAATTTGGAGGACTCCGACTTATGAAAGGTTTTTTCAAAAAAAAATTAACAAAAATCTTAAAAAAAAATAACTTTAAAAAAAACGTAGTTGTTTCCTCATTTACAGCAACCGTAAATGCTGTAAATGTAAGACCCTTAATTGATTAATACGATTTCCATATAGATTACGACTAATATAGTGTAATTACGACTAAACATACACTTGGAAATACGAGATTGTTAAAACATTCTAAGAAATAAAACATTATAACAACTTGTATGTAAATTCGCCGTTTAAAATGTGCAGACGAATCATTACGCGGAAGCTTGAATTCTTGATCGTGTTCGGTTCTTCATTGAGCTTGATCGTCTTCCGGCATCTTAAAACAACCTACATTTCATTAAACGTGAAATGAGTTAGTTATGATGCTTTTATGATGTGTTTATTAAGTTCTAAAGACCCAAAACAATACACAACAACTAATTAGCAGACATTTAACCCGTCGCATGCCGTGACGGGATGGGAAAAGACTGTCACGCGACGCGAGCTTCGTCGCGGGCCGCGACAATGATTGAGGTACCCCGTCGCGTAGCGCGAGGGTATAATTTTGACAGAATGTTTTGGTTCTTCCTACGTGGTCGTAGATTCTCTATCACATGAAGTTAAAATCCGACATCCGGATTAACAAAATTCGAGACTTTTAAGCCTTCGGCTTAATATATATTTACCAAATTTTGACCCGTTCATGTTTTTATCAAACAAACATGCTTGTTTGATCCCAATTTCTCATGAACCTCATATTTTCGATGTTGACTATTATACAGGGTTCAAATCACGGGTTTATATGTATATTTAACCCGTTTTTGCTTATATATGTCACACCCTGACTTTTGCGGAAGCGTATGATGTGTGACTGGTTTAATATCATTGCATTCAATCATAATAAACAACTACATGATCAAAACGATGTTCATCCATTCATAAAATTTAAGTATTACAAACACCGGTTATTTAAGTTTTTAAAACACAACCTTCGACTAGGTTACAAACCAACAAAAGTGGATGACATCTAAACTTGAAGTCTACTTCTAGAAACAACACCCGCACCCAAGATCCAGCCTGTCACCTGAAATACATGTAATTTTGGAAAACATCAACAAAAGTTGAGCGAGTTCATGCGTTTTGTGTGAGTACTCGTAAACTTGTAAACCTTTGAGAGACTCCTTTGAAAACAGGTATGAAAAGCGTGTATACCAAATAAATGTTTTACAAGGACATTAAGGCATGTGAGGACATAGGGAGCACTTGTAATGAGTAGGCTTATAACCTTGTCGATTTTCCCTCGACTATGTCGATTTCCCTCGACTATGTCGAATTTCCCTTCGACTATGTCGAATTTCCCTTCGACTATGTCAATTGTCCTTGACTATGTCAATTTCCCTTGACTATGTCGATTTCCCTCGACTGAGACACCAAAGCACTCAAGTGATCACATGAGGAGTGGGGCTCGGTCGTACCCGTTAGATCTAACCTTCGTCCCTAATTAAGTATTACTGGCATTTCAATATTTAGTCTATGCTCACATGATCTAGTATTTCATTTCATCGGCAATTCATACCGTTTAAGTATTCGTAACATGTACTCCACCCCGGAGAGTTATAAAACCAAAAACAGTTAAGAGAAAAGAGGGAGCATGAACTCACTGTTTTGCGTCTTCGATACTCGTAACTCAATTGTCCTTAGCAAACACGACTCCCGACAATGTACTAATGTCTATTAGAAGAACGGGCCGTGCCTTGGCTTAGAGTTTAACGTTTTTTTTTTAGTTACGTTTCTTATGTTCCCAATATTATTCCAAGATATAAGTACTTGTTAAAATAATGATTATTTTAACTCTAAATTATATTCAGCTTTTGGAATAATCGTTAAACAATATTCTTGTAACAATACTTCTCGAGTATTTATTTTCGTATTTCCTTCCCAAGGATGAGAGTATTTCATACATGTATTTTCGTATTCTTGTATATGTAGTTCCGAAATAATATATTTTCAAGTCTCACTTAGGAAATATATATAAACTTATTTTGTCCAAAATAATGTATTTCAAGAAAATATATATTTTTCATATATCTTCTAAATATTCTAAGAAAATATATTTTTACTTCCGAAAATAATATATTTTCTCTTTGTCGAAAATATGATATACTTTGTAATAATAATGAAAATCATATTTTCATTTCTTGTGTCCAAAATTTACCAAAAACATATTTATGACGGTATTTTCCGGAATATTTTGTAAAATGTTTTTGTGAGAGAACTCTAGTGATTGTAGTCTAGACTCGAGAAATAATCCTAGTTCACTACACTCGAAGCTCTGATACCAAACTGTCACACCCTAACTTTTGCGGAAGCGTATGATGTGTGACTGGTTTAATATCATTGCATTCAATCATAATAAACAACTACATGATTAAAACGATGTTCATCCATTCGTAAAATTTGAGTATTACAAACACCGGTTATTTAAGTTTTTAAAACACAACCTTCGACTAGGTTACAAACCAACAAAAGTGGATGGCATCTAAACTTGAAGTCTACTTCTAGAAACAACACCCGCGCCCAAGATCCAGCCTGTCACCTGAAATACATGTAATTTTGGAAAACATCAACAAAAGTTGAGCGAGTTCATACGTTTTATGTGAGTACTCGTAAACTTGTAAACCTTTGAGAGACTCCTTTGAAAACAGGTATGAAAAGCGTGTATACCAAATAAATGTTTTACAAGGACATTAAGGCATGTGAGGACATAGGGAGCACTTGTAATGAGTAGGCTTATAACCTTGTCGATTTTCCCTCGACTATGTCGATTTCCCTCGACTATGTCGAATTTCCCTTCGACTATGTCGAATTTCCCTTCGACTATGTCAATTTCCCTTGACTATGTCGATTTCCCTCGACTGGGACACCGAAGCACTCAAGTGATCACATGAGGACCATGAGTGGGGCTCGGCCGTACCCGCTAGATCTAACCTTCGTCCCTAATTAAGTATTACTGGCATTTCAATATTTAGTCTATGCTCACATGATCTAGTATTTCATTTCATAGGCAATTCATACCGTTTAAGTATTCATAACATGTATTCCACCCCCGAGAGTTATAAAACCAAAAACAGTTAAGAGAAAAGGGGGAGCATGAACTCACTGTTCTGCGTCTTCGATACTCGTAACTCAATTCTCCTTAGCAAATACGACTCCCTACAATGTACTAATGTCTATTAGATGAACGGGCCGTGCCTTGGCTTAGAGTTTAACGTTTTTTTTAGTTACGTTTCTTATGTTCCCAATATTATCCCAAGTTATAATTACTTGTTAAAATAATGATTATTTTAACTCTAAATTATATTCAGCTTTTGGAATAATCGTTAAACAATATTCTTGTAACAATACTTCTCGAGTATTTATTTTCGTATTTCCTTCCCAAGGATGGGAGTATTTCATACATGTATTTTCGTATTCTTGTATATGTAGTTCCGAAATAATATATTTTCAAGTCTCACTTAGGAAATATATATAGACTTATTTTGTCCAAAATAATGTATTTCAAGAAAATATATATTTTTCATATATCTTCTAAATATTCTAAGAAAATATATTTTTACTTCCAAAAATAATATATTTTCTCTTTGTCGAAAATATGATATACTTTGTAATAATAACGAAAATCATATTTTCATTTCTTGTATCCAAAATAATATTTACCAAAAACATATTTATGTCGGTATTTTCCAGAATATTTTGTAAGTTACGTTCTTGCGTTCGATTTCACAACATTAAGTGTGTAACTTATATATTTATTTCTTGTGATTTTTGGTATTATCTTGGATTGTAAATTCTTGTTATTTTGTTAAGTTATATTACTTTAATTCCTAAGATAACATAACTATTACACCAAGTATACAAATAATCACACACCAAGTGTTATAAATGTAAATATATTTTCTAAATACATATTTATCCACTCTTATTTATAAAAACCGACCTCCGATACTTGTATTTTGTAATAAAATCTATGGCAAAGTTTGTATTGAAAACCATAGTTAAAACTCACTTGTAAATACTTGTTTAGAAAATATTTTTCTAAGTGTTTGTATTTTTAGAAAATTTCGACATAGTTTCCCCTAAAAATGGAGGTGTCTATGCTATTAAAGCATATCATTTTCTTTTCAAAAATCATCATAAACAACCAACAATCATCCAATACTTACCAAGTGCTAAAACAAAGCTATCTACATAATGATCATGAACTTGAGTTTTCATAAAAACTTGTAGTAACTTGGTAATATGTTTAGTAGACTTAGTTACCCTTTAAAGTGTGTTTATTTCTTTAAAAATCTCATTCTTAAAAGATTTGAGTGTTTACAACTTGTTAGATGATTTTTTCAAAAATCATTCTTTTGAATTTTTCTTGTAAACAATATATTCTTACACTTGTTTCACCACTAGAAACATGGTTATTTTCTTTAAAACTATGTTCATGTAAATTTTGTGATTTAACTTGGTTTCTTTGGAAAACTATTTTAGAAACCATCCACTTATATGACTTGTATTTTATTTAAATCATCATCATATGAAAATAACTTTATTATTCAAGTTCATGAAAGACATAAAGCATGATGATCTTGATCTTTCACAAGATCATCACATCAACTTACTAGATCATGTGTTTAATCACAATCTAGTAGGTTACTTATGATGTCTAGCATCACTAACACTAATAATCAATCAACAAGAAGCAGACAATCATAAATCAACAAGATTTCATATGTTTATAAGCTTATGTTAGAGATTTATGATTATGTCTTTTAATGTTCATCATGTTTATCAATGTTCATCACTTATTAACCAACTATATATGAAAGATCAAGAGATCATAAGAGCCTTACTACTAGCACAAGACTAGGGAAGAACACTTGATGTTGATGATGACAAAAGTGTTGGATAAAAGCAATCGGGTGAGGTCTTTCAAGATACAAGAGCACCGAGCTTCCTTAATCACCTTCTTGCATCATGTAATGAACTTGGAATGGATGGGAGTGAGTTGAATGATGATGATGGTGGGGTGGTTGTTCTCGGCCGAATGGGAGGAAGAGAGGAGGGAGATGAAGTGTGGTGTGAAGTTGAATGAACTCTAGAGCTCCTTATATTCATCATATAGTTTTACCCATAGGTTATTGTGTTTCAAGAGTACAAGACACAATCTTCATACAATCCAAGGAAGATCAAGAGGAGATTTAAGGAAATCTTGTAAAGATTGTGGTAGGGTCACATGACCGTCCACTTATTTATGGGGGGGGTCTAAGTGTAAATTCCAACCATCTAGTTAAATTAAAGATCCAAATTCAAGTATTAGTTATAAGTGTTAGTTACTTGATAATTTTTAGTGGGTGTTAGGGTGTTCGGGGATTATAACTAGCTCAGAAATAGTGAAACAATGCTTCTAGTATAATTTTGGTGTTTCAGGTAGTGTCCGATTGTTCGTTTAGATACCGGTTCGTTAAAGTGTCAAACTATTCCATTTAGTGTTCTTTATGTACCCATTTGTGACACTTTTAATTCCCGACACTTAGGAAAGCATTCAGGACCATTTAGTCATATTTTTGCATGTAATAAACTTGTTAAAGTGCTGAATTTTGCTGATTTATGCAGAATTCTGCACTTTATGTGGGTTTTAGGCACTTTCCGGCACTTTATCTATCTCCTAGAAAAGTAGTTTTGTGGTCCTTACTTCCCTACACACTATACTAGTGTATCACTTGGTCCCTGGCTCATATTGGGCCTCAAAACACTGTCTGTCTATGTACTGAACTTCGTCAGCATTTTAGTTTGTCTGATAATGGTGCCAATTCTGTTCTGTGCATTATTAGAACTATTTCGTGTTGCATGTAGCAACGATAAAAGTATTGCAACATGAAATGCCATTGTATGTATATAACAGTAATCAGAAATTCATTTGTCTTGTAAATTAGATCATGCACAGTTATCAAAGCACAGATTACTGCTCAATTAGTGTACGAAATGTATGGAAAAGTGACAGTTGTCACAGTCTCCCCCCGTTAAAAGAATTTTGTCTCGAAATTCAAGCGATGCCATCGGTCGTAGGGGAGTTGTGAATCAAATGTGGTTACTTAGGTTCAAGATTTGTCTTCATGTTCCCATGTAACTCTGGGTCATGATATGTATTCTATCGTACTCAAGTAATTCAATTACGTCTTCTCTGTGTTTTGTGGACTTTCAGTCCGCAACCTTAATAGGTTCTATAGTAAATTGGAGTTTGTCGTTGATGTGAATCTTATTTGTGGGAATAACGACTGTTCCTTGAGTCAGACTACTTTAAAGACTAGACACGTGGAATGTGTCGCGATCACTACTGATCTTTTCTGGAAGTTTCAGCTTGTGAGCAATGGTTCCGATCCCTACCAGGATCTCGAATGGTCTAATATACCGGGGGTCCATCCTTCCACGTTTTCCAAATCGCATCACGCTTTCTCAAGGCGAGGCTCCCAATAAAGCCATACTTCTTATCTCAAATTCCTACGATTTCTGTCGCTCGTCGGCGCGATCTTTCTATATTCCGCGGGCTATCTTGATATGATCACATATCTGAACGATCTTGCCTCTAATTTTCCCGAACCAACTCGGGCCAGTAGATTGTTTATCTCTGGTCTCCGTTTAACACAACGGGGATCGACTTATTATGTTCCATCTAAAGCTTCACATGAAGTAGTTTAAACAGCGGTGTGATAGATACTGTTGTAGGAAAACTCCACTAAGGGCAAGTGAGTGTTCCAACTTTTCATCAAAGTTTATCACATAAGCACGTAACATGTCCATACAGTCTGCATCGTTCAGTAGCTCAGTCCATCTTCGATAATATTTAAGTTCTTACGATCAACGTTGTGTGGCAACCCTTGTGTTCAGTAAAGGTCGTGCATCGTTTTCTTACAGGTAATGACGTCAAATTTGCGGCGCGCAATTACTGTATCTAGATCAAGGTTTCTTCTCATGATCCCTTAATCAACGTGACGCGTATGCAATGTCGTGGTCTCGTTGCATTGACGTGCAATCGAGACTTTGTCGAGAAGCGTCACATAATTGCAACTTTAACTCCTTAGCTCTTGATTGCAGGGTTGGCATGAATCTCGTTCTCATCCACCATGTATCCTAAAGTTCTTACCTTGCGAATTCGTAATCCATTTTTCGACATCTTAGCACATAACTGCTCTTTCTCTAAGAGTCGCAAGATAAACTGCAGATGTTGCCCACGACCTTCCTTGGTCGTTGGGCATATAAGAATGTAGTCAATAAATACAATCATGATCTATCCAGGTATGGCTTACACATTCGATTCATGAGGTCCATGAATACTGTCGATGCATGTGTTAAGCCAAATGGTACGACAAGGAACTCGTAACGCTCGAAGCGAGTCCTAAAGGTCGTTTTAGGAATATTTCCTTCTTGTATTCACAGTTGAGGACATCCGAACCTCAAGTCGATCTTCGAGTAGTAACTGGAACCTTACAATTGGCTCGTTCATGTCATCAGTCCTTGGCAAAGGATACCAATCCTTGATATCCAATTCTCTGGAATTTATGCAAAGTGGAAACTGTCAACTTTCTCCTTGTGTCCTTAACTAAGGGTGTCATGTCCTTAATTCCCTCTGTCTAGCAGCTCTTGCAGTTATATCGGGGGCTCATGCTTCTCGGACGAAGCTAGTCGGTAAGGCGTCATTCGGCACTGGTGCCGCTCCTAGCACCAGGTTCATCCTAAACTCCTCTTGTTGCTGTGGAGGTATTCCTGGAAAGTCTTCAGAAAAGGCTTCTGGAACTTCTTCCATCACGGGGATGTCTTCTAGCTCCAGCTCCTAGGTCTCCTTATCGGCAACATGAGCTAGGAAGGCTATGCAGTCTACTCGGAGGTGCTTCTGTGTCTCTTTGATCAATGAGAGATATCGCAGATCCGCTGCCTTATGGAGTCTAGCACCCTTGCACCTATTGCAGGAAGGTTGTGTACTATAAATGTTTCATCATTCGCAAGAGGGATGCGGCTGATTTTCCTTATATCGAACGACTTCAGCTCTATACTTGGATTTCCAATCCATGCTGACTATCATATCATGACTTCCCAATTCAATGGTAACAGAAGGTTCCGGCCTTCTGAGTCCCCAAAATACAATCCTTAATTACTTCGTCTGCTTAAACTAGCCTTCTATATGCCTATTTCTAAAGAATACGGGACGTCTATTCTACTTGAAACTAGGCCAAGCAGTTTCTTAGGTTCTAAGCATACAAGGTTAAGGTTGGTGCCAGTATTAATCAAAAAACTAGATGCATAAGGTTGGTTAATAGGGACGTACCCGTAACCACATCTGGATCCTGGCGTGCTTCATGAGCTCCGGTTATGAAGACCCTTCCTTGCTTGGTTCTTTCTAGGGCAATCTTTCCTAAAGTGCCCTGCTTCACCACATCTGTAGCAACCCGGTACTCGACCATTACCTCTTCCATCTGGATCCTTCGCCCAACAGGCATCCTTGCTGTGCCCTTCCTTTCCACACTTTCCACACTTAGGCCTCAGACATTGACCTTCATGGTAAAAATTTCATTCCTCGCACCTCGGCTTAGTCCCCAAGTAAACTTTACCACCAGCCTTATTAGTGGCTCCATCAGCTTTCCTGCCACGCGGCGAGTTCACTTCCTTTCTTTTGTTTGCTTTAGAGTTTCTATAGCTGACTTGGGTGCCCATCTTTAGATTTGAGGACTTCCTTTTCTTGTTACCTGATGACTCCACGTGAGTCTCTTTCTTGTTATCCTCAGGTTCCGAAAATTTTCCCATGCGTAGAGCTTCTTCAGTAAGAGTGACACTCAAATCGATAGCCTCTGTGATGGTCGAGGGCTTTGAGGTAGTAACCATGCTCCCGATCTGAGGTGCAAGTCCCCAAATGAATCGCTCAACCCTCTTGAATTCTGGCTTGACTAAGTAGGGGACGACCCTAGACAAGTCGTGAAATCGCTGGACATATTCAGGAATCTTCGGCCCGTCCATTTTCAAATTCCAGAACTCCACCTCAAGCTTCTGGATTTCAGCCCTAGAACAGTATTTCTTCTCCATCATTTCCTTGAGCTCATCCCAGCTCAGTGCATAAGCAGCATCTGCACCAAGGGTCTAAACCTGAAGGTTCCACCAGGAGAGTGCGCCATCCAAAAACAACCCTAAGATAAAGGTAACACTCTACTGGGGTGAACAGTTACTCATTCTTAGAACGGAGTCTGTCTTTTCTACCCAACGAACAAATGCAACGGCACCTCCTGTGCCATCAAAATTCAATGGCTTGCAGTCCAGGAATTGTTTATAGGTGTAGCCAGTTGGAGGGTTATTTCCGGTAGTGCCATCGCTGTGCTTAGAGCGGAGGGCTTCATGTCGTGCAATTGCCTGTGAGATGCGTTCTTGAAGCTCGGCTTCTGTCCTTGGTAACGTACTGGTGGTTGTGTCACGTCTGGGTGGCATTCTCTTCTGTAAAAAGCATGGGATGGATTAGACAACATTCCATAATTGTCTATGAGGTACATAGTACCATAAGTAAACAGGTAATCACCCAATATCTCATGCATATATACTCAACAATGTATGAGTGAGGAAACAATTACTGAGCTTTCCTATAAACTTGGCAACTTGACTTGTTGCGTGTAATGGGGAGACAAAATGAACTCGAGGCTACTTTACCTCGGTCATGCAAGTTTCATAATATGAAAGTAGTAGTGATTCTTCTTCTACGTTAGTTTTCTTTGGTCTATGTATTGTTTTACCAGATGAAGGTGTGAACACCTATAGATTATTTTTAGAGGGATGGTGATCATTAACCTGACCCGTAGAGTCTGTAGGATCGGTTTCGCGACCTGAATGAGTCGTTCGGAAGAGCTCTCGTACGTTTCAGAGGCGGAAACTAAGAAACGAACTCGAAAACAACTAGAAAATCACTTTAATCCTCTTTTATATTCAATTGACAATGTTTACAGCGAGAGGAAATACCGGCAGCACTTCGGTATCAACTGAACCTATCGTTACAAATGACAATGCTTGACACCTATTTATAGTGACACCCTACCGTTTGAACATCTTCAAACGGACACAACCTTCAAACAAAGACTGTTCAAACGGACACTACAATCCAAACGATTGGACCTCTAAACCTAGTCAACTTTTTCAAACGGTCACCATTAAATCTATTACAATATTCAAACAAAGGTCTTCAAATTGATTCTTCTCATTGGACCATCATAAGGATGCACCTTATTGGACCATATCTAAATTTGTCTTCATTCAACCTTATCTTTTACGAGACATTGTAGACTTCACATATGATGATAATGCAATGGATGATGTCATCATCAAGAATGATGACATCATTCTTGTTCCATACTGCAACGAACCCGAGACTCGATATTAAGACGAAGACGACAGATGACTGCACCAACAGACTCCCCCTCAGATGTTGACGAGTCTTAAGTGTCGAGTCTTCAACGACTTCAGTCTTTATCAGTGTAAGCATCCTCAAACCTTTCTCTTCTCTTTTCATCATCATCAACAGACTTCCCACGAACAATCTCTACTCAGATGTCTTCAGACTCCCCCTTTCGAAATGCTGGGATCGCAGTCTGGCATATTGAAATCACAAATTCTTCAGGTATCGGAACCTGGTTCTCTATCACTTCGAAACCTGCACATCCTCTACCCAAAAATAAATTTTCTGGTGATAACTTGTAAAAATCTAATGAATCACTTGCAAACATTATACAATCAAAGAATGATTTTACAATGTTAATCTTTGAAGAACCACTTGAAGATATATTTTAATTTTTCAAAACAACACACTCTCCCAAACCATTTGTTCATCATGTTTAGCACTCGGAATTTTGAAAATTAGCTCTTCAACATCAGTTGTCGAAAATCTTTTTGAATTTTTCAAAATTTATGCTAAAACACACTAAAAATCTTTTTGGATTTTTGAATGTATAAAAATGAAATGCAGAGAAAACAAAATATTTACAAACAATATTTTTGTGAGTTTGTGTAAGAGGATCATATCAGTTTTTGACAAATCACTAACACCGTTAAGCTTTAAACATACTCAGTTCTAAACAATTTACCTAGATTGTCAGTATATTGGTCCACTTTAAATTTTCACACAAATTTCAATCGATTCGAGATAAAATATTAGTGTTTTAGAAACTTAAACTTAATTGTGTATCACTCCACTCGAATATACTCCTGTATCCAGATCCCAATATTCAGTCTTACAGGTGAGTATACCACAGATGATATCTGTAAAGGGGTTATTTGCGAGGGCCGTGAGAGCTCAGGTCGATACTTCCGTATACGCAGAGAAACGACGGCTTCGACTTTAGGTGGGCCCCCTTTAGAGGATCTTTTGATTACAACAGCAGCGATTCATCAGCTTGCTGAGGGCGATGCTATATTTCAAGCATTTTGCGAAAAGCATTATCCGGGGACTAGGTCAGTACTTCCATACAGCAGAAGTCCCGGGATAATACCCCAGATATCACTGAGTATAAAGACCTAGTATCTCAGAATACGGGACCTTTCAAACAAGATTTCGGGGGTTACCCATATATTCAAGAATAGTTACCCACGAATCAAGCAAGTTTGAATTAGGTTTATATCTCGTTTCAATTTACTAAATGTGCAAAAACCTACTAACACATCCGCAGTAAGATTGTTTATCACTTTTAAACTTTCCAATTCTTTAGCATGTTGTGATAATCCACTGATGTACTATCATTTCCTCTTTTTCACAACAAAACTCATTTTTGATTTTATCATGTTTTTTGCTTTTTCAAATTTTCTAATGTTTTTGGATTTTCTGAAATTTTCTACTCCCCCTAAAATGCAAACACATTAACGAAAATTGAAAACAAACTGTACAGAAACATGACAACCGATATCAAATCACATCAATTCGCCATTCACTTGGCATAAACAATCAGAACTCCCCCTATCAACAAACTATTTTCCCATTTAGATTTCAAAACACTTAAGTTTGTTTTAATCAAAATGGTTTTTCCGGAAAATAAGTTTGATTGATTTTACCACTTGTAGATTTATCAAACAAATGTTCGGGGATGTGGTTCATCATCTTGTCTTCCAACCATATGTAGGAAAATACAAGTACAAATTAATGTCCTTGATTTACCATATGCAATCAAATCATCTAACCACTTGTAATTATAACCAACAAACATAAACAAACCTCTTTACCGTTTGTATGATTGACGTTACCGAATAAAACTCAAGAAAGATGCCGATTCATGCTCCACGCTTACCAACCTGGGAGCTCCGGCAAGTCAGGTTTTTCTATTTAAACAGATTCACCCAAGCCTGACGGTCCTTGGGTGATTTCGAATTCTTGTTCAACAATGGTGGAAAGTTTGTATCATCCATTGTTAAACCTGAATTCTCAGTTTTTACCTCAACAACTGGCTCTTCTGGCTTTACCGTACCAGAATCATTGCCTGAATGTGGCTTGTCTGACTTTATTGAGTCAGATTCAACGCCGACATGTGGCTCCTTTGTTTCCGAAGAAACAGATTCATCGCCAGAAAATGTTACCTTCTTCTTGTCCTTTTTCGTCCTCAGATTTGTATCTGATGAATTCGACTTGCTTGACTTTGCAGTTGAGGGAGTTGATTCATCAGAACTCTTATTCGATCTGTCCGGTGAACCCGAGGACAAAATCTTCTCCAGATATTCTCTGGCCTTCTTCCTCTTCTTCCTCAGTTTGTCTTTCTGCCCTTGTGAAAGCTTCACTTTCTTTTCTTGAACTTTAGGTTCTTGAACCTTCTGTTCTTTGGGCTTGACATTGACTGGAATTTTTGCCAATTTTTGAGAATTAACCCTCAATCTTTCATTTGATCTCCTTGGGGCAATCCCTGGCAATGTGACCTTTGATGTGACAATTATAGCATCTTCTCGTCTCATATCTCCAACTCTGGCAGTTAACAGCAATGTGTCCTTGATAACCGCATCGGTAACACACTCTGTTATCGTACCAATCACCATTTTCAGCCCAAATGCTCAGATCATAGCATTGTCTGGCTTGGTGATACTCTTTCCTCCTCTTGATTGCTGGATTTGACTTTTGAGCACTGTGGTCCGACCTGCACCACTTATTGCCAACAAATTTTGAGTTTTCATTTTTTACTTTTTGTAATTTTTCATTGCGATTGGATGATCGATCTGATGAACTTTTATTATCTTTTTGAACATTTTTCTCATTTTTAATTTTTTGTTTCTATTCCACTTTCTTCTTCAAAGGTTTTTGCTTAGAGCATTCACTTTTTTCAGTTGATTGCAGAACAGTTTTCTGAAACTTTTCCTTTAATTTCAAAAACAATTTTTGTTTTTCAATTTTTTCATTTTCATCATCAAATTTCTCATCACAATCTTCAACTTTGACATTGTCAAAATTTGTGACATCGTCACTTATTGGAACTGAATTGATAGGTTTTGGACAGGGAAAATTCAAACTGTCTGAGGAAGTCACAAAACCTTTCAATTTCTTCTCAAGTTCATCAATCTTGTTTCTTGAATTCTCAGCTTCATTTTCAAGCTGAGATATTTTTACAAGATGAGACTTGATTGATTTTTCATTTTCATTCTTCATGTTTTCAAGAACAGACTTTTCATATTCCAAAACTTTTATCTGTTCTTGAAATTTCGTTTCATTTGCTTTCAAGTTTTTGTTCTCAAGCTTTATCCAGAAATCTTCATTTTCTGAAGATTTCTTTTTGCTTTCAAAGTCTTTTTCTTTTTCTTTCAAAACCTTGTTTTCTGATATTAAACTGTTTAAGTCATTTAACAGTTTAACATTCTCAGATTTCAACTTCTCACAATTTCCCTGTAAATTCAGAATCTGTTTTTCATCAATTTGTTTCTCATTGTTCAACTTCCTGACTTCAGATGTCAAACTTTCCGCATCTTTCAAGAGTTTGTCATTCTCAGTCTTGAAGTTATCACATTTTGAGCAACCTGTTTCATTCTTCACAGATTCTTCAGCCTTTAAAGCTCCTTCTTCCGATGAATGATCAAAGATAGGTGCGTTTTCTGCAATCTCTTTCTTTAACTCTGATTCAGGATTCACAAATACAGGTTTTTCAGATTCTACTTTCTCAATCTTGATCAATGGAACTTGTTCAATCTTCTCAGCTCTGATCTTTTCTTTAACAATGACTGCCTTTTGAATCTTTCTTTTTGCATCTTGTTTTTCTTTCAATTTTTCAATTTTATCGGCATAAAATAACTTTCCACTACGTTGATCAGATGGAAGTTGTTGTTTAAGATATTCAAGCTTCCGGATTTTCACTTCATAATTGTCACTTTCTTCATCAGACGAATGATCAAAAATCGGAACTTTTTCAACAACTTCTTTTGCTGAGACTGTTTCTTCTTCTTGCTTTGTCGGAAAATACTGTTGAGATTCATGATACACATATGCCAACAATTCCTCAAAGTCCATGTTTTGATCTTCAAAGTTTCTCAAATTCACTTGCACTCTACTATTTGACCAAATTGATCACCCCTCAACAACACATGCAAAATTGTTTTTGTTTGTTTATATGCAGCCACTTGTTATCGGATATTATTTTTTTATTCTTGTAGGACCGATGTATTTACAGAAGCCGACAATATGCTTATCAAATCAATGCCATTGGACCTTTTAAAAGTGGATATTGACAATTGAAAGATTTGGCCGCAACCTTGAATGCAAACCGTCAAACTGTAATACTCAATCAATGAATCAAGTGAATTAATAGGCCCCTTTTTTAAACATATTCCATTTGACCGCCCAAATCACTAACTTTTAACAAATTAATATGATTAGGTCAATACTGTCAAACGGACACAATTTTCAACCGAGAACCATATTTCAAACTGTCATGTTTCAAACGATATGCCCCTTTTTTAAACGACAGGATCTACTTCATACGACGTATTCAAACGGTGTGATCATTTTTCAAACGGACATGTCACTTTCAAACGACAGGAAGCATGTTTCAAACAACAGGACAAGATTTCAAACGACAGATCAAACAGTCGAACATTTTCAAACGATAGAACCTGTTTCAAACGGTCAGTCACTGGATTCGTTCAAACGGACAACAGTTTTTAGGCCATTTTGACCAGTTTTACGTTGAATTTCAAGCTAAAACTTCTAAGGCTTTGTTAAATGACAAATCCGAACACACTGTGAAATTTTAAGCCAATTTCAACCGTAAAATTTATTGAATTTATGAAAGAAGGTGTAGAAAATGAGATTTTCAAGCTGAATATGGCAAGAACTCCTCGTCTTGAGCTCTGATACCACTTGTAGGATCGGTTTCGCGACCTGAATGAGTCGTTCGGAAGAGCTCTCGTACGCTTCAGAGGCGGAAACTAAGAAACGAACTCGAAAACAGCTAGAAAATCACTTTAATCCTCTTTTATATTCAATTGACAATGTTTACAGCGAGAGGAAATACCGACAGCACTTCGGTATCAACTGAACCTATCGTTACAAATGACAATGCTTGACACCTATTTATAGTGACACCCTACCGTTTGAACATCTTCAAACGGACACAACCTTCAAACGAAGACTGTTCAAACGACACTACAATTCAAACGATTGGACCTCTAAACCTAGTCAACTTTTTCAAACGGTCACCATTAAATCTATTACAATATTCAAACAAAAGTCTTCAAATTGATTCTTCTCATTGGACCATCATAAGGATGCACCTTATTGGACCATATCTAAATTTGTCTTCATTCAACCTTATCTTTTACGAGACATTGTAGACTTCACATATGATGATGATGCAATGGATGATGTCATCATCAAGAATGATGACATCATTCTTGTTCCATACTGCAACGAACCCGAGACTCGATATTAAGCCGAAGACGACAGATAACTGCACCAACAGAGTCCATCAGGATTTCGATGCACTACAAGTCGTTATTACGTGGGCCCCTGTAATAATAAATTGTCTTGCATAGTTACCCTAATTTTCCCTCGTCCAAGTAGATGATCAACCAAGGAGGGGACACTACTGTCCTTATACTTCTGACATGGAAAGGGCCATTGCGGTGGTCCACACGCTAACACTCGTTATCGTTACGCGCGAATAGGCACGATGATTAAATGAAACAGGAACAAGGAGAATTCCTAGAAGTTGGAGGGGCACCTTTAAGATGAATACTCCATCTCCCTTTTCTGGTCAAGTATGTCATTAATCTCGCTTCACAAAAGCCGCAGGGACCTCGTCCTGCTGATTAAGAAGTTGTTCAATGTTGCCACCTCTTCCTCGCTGTCACTTCCGTAGTCAGGCACCTTCACGATCGAGAGGGAAGAGCAGCCATCTCCAACGGAAGCAAGCTCGGAATCTCGTCTGTCAATCACTCCCGCCATGAGTTTTGCAATGAACGCGAGGCCGATAGCTTCATCGTGCGAGTAAGAACAATAATAGGATTCGGAGTCGAAGGTATCTTATTCACGTCAAAAATTATTCCGTACACTTATTCGTATGTATATATCAATAAACAAATATGTTACTTAGCATAAACAGGCAATTCGATGCATCATATCACATATAACTCTCGTTTATCCTTTGGGGGGTCATTTTCTCTTTGGCAAGTCTAACTCGTGTAGACTATGCCTTAGTTGGCACCTTATTTTGGGGTATTCCCTAATAATATCCTTGCCTTGTCTCTTCTTTGAAAAATGTTTGACTCATGGATCTTGACGCTTACGTGAATGCAATGAAAACCTTTTTGTAAAATGTTTTTGTGAGAGAACTCTAGTGGTTGTAGTCTAGACTCGAGAAGGAATCCTAGTTCACTACAATCGAAGCTCTGATACCAAACTGTCACACCCTGACTTTTGCGGAAGCGTATGATGTGTGACTGGTTTAATATCATTGCATTCAATCATAATAAACAACTACATGATCAAAACGATGTTCATCCATTCATAAAATTTGAGTATTACAAACACTGGTTATTTAAGTTTTTAAAACACAACCTTCGACTAGGTTACAAACCAACAAAAGTGGATGGCATCTAAACTTGAAGTCTACTTCTAGAAACAACACCCGCGCCCAAGATCCAGCCTGTGACCTGAAATACATGTAATTTTGGAAAACATCAACAAAAGTTGAGCGAGTTCATGCGTTTTGTGTGAGTACTGGTAAACTTGTAAACCTTTGAGAGACTCCTTTGAAAACAGGTATGAAAAGCGTGTATACCAAATAAATGTTTTACAAGTACATTAAGGCATGTGAGGACATAGAAAACACTTGTAATGAGTAGGCTTATAACCTTGTCGATTTTCCCTCGACTATGTCGATTTCCCTCGACTATGTCGAATTTCCCTTCGACTATGTCGAATTTCCCTTCGACTATGTCAATTTTCCTTGACTATGTCAATTTCCCTTGACTATGTCGATTTCCCTCGACTGGGACACCGAAGCACTCAAGTGATCACATGAGGACCATGAGTGGGGCTCGGCCGTACCCGTTAGATCTAACCTTCGTCCCTAATTAAGTATTACTGGCATTTCAATATTTAGTCTATGCTCACATGATCTAGTATTTCATTTCATAGGCAATTCATACCGTTTAAGTATTCATAACATGTATTCCACCCCCGAGAGTTATAAAACCAAAAACAGTTAAGAGAAAAGGGGGAGCATGAACTCACTGTTTTGCGTCTTCGATACTCGTAACTCAATTCTCCTTAGCAAATACGACTCCCTACAATGTATTAATGTCTATTAGACGAACGGGTCGTGCCTTGGCTTAGAGTTTAACTTTTTTTTTTAGTTACGTTTCTTATGTTCCCAATATTATTCCAAGTTATAATTACTTGTTAAAATAATGATTATTTTAACTCTAAATTATATTCAGCTTTTGGAATAATCGTTAAACAATATTCTTGTAACAATACTTCTCGAGTATTTATTTTCGTATTTCCTTCCCAAGGATGGGAGTATTTCATACATGTATTTTCGTATTCTTGTATATGTAGTTCCGAAATAATATATTTTCAAGTCTCACTTAGGAAATATATATAGACTTATTTTGTCCAAAATAATGTATTTCAAGAAAATATATATTTTTCATATATCTTCTAAATATTCTAAGAAAATATATTTTTACTTCCAAAAATAATATATTTTCTCTTTGTCGAAAATATGATATACTTTGTAATAATAACGAAAATCATATTTTCATTTCTTGTGTCCAAAATTTACCAAAAACATATTTATGACGGTATTTTCCGGAATATTTTGTAACTTACGTTCTTGCGTTCGATTTCACAACATTAAGTGTGTAACTTATATATTTATTCCTTGTGATTTTTGGTATTATCTTGGATTGTAAATTCTTGGTATTTTGTTAAGTTATATTACTTTAATTCCTAAGATAACATAACTATTACACCAAGTATACAAATAATCACACACCAAGTGTTATAAATGTAAATATATTTTCTAAATACATATTTATCCATTCTTATTTATAAAAACCGACCGCTGATACTTGTATTTTGTAATAAAATCTATGGCAAAGTTTATATTGAAAACCATAGTTAAAACTCACTTGTAAATACTTGTTTAGAAAATATTTTTCTAAGTGTTTGTATTTTTAGAAAATATCGCCATAGTTTCCCCTGAAAATGGAGGTGTCCATGCTATTAAAGCATATCATTTTCTTTTCAAAAATCATCATAAACAACCAACAATCATCCTACACTTACCAAGTGCTAAAACAAAGCTATCTACATAATGATCATGAACTTGAGTTTTCATAAACACTTGTAGTAACTTGGTAGTATGTGTAGTAGACTTAGTTACCCTTTAAAGTGTGTTTATTTCTTTAAAAATCTCATTCTTGAAAGATTTGAGTGTTTACAACTTGTTAGATGATTTTTCCAAAAATCATTCTTTTGAATTTTTCTTGTAAACAATATATTCTTACCCTTGTTTCACCACTAGAAACATGGTTATTTTCTTTAAAACTATGTTCATGTAAATTTTGTGATTTCACTTGGTTTCTTTGGAAAACTATTTTAGAAACCATCCATTTATATGACTTGTATTTTATTTAAATCATCATCATATGAAAATAACTTTATTATTCAAGTTCATGAAAGACATAAAGCATGATGATCTTGATCTTTCACAAGATCATCACATCAACTTACTAGATCATGTGTTTAATCACAATCTAGTAGGTTACTTATGATGCCTAGCATCACTAACACTAATAATCAATCAACAAGAAGCAAACAATCATAAATCAACAAGATTTCATATGTTTATAAGCTTATGATTATGTCTTTTAATGTTCATCATGTTTATCAATGTTCATCACTTATTAACCAACTATATATGAAAGATCAAGAGATCATAAGAGCCTTACTAGTAGCACAAGGCTAGGGAAGAACACTTGATGTTGATGATGACAAAAGTGTTGGATAAAAGCAATCGGGTGAGGTCTTTCAAGATACAAGAGCACCGAGCTTCCTTAATCACCTCCTTGCATCATGTAATGAACTTGGAATGGATGGGAGTGAGTTGAATGATGATGATGATGGTGGGATGGTTGTTATTGGCCGAATGGGAGGAAAAGAGGAGGGAGATGAAGTGTGGTGTGAAGTTGAATGAACTCTAGAGCTCCTTATATTCATCATATAGTTTTACCCATAGGTTATTGTGTTTCAAGAGTACAAGACACAATTTTCATACAATCCAAGGAAGATCAAGAGGAGATTTAAGGAAATCTTGTAAAGATTGTGGTGGGGTCACATGACCGTCCACTTATATATGGGGGGGGGGGGGGTCTAAGTGTAAATTCCAACCATCTAGTTAAATTAAAGATCCAAATTAAAGTATTAGTTATAAGTGTTAGTTACTTGATATTTTTAGTGGGTGTTAGGGTGTTCGGGATTATAACTAGCTCAGAAATAGTGAAACAGTGCTTCTAGTATAATTTTGGTGTTTCGGGTAGTGTCCGATTGTTCGGTTAGATACCGGTTCGTTAAAGTGTCAAACTATTCCGTTTAGTGTTCTTTCTATACCCATTTGTGACACTTTTAATTCCCGACTCTTAGGAAAGCATTCAGGACCATTTAGTCATATTTTTGCATGTAATAAACTTGTTAAACTGCTGAATTTTGCTGATTTATGCAGAATTCTGCACTTTATGTGGGTTTTAGGCACTTTCCGGCACTTTATCTATCTCCTAGAAAAGCAGTTTTGTGGTCCTTACTTCCCTACACACTATACTAGTGTATCACTTGGTCCCTGGCTCATACTGGGCCTCAAAACACTGTCTGTCTATGTACTGAACTTCGTCAGCATTTTAGTTTGTCTGATAATGGTGCCAATTCTGTTCTGTGCATTTTTAGAACTATATCGTGTTGCATGTAGCAACAATAAAAGTCTTGCAACATGAAATGCCATTGTATGTATATAACAGTAATAAAAAATTCATTTGTCTTGTAAATTAGATCATGCACAGTTATTAAAGCACAGATTACTGTTCAATTAGTGTATGGAATGTACGGAAAAGTGACAGTTGTCACAATATACTTTTTTTGACCTGTTATAGGTATTTAATAAGTACTTTTAAGCATAACTCACTTTCATTCGCTTCTAGCATTATATTACCACATTCTTATCAAATAATCGTCCACGACAACTATAATTGTGGTGGATTTTAATGTGGTAACTATTTGTTCAGAGTTTTATCCCTCGAGTTACTATTTTACGACAAGACGCATTTTTAGGCATTTGACTCACAAGAATCATACCTTTCTCTTTTATACTTGTCCTAAGTATTTACTTGATCAAATGAGTTATTTCTAAACAACCCATAAGGGTCATTTGCTTGATTTATCGATCAAGGGCATTTTGGTCCATATAAGCCTTTCATTTACGATGAATGATTTTGAAAGGCATATTTACCCAAAATCTCACATATTAAATAATCTTGTTTGAATAATCATTATGTTTTCAAAACACAATGACTATAATTTAAATCATTCGGTTTACCTAAAAAGATAACCAAATGTTCATTTTTGACCTTATTTAACTCTCATTGAACCTTAAGTTCTGAATAAGTAGTTAAACTATTACACATACCTGGCTTGGATCAATATATTGACCCATTTTAATACCTTGCCTTAATAACCGCTAAGTAATAGCAATGCAAATATCCATTCGATATTTACTCCTGTAATCATACAACTCGACAAAAATCATTAGTCGATATTGTCAAAGGGTGATATTTTCACCTTTTGACCCATTTGTTCTAAGTGACCGTGTATCTTTTCGAGATGATATTTATTATTATTTCGTCTACATGACTCGCTCCGGTTTACACCGTACAGTCATTTTACTTATAAACTATTTCTTAATACTTTTGACCCATTATGGCTTATGCCATAAAGTGTCTTTCACAACTAACGGTGTCACACCCCAACCGATGGCGGAAACATCGGGGCGTGGCACTGAGCGAAACAGATTGTCCAAGAGAATCCATAATAACTATTAATGACAATATATTTAACGTTAATGTCCCATACCACTAACATATAAAGTAAAAACAGTCATTACGGATAGCGTGTCTCAAAAACAAATAAACTGTTCCGACAACTTAGATTTCTTATTTGGTGGGTTTCTAGACTTCCTACTTGTTTCGTCACAGCAAACATAGTATCCTATTAACCTGTCACATACGTTAAAATAAAGTCAATATATAAAATGTAAAGGTGAGTACACAAGTTTGAGTAGCATATATTATAGCGAAAGCGTTTGCGCATAACCAGCATGTAACACGTAGAAATGTGAATCAAGTAAGCCATCGACAATGACGCATGCAACCGACATGACTGCGAATTGTAGAATGCGCAACACATTTTCACCACTGTGAACATGTGAAGTAAGGCCCTTAACAACCCCTGAACAAACAGGTGCTGTGTCCAAACTATAGTACTATCGTTGCTAAGGTGTCAGGCAAACAATCATTGTGTAAACATAACATACAAGCATTCATCGAGTCATGTATAACACTTGGAGAGTGGTTAGTGTTTAAAAGTTTTTGCGTTGTGTGTTGATGTGTTTTGATAGAGAACGTATGTAACACCCAAAAGTGCGTTAAGCGAAAAAGGGTACGAGTATACTCACAGTATGTGTTTAACAAATAAACACAGCCTTGAATTGGATTGAAGGGAGCGCGTTGGAGTTAGCCTAGGCATAGAACAGTAGCGTAAGCGTTGAACAACGTGTAAACAGCGCGTTGGGTGAGATAAGTGTTGAATGGTGAGTCGAACGGACGAGTACCCATTCTGTCGGATGGTCGTCCGATCGGATGACCATTCGAACGGATGGCCATTCGAATGATATGTGGGCGTTTGTAAATCGTTTCAAAACTTTTGAAGTTTTCGTTGTAGTATTTAAACAAGTCATCCGGTCGGATGGTATCCAGATAGATGGCCATTCGATCGGATGGCTATTCGATCGAGAGTTTGGTAGTTTGAAGCTGGGTCAAATTATTTTGAACAAAAAAAAGATAGTACAAAGGGCAAATCACCTGATCGAATGGTCATTCGGTCGGATGGTCATCCGATCGGATGGCCACTCGAGTGGGCAATTCTTGCCACTCGAATCAGATCATCCAATTCTTTCCAGAATCTTAAAGGGTCTCACGTATCATGGCGCTAGCTTTCCTTTCTTACAGAATCGGATCACCCCCTTCCAAGGTGAAACCTTTAGGAGTACGTGATCACCAACTTCAAACTCAAGGGGCTTGCAGCGTTTATCGGCATAACTCTTTTGACGACTCTGAGCTTTCAGAAGATTGTCTCATATCTGGTGGATCTTGTCAGTCGTTTCTTGTAATAACTCAGGACCGGTAATTTGTGCGTCTTCGATCTCATGCCATACAATAGGCGATCAACATTTTCTTCCATATAAAGCCTCAAATGGCGCCATTTGTATACTAGTGTGATAACTGTTGTTGTACGAGAATTCGACTAAAGGTAAATGCGAATCCCAATTACCACCATAATGTATAACGCACTAACGAAGCATGTCTTTAAGAGTGCGAATCGTGCGTTCAGTCTGACCGTTGGTCTGGGGATGGAATGCGGTACTGAGATTAAGAGTAGTACCGAGAGCGGATTGAAAAGTTTCCCAAAGACGCGAAGTAAAGCGACCATCGCGGTCAGAGATGATGTCACGAGGTGTCCCATGTCGACAAATGATTTCGTCGGTATAGATTCGTGCTAATCGTTCAACCTTATAGTCTTCTCGTATCGGTAAAAAGTGGGCGGATTTCGTAAGACGATCCACGATAACCCAAATGCTATCATGACCTAATGGCGTGCGAGGGAGTTTCGTAATGAAATCCATAGCTATACTCTCCCATTTCCACATCGGGATCTCGGGTTGTATGAGCAAGCCAGAGGGTCGTTGATGTTCAGCCTTGGCTTTCGAACAAGTCAGGCATTTCGAAACATAGATAGCGATATCCTTCTTCATTCCTGGCCACCAATACCTGGCACGGAGGTTCTGGTACATCTTTTCGGCACTGGGATGAATGGAATATCGAGATTTGTGGGCTTTAGTCAGCAAAATATCCCGAAGGTTATTGCGACTGGGGATCCAAATGCGATCGAGGTAGTGAAAGATACCGTTAGGTTTATTCACTAGTTGGTTTTCGGATCCAAGTATTCGTTCTTCTTTCAGGGTGTTCTCGAGAAAAAGGCGTGTTGAGCGTCGCGAATGAGGGCTTCGAGGTCGTGTTAGGCTTGAACATTACGAAGACTATGCAAATAGCTTCGTCGGCTAAGAGCATCGGCAACGACATTTGCTTTGCCTAGGTGGTAGCGTATCTCACAGTCGTAGTCATTGAGAAGTTCAACCCATCTGCGTTGGCGCATATTCAGTTCTTTCTGGTTCAAGATGTGTTGTAGGCTCTTATGGTCGGTGAAGACCATACACTTAGTACCATAAAGGTAGTGTCGCCAAATATTTAACGCAAAAACAACTGCATCGAGTTCGAGATCGTGGGTTGTGTAGTTCTTCACATGGACTTTGAGCTAACGAGATGCGTACGCGATAACCTTGTCTCATTGCACGAGAACACAACCAAGGCCTAGGTTAGAGGCATCGCAATAGACAACAAAGTCGTCGTTTCCATCGGGTAGCGCGAGCACGGGAGCGTTGCAAAGGATATGCTTAAGAGTTTGAAAGGCATCCTCTTGTTCGGTTCCCCAAACAAAAGTCTTATCTTTATGCGTCAGATAGGTGAGAGGAACGGAGATTTTAGAGAAATTAGCGATAAATCGACGGTAGTAACCTGCCAATCCGAGAAAAGAACGAACTTTGGATGGGGTTTTCGGTGTAATCCAACTATTAACTGCTTCAATCTTCGCGGGGTCGACGTGAATACCTTGACTATTGACGATGTGACCGAGGAATTGAGCCTCCTCGAGCCAAAATTCGCACTTGGAGAACTTGGCGTAGAGGCGATTCCCTTGGAGAAGTTCGAGTATCAAACAGAGATGTTGCGCATGTTCGGCTTTCGACTTCGAATAGATAAGGATATCATCGATAAACACGATGACGAAGCGGTCAAGAAAGGGTTTACGCACGCGATTCATAAAATCCATGAAGACCGCGGGTGCGTTTGTAAGGCCAAAGGGCATGACCACGCCATAGCGGGTGCGAAAAAACGGGTTTAGGGATATCTTCCTCCTTAATTCGTAGTTGATGATAGCCAGAGTGTAGATCGATTTTAGAAAAACACGTAGCGCCTTGCAATTGATCAAATAAATCGTCAATTCGGGCAGAGGGTAGCGATTCTTGATAGTAAGCTTATTGAGTTCCCTATACTCGATGCACATTCGGAACGATCCATCCTTCTTTTTCACGAAAAGGACATGTGCGCCCCAAGGAGATGTGCTAGGGCGTATGAAGCCTTTATCAAGTAATTCCTGGAGTTGACTAGAAAGTTCCTGCATTTCGGACGGAGCGAGACAATAAGGAGCTTTAGCAACAGGGTTAGCTCAAGGAATGAGGTCGATACGAAAATCGATATCACGAGACGGGGGTAGACCGGGTAAATCATCAAGAAAGACATTAGGAAAATCACGAACCACAAGTACCTTTTCCATCAAATTTTTTTTCCTTCTCCGCTAGTACGATGTGAGCCAAGAAAGCCTTGTATTCCTTTCTGAGATACTTGCTTTCTTGAATGCACGACATGAGTTTCAGTTCCTTCGAAGATATTTCGCCATAAACACAGAGTTGGTCGCCATTAGCAAGAGAGAAACGAATCATCTTTTCAAAACAAACAACTTCAGCATGATTTTCACGAAGAAAATCCATACCTACTATGATATCGAAACTACCAAGTTGCATCGGGATGAGATCGATCGGGAAGACGTGATTGTTGAGTTCAAGAGTACAATCACGAAGAACAGAACTAACGGTGACGGTTCTACCGGTGGCAATTTTCTACGTCGAACATCATTGGGAGGTTAGCGCATTTACGCTTTAGGAACTTTTTGAATTTAAATGACACAAAACAGTTATCGGCTCCAGTATCAAATAAACACGAAGCATAAATACCGTTAACGAGAAACGTACCATTGACAACATTGTTGTCAGTTTGAGCCTGGCGGACATTGATGTTGAAAGTTCTTCCGCCGGCTGCTTGTTGTGGTTGTTGCTGCTGCTGCTGCGGCTGTTGTTGCTGTTGCTGCTACTGTTGCGGTGGTTGATGCGGTTCTTGTTTCACCACACGGTTCGGGCAAACTTTAGCAAAGTGATTCGGGTCACCACAAGAATAGCAGGCTCGCGCATGAGCAGCGGGCGTAGGAGCTGCTTGGTTACCCTGAGGAGCGGGGAGTGGAGCTGGTAGTGCTGGAGGAGCTTGGGCTCGAGATTGTTGACGTGGGCCAGGGCGACAGTTCGCTGTGAACTGTCCATAGAGGTTGCAGTGGACACAGAACCGGCAAGCTATCTCAGCTAGGTGATGATAGTTACAAGTAGGCCATAGAGGATGAGGACCAGTGTACGCACGCTTAGTAGGCAGTGCGTTGGTCACAGGTGCTGCCACTTGGCGGTTCTGATTCTGGTTGGGTTGGATGGGAACAACGTTGAGAGGAGCGACGATAGTAGTATAGTTCTTGTTGTTGTTACCTTGCGCTTGCGATTCTGGCGTGAAGACTTTGAACCTTGTGATGCTGCAATTTCTGGAGCGGCAGTAGTAGTGACTTGGTTGAGGTTTTGAAGTAACTAGCCAAAACTCGCTTATCATTGATCTCAGCGGCGAGTTGGTAAGTCTTCTCAATGGTAGTAGGTTTAGCTTCTTGAACGAAGTCAGCTACACAGTCGGGTAGAGCGCTGATGTACTTCTTGATCGTAATATCCGGAGTTGTCACTTGACCAGGACAGATGATACTAAGCTGCTTGAAGCAAGCGGTGAGACCAGCGTTGTCACCTCCTTCTTGTTTGATATGCCAGAATTCATTCTCCAGCTTTTGCACCTCATGAGGAGGACAGAACTCCTTCATCATAAGCTCCCTGAGCTCTTCCCATGAAAGGCCGTAAGCTGCATCATTACCGCGCCTGTTGCGCTCAGCAGTCCACCAGTCCAAAGCCCTGGACTGAAAAACCCCAGTTGCGTTAACAGTACGCAGATTTTCTGGGCATCCAATTTGCCTGAAGGTTACTTCGATTGCGTCAAACCACTGGAACATAGCGTTGGATCCGTCTTCCCCAGTGAAGTTAGCGGGACCGCAGGCCTTGAATTGCTTAAAGCTGAAAAGCGCTTTAGGAGAGTCGCTCTTAGTGTAAGCTATACTTACCTTGCATCCTGATTGTGCTTTTCCTTCATTCTTGATTCGTTTGACACGCTTCCTTCCTAAGCTTTCACCTAGCTTGTCAAGCGTCAAACTATCATTGTAATTTATAAGATGGTTAGATTAGTCATAATCATTCACGACTATTCCATCCTACGATTTTTATGTCGAAATTATCATTCGATCATATCAAAGGTCAGTTTGACTTTTAAAGTCAACTGCCTATTAACGTAAATAATTACACGATGTAGCTCAACTACTCATTTAATTACTTGGTCAATTATCCGGTAAGCATTATTCTTATGTTACCGTTTTAGTCACTTATTTACCAAGTTCTTGTAACCATAAGTTACCGAATTAATACTTGATGATATTAAACATCATTTAACATGAACATATCATCAATTTTTATCATATCATACTAAACTCATTTCATAGTAAGTATGATTATATACTCAAACACACAATTTGTTTAAGTATTTCCTCATTACTATCATATATGACGATTCTAAACACAATTATATCATCAATTTCATCATATGATTAAAACCCACTTATCCTAGTGTGGTAAATCACCAAATCATTCAATTCATGGCAATATATGTATAATTTTCACTTAAGATTTTGTTCCTAAGAAATTATAAATCACAATTCAACCATAACTTCAATAATTCATCTATAATTCGCGATTATGATGATTCTTCAATTTTCACAACTTAACAGATCATCAAAATTTTACATACCTTGTGATCCCCTAGCTTGGGTGATCATAATTAGGCCTGTAAACGAACCGAACGTTCATGAACTGTTCATGAACTTGTTCGGCGGGAAGTTCGTTTATGTTCGTTTATTTAATAAACGAACGAACATGAACAAAAAAAATTGTTCGTTTAATTAAATGAACGAACATGAACACACCTTGTGTTTGTTCATTTATGTTCGTTAACGTTCATTTATGTTCGTTTATTTATGTTCATGAACGTTCGTTTAAATTTTAGTAAATACATAAATAGTTAGATTTATATAAATATTAGGTTTTCTAACTACTTATATTAATATGACTAATTAGTATATTTATGAACTCTAATTTAGATGTGTTTTCGGATGAATTTTAATATATTAGACTTGTTTGTTCAATCATGTTAATTCATGTTTGTTTATGTTTATTCAAATATATTCAGTTTTTTTTTGTTTATGTTCAGTTGTGTTCGTTAATGTTCGTGAACTGTTCGTTTAGGCTTTAAACGAAAGAACATGAACGAACACGAACATGCCCGATTTCTTAATGAACGAACACGAACAAAAAAATGTGTTCGACTATATGTTCGTGTCCGTGTTCGTGTTCGGTTAAAGTTAAAAGAACAAACACGAACATGCCTATGTTCGTGTTCGTTCGATTCGTTTACAGGCCTAATCATAATTCACGTTTAATTATGAATTTGAGAGTCAATTGGACCTTCAAATTGATGATTATGTTGGGAATTAGGGTTTTGCTCCATGGGAGCTTCCTGAGGATCGAATACAGAACACACACATACTGTGTGTGTTTTGTTTTGTTTTTATTAGATAAGTTTCAACTTACAGTGGCGGATCTAGAAAACCTTCATAGGGGTAATGTTTTAAAAGAAATGGGTAACGAAATCGACAAAACATAAAAAAAGGGTCAATTTTTTCTAAAATTTACACTACCGCTGGAGCGCCAAAGAGTAGCGGAGGCTACCCCTTATCATAAGGTACATCCGCCCCTGTCAACTTATCCAGCTTTAACCCTTCATGTTTGGTTAGTTATTAAGTAGGCCATAACCTATTTATTTCTAACAATACTCTCTCTTATTAACTAGGTTTAACATTCCTAGTTAATTTAATGGGTTCGGGGAGCTTACCACTCATTTTGCTTTAAGTCCCGTTAACTCAGGCCTTTTATAAGTTTTATTTCTCAAAAGCATTCTTTTTTCCCTTTTTATTAAATATTAGATTTATTTATTTAAATCCTAATATTTTCCGGGTTAATTTTACCACTAACGGTACTTTACCTGTCTTTTTAGTATTAAAGTGATTTGATTACCAAACCCATTTTTGGGGTATTACAGTAAAAAAGATGATGTCATCAACTTTTTACAGCAGCAGTAAGGGGCTGAAAACGCTACTTTGAATTTTTTTTAAGGCCGTCTTTGTAACATTAATCTAGGGGTGTGAAAAGAACGGAAGCAAAACTCGCACGAAAAGACCAAATTCTCTAAATTCTTACAACTAGCAGGAGTTTTCCGTTGATTCGAATACTATATATTCTTTAATTTTTTTGTATTATAATTAGCTTCAACGGGATTCCAAGCTGGGGGTTGGTGAAGATGTAAACTGACCACCAACTTTGAAAGTTCATATGTCGTCTTCCTCTCATTAAATTGAATGATCCTTTTTACCATCAGAACACGCTTTGACTTTTATTCTAACTTCTAATTTAATTTTTAATGAAATTAAAATTTATGAACAGTATGACGAGCTAGAAACGAAAAAGATTTCGTTACATAAGACGGTAGAGAAGAGACCAAGCTGAACTCGTTTCTATGTTTAAAAACAGGGTGAATATTTCATCCCTAGTGTCTTTTTGGTGTAATTTTAATTTTTATGAGTATAATATTGTACTTCACGTTGGATTGTTCTTTAGACTTCTAGCTCCTTGCTAGAAGCTTAGATTTTCTATTCTTAATAAAATATCTTATTCCGTTATTTATTGGGTTTTCTACTGAATTTGTATATATGCATTACTCCTATTGGAGATGGATATAATCGGATGGTTCCGCTGGTGACACGTTGATACTCCAGTGGTCCGTCGATACAAATTTGTCGTTCAAAAAAAATCTTGTTGCCGTCTTTTAAGTATTTGAATAATTTTAAGAGTAACGTGGGATAAATCATCTAACTATTTATATTTATATTAAATTAAACTTATTTATGTTTTAACTACATCACCCATAGAGGCAGACATCTTTGAGAATTCACGTACCCTGTTCGAGCTCGAAAGAATGTGCCATTTCGTAATGTTTTATTATTATTTTAAAAAAATCAAATTAGTATTGAGCTCAATAAACCTATTGCCAAGTGGGCTAATTTGTAAACCACAAAAAATATTTATAAATTGGCATATATTGGAATTGATACGTGTTTAATATTTAAAAAAATAACATACATATATATCGGATTTTTTTCTAATAATTACGTGTCATTTAAAATCACAGACCTTGTGCCGCTAGTGATCACCCAAGTTTATATTTGTTTTCCTTTATACAGATTTCAATAAAAGATAATGTTAGATGAAGAAAAGACCTTTCGACATTCGAAATTGTCAAACGCATAATATCATTATTTTATTTTGAGAACTAGTAATAAGACCTGCGCGCGATGCGGCGCAGGTACTTCGTAAATATCAAACGGATTAGTCCAAGCGTTATGTGATATGTTAACCATACGAAAACACACGTTTTCACGTATCCGATTGAATCCAATGTATCCTATGGTTGCATTGCGATTGGATCAAAACGTAACGTAAATCGAATTTATATCGTACAATCATAATGTATTATATGCGAACCGACTAACTCGAATTTATATCGTCAAGCCAAAAACTCTCGAAGGGGTCAAAGCGGCATTTACAAAATTCATAAAAAGTTAAGTGGTTAAAAATTGAATCTCCTAAACTTAACGGCTAAGAAATGGTAAAGATAAAATTTGATGAACAAAGTTGGGGTGTGAAAAGCAAATTATGTGTAAAATGGAGTAGTAGTTTAGGGACTAAAAAAGTTATACCATGAGTAAAAAGTCATATTAGTTGAGGGGTTCTTTTTGTCATAAATGCATTACACAGGGTTCTTTTGATAATTTTAAGCTTTTAATATCACAAATGAAAACCATGTGCTCGCTTTGCAGGGTATGAAAAACCAAAAGCAAAGTTTCATCTCTTTTAATCCCTCTTCTCTCTAAACGGATCAGCCATCACCGTTACCACGCGCCACCGCCACCGCCACCACGACCACCACCGTGGTACCCGACCCACTTATCGTACACCCAACGTCGCCTTCTTCACGGCACCCATCCCAGAATCAACGCCCCACCTCTTGCTTGTTCACAGTCAACGAAATCAACTAAGTTAACGGAGAAAATGGGGGCGCCCGCCTCTAGGACTTCGATCGACGACCGCAGCGGCGAGATATCGTTGTGTTTTTGGGTTGCCGCCGACAAGTACCGTACCGGAATCGCAACCTCTACTTAGTCGTCGCCGATCTGATGTGTCCGTCTCAGATCTGGTACATGCATTGCTGGAAGACCGGTTAGCCAACGATTGACCGTAACCCTAGACTGTCGCACAGCGCAACCAAAATACACCGTCAGTTCAGAAGCAGTAACCCTCGTGGTTGTTAGAGTTGAAACCACCTTCATCGGAAAACCATGTTGACTCCCGTAGTGCTTCGTAGGAGAAAGGGCAAACTGGTCAACTCATATACGAATGGCAATTTTGTAAATTTGTCGGTACACTGTCACTGGAGGCGTGTGACTGGCGTAATTGTTTGATGTTCTAGTGACGGTGACGAAGATATCAAAGGACAAAAATGTAATTTGAGTGGGGCTGTCGGTGGCAAGGGCCACCGACTTTGTAATTTAAGATAGTATATAATATGGGTCTTATAGATCAGACCGTAGATTTTATTTGATTATCATCCATCTTTAAGGATTGTAAATTTTGGTTATTTGCAATATATTATGTCTATTAAATTCAACTTAGAATTTATTAAGTTTGCGTAAAAATATTTAGTTACACATTGTTAATTGTTAACATAGTTTTAAACTTTCTAAATTAAGTGTATTAATTATCTAGGCATTGATTCATTCCAAAAACATAATAGTCAAACTATTTCTAAAAAAAACAAATATATTAACTATAAAATTCATAAATCCAAAAATACACACAATCATCTGTTTATTTTTTATATATATACCTTTATTTTAAAATTAAATCTTAATATAACATTTAAAATGAAACAACTTCCTAAATTACAACGTTTTTATAAATACATGTTCATAGTTGTTAGAAATGTATACATTCGAAGAGGAAAAACTTTTTTTGTCCTTGAATTTGAGAAGGTATGAGTTTAATTTTTTATTTTTTACTGTAATATACAAGAACTTTATTAATTTATTAATATCAATTAGTAGTTGATTTTCTACATACAAAATTAACTTTTCGTTTATATTATTGTAGATGTCAACTGATGAATTTATCATGAATACTCCTTTGAGGAATATATATGATCTTTGGCAAATTATGAAGGTGTGTATATATATTTATAATGCCAAAAGTAGATGAACAATGTCTTTAAATTAACTATTTTCATAAATTTTATTTTATACAGCCTCAATTTGTTATTATACTTGGTACTATTACTGGTATCGATAAGCATTTTGGTTGGCACTATATGGAGTGTCCTAAATGTTTAATCGAGGCTGGTACAGATTTTTTTGACACCCAGAGTATGGAGGAACAATTTTTCTATGTGTGCAAGAACCCTAATTGTGACGAAAGTGTTATATATCCAGTTCCAAGGTAATATGATAATTTTTTTTCTTTAATATTTATATGTTTTGTAAAATAATCTATTTGTATATATGTATGATTCTATTTAATTTAATTAGATTCAAAATAAAAGTTCAAGTGGAAGACAACAGTGATGATGTTCCACTAATATTATTTCATCCTCTGGTTGATGAAATCATTGAAAAAGTTGTTCTCAAGTCGGCTGAACAATTGTTTCAAGAAAATATAACACCTGTATGTACAAATCATTTTTTTACCTTTGTGTATGTTTTTTTCATTCTATTTTCTAAAAATTTGTTATTAACTTTTGCATACAATATTTTGATTCATAGGTTGTTGAAAAAGTAATCTTTCCCGTGGATTTAAACAACTTGATTGGAAAGAAGTTTGCCTTTAAAATTGAGATAACAACTTATAATCTTACTAACTTTGATGAAATGTATTTTGTCACGAACTTGACTGATGATGAGTCAATCATTAATAAGCTCAAAGAAAAGATGAAGATTACGGAGGTATTTTTTTTTCCAATACACGTTTCATACTAATAAATTAGTATTTATATAATTTTTAATTATATTATATTTTAATTTATTTTCATATTTGTTTTAGGTAAATGATAAAGAATTTATAAAGAAGAATAGTCACATCCCAATTGTGAAGGACGATGATGTTAACACCAGTTGTGATACCAATAAAAATAAAAAACGTACAGTGGATGACGTCTACATGTCTTCAACTTCAAGTACTTTCAAGACTTTGGACAAAGTTAGCAAGAAATTAAGTTAGTTCATATTTCTATTATTTAAAATCAGTTTTGTTGATTTTTAAATTTTATAACAATGGTATTTTGGATTTTTAGTATGTTTGATGTGGGTATTTGATCGTTATATGTTTTTTTTAATATTTTATGAATAATATAAAAAGTTCTCTTAATTCAAATTTTATATCGGTTTCTTTAAACTATTTCATTGGTTTTTCAATATCAATGTTTGGACATGCTAAATAAGGTATGGTGTGTCATGCTAAATAAGGTATGGTGTGTCATGTTAATCTGTGGCCTTGGATAATGAGATGGCATCACCATAAGGGTCTTGATATTGGTTATCCCTACAAAAAGGATGGCACTACAGCCAAACGAATGAACCTAACTCTTAAAGATCTCCCGTAGTCACTTTAAATACGTTATATATATATTTAGATATATAAATTTCATATTGTATAAGTTTGTATTTTCAAATTTAAAATATTTATTGTACAGTCATACCAATATTACTCACTTTCAATACATTATATAATTTTAAAATTAATCCTACAAACTCTTAACATAACTCCACGAGATATGCAAGAAAGCGAACCGCCCATCCATGGTATCCGGACTATATATAGGATATATTTTAGTAATATCTCTCACACAATATTTCACTTATTTATATTGCTTCATCTCGAGAACCAAGGAATCCATTGATCTTCAACAAGTTCATCATCAAAAACCTCAAAATCTACATCGGTAATATCCTGCATATTTCATACCTAAAATGTTTTTGGTGTATTGTTTTCATCTTATTTACTTTAAATGTAAAGCTTTCCATCTCCGATTATGTATCTATACATGCAATCGCATACATGGATCTTTTGTTTGTCTTCATCTAATATTTCTGGTTAAATGTTTGATTCCATCCCCGATTGGTGTATTTTTTTCATCTATTTTACTCGAAATTATTTGTTCTTTATGGTAATAATCTATGTCTTCAATCTTATACAAGTATTTTGTATAAGATTATCTTCAATCATATACTTGGATAGTATGTGTTTCTTGATGTTTTATCTATAGATTAAACCGGAAACCAAAACAATACTCGAGATTGTTTGGTCTGGAGTTTAATAATCTATGTCTTCAATCTTGAACAATGGAATTTTGTTTATATTGTTATGGTACAGTGATCGAAAGTATCGGGTTTGACATAAACTTATTTGAAGATTTCGTGTTTTTATTAATGGATTTTGTTTTGATTAGGTTTACTGTTAATGGTTAGATTTGGTGATTTTATATAAATATTTTCTGTTTTTTTAATGTCTTTTTTTTTATATTTTTTGAACTTCCTGTTTGAAGTATTAAAATTATTCTATTATGGTTATTGTATAAAATTTTACTATTATAAAATTTTTGATATTCAATTGATAGTTCTCAAGTGTTTATACAATAAGTTTTTATACAATCGTTTTTTGTTTATTTTTTTTTTGTTATCAGAGTATTAAGGATCATGGAACGTATTGGTGATGACATGATGTTTGAAGAGATCTTATCGAGACTACCTGCAAAGGTAGTTTGTCAATTCAAGTGTGTTTGCAAACAATGGTGTTATGAGTTATCTACACCAAAGTTTGTTTTAATACATACTCGACGACTTTCAAACTTACTACAAAAGAAGCTGCTCTCTTTGAATGAACATACCATTGTCGTTGACGACATAGTATCTGGCAACTTGGAAGTCGATACCAGAAAAATCGTCACTTTTCCATACAATGTCCAGCCATCAAGATTAATCATTATAGGTTCGTTTAATGGACTGATTTTACTTTGCATTAGGAGGACTGATGCGAATGAGCTCGTCCTTTGGAATCCAACGATTAGGCGTTTTAAGTTGATATCGGACGACTATTTTAGTCATTATTTTGGTCGACATGACGATACGGGTGGGATGTACGTTGACGAGCACAACGATCTGAAAGTGCTTCATATTAACTGTTTCGCTGGCGCAGTTACTGCTCGTGTATATTCACGACATAATGACTCATGGAGAAACTTGAGTTTCTTGAAAGGATGTTTGTTTGGTTCAAGCTTTTATTCATGGTCTCACGGAATTTATTCGGGCAAAACAATTTATTTCACTGTTTCAAATTACTGGATTCCACCTGGTGAATGTAACATTGTTGCTTTTGATGTTGTATCTGAATCGTTCAGTATTCTTCGTTTTCCCGAACGTATTCAAGTGAATCCTTGCCAAGTGCATTTTATAACAATTTCGAACAATCTACATGGCATTCTTGTTCGATATTCTGATGAGGTAATTGCAGAATTGGTGAAATATGAAGATGATGATTGGATAACGGTTTTTACTTTCAGCAATGCTCGCAAAGTTCAACAGTTGGAGCCGCACCAAAGGACGAATATAATTCAAGAGAATAAGTGGTTGATAACAAGTATTTGGGGAGATACAGTTGAAGTTCAAATGTCCAACGAATCTTTGAACTACATTCAACACGTTGACAGCTTTAACGGACCTAAAGGCGCATTATTTCTGGAGACAATCGTTTCGCCTTTCCGTTAGGAAAATGGATTTAAATTGAAAGTATTTTCTGTTTTGTTTATCGAATTATATAATTTGTTTTAAGTGTCTTGTGTTTTATATTTTGGTTACTTTAATATTAAAAGAATTATGTGTATTGCTTTTAATGTTTATTACATATTTGGACGGCCCAATGATAGTTTGGACGGCCCAATGATAGTTTGGACGGCCCAATGATAGTTTACAAATTAAATTTGTAGGCCAGTATTTGTTGGTATATGTGATTGTGGATTATTTTTTATAAACCGGCCCAATCAATTTTTATAAAGCGGCCCATTAACCTGGTATAGTTACATTTTCTATTACTATAATTCCATATGTAAATAAAAAATATATTACTCAAATTTACTTATATACGTTTACACAACTTTCCTATTTAACTTAATATTTTTATTAGTAATTTAAAAGATTTTATACACTATTTATAACTGTGTATCCAAAAATACCCAAATCTTTTCAAAAATGCCAGTCAAAGCTGTAAACATATTTCAATTTAATAATTATATTTATTTTCTGTTTTCATTTAATTAGTAAGGTTTAAAAAAATACTATCATACTAAATGAGTTTGACTATATCATAGCCGTTTTACAAAAGTTAACGGGGTTTATGTAAATATGTTTTTAATCCTTTGCTATCTGGACCGAATATCACCGCTATTACAGAGCATTATTAAACATCAACAAATATCACTTTTGAAAACTTCATACAATCATCACATAGAAATATCTTCACCATCTACAAACATTATTATAATTATATTTCACTCTTAACCTAAAAGTTAATAATTCCACATTAAACCTTTAAACACTCATGGAGAACAAATTGGAATATTACTAAAACCGAATAAAAGATTTTGTTAGGACGGGAAAGAACACACCAATTAGTTTACTAATTTTATCTATGTATTTGATTTTTCAAATATAATTTTCCCTATCCCGGGATGTTCCCGGGTGATAGCCTAGTTATGTATATATAGTAACATGTAATATGTAATGTTGAAATTATAATTAACCCAAAAAATGCTTATCGTGTTTTTGTTTTTAAGAAGAATGTAAATATGTAATTCGTAACAACATTGCAACACCCATTGTAATAACAAACAGTCAAATAACATTCATAAATAATAAATATCTTTTTTTAATCATAGCACATATATTTCATTCACTTATCAGGACACTGCAACACCCATTGTAATAACAAACAGTCAAATAACATTCATAAATAATAAATATCTTTTTTTAATCATAGCACATATATTTCATTCACTTAGGGGCTGTTTGGTAGCCTCTTAATGACCATTCAGATGCTACCTCTTAATGGTTTAAAACCTCTGAATGAATAAGAGGTAACCTCAAGTCTGAATGGTTAAGAGGTAACCTCTGAATGGTAAATCATCACACGTCACATTCTTCTACTTTCTCATTGGTAAAATTCTTAATGGTTTCATTAAGAGGTAGCCTCTTAATGACCATTCAGAGGCTACCAAACAGCCCCTTAGTTAAAGGAGGAGCGGATGACCTGCAGATTGGATATCTTAATTAATTAAAACTAGAATTACTACCCGTCGCAATACGGCGGGGATTCTTTAGTTATAACCAAGTCGATTTAAGACGCACACATTATGTTGAACCTGTCAAACGGGAAAAAATAGACGATGTAAAAACGTTCACCCACACACGCACATTGCGTCGTGTTAACTCGTAAAATTTAGAACGACACGTAAAAACGTTAAACCAAAGACGCACATTGCGATGTGTTGAGTCACAAAATTTAGAACGAAGCATAAAGCGGAAAACAAAAACTATAAAGGACCAAAGCTGAAAGTAAAAAAAAGTTGTAAGGATATATTGCAAAAGATAAAAAGTTTTGTGTTAAAAGTAAAAAAAACAAATAGTTTTGGGTTAAAAGTAATTTATGAAATACTTTTGGGTGAAAAGTAAAAAAATCATTTTTTTAAAAACCCCCAAAAGCTAAGGTTTTAAGTTTTAACAACCATATGCATAACCATTTTTTGTTTGAAAAACCCCCAAAGCCAAGATTTCATTTTTTAAAAATCACCCAAAACATATGGTATAACAACTTATGCATAGAAAAGTTACTAATTTGTAGTATATAAATGTAATTCGTTTTCGTTCGTGTCCTAAAAAGATTGCAATACAAATTCATGGAGTGTACTAGGGACGTATCTATCTACTATAATAAAAGAAACCAAGTTTTCACACGTGTCATTCATAGAATGTATCCTCAAATTTATATTTATCTTATATTAACTAAATAAATAAATAATAAATTAATATTAAATCTTATCATACTTTAATAAAATATTATCCTCAAATCTAAATTGTTAATTTAATATATTTTTAAAACAAATACCTCTCTTTCCTACTTATTTTATATTAAATTTATAAATAATAAATTAATATTAAATGTTATCATAATATATTAAAAATATAGCTTTTTTTATTAATTGGTATAAAAAAATTATATTTATTCAACTCGCGTAAAACGCGGGGTTTTTAAAAATATATTTTTTTATTATTTACTATACAAAGTTACATTTATATAACACGTGTAATACACGAAGTTTTTAAAGACATAACTTTTTATCATTTGCTATGTAAAATTAGATTTATTCAACACGTGTAATACACGGGGTTTTTACGGAGAAATTTTTTTATTATTTGATAGATTTTTCAACCCGACTATACACGAGTTTTTTAAAGATACGACGTTTTTAGTATTAAATATACAAAAATACATTTATTTAATATGTGTAATACACATGGTTTTTAAAAATATAACTCTTTTTTAGATATATTCAACACGTGTAACATACGGGGTTTTTAAGGATGTAATATTTTATTATTTGGTAGATTTATTCAACCCGGTTATACACGGGTTTTTTTAAAGATACGACGTTTTTAGTATTCAGTATACAAAATTACATTTATTTAATCTGTGTAATACACATGGTTTTTAAAGATATGACTATTTTTTATTATTTGATATATAAAATTACATTTATTTAACCCGTACAATATACCGGGCTCATAAAGATATAACTTTTTTATTCTTTAATATATAAAATTACATTTATTCAACCTGTATAATACACGGGGTTCTCACCTAGTGATTGTATATATTTAGGCTCATTCTTGAAAATCCGTGAGAATTTGGGGGTTCCGAATGAGTAGAAAAAAGAGTAAATTACAAGTTTTGTCCTTTATCTTTACATCAAATTTCAGGCGCTGTCCTTTAGCCAAAAAGTTGACAGGCGGTGTCCTTTATGTTGCCAAATCTTGCAAGTTTTGTCCTTTTAGCCAAACCTAGTTAGATTTTTTGGTTAAATCTGGTCACTCAAGGGCATTTTAGTCTTTCTACCCCATTTATTTAATATTATCTAAAAATAAAACAAAAAAATTTAAAATATTATTATTATTATTATTATATATAGAGTAAATTACTGACCACCATCACCACCACCCTTCATCACCATCACCACCACCCTCCACCGCCGCCACCACCGCCACCACCACCACTACCGCCACCATCAAACACACCTTAAACCGCCCCAACATAACAATCATGTTCATAAACAAAACCCCAAATTAAAACATCATCCTATCTTCAACCATTGATCATAAACAAAACCCCCAAATCACCACCCTAAAAAATCTATCATTTTACAAACACAGCATGTAATATAGCTTCCTAAAATTCATATAAAACCAACTCAAAAACTTTTCAAATCTCACAAACACAACTCTTCAGAATTTGCAATAGTAAAACAACAAATTTAAAAAAAGTAATAATAAAGGCATAAAGCAGTGTATCACCTCCTGAAATTATACTCCTTTTTGGCAACTCTTCTGGTTTATAAAAAAATATCAAATAAAAACTCAGAAACCAGCGGTGGTTGAATCTGGTGATCCAGAGGGTCCTTTACTAGTTTTTCTAATAATCCCCTTTCCAAAATATTCAGCAATTACTGAAAATCCATCTTTTGAACTCTTGACTTGATTAAAGAACTGATCTTGATTCTTGGAGTTTTGTTCTAAGTTTCTTTTCATTTCTAGAACGGATATGTACTCAGGGCACATTCGGGACATTCTTTTTCATTGTCACCAAGACAACGTTGATGGAACGAATGCATACACATAAAGTGCACAGCTGGCAGGTCGAGCGTGATCACGAGCACCATCGAATCCAAGTCAACTGCTCCGCACCTAACCCACCACCACAACCACCCCCTCACCTTCACCCACCACCAAATCACCTACCGCCGCCCCTAACCCACCACAACCACCCTTCACGGCCGTCATCCATTCAGATTGTTTTAGAGAGAGAGAGAAGAGAGAGAGAGAGGAACCGTATAAGTTTAGAGAGAGAGAAGGACTTTCAGTTTGAGAGAGGGAGAGATTATATTTATTTTATTTTTCATTTCATTGCAATCTAGTCCCTAAACACAAGTTGTTTTACAAAACAGTCCCTGAAGAGGTGAAATGACAATAATAGCCTCATGTGCAAGGCACATGACCAGATTTAACCAAAAAATCTAACTGGGTTTGGGTAAAAGGACAAAACTTGCAAGATTTGGCAACATAAAGGACACCGCCTGTCAACTTTTTGGCTAAAGGACAGCGCCTGAAATTTGATGTAAATATAAAGGACAAAACTTGTAATTTACTCTAGAAAAAATGAGTCTAAAAAATCAATAATTGAATGTATAAAACAAAAATATTTACAATCTCCTATATTTATATAAATACATATTTAAATAAAGAAATATTAGTGATACTATGTTTTTTTTTTCAGTTCTTATGTTTTCATTAATTTTGCCTCTTGTATTGATCTTCTTCTAACTCACTGAAAAGTTTTATTTATATATGATCTTGATATTCAATTTTATAAAGGGAAAATTACCAAAATGTTGTTTGACCAACTTGATTTACCAAAATATCATCCTCATGCGTTTTTGGAATGGGCTTCAACTATGGGATGAAAAGATTTAATCGATGTTTATCGCATGTTTTTATCGATTTATCGCATGGTTCTATCGCTTATCGCATCACAATCGCACTCGTAACTCGAATTATGCGTTCTGGATATTGTTTTACGTGTGTGTGCTACTTATGTGTTACTTGTGCATGTTTATATATGTTTATGTTGTGGTGATTAATCGAAACGCAATCGCAACTCAATCGCAATCGAATCGCAACGCTAAACGCAAGTTACTTAGGATGATTGTATGTTAGATATAGTAGTTGGGATTAAAAGTAATTTAATGAGAAACTCTATCACATCGCAACGCTCAACACGCGAATCGAAACAGCAAAACTCGTCACGCCGAACACTCCAATCGAGTGGCCAACCGATCAAGTTGCCACCCGATCGACCAGCCACTTATCCCACTTTCCTTTTATGGAAACCCTATAAATACCCCCGTATGTCACATCACTTGATGTTGACAGCTCCCACTCGACCCACCTCGCTCCAGCCTACTTTTCTTCCGATTTCTTGCGATTGTTGTAAGTTTTCAAGCTAAATCTTGTACTTTCTTGATCTACACGCACTCCTACACCTTTCTATCTTTTGAATCTTAACTTTTAATCGTGAAATCACTGGATTTGAGGTGTTCTAGGATGATGTCATCATGGTGTTCTTATGAACTTCATGTTTTGGCTTCAATCCACCAAGAACAACTTGGATCTGGACGATTTCCACATAAATAAACAAAAATCTTGTATGGATCTGAACATATTCATGGTGAAAAGGATTGAAAGATGGTTTTCTAACTTTCTTTCAACTCTTTTACACTCAATGCACTCAAAACCGATAGAATCGGGCCTTGTTCTGATCTTCTACTCCTTCTTAGTGTTGTGTTGGTTCAAGATCTGGATTCTATCCAAGAGATTACTGATTTCGGGTTAAACATGAAACACCGTCTCGAACAGTCTCGAGAAAACCGCAAAACTATCAAAACAATCAAGTATAAAGACGATCAGGTCAATTGGGACGTTATCGTACAGTCTCGAGAAAACCGCAAAACTATCAAAACAATCAAGTATAAAGACGATCAGGTCAACTGGGACGGATTGCCGTCCGATCGGATTGCCACCCGACCGGACAGCCACCCGATCGCCTTGCACCTTAGTGCCACACTTAACTTTATTTCAACTTTTTGAGACTTTGAACATTGAACGGATTGTCGTCTGATCGGATTGCCATCCGATCGGATTGCCACCCGACCATGTGATGTTGAACTTCAACACTTAAACAATTTTCAACATGTTCAATACATACGGATTGCCACCCGATCGGATAGCCATCCGATCGAGTGACTGTCCTGCTGTGAACTTGTTCTCTGAGAAATACCTCGCCGAACGGATCGCCGTTCGATCGACCGACCTGAAAGGTAGAGATACTTCTCTATTTTCAAAGTGCTACAATGAAAACTTCAAAGTACAAACCATCATACACAAACACATCCATCCCAAACGAGGTAACAATCCAATCGAATGGTCACCCGATCGGATGACCATCCGAATGGATTGTCACCCGATCGACCGGCCACCCGATCGGATCGCCATCCGATCGGATTACCGTCCGATCCATTGACACTTGCTCCGTTTTATGCGCCGCTTATCGTTTATGCTATCGTTCTGTTCAGGCTAAACTTACTCTAGCGCTCCCTTCAATCCATCATCGCTGTGAGTATACTCGAACCCTTTTTGCTTTACGCACTTTTGGGTGTTACATACGTTACTTATTCTAAATCACATCGAACACACTACGCAATACTTTAACGCTAACCGTTACCGCATGTTATACGTGACTTAATGAATGCTTGTTTGTTATGTTTACACATGGATTGCTGTCTACCTGCCTTAGCAACGATAGTACTACAGTTTGGACTCAGCACCTGTTCACTCAGAGGTTGTTAAGGACATTTAATTACATGGCTCACAGTGGTGAGTGTGTATTACGAATTGCCTTGCGCAGTCAACCCGCAGTCATTGGTATTGATAGGATCATGTCGATAACTTACGTGCTTCATTTCACACTGTGTACGTGCTGGTTATGCGTAAACGATTTCGAACTCTATTATATCTATTAAACTTGTATGCTCACCTTTACACTATGTGTATTGACTTTTATTTTAACGTATGTGGCAGGTGCTTAAGATGTTAGAATGCTTGGCTTGTTGTGAAATCGAGGCTAGGAAAGGTCTAGAAACAAATAAACGAATTGTCTGTATTTAAATTCTGAGTTGTCGAAACAGAAAAATTTGTCTTGACTTTGCCTATAATAATTATGTTACTTTTTATGTCATGGTATGGGACGTGATGCTTAAGATAATTTGTAATCGTAGTTGTTATGGAACCTTCAGGACAATCTGTATTGTTATGGAACCTTCAGGACAATCGTAGTTGTAATCGCGCCCCGATGTTTCCGCCATTGGTTGGGGTGTGACAGATTGGTACCAGAGCCATAACTATAGGGAATTAGGCAAGACTCGACCTAGTCCGGGTCGATGTCTTAGAAACGACCTAGTCTATAGTTAGGTACCAACAGACCGACTTGTGCATACCCTTAGGGGTTTTGTACGACCTTACTTGCTATTCCTCACTATTTCTCGCTTACGCTACACTATCACTGCACTCTAATTTTCGAAAATGAATGGGCGATTAGGTCGAGATTAGGTGTGAAAACCGCAAACACTCGACTAAATTACTTGTTCGACCCGCATTTTATCTATAAACAGGAGAATTTGCATTGAATCAGGAGTGAAATCCATACTTTGACGCATGATTCTTCCTTATTTTATCAAAACAGGAACGAAGTCGTTAAGTCAGGGGAGAAACCCGAACCTTGACGACTTATTCCGCTCTCTATTTTGGTTTTACAAAAATCTCACCAAAGTCTCGACGGACTCCAACGACTTGAAGTCACACTATAACTAGAAGGATGAATGCCATTCGCCCAAATTCGAGGCAAGAGCACAGTCCCGAAGGTTAAAGTGTGCACCAAAAGTCCTTGTGCATAGTCGAAACTCTTTGGGTAGTCGATGTCTACCAGCCGCAGACAATCTATTCTCGATTTTTATGTGTTTCGATTCTGAGCTCGCTACTACCGACTCTGATATTTGCCGTTTTATGTGGATTTTATGTTTTTTATGTGATTTTATCTATTTATATGCTTTCGATTTTTGGTGATTTATTCGTTTTTCGCTATCGATTTGATCGACACACACGACTCGCACTGCATATCTACCTCAAATACGCTAACAAATCGCTACTTGTGGACGATCGCAATCGCTATTCTCGAACGCTCGCGGACTTTGAATGATAGGTTTCTGTATTCTGACTGCCTCTTGTGCTTCTGTGCTTCTGTGTTTCTGTGCTTATGTGCCTTACGTGCTTACGTGCTTCTGTGCTTATGTGAATCTGTGATTATGTGCCAATGTGTTTATATGTTACGTAATCATGTTCCTGAGCTTTAGTAGTATTAGGCGTGTGAGGTGAGATTCGATTATATTGTGTCTGATTCCTATACGATGTCTGTTGCAGACAATGTCGTCATCTGGATCCCGTCACTCGCGTGCTGCTCGCCAGAGCCAGAAAGACAAACGCCTTGCTGCTCTTGTCGCTAAACAAATGGCGAAGGTTGTTCCTCAGATCGTGAGTGAACTATACGAGAATGTGAGCAAATCGTCTGAAGATTCCAGGACTGAACCCCTAAAGCTGCTTTCAGCTTCAAGCAGTTTAAAGCTTACGGACCGAAAGAATTCACTGGCGAAGATGGCCCTACGGCTTTATTTCAATTGTTTGATTCGATCGAGGTCACCCGATCGAGGTCACCCTGCGCCAGAGTGGTTGTCCTGACAATCTCCGCACTCTGAATGCTACCGGCGTTTTCCAGACCCGCGCTTCAGACTGGTGGACGACCGAGAGGAACAAACGCGGAAATGATGTAGCTTATAGTCTAACATGGGATGAGTTGAAGAACGTCATGTTGGAAGAGTTCTGCCCTCCCCATGAGCGCCAAAAGTTGGAGGATGAATTCTGGCATATAAAGCAGAAGGATGGTGACAATGCTGCTTTAACTGCTCGTTTCAAGCAGCTGAGTATAATCTGTCATGACCAAGTAAAGACTGCTGATATGACAATCAAGAAGTATATCCGAGCTCTGCTGGATTGTGTTGCAGATTTTGTGCATACTCTAAAGCCGACAACAATCGAGGAAACTTACCTGCTTGCCGCTGAAATCAACGACAAGTGAGTCAAAGCTGGTTTTTTGGGATAAAGCTTCGAAGAACCTGCATCAAGCTACCACCGCCGCAACCGCCGCCGCTCGCCAGTCTTCAAAGTCCACTCGTCGCAAGAGGAAGAACAGTAACTCCGGCAACAAGAATTGTGCTGTCATTACTGCTGCCCCGCTCCAAGCTATACCAGCTCAGCAGCAACCTTAGCACCGATCAGCTCCAGCACCAGTTACCCAAGCACCGCCTGCGAAGCGTGCTTACACTGGTCCCCACCCTGCTTGCCCGACATGTACCTATCATCATCCAGTGGGTATCGCCTACCGATTTTGTGTGCACTGCAATATGTACGGCCACTTCACCGCCAACTGCCGTACAGGCCCTTGACAAGCACCAGTGTTGTAAAAGTCGGATTACTCGGCCGAGTACTCGGCGAGTACTCGGTTCTCGGACACCCTCCGAGGCGACTTCCTCCTAGGCGGTCTCAATTAGTCGGCCTCGGGATTACTCGGGAGTACTCGGTGCCTAGTCGGCCTAGTCGGCGCCTAGTCGGACATAGTCGGACGTAGTCGGCCTAGTCGGTCTAGGCGGTCAACGTGGTTTGTTGAATTTTAATCGGTCAAACTCGGTCAAAATCGGCCTACTCGGCCTTGTACTCGGACTACTCGGCCTTGTACTCAGACTAGTCGGACTTGTATTCAGAATATTTGAACTTTAAACATGTTTCATTTTAAATTATACTCAGTTGACATGAATTATGCTTATTTTAACACATAAATAATATATAACAATTAATTTTCTTTATATTTACCATGTCCGCGTACTCTCCGAGTACTCCGATTACTCCCAACTCCCCAGTCGGCCGACTAGGGACCGCCTATCGACTTTTACAACATTGACAAGCACCAGCTCAAGATACTGCTCATCAAGCTCTACTTCCCGCCCCTCAAGGCCAACAAGCGCCTCAGGCACCCGCGATCAATGTTAGAGTCTGCTTTGCGTGTGGTGATCCCAACCATTTCGCGAACATGTGCCCCAATCGGGTTGTGAAGCAAGAGCCACAACAGCAGCAGCCCCAGCAACAGCAGCAACAACCTCAGCAGCAACAACAACAAGCCGCTCGTGCCAGAACTTTCAACATCAATGTGCGCCAAGCCCAGGCTGACAATGTGGTGAATGGTACGTTTCTCGTGAATGGTATTTATGCTTCGTGTTTGTTTGACACTAGAGCCGATAACTGTTTTGTATCGTTTGAGTTCGAAAAGCTTCTTAATCGTAAGCGCTCCCATCTCCCCTCGATGTACGATGTTGAAGTTGCCACCGGAAGAACCGTCGCTGTTAATTCTATTCTTTGTGATTGTACTCTCGAGCTCAACAATCACGTCCTTCCGATTGATCTTATTCCGATGCGACTCGGAAGTTTTGACATCATAGTAGGCATGGACTTTCTTCGAGAAAACCATGCTGAAGTTGTGTGCTTTGATAAGATGATTTGATTCTCGCTTGCTAATGGTGATCAATTATGTGTGTATGGTGAAACTCCCTCGAAAGGTCTCAAACTCATGTCATGTGTCCAAGCTAGTAAGTATCTCCGCAAGGAATACAGAGCTTTCTTGGCCAACATTGTAGAAGCGGAGAAGGAAAAGAAAGGAAAGACGTTGGTGGAAAAAGTTCCTGTTGTTTGTGAGTTTCCTCAGGTGTGTCCTGAAGATCTCCCCGGTCTCCCACCGAGTCGTGATATCGACTTTCGTATCGACCTCATTCCTGGAGCCAACCCTGTTGCTAAAGCTCCTCATCGACTCGCTCCGTACGAAATGTGCGAACTCTCGAGTCAGCTCCAGGAATTTCTTGATAAAGGCTTCATTCGCCCGAGCACCTCTCCATGGGACGCACCAGTCCTTTTCGTCAAAAAGAAGGATGGGTCGTTCCAGATGTGCATCGACTATAGGGAACTGAATAAGCTGACAATCAAGAATCGCTATCCCCTGCCTCAAATTGATGATTTGTTTGACCAGCTACAAGGTGCTACGTGTTTCTGAAGATCGATCTAAGCTCAGGCTATCACCAGTTACATATTCAAGAGGAGGATATACTCAAAACCGCTTTTCGCACTCGATACGGCCATTACGAGTTCATTGTTATGCCTTTTGGTTTAACCAACACACCCGCCGTTTTCTTGGATCTGATGAATCGTGTGTGTAAACCTTTTCTCGACCGCTTCATCATCGTGTTCATCGATGATATCCTGATCTATTCCAAGTCGAAAACCGAACACGTGCAGCATCTACGTTTGGTTCTCGAACTGCTCCAAGGAAATCGACTCTATGCCAAGTTCTCCAAATGTGAATTTTGGCTGGAGGAGGTTCAATTCCTCGGTCACATTGTCAATAGTCAAGGTATTCATGTCGACCCCGCAAAGATTAAAGCTGTTAAGAGTTGGGTTACGCCAAAGAACCCGTCTGAAGTCCGTTCTTTTCTCGGACTAGCGGGCTATTATCGTACATTTATCGAAGGGTTCTCTAAAATCACCGTGCCGCTTACTTCCCTCACGCATAAAGACAGATCCTTTTGTCTGGGGAACTGAACAAGAGTCTGCCTTCCAAGCCCTCAAGCATATGCTTTGCAATGCTCCCGTCCTTGCTTTACCCGACGGAAACGATGACTTTGTAGTCTATTGCGATGCCTCGAACCTTGGTCTTGGATGTGTTCTCATGCAACGAGACAATGTTATCGCCTACGCATTTCATCAGCTCAAGAGCCACGAGAAGAACTATATAACCCATGACCTCGAGCTAGGCGCAGTTGTTTTTGCGTTGAAGATTTGGCGACACTACTTGTATGGCACAAAGTGTACGGTCTTCACCGACCATAGGAGCCTACAACACATCTTTAGCCAGAAAGAACTTAATATGCATCAACGCCGATAGGTAGAACTTCTCAACGATTACGACTGTGAGATTTGTTATCACCCAGGCAAAGCAAATGCAGTTGCCGACGCTCTAAGTTGACGAAGCTATCTGCATAGCACCCATAATGTTCAAGCCCATCATCATCTCGAAACTCTTATCCGCGAAGCCCAACATGCTTGTTTTACCGAGCGCACTTTGAAGAAGGAAAGGATCTATCACGATGGAGCCCATCTAGTGAATAAGTCGAATGGGATATTCCATTATCTGGACCGAATTTGGATCCCTAAGCGGACCGATTTACGACAGATTCTGATGGACGAAGCCTATAAATCCCGATATTCTATACATCCCGGTGCCGACAAAATGTACCAGGACCTTCGTTACAAGTACTGGTGGTCGGGCATGAAAAGGGATATCGCTCTATATGTTTCGAAGTGCCTGACTTGCTCGAAAGTCAAGGTCGAGCACCAAAGACCCTCTTGCTTGCTTGAACAACCCGCAATCCCTATGTGGAAGTGGGAAAGTATAGCTATGTACTTCATAACGAAACTTCCGCGTACGCCATCAGGTCACGACAGCATCTGGGTTGTCGTTGATCGTTTGACCAAATTTGCTCATTTTCTGCCGATACGAGAAGACTACAAGGTAGAAAGATTAGCCCGAATCTACACCAACGAGATCATTTGTCGACATGGGACGCCTCGCGACATCATCTCTGACCGTGATGCTCGGTTTACCTCGCGTCTTTGGGAAACATTTCAAACTGCCCTCGGTACTACGCTTAATCTAAGTACCGCTTTTCATCCCCAAACCGATGGTCAGACTGAAAGAACGATTCGTACCCTTGAAGACATGCTCCGTTCGTGTGTCATGGATTTTGGTGGTAATTGGGACGCTTACCTGCTGTTAGTCGAATTCTCGTATAATAACAGTTATCACTCCATCATTCAAATGGCACCGTTTGAGGCATTATCTGGAAGAAAATGTCGATCGTCTATTGTATGGCACGAGATCGGACACTCGCAATTAACCGGTCCTGAGCTATTGCAAGAAACGACTGACAAAATCCTCCAAGTTCGAGACAATCTGCTGAAAGCTCGGGGTCGTCAGAAAAGTTACGCCGATAGACGACGCAAGCCCCTTGAATTTGACGTTGGTGACCATGTACTCCTAAATGTATCACCTTGGAAGGGTGTGGTCAGATTCGGCAAGAAAGGGAAACTCGCGCCTCGATATGTTGGACCCTTTAAGATTCTGGAAAGGATCGGAAAAGTGGCCTACAGACTCGAACTACCGGAGGAACTTAGCAACGTTCACCCGACTTTCCATGTTTCAAACCTCTGAAAGTGCCTGGCTGAGCATGATTTGTATGTACCGCTTGATGATCTTCAAGTAAACGAAACACTACACTTCGTGGAGATGCCTGTCGAGATCATGGATCGCCAAACCAAGCAGCTCAGACGCACGCACATTCCCATTGTGAAGGTTCGATGGGAAGGCAAACGAGGCGCAGAGTTCACTTCGGAACTCAAAAGCGACATGAAAGCGAAATACCCGCAGTTGTTCGTTACGGCTTCGGCCTAATTACGGGACGAAATTCCCTCAACTAGGGAGGCTGTAACACCCCGTGTTTCGAAAGTCAAAGTCAAAGTCAAGATTGAAGTCAAAGGAAGAAAAGATTGCTAATTGTGATCTGTCTATCCTTGCTCAATTCCTGTTTTGACTTCTTTGACTTGTAGATAGTCTATTTATGTTTTTATGTTAGTTGTATTATGTGGAGTACTTGTTAATAATCGAGGTTTAATCGATGTTTATCGCATGTTTTTATCGATTTATGGCATGGTTCTATCGCTTATCGCATCGCAATCGCACTCGCAACTCGAATTATGCGTTCTGGATATTGTTTTACGTGTGTGTGCTACTTATGTGTTACTTGTGCATGTTTATATATGTTTATGTTGTGGTGATTAATCGAAACGCAATCACAACTCAATCGCAATCGAATCGCAACGCTAAACGCAAGTTACTTAGGATGATTGTATGTTAGATATAGTAGTTGGGATTAAAAGTAATTTAATGAGAAACTCTATCACATCGCAACGCTCAACACGCGAATCGAAACAGCAAAACTCGTCATGCCGAACACTCCAATCGAGTGGCCAACCGATCGAGTTGCGAACCGATCGGGCTGCCACCCGAAAGACCAGCCACTTATCCCACTTTCCTTTTATGGAAACCCTATAAATACCCCCATATGTCACATCACTTGATGTTGACAGCTCCCACTCGACCCAACTCGCTCCAGCCTACTTTTCTTCCGATTTCTCGCGATTCTTGTAAGTTTTCAACCTAAATCTTGTACTTTCTTGATCTACACGCACTCCTACACCTTTCTATCTTTTGAATCTTAACTTTTAACCGTGAAATCACTCGATTTGAGGTGTTCTAGGATGATGTCATCATGGTGTTCTTATGAACTTCATGTTTTGGCTTCAATCCACCAAGAACAACTTGGATCTGGACGATTTCCACATAAATAGATAAAGATCTTGCATAGATCTGAACATATTCATGGTGAAAAGGATTGAAAGATGGTTTTCTAACTTTTTTTCAACTCTTTACATTCAATGCACTCAAAACCGATAGAATCAGGCCTTGTTATGATCTTCTACTCCTTCTTAGTGTTGTGTTGGTTCAAGATCTGGATTCTATCCAAGAGATTACTGATTTCGGGTTAAACATGAAACACCGTCTCGAACAGTAACTGGTCGGACGAGGATGGTTCCTGTTCGATCGGGTCGCTAAGTCTTGACGAGGTTTTTGTTGTTTGGCACGTTATCGTACAGTCTCGAGAGAACCGCAAAACTATCAAAACAATCAAGTATAAAGACGATCAGGTCAACTGGGACGGATTACCGTCCGATCGGATTGCCACCCGACCGGACAGCCACTCGATCAGCTTGTACCTTGGTCCCACACATAACTTTTATTTCAACTTTTGAGACTTTGAACATCGAACAGATTGCTACCCGACCATGTGATGTTGAACTTCAACACTTAAACAATTTTCAACATGTTCAATACATACGGATTGCCACCCGATCGGATAGCCATCCGATCGAGTGACTGTTCTACTGTGAACTTGTTCTCTGAGAAATACCTCGCCGAACGGATCGCCGTCCGATCGAACAGCCGTTCGATCGACTGACATGAAAGGTAGAGATACTTCTCTGTTTTCAAAATGCTACAACGAAAACTTCAAAGACAAACCATCATACACAAACACATCCATCCCAAACGAGGTAACAATCCAATCGAATGGTCACCCGATCGGATGACCATCCGAACGGATTGTCACCCGATCGACCGGCCACCCGATCGGATCGCCATCAGATCGGATTATCGTCCGATCCATTGACACTTGTTCCATTTTACGCGCCACTTATCGTTTATGCTATCGTTCTGTTCAGGTTAAACTTACTCTAGCGCTCCCTTCAATCCATCATCGCTGTGAGTATACTCGAACCCTTTTTGCTTTACACACTTTTGGGTGTTACATACGTTACTTATTCTAAATCACATCGAACATACGTTACTTATTCTAAATCACATCGAACACACTACGCAATACTTTAACGCTAACCGTTACCGCATGTTATACGTGACTTAATGAATGCTTGTTTATTATGTTTACACATGGATTGCTGTCTACCTGCCTTAGCAACGATAGTACTATAGTTTGGACTCAGCACCTGTTCACTCAGGGGTTGTTAAGGACAATTAATTACATGGCTCATAGTGGTGAGTGTGTATTACGAACTGCCTTGCGCAGTCAACCCGCAGTCATTGGTATTGATAGGATCATGTCGATAACTTACGTGCTTCATTTCACACTGTGTACGTGCTGGTTATGCGTAAACGATTTCGAACTCTATTATATCTATTAAACTTGTATGCTCACCTTTACACTATGTGTATTGACTTTTATTTTAACATATGTGGCAGGTGCTTAAGATGTTAGAATGCTTGGCTTGCTGTGAAATCCAGGCTAGGAAAGGTCTAGAAACAAATAAACGAATTGTCTGTATTTAAATTCTGAGTTGTCGAAAAAGAACAATTTGTCTTGACTTTGCCTGTAATAATTATGTTACTTTTTATGTCATGGTATGGGACGTGATGCTTAAAATAATTGGTAATCATAGTTGTTATGGAAACTTCTGGACAATCTGTTTCGCTCAGTGCCGTGCCCCGATGTTTCCGCCATCGGTTGGGGTGTGACAGGATGCGTCGATGAATGGTACAGCGACACGTGTCCAGAATATTTGATGAGTCGGCGATCGGCGCATCAAAGCCAAAAAGGTGGCTGATGCATCCGTCTTATGGCTTGGCTGACTCCTCGTTATGGCTAGGCTGACCTCTCGTTTACCTTGGGCTGACTACTCAATTTTTTTCCAATATGACTTTTTAATTTTATTAAATTTACATACCATAGTATTTTTTTTTCGAGTCTATAATAGGCAACCTTGTTGCTTGGTGGCTTGAGACGTTTTCTTCCAACATGAAAGGAAAAATAGTTGTTTTATTTTTCAACGTAAATGAAAAATCCTTTATACTTCTATTTCCATATGACGTTTTTCTAAAGCTTATGGAACCTGCAATTTTAAAGCTTAGAAAAACATCATATGAAAATAGAAGTGTAAGAGATTTTTCATTTACGTTGAAAAAGAAAACGACTATTTTTCGGTTCATGTTGGAAGAAAACGTATCAAGCCACCAAACAATAATATGGTACGTAAGTTAATAAAATTAAAAAGTAATATGAAAAAAAAACTGAGTAGTCAGCCCAAGGTAAACGAGGGGTCAGCCTAACCAGAACGAGGAATCAGCCTAGCCACAACGAGGAGGCAGCCTAGCTACAACGAGGAGTAAGCAAAGCCATAAAACGGACACGTCAGCCACCTTTTTGGCTTTGATGCGCCGGCCACTGACTCATCAAATATTCTGGACATGTGTCGTTGTACCATCCATCGACGCATCCTATGGTTGAAGCCCCATTCTAAGGACGCATGAGGATGATGTTTTGATAAATCAAATTGATCAAACAATATTTTGGTAATTTTCCCTTTTATAATTATACCCGATCTTTAGTTGTTCAAAGTGTATTATACTTGATTGTAAAGTTTGATCTTCTTGTTGATGTTGTTCGATTGATTTGAAAATTTGAATGTTTGTTTTGTTCACTATCCTAGACATGGCACATTCGATCGCTCATGCATCGATCTTTGTCTCTTCTTTTCTCTAAGTACTTTAGGTTTGACTTTTTTGGAGTTAACAAGACCTTCATAGCGGATGCATGTAGTGTCATGGGTCATGGTTGGCCCTAGAGATGAGCATTTAGTATTAGGTACCGGTACTGACCCGTACCAGGTATATTCGGTATCGGTACCTATTTTCTCCGTTTTTCAGTACCGGTATTTACGGGTAAAACACCGGTAAATAATGATACAATACCGGTACCCACTTTTCTCGTTTTTCAGTACCGATACTTTCGGTATCGATACCGGTTCGATACCGAACAGGTACCATGCTCATCCAATTTGTTTATAAAACTCCATAGTTAATTTATTAAATCCAATTTGTTTGTTGAACTCATTAATTTTTAATTCAGCTTATGCCTATCAAATAATTAAACCCGTATTTCAGTTAAACCAGTTAACCAACTAAATCATTTAGCCCAATATTTTTTAAATTACATTTTTAAACCCATTTAAATAAAAGTGATGATTGACGGTAACACAAAAAAAAAGGTCGACTGACGATTGAAAGTTTGATGTGGGGGACAAAAGCCTAGGGTGATGAACGGCCGATTGAAAAACAAGGGGTGTGATTGTACGATTGAAGGCTTGAAGCAGAACAAATTCTAAATCAGCGATTCAACAAAGTAGGGAGGGCTACGAATTTCAAGAGGTGCAATTATTTTTTAAAGACATGTTTTTCTACTCATTCAGGGCCTTCGAATTCTTTCTACTCATTCAGGGCCTTCGAATTCTTAAGGATGGCTCTGATAGTATTATACAACTTATATATTTCTTTTACTTTGGAGTTGAGTAAGACCTTTGTGAGGTATTGTGCAACTTAGATTAATTTTTTTTACTTTGGAGTTGAGTAAGACCTTTGTGAGTTAGCTAACCTAATTTTCCATGAGCTAGGCTCAACTTTGATGGAGCTGACGAGGGTAGGCAACATCTATCCATCGAGTCAATTCTTTATGTTTATTAATGATGATTCTGTTAGATTTGTTTGGTTTTTTAGAGATAAAGAAAACACACAAGGTGGTCCACAACAAAAGTGGGTTATGGAATATGGGTAAGCTTATAAACATGTGAATATAAAACATAATCATAAATGCATGAAAAAACAACTCATAAGTGGCCCACAACAAAAGTGAGTGATGATAGATTGGTAGGGAAGACGTGTGATTATCGACTTATCTCCATGTATGTATTGTATGGTTTGTGTGTTTCCTTTTGTTGCGACATTATTATAAATAATACTTTGTAATTCACCAACAAATTTACATTATTAATTATTGCTATCAAGACATTTATCGAACACTTGTAGGGCATGATTATAATTACTACGTAGTCGACAACTAATTGTATAGTAATTTGACAAACTAAACATGCATAGAATATCACCCACATGTATTTTTTTTGAATGGCAAACATAATAAATCCCGAACACTCTCCGGGGAAAACGGAGTACTCCTAAAGTAACTCAAGTCCATCACTAATTCTGGAGAAAACCCGGTAACCCAATCGTCCGTAGACACGACGGTGAAATTACTGTTAAAACTTGTTTGGCTCAAAAATCAAACCCATATATATGATGATTAATTACATAATTGGAAGTTGAACTCGCATTGAATCTAATTTTAATGTAGGGTTGATTTGAGGATATTGAATGACAAATGGGAGCAACGTGATGATGAGACGATGAACACTAAAATGACCTAGGGTTGTTGCTGGTTTTGCAATGAATTCGACTATAGGAACAAACATCCATTTCTAAGTAGATGTGTTTTTATTGGGAAAATCAGCATAATACACAGTTGACCAACCTTCAAGCCAAAATAAACATGAACAAAGGCTAAGGTGCCAGGGGCTTCTCAAAATCCAAGTGGTTTAGAGAGTGACACTTGACATAGAGGCTAAGTTGTAGCCGTTTTACTTGAAGATAGCCTCCAGCTTTAAAACGTCTATTTTGAGAGTGAAACGACTACGTTTAGAGGATACATACAAAGGAATAGGTTGTCTAGCTTTGATACTTCTTATTTTCCCCATGATTTTTAAACGAGTATAACATTTTCATTCGATAATATTCTTTTAAAAAAATTACACCAAATTAAAGAGCATTTTATTCTACTAAATTAGATGAATTTTTTTTATATAATCGTATGAAAAAGTTATAAATGTATAAGAATCGTTGGTGAAATGAATATGTCCCTCCAAATCCTAGCCTTTTCATTTGCACCCCAAGTTGTTTTAGGGTTAGGACTGTCAAAAAAGTTTGCGACTCAGAGCTCCCTCGAATCTCGCTCGGATTTAGCTCAAAAACAACTTGCTCGATATGGCTTAGTTGGTTCATAACGACCTAGATTGGCTCGTTCTTTAGCTCGGATTATTTTACTTATAATATAGTTTATTTTAATATACACATAATATATTATAGAAAATTGGTTATTAATTGCAGGTATTTAGGAGTGTGTATACATATATGACATATTTGAGGGATGATTATGATGCCAATAAAATTTAAAACTTATTTCGTATTTGGTTAAACTTGATTTTGTCTTGTAATGTAGTAGATTGAACTTGTTATCGATATGTTCTTATGAACTAAAGAATGATATTTTAAACTATTGAATTTTGAAAGCTATGAGTTAATTTTCTTTTTAAATTCGAGTTGAGCTGAGTTAGCTCAGTTAAAAATCAAGTCAAGCTGAGTCAGCTCGATTAAAAACCAAATCGAGCTCGAGCTATGATTTTTAGCTCGGTTTCAAATCCGAACCAAGCCTATGCTTATCCTGATTCGACTCAGTTCGGCTCGTCAAGATAACAACTAAGGGTTAGACGCTACCCTTAAATATGGAGGTTGTGTAGCCCATGGCTTTATAGCCTAGTGACATCTTGGGGGTGAGATAAAACTTTGGGATCAATAGGTCCTGGGTTCGATTCTCACAAGGAGGGTTTTCCCATATTTATTGGGTTTCCTTCTGAATTGGTGTATAGGTATTATGCCTAGTGGAGATGGATATGATCGGATGGTTCCACTAGTGGCACGATGATACTCTAGTGGTACGTCAGTCATACAAATTTGCCGTAAAAAAATATATGGAGGTTGTGTAGCCTATCTCCACATGTGAATCTTTTATAGGTTCTCAAGTCTGAGCCTTCCCAAATTTTGAAGAAGATTGTGTAGCCTTTTCTTTTCAGGGTCTATTTTCGCTTTTTCTGTTAGGTTAATATTTATTTTTATGATTTTTCCTTTTTTATTTCAATGTTTAGGATCAATATTTAATTTCGACTTTCTATTTTTTATTTCGGTGTTTAGGGATTTTGTATTCAAAACTATGTCGTTTTATTTTGGGTTATTCAAAACTATGTCGTTTTAGGTTTGACCAGATGCGTCTCTGAGATTTCACATACCCTGTTCGAGCTTGAAAAAATGTGTCCTTCCGTTATGTTTATTATTATTTTAAAAAATCAAATTAGTATTGGGTTCATTAAACCTAATTTCAAGTGAGCTAAATTCTACCATAAAATATGATTTGTAAATGGACCTATATTGGAAGTGGTATGTGTTTACTATTTAAAAAAAATATGACACACACGTATCAAATTTTTTTTTTCAAATCGCATGTCTCTCAAAATCGCAAGCCTTGTGCAAAGGTCCTCTTCATACACCATCAAAACCTCCCATGGGTTTGACGTCTAAAAATGACACGCCTTCACTTTCTCACGTATATAAAACTTATTAATAAAAACCAATCCAAGTCTTAAACATTATTAAATAAATTAAAATTCCACACCCAACCACCTACTAATGTTGACGAAACAATCAAAGAACAAGTCTTCCCCTTATTATATATATTCATATTGTTCCACCTTTATCACCTCATCCGTCCACCTGAGCAAGCACCACAATGAAGCCTCACCGGCAGTTTGCCTACAGAACTGCAGCGTTATTCTTCATCGGACTCTTAGCATGGGCATACCAGAGCACCCTCCCGCCACCACCAAAACTCTGCGGTTCACCCGGTGGTCCACCGGTTACCGGTCCTCGTGTCACCCTTAGAGACGGTAGACATCTAGCCTATAAAGAATACGGTGTCTCCAGAGACGTAGCCGATTATAAAATCGTCTTCGTGCATGGGTTCGGCTCATGTCGCTACGACGAATCGGTTTTCCATCCGGTAATTAACTAACCCTGACTGCCATTGTTTTTTTCTGTGAAAGTATGTTGGTTATACGAGTATGTGTAATTTGATTAATGATAAAACCGCTAGTGCACTAGCGGTACCCGGTAATTTTCTCTGTTTGTCGTTTCGTTCATGATAAAATGTAATGCTTGTCCACTGTGGCATTCAGGCGGTGTGTTTCCTATCAGGGGCGGACCCACACTGTGGCGAAGTTTGAAAATTTCTCCCGGGGGTTGGAAGTCACCGGACCTAAAAGTATATACCTAAATTTTATTTTTTGTATAAAACCGGGGGGTCGAAAACGTATATACCTAAAAAAATTTATACGAAACGTACATATATAACACTACTGAGCAAAAAGTTCGGGGGGTCGGGCGCCCCTCCCGGCCCCTTCAATGCTTCGCCCATGGACCCACATATAGTGGGTCGGAGTCCCCGGACCCCAATGTTTTTAAAAAAGTTAGTAGATTCGATATATTAATTTGTATAAGGACCCTATAAATACAATTAGATGGACATCATAGAAAGAAAAAGAAATCTGGTGTAGTGGTAAATCCCTTTCTTTTCCAACAAGTAGTCATGGGTTCAATCTTTGTATAGCTTATTTATTTTTTTTTTTTTAAATCTCATTCAAACCTCGCTATGATCCGACCTGAACGAGGACCGACCCGAAAAATTTAACGTTTTGTTATAAAAATTTTGAACAACGAAAAAGGTGGACCCCATTGAAAAAAAATTCTAGGTACACTGTTTCCTATGGTGATAGGCGAGATGGTTTTTTACTAATGGGTTACCCAAGTGGCCGGAGTTTATTGAACATTCAAAAAAATTAATTATTAATTACGATGTTATCTATTCATCAGAAATGATTTCTTGAGAATATTTAAAAAAAAGGTGCTATATTTAAAATTGTTTTCATTTTCTTTTTTCGGTTCTCCGACGTAGATAAAGTTAGCTTGTAATATGGGTTTGGGTAATTTGATTATTGAAGATTTATTCATCAGAATGATTTCTTGAGAATATTTTGAAAAGGTGTCATATTTAAAAATGCTTTCATTTTTTTTTTTCGGTTCTTAACAGATAAAGTTTGCTTGTAATATGGGTCTGGGTATTTTGATTATTAAAGGTTTATCAATCGGAATGATTTCTTGAGAATATTTTAAAAAGGTGCTATATCTAAAAAATGTGTTCATTTTTTTTTCGGTTCTCCAACGTAACATGTGATACTCATTTGTTTGAAGAACTGATTTTATGTGATAATGTGTTTAGTAGTGTGATCATGCATCGATGAAACATGGATTGGTTGGTGAATTTGTGAACGATTTGTAGGAATTGTTTGAAGAACTTAAGATCTACATGGTGACGTTTGATCGGCCGGGTTATGGAGAGAGTGATCCGGATCCAAATCGGACAATCCGAAGTACAGCTCTGGATATTGAAGATCTTGCTGATAGATTAGAACTCGGGTCTAAGTTTTATGTAATTGGATACTCCATGGGTCAACAAGGAGCTTGGGGCAGTTTAAAGTACATCCCTCATCGGTAAGACTTTTGATTGTACTGTACAAGTCATCTTTGCATGTTTTATTTTTTAGTTTGCAGTGGCCCACATAATAGATTATTCCTTCACGCGAATGGCAGAGATCATGGTAAAATAGGGTGTCAATATCGTGAAAAAAATCGAATCTATTTATTCCGACTCACTTGTTTAATCCGTTTAATTAAAGAAGTTGATTCGTGAGTCGATTCACTTTTTTTAAAACATACCAACCTGATCTACACGTTTACAACTTGATTATTAACTATCTACCCTTTTGACATGTTTAGAAAAATGTTTTTAAACAAGTCGTCTGGGTTACACTATTTTAAGTGTGTACTAGTTAAGGTTGATTTTATGAAACAGATAAAAATATGGGTCATGTTCGGAATGAACGCTAACCTGACACGATTGACAACCCAGCATACAACCCTTTAATACATTGTTATGGGCTAAAACCGAATCTATAACAGATGTTTCGGTTTTCAAGATTTTAAGAACTGATTAATTCAAGTCGGGGTAAAGATGAACCTGTAATTTTCTGGTTTTTCTAGACACCATGTTATATTTTTATTTTTAGGAAAAGAAAAACTTAAATATTATCAAGTATTTATAAAATGAAAGAAAAAAAACAATAATAAAAAGTGTTTGTAACAAACAGGTTAGCAGGGGTGGCACTGATTGCACCAGTTGTGAACTACTGGTGGTCAAGTTTTCCAAGAAATTTAACAATGGAGGCCTACAAGTTGCAACCTCGTCAAGATCAATGGGCGGTTGGCGTGTCACATTACGTGCCATGGCTCGTCTACTGGTGGAACACTCAAAAATGGTTCCCCGGCTCTAGTGTTATAGCTGGAAAGCCTAATTTCTCAGCTTCTGACTGGAAAATTCTAGCCAAGCTTTATGGCGAAGGGTCACCAACACCGCGATCAGTGCTAAAGGTAAAAATCATAAAAAAATTAGGCATGATTTTCTGGTAAAAATATTAGGCATTCAATCCCATGTTTTACAAAAACTTGAATGAAGAAAAATATTAAGCTTATGTGTCAAAATCTGGCTGGTTAAACATTTGTCTCACCTAACTGGCCAAATAACTGATCAACCAAATAACAGTCAAATCAATTTTAAAATTCTTTGGTAAATAAAGACGACATGTATACAAATTTTTAATTATTAACGGCAAATTTGGATCACTAACGGACCACTGGAGTATTATCGTGCCACCAGCAGAACCACCCGATCATATCTATCTCTACTAAGCTATAATATCTATACCAGTTCAGGAGGAAACCCAATAAATGTGAGAAAAGACGAGTCAATTGAACCAATCTAAATAATGTGTCGATTGGAGTTATGCTTTTATCTTTTTATCGAAAACTCTAAAGAAAATATAACTTTTTAATAGTTCAACGAGTTATGAGTCAAAAGTTTATTTTAATGCATATAACCTCCGCGCTGATCAACCAACCTAGCATACCCGACCGCTTCCACCACTTTTATGCATATCGTTAACTTGAGCTGATCATTGTGAACAGGATTACGTGCAGCAACAAGGACTAGCTGAGTCGATTTTTAGGGACATGAAAGTCGGGTTTGGTAAATGGGAATTCGATCCAATGGAGATAGAGAACCCGTTCCCAAACAATGAGGGCCGTGTTCATTTATGGCACGGTGATGAAGACGGGCTCGTACCTGTGAGTTTGCAAAGATACATAGCAAAAAAACTACCATGGATTCACTACCATGAACTACCTGGTGTTGGTCATTTGCTACCAAATTATAATGGTAACAAAGAAGCCATTTTAAAGTCGCTTCTTATTGGTGAATATTCATAGTTTTGGTATCATTATCATCACACATTCTTGTTCCAAGTTGATTATTTTAAACCCGAATAGTTGCTTTGTTTCAACCCACGAATACTCGCATAGTGTTCGCTTGATGTGTCAACACGATTTATGGTTTCGCGTTGGTTTACGCGACCCAATACCACTAGGCCGGTTAGAACTCCACAGCTCAGATGCTTCATAATACTTTGGCATTTTCATAAAAATACATACTATACACACAGAATGAAATGGAGATCTTAATACATGTGACAAGTAAACAACATTTAAAAAAAATAATCTTGTTCAGCCATGCTCTTATATCTGGCTTGTTATGGGCGTTTAAGGGTTGCTGCCACTTTGTCATAGTCGACTTTCTTACGTAGTTTCTCGAGCCTCTCCACTTTTCGCTGCTGCCGTAGCATTTGAAACCACTGCATTTTCTGTCCTGTCTTTACACCACCGATGTTTTTTTGCCCATTTGAACCGCTCGGGGTTCTCTTTTCACCACTTTTGGACTTGCTTGTTTTAGTGGACCGACGAGAGTTTTTCAGCAACCCGCCCATGAGTGCCTGCATCTGACTTGCTTGCTTTTTACCTCCTGTGTTTTCAACACTTTTGGACTTGCTTTTTTTAGTGGACCGACGAGAGTTTTTCAGCAACCCGCCCATGAGTGCCTGCATCTGACTTGTTTGCTTTTTACCTCCTGGTTTGCGCACCACCAACGCTTTGCTCTCTTTGTTACCTCCGGGTTTGTGGAGCACCAACGCCTTGCTATCTTTGTCACCGGCTGCTTTGTGGAGCACTAGCGCCATGTTGTCACTCTTCTTGACCGCGTGTTCGCCATGAGCCGCATCCTTCTTTATCACCAACGCTTTGTTCTCAGTCTTCTTGACTGCGTGTTCACCATGAGCCTCGTTCTTCATTAAAACCAACGCCTTGTTCTCATTCTTCTTGACTGTGTGCTCACCATGAGCATCGTTTTTCATTAATACCAACGCCTTGTTCTCATTCTTCTTGACCGTGTGCTCACCATAGTCCGTCACTAATACCAATGCCTTGCTCTCATTCTTCTTGACCGCATGCTCACCGTGAGCTTCATCCTTCATTAATACCAACGCCTTATTCTCGTTCTTCTTAACCGCGTGTTCACCATGAGCCTCATCCTTCATTAACACCAATGCCTTGTTCTCATTCTTCTTGATCGTGTGTTCACTATGAGCTTCATCCTTTATCGCCAATGCATTATGATCATTCTTCTTAACAGCGTGTTTACCATGAGCCTTTTTATAAATCTTCTTGACCGCGTGTTCACCATGAGACGCATACTTCTTTATCGCCGGCAAGGCCTTTTTCTCAATCTTCTTGACCGCGTGTTCACCATGACTCGCATACTTCTTTATCGCCGGCAAGGCCTTTTTCTCAATCTTCTTGACCGCGTGTTCACCATGAGCCGCATACTTCTTTATCGCCGGCAAGGCCTTTTTCTCCATCTTCTTGACCATAACTTCACCATGAGCCTCGTATTTCTTTATCGCCGGCAATGCATTTTTCTCAATCTTCTTGACCGCTTTTCCTCCTTGACCAATGACCTTTTTAGCATTCCTCCATAAGACTTTCTTGTAATCCTCTTCCTCACTACTACCGTGGTGGTGATGGTGATGATGATGGTGGTGATGGAAGATGACTGCTAACTTGTCTTTAAGTTTACCCAACCGCCCAACTTGGCTTTCCTCCGGTTCGGTTGAGCTTTTGCTACTACCCGTGTAAGAACTCTGATCCATGCTTGAAACCGTGCTCATCTTGCTCTCACTTATCCTCTTTGATTCTTTCCGATTACCCTTTTGGTGTCCCTTTTTAGGAATCATTGACCCTGACCCTGATCCTGACCCAGATCCTGACCATGAACCTGATCCTGATCCTGATCCTGACCATGAACCTGACCTGGACCCTGACCGTGAAGATTCGTTTGAGCCACTACGCGTGTAAGAACTCTGATCCAGGCTTGAAACCGTGTCCATCTTTTTGTGTCCCTTTCTAGGAACCATCCTCCTTGACCCTGACCCTGACCCTGACCCTGAAGATTCGATTGAGCCACTACTCGTGTAAGAACTCTGATCCAGGCTTAAAACCATGCTCATCTTTGGTTCTTTTTTATTACCCTTTTGGTGTCCCTTTTTAGGAACCGTCCTCCTTGACCCTGATCCTGAACCTGACCCTGACCACCCTGAAGATTCGTTTGATCTACTACTCATGTAAGGACTCTGAACCCGACTTGAAACTGTGTTCATCTTGCTCTCACTTTTCCTTTTCGGTTCTTCTTGATCACCCTTTTTGTTACCCTTTTCCGGAACCGTCCTCCTTGACCTTGAAGATTTGTCTGAGCCACTACTCATGTAAGGAAAGAGATCCCGACTCGAATCCATTTTCATCTTGCTCTCACTTATCCTATTTGGTTCTTTCGGACCACCCTCTTTGTAACCCCTTTTAGGAACCGTCCTCCTTGACATTGAGCCTAAAGATTCAAATGAACTACTCTTGTATGGACTCTCATCCTGACTTGAAACCGAGTTCATCTCGCTCTCACTCTTTTCACTGACACTGAAACTGTTATAGCTTTGACTTGGACTTTGATTCCAAGTTGCATAGTTTGAACTTGAAACTGGACTCTCTGAAACCAATCTCTTGGTGTCAACGACCTCATGTTTCCCTCTGTAACGGTCCATTTGATCATCGTATGTTTCACCAGGTTGCTTTCGCCCTACGAATTCAACAGGGTCCCGCCATTCTGTCATCTCTGAAGTCCTCATTGCCTCCTTTCTACCCATCTGTAACTGATCCAACGGTTGTCTGTTTATCTGACTTGACAAACTCCTATGTAAAAACCGATTCTTGTTGGCCATTTTGGAAGAGATCCCACCGCTAGGAAAAAGATAATAAGGTTCCTCTGGTATATTATTATACTGATTTGTTATCGGATTGAACGTTTCAATTTTGTTGACCACAGGTTCCTCTACTTGTTGACTTACTGTTTGACCACTAGGAAGCGTCGTGTTGACCAGTGGACCTTGCAGGGCTAACTCATTAATCAACCGTGTTGTCTGGTCATCGCATTGTTGACCCATATCTATAGGCTTCCAAATCATTTGACTTGTGCTACTGTTTGGGTCGCTTCTACTTACAGAAACGATTCCAGTCTGCTTTGGTTCATTCTCGGGTTCGTTTTTTAGAAAATTTGTGTGTTTGGCTGCTACTTGCAAAGAAGAAATACACGATTCCAACTGTAGGATCTTAGCAGAAGCTTCTCTAGATATTTGATCCTCTTGGTCAGTTAGATTAATCGAAAACTGACCATTAATTGGAGTCAAAGCTTTGCTATCCGTAAAACTAATCTCTTTAGTCAACTGTTTGACTTTTGTTTTCCGGCATACCCGGCATCGTTTCATTCTGGTGCCAGGATCACCTGCAAGGTCTGCTTGATCTGTTGACTCACTGAAATTCCAATCACCAGTTAAAAGGTCAACATAAGCAGCATCAGTTGGTGCTTTTCTCATTGAAAATGATCGCAGATTTAGCCCGTCTCTAGATTGCCCTTGCGGCGTTGACCACAAGCTATTCGTTGCTCTAACTTGAGCATCTAGAATCTGATAAAACCGTATTACAATTCCCGTCAAAATATTGCTAACAAATCGAACAAAATTTCACATCTAGAAGCAAAAGCTATTGCATACCTTTGCGTGAGCATCGAAAGCTTTATTCGCAGCAGCATCAAGTAAATTTATTAATAAACGTCTTGCGTTATCGTCCAACTGCATCGAAAGAAACAAGAAGGCGTTAATTACCATATGAACACAGATTTAATGCTACAACTACAACAACAAAAACAACAACAATAAGGACTTGTTCTCTAGTGGTTCAATCAAAACTGAAAATGCTCATTGTTACATTCAATAACATCATATATTCATATGAAATAGACTTACATTTTCAGAGGCTGCATCTTCTATATAGTGTTCATCTTGTACAAGAAGCATATATAACCTTCTCAAAGCAAGTAGGTCTGATTGTAGGTCTTCTGGATCCATCATATCTCACTAAAATTCTGCATAAAATAACCGAAATTCCTACGATTAATCGATCTCATCTATATAACGCAACTATTTCTACTCAACGATGCTAATATTACACAAAAATCGCGTAACAGGATCAGATTTCGGCACGCATTCGTTCAAATATCATCGCATTACACGCAATCCGATCACCGGCGTAAATTAGGGCTAAATGAATAATAACGTACAGTAACATGTTCCAAAATGGCAAAATCTATGAATTACCAGTAGTATTCCAAAATCTATGCAATTACAAGTATCTTTACAATATCGAATCGAATAAAATAACGCAAATTCAGTGAGAGGATGAACCGGTGAACATCAAAAGTGATATTTGTGCGATCAAATGATGATAATATGTGGAAGAAGATGCACTTACATTCAATAACTAAATCTGATTAATGATCAACGAAGCGAAATCGTTTGTGAAGTTGATTGGATCTAAAATCATGCATTCATCGCGTCTGAATTCTGATTACTTGATTGAAATTGTTAAGATTTTTTTTTTCGCGGGATGAACATCTTACCACTTTGATAACTGCCGCCAAATATAAATATGTTTCGTCTGGTCCGTTGAGTATTGTGAAAGTACATATGGATCCCTCAATTTATCCGTTCGTGTCTAAACAGGTCTGTTTTATGTGACTCGGTCATAAACTGTAAAAAATTGTTAGATCACATAGAGTGGGTGTGAAAAAGTGGCGTGGAGGATCCTCCATGATGGGAACACTACCCCGGACATGGTGTGGAGGGCGGCGTGGTGGCAGGGGCGGACACAAGTATAGTTCAAGGTGGGCGGGCGCACCCCCGAGGAAAAAAAATTTTGTGCTAAGTTCCGTCGAAAATCTCGTCCGCACCCCTTGGAATTTTACGTCCGCACCCCTTGGAATTTTTTGACCGCACCCTTGAAATTTTTTGTCCGCACCCCTTGGAATTTTTCGACCGCAACCTTGAAATTTTTCGTCCGCACCCCTTAGGTAAAAAGTGTTATCAATCTATATTTTAAATTTTTTAGTAAACTCTTATTTAAAAAAAAATACTACCTAAATTATATAACTTTTAATACCTAACTAACTAAACCCAAATACCTTTACCTCCTTATAATTTTCCTAACTAGCTAGCCCACTAAGTCTTAGCCCATTAACCAAACCCAACAATATTTCAAACTATAATAAAATAATTAAAACTCAAAACCTTTATAAATTCTCTCCCGCTCTCTCTCTCTCTCTCTCTCTCTTGCGTCCCTGCACTGCCAACGAACACGTCACCCAGCGACAACAGTCTAGCAGCCGGCGACCACCGTAATCAACCACCATACCACCGTCGTTTGACGCTAAATCTAACCGAAATCCGAACACGGGTAAGTTTCTTTGTTATTTTGATGATTTTGGTTGATATTATAGGAGAAAAAAGGGTAATAAAGTTGTTAAATAGGTTTGAAATTTTGTGTGTTTTGACGTTGTTTATGGTTGTTTAGATGATTTTTAGGGTGATTATGTTGTTTATATATTTTTAGTGTGATTACAACTTACATTATGATTTCTAGGGCTTGAATAGTTGAAAATTAAAATTAAAATTGAAACATTATATTATGGAGCGATGAACTTATGTTATATAGAGAAAGAATTGCTTAAGAAATTAGCTTTAGATGATGTTTTGGATAGATTTCAGAAAATGAAAACCCGTAGGGCATCGACGTTTTAATTATGTTTGTAACGAGGTTTGACATGTTTTTGATGATTATATAAATTTAGTTTGATGTTCGTTTGTTTTACATGACCCGACCCGACCCGATACGAACCGATTTTTTTTACTTATATACCTAGGGGCCTAAAATTTTTAAAAATGTTCCGCACCCCCATGGAAAAATTCCTGGGTCCGCCACTGCGTGGTGGTAAGGGCGGGGGATTTGTTGATACATATTATATGGTCGCGACTCGACTCGGTTCGACTTGGCTCGGTTCGACTCGGTTAGGTTCGGCTCAAGCCCGACGTCACGACATTTCTCCGTCGTGCGCCCCAGAGTTCGACACGCGAAGCACGGAGAGCCGAGAACGCTTCCCGCTTGACACATCATCATGATGATGTCATGATGATGTCACCAAGTTTGACTAATCATTTTAATTTGATTTTGAGAATTCTTGTACGTGCATGATATGTTCAACAACTTGGGCCAATCAGGATGCACATGGATTTCAACAATTTGGGCCCAAGCCCATGATTGACGTAACAAGAATTATGTCGACGAAACACTTCAGTTTCGTCGACCAAGACCAGTTTCGTCGCTGTTTCGTCGAGCAATGATGTGATTCGTCAAATGTAATTGTGATTCGCCAAGTGTGATCTGTTTCGTAGTGTCTTTGTGTATAAATAGACAGTCTTAGTTTGAGACTCACAGGAGAACACAAGAGAGCACACAGAGAGCAAACACACACACACGAGAGTTTGAGAGAGTTTATAGAATACATCTGTAAACATTGAGCTTGTAACCGAACCTTTCATACGTATTAATACAGTGGTGTTAATCGGTGAATATTGCGTGTCGTGTATTTGCGTGTTCTATCTCGGTTTGCCTTTCCGGTTGGATTCCGCACAACCGGGTTGGTTTGTACACAAGGATTAGGCGACTAGATCCTCCTAGCCGGACCTACAAGTGGTATCAGAGCCTTGGCTCTTCTCCTTGTTAAAACCGAGTGTGTTCTTGGTTTGTTTTTCGGGTGTTAAACTTCATATTTTTCTGGAAAAACATCTTAAAATCTGGTTAAATCTTGTTGTTTTGCTTTGTGTTTGGTTAAAAACCTTGTTATTTTTCGTGTTTACATGTTAGTTATGGGTTTTTATTAAACATTGTGAGCAAAACCGTGTTTCGGAAGTGTGTCGGGTCACCGGAAAACTGATAATCTTACCGGAAAGTTCATCTTGTTCTTGTGACATTCAAAGTGTTATTCATTAAAACTACTTTTAGATCTTTGAAATATCATTTGATAAGTTGTTTGTGTGTTGGGAAGTGATATCAGATTAAAATATTTACACCTTACTTGTTTGGTGAAAAGCAGGATGTCCTTAGCCGAAAGTAGTTATGTGTTGTGTCAGTAAAAGTTAGTTTGAAAAAGTCTTCACCAACCCAGTCACCTTTTTGGCGAAACAAATTTTCAACGAAACAGAATCCCTTTCGTCAAATCAATTCAACGAAACACTTTATTGGGCCCTGTTTCGTCAAAGCCCAAAAAGGCCAAAAAGTTTCTTTTTCGTCAACTGCCAAATCCATTTCATCAAAAAGAAAATACCAATTGTTATTCGTCAAAAATACCAAGTGTTTGTCTCGTCAAGCTTAAAAGTCCAACTGGCCATTTCCTTTTCAAGAATCAAAAGCCCATAATTAAAAGGCCCAAAAGACTGTTTTACTTTTATTTCATTTCGTCAAATTAAGAAGTCAAAGGCTTCTCAGTTTCGTCGACCAGTGAGTGGGTTTTTCTATTTCGTTGAAATATCTTGGGCCTCTTGTCACTTAGTGGGCCTGTTTCGCCGAGTTTCAAGCCCAAAAAGGAATTGTTTTGTTTCGCCAAGCCCAGATAACAAGACCTTCTTGTTTCGTCAATCAAGTTTACAAAAATCTGTTTCGTAAAAATAACCAAGTCTGTTTTGTAGAAACTTGTTTCGTCGAAACATTTGTTTATTTTTTAAACAGAAGGTTTGTAATTGTTATTTAACTGGTTGTTTGAGTTGTAATACAGAGGTATTCAGTTTTCTCTATCAAACATGAATCCGAGTTGGTGGGGTACTCCGGCTCCGGATGGGGGAAAGTATACAAATACAAGTTTATCTCCCTCATGGGCCGAATCTCCCGTGTCGACATCTTCGCAAGCAAATGCTGTATCAACCGGTCAATGGGCATTTGTATCAAATCAGACGCCCAATATTCAAAGCATTTTATTGAGCGAGAGCGAAACCGGAAGTTTAAATCGACCTCCAAAGTTGATGCACTTGAACGAATATCCGGGTTGGGTTGATAGATTTCGTACATACGTTCTTGGTTAAAATACAGAATTGTGGATACGTTTCACCACAGATTTCGATCAAGCTATAGAGGTTGCCGCTTCATCTACTGCTACGTTTGCCGATCTTCCTGAAGATCAAAAGAAGACGTATGATCTGGAAAAGAAAGCATACGCCATTCTCATTCAGGCGTTAAGCAAAGATATTTACCATCAGTTTGTCAGTTTCAAGACAACGAAGAAGCTGTGGGATGCGTTGAAGACCAGAGGGGTAGGAAATGAAGCAACACGTCAACTGCGACATGATCTACTCAAGAAAGAATTTGATGGCTTCACGTGTATGGATAAGGAATCGTTGGGAGATATGACAAGCCGGTTTTATCACTTGCTTACAGAGTTGGGCAATTTTGGAGTAGTAACAACTACAGCAGAGGTGGTGAAGAAGTTTGCTGATGCGTTGCCTCCCCAATGGAATAGTTTCTTGGAGATTTTGAAGTATAACGGGGTTTTGGCTACTACAAACATCAACGACTTCGTGCAGCTTTTAGAGAATAAGGATCAGGAGGAAACCTTAAAGGCAAAAAGAGTTCCAGTGCCACAAAATCCTGAAATGTATTATGGAACTCCGAGTACTTCTTCTGCAAAATCCATTGTGCCATGCAATCCTGAGATGTATTATGGAACTTCCAGTTCTTCGTCTGTAAGACCTGGTTCACATGCTCCACTTCAAACGGCGTTTGTCACAAGCACGGATTTGTATGGCAATCCAATACAAGTTCCTGTTAAGCCAGCTCCCACCACAGACTTGTATGGAAATCCACTACAACCACCTCCTCCTGCTCAACAACAAGCATGTTATGGAAATACATCATCTGCTGGTCAGCAATCAAAGCCAAATACAGTACGGCTCGACACTTCAAGCTTTTCAAAGGTCAGTGTAGAAGTAGCAAGGGAACACATGGAGCTGCTTAACACTTTAGTGAGCGCGTACTGTGGGTTAGTGGAAGGTCAGATTGGCAACATTAATCTGACACAAGAAGACTATCAGCAGATTGACAAGGAAGAGATGGACTTGATGGACATCAAGTGGGCCTTTGCTAGTGCTGTAAGAAGGGCAAAGGATTTCATGGAAAGAACTGGCAGAACCAGCTTGGAGAGCAAGAAAGACACCAAGTATGGGTTCGATAAACAGGCAGTAAAGTGCTTCAATTGTGGTGAACGGGGTCACTTTAAAAGGGAATGTACAAGGCCAGCACAGCATGGGAACCAGAATCCCTTCAGAAACCAAGGCAACCAGCAGAACCAGAACAGGAACAATGAGCGTACATTGATACCTGTCAACAACCAGAGCCAAGCTGGAACATCAAATGCCAACCGGGCACTTGTGGTTCAAGTGGATGAAGGTTGTGACTGGTCAATTCAGCTGAGTGGTGATGCTATAGATGGAACAACATGTTTTGCTGAAGTGGTTAAGGATTTAGTTCACACCAGTGGTGGAGAATCTTCCGCCAATGGTGGTGAATCTTCTGAGGATGAAGACTCTTCTGGTTATAGCAGAAGTTCAGATGAAGAATCCTCAAGTTCAGGCGATGATCATGTGGGTGAGACATCAAGTGCGTCAGTTGATGCTGATATTGATGAGCTTTTGGAGGAAGCTGCAGCAGGAACTCAAAGAAGATCTATCTTGGTGGATCAAGCTGCTTATTCTTCGTCTTCTCTCCATTCAGCCTTTATGGCTAATGTCGACAGTTCATCAAGTCAGGTATGTGTCGATGAACCCACTGCTATTAATTGTGATAATTGTGATAGTTTGCATGTTAAATGTGTTGATTTAGAGGCAAACATGTCTGAGTTGCAAGGCAAACATGATGCTTTACAAGCTAGTTTGTTTGACTTGCAAGACAAACATGTTTCTTTGAATGCCAAGTGGTGTGAGTTGCAAAGCAAACATGAGGCTTTGCAAGAGAAATATGATGTGACATTCATCCACAACCAGAAGTTAACCGTGGATCTTTCCAAATGCACTAAAGCCAATATGTTTTACGAAAACCATGAAAAAGAGTTTAAATCGGTAATTGAGAAATTAAAGAAAGATAAAACCGAATTAACAAAAATGGTTTCTAGAAAACAAACTGACATTAATTTGTATATATCTCGCCTTGAGATAATGCAAAAGGAGATGGCTTGTGTGAAAACCGAAAGTGAGGCGATCCAACTTAAGCTAGACAGTTATTTAAGCTCTAGCTATGTGTTGGATCACATCATTGACGTTCAGAAAGAAAAACGGGATGTCACATGCATAGGCTACAAGAAATGTCCACCACCAGTGAGACACAATTATGCAATGCCTGACGAGGAGGATAGAACGTTCTTTGAACCATCTGTTCCTCTTGATGTTAAAGAATTTGCAACAGGGCTCGGATACAAGAAAGAAGTATCATCCGATTCAGATGTATCAGCAGATACATGTGTGTCTTCTGCTGAACTGAATCAGGATCCTCCAGTCATTATTGAGGATGCTGATTCTTCTGATGATGAATCTGATGATGCTATCCCAGCAAAGTCTGATGCGGTAATCAACGATGAGGACATACCTCTTGAGAATTACATTCTATGTGATCCTCATGCAAAAACCGCTAAGACTGTTGCAATCGAGTCCTCGTCTGTAAAAGAGTCGGAGAGTGTGAATTTGCTGTACACTCTTGTTAGTGATGATAAAATTTATTCAGACAAAGATTTTCCTATTAAGAATGTTAATCAATCTTTAATCAGTAAAGTCTTTGAAAATTCGACAAGTAAGTTTTTGGGAAAGACAGGATCACGTGTTACAGTAACACAATGTCCTCCAATTCCAAAGGCCGAAGTTCGAAAACAATTTGGCAATAAGAAATTACCAACAGTGCCAAAACAGCAAAATCACACCAAGCCAAAAGGAAAATCACCGGCTCAAGTTCAAAAGAAGCCGAATCAAAAGAAGAACAAGAATGTGAACTTTGTGAAATCAAAGGGAACGGACAAAATTGAAACGTTTGAAAACAAATCTAACTTGGATTTTGTTAAGAAAGAAACTGTACAGAAAAGAAATGAATCAAACAGTTCTAAACCTAGTACCTCGGGATCACAAAGTTCATCATCATCGGCAAGACGATCACATGATACTTCGGGGTTTGTTGAACGAAGATCATGTTTTGAATGTGGTACAATTGGACATGTAATTCGAAACTGCCCATACCTTCATAAACAAAAAGGAAAAGTTGATGTTCCCCGTGACCAAACTGACCGTAAGCGATCTGTTTCTGTAAAACAAGATCCCCGCCTTGTAAAAGAAAGGGAAAAGAAACAGAAACGCCAACAGGTCAAGAAAATTGAAAAGGCGATTAAAACCGATGTGGTTAACAAAACATCTGTTTCTGTCAAACCAGACAATTCAAAAACTTCAGACAACCATGAAGTTAGAATTTTAAAGAACAACACTGGTAAAACAAAACAGACCTGGAAACCAAAAATGGTTACTGAATCAGGGGGACCATCACAATTCACAAATCATCAAAGAAAAGAAGTAATTGTTGTTGATGAAAATGGAAGACCCAAGACCACAATGGCTTGGGTCCCCATCTCCAACTAATCAATTGAGTTCATGTGCAGGGTGTTCCAGGAGGAACTATCAGTAGTCATTCGATTGTTGATAGTGGGGCATCCAGGCACATGACAGGCGACATGAAGCTTCTCTACGATGTCAAATCTATTAGAGGAGGTTATGTTGCTTTTGCTGGAGATAAGGGTGGTTATATTACGGGTGAAGGAATGATATCCAACGGGATTGTCAGCTTTGATAAGATCAATTTCGTGCAACAACTTGATCATAATCTTCTTAGTGTTTCTCAAATCTGTGACAAGCAGTTTTCAGTACACTTTGATGCTAATGGATGTTATGTGCTGAAGCCCGGCTTCAAAATTCCAAAAGAATGGATTCTCTTGTCAACTCCAAGGATAAATGATTTGTACGTCCTTGATATGAGCCAAGCTATTACTACGTCTGCACAAGCAACATGTTTCATTTCCAAAGCCACAGAAAAAGACTCAATCTCTTGGCACAGACGAATGGGTCACATTCACTTACGCAAAATGAATCATTTGGTGTCAAATGAATTGGTGAATGGTGTTCCTCTTAAAAATTTTCATCTTCAATACGTCTGTGTTTCGTGCCAGAAAGGAAAACAAACAAAGAAGAAGCACCCGATTAAGAAAATCAACACGGTGGCTGTTCCTCTTGAACGTTTGCACATGGATTTGTTCGGTCCTGTTAAGCACAAAAGCATTAGGAATGATCAATACTGCCTCGTGATAACTGATGATTATTCAAGATTTTCTTGGGTGGCGTTCATGGCACACAAGAGTGAAACCTTTGGTATTATCAAAAACTTAATCATTCAGATTGAGAATTTGTATAAGTTGAAGGTTAGGCGGATACGTAGCGATAATGGTACAGAATTTAAAAATCATGCCATGGCGGAGTTTTGCACTTCAAAAGGTATTCTTCATGAATTTAGTGCAGCATATACTCCTCAACAGAATGGCGTCGCTGAACGTAAGAACCGCACATTGATCGAGACTGCTAGGACAATGTTGGTAGAGTCGCAGTTGCCTATTCCATTCTGGACTGAAGCTGTGGCCTCTGCATGTTACACATTGAACCGAGTCCTTACAGTCAAAAGGCACAACAAGACCTGTTATGAGCTTCTTCACAAACGGAAACCAGATTTGTCTTATCTTGAACCGTTTGGAACTCCATGCACAATTATCGATCCTAATGGAAAGTTTGGGGCAAAAGCAATTGAGGGATACTTTCTTGGGTATGCCACCCCGAACTTACGTGTCTGGAATCTAGAGACAAAAAGGGTCGAAGAATGGTCTGAGGTCAGAGTACAACGGCACACCTTGCCAGTCAAATGTCCTGGTCAGCCTTGGATGTTTGAGTACGATGACTTTTTCAATTCGATCAATATTGAAGCCGTTGAAGAAAGTGCTGCGGCAAGGATGTTTTTCGAGAGTGACAATGCTACCGTTTCACCGGTGGTTCGTCCAATTCTTGTAAATCAAGACCCATCTTCAGTGAACAACAATGCTCTCGACAATGAGGATTTTCACGATGCTGCCGAATTGAACGAATCTTCAAAGGATGATGAATTTCTAGATGCAGATCAAGAGGTCCCTACAACAGCAGTTCATGGTACTTCAGAGGGTACTCCTCCAGTGGATGCCCCGAGAACAGCTGAAGCTACTGCATCATCCTCTTCGTCAATTCCGGGCATTGATTTAGTTGTTGATCTCAATCTCAACAACCTGGGTATAAATATTCCAGTTCGAGATAATCCAGAAACAAGGATTCATAATACCCATCCTCAACAAAACATCATCGGAAATGTGCAAAGTGGCATTCAAACGAGAAACATGTTGCGGAACAACAACAATGCAGGCTTGTATGCAGCGATTCGAGAATCTGGGCAACAAAACGATTGGTCTTTCGCGTGTTATGTCTCACAGGAAGAGCCAAGAACTTGGAAGGAAGCAATGAAAGATAACTCATGGGTGGAAGCAATGCAGGAAGAATTGCAACAGTTCCAGAAGCTTGGTGTCTGGAAACTCGTAGAGAAACCTGCTGGTTACAAGAAGATTGGTACCCGTTGGGTTTTCAAATGCAAAAAGGATGACCGCGGAGTTGTTATCCGGAACAAAGCACGTTTAGTCGTTCAAGGTTTTCGTCAGATTATAAGGGATCGACTACAACGAAGTGTATGCACCTATTGCACGTCTTGAAGCAATTCGAATCTTTCTAGCCTACGCATCCTTCAAAGGATTCAAGGTTTACGAGATGGACGTGAAAAGTGCATTCTTACATGGTGTGGTTGAAGAAGAAGTGTACGTCGAACAGCCTCCAGGTTTTGAAGATCCTGTCCATCCTGATCGGGTTTGGTTGCTCAACAAAGCTCTCTATGGTCTTCATCAAGCACCGCGAGCTTGGTACGCAACCTTATCTAATTATCTGTTGGAGAATGGTTTTCGAAGGGGTCTTATCGACTGTACTCTTTTCATCAAAGAACAAGATGGGGATCTTCTACTGGTACATGTATACGTTGATGATATTATTTTTGGTTCTACTAATGATGTCTTGTGTAGGAATTTCGAGCGCATCATGCAGGATAAATTCGAGATGAGTGCTATGGGGGAAATGACCTTCTTTTTGGGCCTACAAGTGCAATAAACTGAGTCTGAGATATTCATCCATCAGACTAAATATGTTGGTGACATCTTAAGCCGGTTCCAGATGTCTGATGCAACGCCCATCGGTACCCCATTGCCACAAAATCACGGAATTACTCCAGACTTGAAGGGTGAAGCTGTTAACCCCTCATACTACCGCGCAATGATCGGATCTCTTATGTACCTCACAGCATCAAGGCCAGACATAATGTACCCAACGTGCCTGCTTGCCAGATATCAAGTTAACCCGAAGGCCTCACATCTTGCAGCTGTAAAAAGGATTTTTCGTTATTTGAAGGGTTGCCCTGACACCGGTCTATGGTACCCTAAGGATAATAACTTTGACTTGATCGCTTTCAGTGATTCTGATTTTGGCGGATGCAAAATCGACGGCAAATCCACAACGACTGGATGTCAGTTTTTGGGAAATCGCCTAGTCACATGGCAGTGCAAGAAGCAGACATGCGTCGCTACATCAACATGCGAAGCTGAATACATTGCTGCCTCAAGTTGTTGCTCCCAAGTCCTTTGGATCCAACAACAATTACGCGACTACTGTTTTGAATTCCTAACTACTCCTATTTACGTTGATAATTCTGCTGCATTACAGATTACTAGAAATCCTGTGCAGCACTCAAAAACCAAATACATCGAAATCAAATATCACTTCATACGTGATTGCTTTGAGAAAAGGCTAATCGATGTTGTTAAGGTCCACACCGATGACCAACGTGCCGACCTTTTTACCAAAGCATTTGACAAATCAAGATTTGACTTTCTATTATTGGTAAACGGCATTAAGGTCAAGCAAGAGTAAACCAACATCGGAAAATCATTTTTGTAAATACCTTTGTGTTTTAAATTTATCTTAGTTTGTTGATTTTAGGGGGAGTAAATCCAAATTTGAAAATCCAAAAACATCGAAAAATTTCAAAAAACACAAAAACAATAGAAAAACAAAAATGAGTTTCCTGGCGAGCAAAAGAGAAAATGATAGTACATCAGTGGTCTATCCAAACCTCTTTAAACCTTAAAATGAAAAGCGATAAGCAGCTCTATATAAGATGTATCGGTAGGCTCACAATCATTTTAAAGTGTGCGGGGTGATATAAATCTTAAATCGACTGAAGACCAGGTGGGAACCATTCATTGGCATATGGTCTTAGTACCGAAATTTCGTTTGATAGATTGCCGAGGTTCTGAGATATTCGGTCTTTATGCTGCTTATCATCTGGGTATCATGGTTGTATCTTTTACTGAAAGAAATAACGGGGACGCAAGTCTAGATCTTCCATGATACTATACATACGTGTACATATTGCATTCGACCTCAATAAGTGATAAACAATCACATGTCCAAACAAATAAGTGATGATATATCACATTTATCCGGGAGTCAAGTTCGTCTCTCTGCTGTACGAAAGTACTGACCTGTTCACGGACTTGCTCCTGTGCCCTCATGCATATGAAAATCAAGTTCCTCATCAATAAGTGACTCTATCACATAGGGCTTGTTTTCAAATCAAAATAAGTGAGAATCTCACATCATATACGGTCAAACAGATGATAATCGGTATACTCACCGGTAAGATGAACCCTCGTGCATACCTTGATACGGGAATGTGTCGTGATGTGGATGAACACCGGTCGGTAAGTATAAATCATACCTTAACGTATCCCCTTTCCATGATTACATCTGATAAGCTGAGCTTATGTGGACAACAATACCGATAATTGTTATAGGATGCTTATCTTAATATTAATTAATTGAACAACAAGAGCGTTTTGGCATGACCGTACACTGATATGATTCTCTTACCCTCGAAACTCGTAAAAAGAATGTCTGTATATATTTATTTATTGCTTTCAGTCTTTACATTTCAAATATTCAAAAATACCAAAAAGATTTTAGGTGTGTTTTAATATAAACTTTATAAAAGCCAAAAAGATTTTATTTCTATTTTATTTTCGATCGTACGATGTTGGAACTCGAGTCTTCGTTACCTGAAACCTGAACGAAAACCGAATTGACTAAATCTTCATAAACGGTCGAAATTTGCAAGTTTTGAAAGCTAAAGACTAAAATTGATAAATTTATCAAACTTTCAAACTGTCGGACGATGTTTGATTTAAACATGAGGTCATGCATGTGTCGTTTGTTCATGCTAACTATATTCCAAGCAGTTGTTCTCATTACGCGTATAGATTTCTTGCATGTGCAGATTCTAAAGGCAAGGGGAACATGGTCGATGACAAGCTTCGGAATGAAGACACGACGCGAAGGCACTCAAATGATGAAGATGATCGAGTTGCCGCTGATCAGCATCAACACCACAAGGATCTCAAGCATTAATGATCAAGTCATTCACGAGCATAACTCAAGGGGGAGCTTATGTTAAGGGGGAGTTTGTCAACACACTTCCTACATGATACGGGGAGTTTGTTAATACACTTTCTGCTTTCAAGACGTGAAGACTTTGAAGATCCTCCGACTTAGAAGACATGAAAGGCGAATCTCGCGAGTAGCGTCCAAGGGGGAGTTTGTTGATACATATTATGTGGTCGCGACTCGACTCGGTTCGACTTGGCTCGGTTCGACTCGGTTAGGTTCGGCTCAAGCCCGACGTCACGACATTCCTCCGTCGTGCGCCCCAGAGTTCGACACGCGAAGCACGGAGAGCCGAGAACGCTTCCCGCTTGACACATCATCATGACATCATCATGATGATGTCATGATGATGTCACCAAGTTTGACTAATCATTTTAATTTGATTTTGAGAATTCTTGTACGTGCATGAGTATGTTCAACAACTTGGGCCAATCAGGATGCACATGGACTTCAACAATTTGGGCCCAAGCCCATGATTGACGTAACAAGAATTATGTCGACGAAACACTTCAGTTTCGTCGACCAAGACCAGTTTTGTCGCTGTTTCGTCGAGCAATGATGTGATTCGTCAAATGTAATTGTGATTCGCCAAGTGTGATATGTTTCGTAGTGTCTGTGTGTATAAATAGACAGTCTTAGTTTGAGACTCACAGGAGAACACAAGAGAGCACACAGAGAGCAAACACACACACACGAGAGTTTGAGAGAGTTTATAGAATACATCTGTAAACATTGAGCTTGTAACCGAACCTTTCATACGTATTAATACAGTGGTGTTAATCGGTGAATATTGCGTGTCGTGTATTTGCGTGTTCTATCTCAGTTTGCCTTTCCGGTTGGATTCCGCACAACCGGGTTGGTTTGTACACAAGGATTAGGCGACTAGATCCTCCTAGCCGGACCTACAGGATTCTCCACCGGCGTGGGACGCTTAGGTTTGGTGATGCGGAGGCTTTTCATTGGTTGGTGGATTTTGGTTGGTTTCAATTGGTTCTTGGTTATTTTTATTTTTATTTTTCTTATAACAACGCCGCTAATCACGCCGTTTCCACTCCTCCCTTTTTTGCACCATACTACTTTTCTGGCAGTCACATGTCGAATAATGTCACTCTTTCATACCCCCACTCCGTATAGTTTTAGCCTTCTCTTTTTATGGATCAGCCGAGCTTTGAAACTAGTTGAATCAGTGAACCGACGGTTCGACTGGATTTGATTTAGAATATGGATAAATTAAATAAATCAAGTAAGTGCTAACTCAATTATGTTATGTTACAGGGATACTCACATTATTGTATTAGTTATGTTATTTTTTTTAATCAATTTGATTAAATTATACAACATAAAACATTGGCAAAAAATAAATATTAACAATTTTTTCGTTCTATAGTTCTTTTTTTTTTTTTTTTTTTACTTTTTTTACTTAAACAACAATGTATTCCTAATTTTACATATTGGACATCACAGGACATAACCTCTTAGTTTTAGAAGTGGACACTATCTTACACACATAATTCCCGCTAGGCCAAAGGGCCTTTATAATTGTTACAATTAACTAAATGATTGTACTGAACACCCCCCCCCCCCCCCTATGTGATTTTATTATGGAATTTGAGTAAGTTTTACAAAAGAATGCAGAGTACTCAAACGAAATGAAACAATCTTTAAACACTATCATCAAAGAGATGACTAGATCTATACAATAATTACCTAAACTATCCAACAGTCTACGATCTAAACCAAACTGATCATCATTGTGATGATCTTTTAGAACAAATTTGAGATAGAAAACCCTAGATATCGACATAGAGAATGAAGATACCTAAACTTTAACAACCTTAAAGCAATATTTGAATAACCATTAGTTGGTCTATGCATATATTGACTTAAAAAATGAACGACATATGAAATATCTGGTCTTGTATGAGCAAAATATATGAGATTCCCTACAAGCCTTTGATAGCCGGTAATATTCGTCAAAACACTATCATTTTCATCACACGCATGCATAAGAACATGATATTGACATATTGTTCTATAGGATTGCTAACCAGTTTGCACACAATCATGACATACTTGGCTAGCAATTGAAGACAATGCTAGCGTTGGGATAAACATGAACCTTTATCACAATTTATAACTTCTATTCCAAAGAAGTATTTCAAAACCCATAAGTCCTTCATTAAAATCTCAGATTTAAGAAACAGTTTGACCTTTTCAATTTTATCACAAGAATTGTTAATGATTACAATGTCGTCAACACATAATAATAGCACAACAATCACAGAGTCATATGGTTTCACGAAAAGAGAGTAATGGCACTTACTTTGAACAAAACTTTGCTAGAAATAGCTCTAAACAATACAACCGGGCAGTTAGGCTTAAAGTTTTGTACTTGATTATTTTTTACCATGAAATAAATTCATATTACACAATTGTGGTTTAGTTTGGTATGGTTTAGTCATATTGGTTCAGTTTGATCGGTTAACTCAATAAGGGTTGGTTAATTCGGTTTTTTACAAACCCCTAGATGATGGTAATCAGTATTGGGTTCTAACATGGTGGGGGCTTAAAACAAGTGGGTAATTGGGTCATGGGTAAGGGTAAGTGAGTAACCGATTTAATAATTAATTAACTATATATATTTGTCGTTCGAAGAAAAAGTTAATTTAATTTGTTAACTTAAATGTAATTGGTATTTTATTATATTTAGAAAAGTAAAAGTTTCCAATAAAAGTTATATACTAGGACATCATCATGAGAAAATTATTTTTTCAAGATTAAACTACAAACTCATATGCTTACATCATACTACATATATGCGGTATATCATATACTACATACATGTCGATGTCAGGGTGTAGCTTGGGTTTCGAAATATATAATGTATGTAAATAAGTTATGGGTGTTATGTGACACCCATCCCAATAGGTTTGCCTTCTATTGATGATGATCATGCTTTTGTCTTACCGAAAGGGGCAAAGGCTTATATGCTAGGCATTTTCTTTATCACATGTAGTTAGGATTTGTCGTTCAAAAAAATGTAGTTAGGATTTGTGTCTTTGGATACTCAATACCCATTTATATAAGCCAGTCTCTTTTTTACTTATACTTGATTTGAAAACATATCCTTAAAGAAAATTTCATTATTTTATTTGACTCATTGTTCATGTAAAAACTCTTTTATAAAATCTTAGGGGTTTTATAAATCATCGAGAATATTTCCAATGGAATTTTTTGTTTCAAATAATCATACAATTGAGATGATTAGACCAACCGTGTGCTTGCTTTCTTTTTGTGTAACTCTATGATCACTCTTCTAAAATTAAACATGTTTTAAATGTTCAATATTACTTAGGTGTTGTTTGTTTTTGCAGACATAAATTGTTTGCAATCTGATTTCATCTGTTTTCATGTCTGCAACTGAAGATGTGGTCTGAAGATCTGCAAGCTGAAAATATAAGACTGTTTATTTTTTACTGTCTGCAAGGAGAAGAGGGAGGTCGGAGGAGAAGAGGGAGGTCGTCAGACGGTGAGGAGAAGAGGGAGGTCGCCGGAAAACTGGTCGGAGGAGGAGGGAGGTTGTCGGACGGCGAGGAGAAGAGGGAAGTTCGCCAAAAAACTGGTCGGAGTAGAGGTACCTGGTCGGAGGAGGAAAGGGAGGCCGTCGGACGGCGAGGAGAAGAGGGAGGTCGCCAGAAAACTGGTCGGAGGAGGAGGAGGAGCGGCGACGAGGAGAAGAGGGCTGATGTTTTAAGCGTATATGATGGAGGAGTATATTAGGGTTTTTGTGAAGATGTTTTAAGAAGGGGGTCCATAGTTTTTTTTTTAAGATGAAAAAAGCTGAGTTCAGATCTGTTAAAAAAAACAAACAGTCTTCAAGGGTAACGTCTGCGCATCTGCATACATCAGCTCCTTTGAAAATATTTGAAGAAAAAACAAACACCACCTTAATGACTTAGAAGTTTGGAGTTAAAGTGGGCTCAAGGATAGTCTAAGTTTCAAGAGAAAGTTTGCTTAAATGAAATGATTTTTTAAGTTTCAAAGGTTGACGAAAGACCCTTAACGACACATCCACAACCAACTACAAATTTCTAGACAACACACTTCTTTTTCATAGTCTTGACTTTTTTTTAGTTTTATAAAACGTTTCCCTTATAGATTATATATACTTCTAATTTACAACATTTCTATGCTTATGGGTGTTGTAAGTTGTGCTTTTTTGGTGTTTTATGCATACAATGATGGTACAAAAGCATTATTTACAAGTACCTTCCATGTATTTATCACACACACAATTGCAAGTCTTTTTCTTTTAGCTTAGAGAGAGACACGGGAGAGAGAGAAACAGGCGAGAGAAAACTAAACGGAGTCGGAGCGTCTCCGGCGATTGGCCGAGCTCCGGCGCGTGGTAGGCCTCAATCAACTGAACCAAGAGTAAGGAATCTCATGGTGGTGACGGAACGGTGGTCGTGATGTTTGCAGACGTTTGTGGTGTTTACCGGGTTGTTGGAGCATTTTAGAACTGATGAAGAGATTGCCACCATTATTGGTCATGAGGTATGTCGTTTGGTTGATTTATTTACAAGTTGATATGAACGAAATTTGTTTGCATATAATCTTTGATGTTTGATGAAGTTTAAATGGCCTTCACTATTTGCATAGTCAGAACTTGTATGCTATTGTTATACCAATATATTTTGGATTGGTAATCTTATGCTATAATTTATGCAATGTAGGATCTCATGAGGCATCATAGAGAAGTGATTTAGGGAGTTAGTTTCCTAGATGGAACAATATTGGTCCTCCATAAGGACATATTAAACAACAATTTGGAGATTACTCATAGTCATTATATTCTCACTCGAATTCCTAATACCCAGCACAAAATTGTTCTTAAGAATTCTTAGTGATCACTAGATTTAATTAAATAAAAGCCATCATCATGACATCTTCATGTTTTGGATCAAGTAGTCTGAACACGTTCTAATATTCTTTGGTGTCATTATTATGATAATTGTAAAGAAATAAACATGACTCCTTTGTGAGGGTGCTTGGATGTGCATTTTAAGTGATTTGTTTGAAAAAAACTAGAAGAAGGTGCTTTAGTTAGGGTGGGTTATATGATTTTTCATTTATTTTGATGCTTAGTTTTCGTAGTTACATGCTTTTCAATGTTATCAATAAATGACCACAGAGTTGTCATAATACTAAGTTTTTGCCAAAGGCTTTAAATTTGATAATGGCAACTTGAAGTCATGATAATTTGACTGTGTATCCAAACACCTCTTTAAGATACTGGTTATTTGATCATCATGTATTCTTGGTCACTTTGCTGTTGGATTAGTCTATTTAGTTAGCATAGCTTTTAGATCCTTTATTTTTTCCAAATAAGTTGCATATTTCGATGTAATTTGGATTTTTTTTTTATGAAGGATGATAAGAAAGCGACACATTATGGCGATGTTCTTCACCTATTTATACACATATGGTCTGTATTTTTTTCCTATTTTTTCATTTGTTATATATAATATAGGTGGTGTATTCGAAATGTAATCAATTTTGAAGTTTGTTTATGTGTATAAACGTTGTACTGCCAAATAACACTTTATGAACATTTTGAACTTAGCGTTTATGCTTTATTCATATATATTACGTCTTAAATTCTAAGCCCCGGTCCGCATCGCGGCCGGGGGCTTCCATCTAGTTTTGTAACACCCCGTGTTTTCCAAAGTCAAAGTCGAAGTCAAGTGTTGACTGTTATTGGAATTAAAGATTAATAAAGATTAATTTCATTTTAGTTTCATTTTGACTTTCGTATTATTTGGAGTAAGTGTTGTATAATCAAACTAATCGACCGATAATCGAATTGTGAATCAACGACCGACTGTGAACAATAGGAAGTAACAATGCAATAAAGCTAGTCAACCAACAATCAAGCTAATCAAATCAATCATCGAACTCAAGTGTGGGGATTTTAATGCTTTTATACGTGTGTGTGCCTTATGTGTTACTTGTGCATGTTTACTTTTATGTTAAAGTGTGTGGTGAATCAATCAAATCAATCAAGACTCAAAGGTGAATCAAACTCAATGGAAATCGAACCCGAAATGGTTGTAAGGATGCTTGTATGTTAGATATAGTAGTTGGGACTAAAAGTAATTTGATTAGGAATTCTATCATCCTCAAATCATCGTTCATTGAACTCGAAATATCGAAAATCGTCGCGAAACACTCAAAACCAGGCAAGCCGATCGAACAGGGCAACCTGATCGAACAGGCTAGCCGATCGAACAGGACCGTTCGATCGGACAGCTGCTCGATCAGGGATGCTGTTCGATCAGCTGACCTTTCCTCTTTTGGAAGCCTATAAATAGGGCTGTCCTTGTCAAACTTTCCACTTTTGGAAAAGCTCTGACCGAACAGCCTCTTCTTCTCACAAAATCCAAGATTTCTCTCAAACCGGTAAGTAATTCCCTCTAATTCTTGTACGTTTTTGTTCATTAATCGATTCTCCATCTTTCTATCTTTCAAAATCTGAATTTCATCCATGAAATCACCAAGATCTAGGTGTTCTTGAGTGATGTCATCATGGTGTTCTTGGTGTTCATCAAGAACTTCATGTTCTTGACTTCATTCAACCATGAATAAGCTAGATCTAACCGATTTCCACATCAATAACTTAAAAATCTACCAAAGATCTCAACATTTCACGGTGGAAAAAGGATTGGAAGATGGGTTTCATCTATCTTTCAACTCTTTTACACTCAAGAAGGTGAAAACGAGACTTGAACCGATTTACAAATCAATCTAAACAAACACATGGTTCAAGATTCGGGTTTTACCAAGAGATTTACCGATCTCGGGTTAAACGTTAAACTTGGGTTCCAAACCGTCTCTGACCGAGTTTGGGTGATTCCTGCTCGAGTCAGTAGGCTAAGTGGGGACTTCAGTTTTGTGGTTCAACTCGTAGTCAAAATATCTCTAAAACATCAACAAACAACGGGAATAACCAAGTGTTAGGTGATAAGTTAATCGAATCGAGAAGCTGGCCGAACGGCTAGGCTGTTCGATCGAACAGCCCAACCGAACGACTATGCCAGCCGATCGGTTAGGCTAACCGATCGACTAGCACTGGACCCACCAACTCACAAAGTGTAGTATTGACGAGGTTCTGTTCGATCGATCGAGCCACTCGATTGTAAACATTACTGCTCGAATCAATGAGATACTATACTTCAAAACACATAGACTTTTCGAAACATTGGAATGTCACCCGATCGAACATACCAACCGATCGAGTGACATATTTGAAAACGATGAAATGCTAACCGATCGGTTGGGCTAACCGATCGAACAGCAGTTCGATCGACCAACTTGAAAGGTAGTACAAACCATCATACACAAACACATCCTTCACATCAAAGGAAGAAACAATCCACTTGAAGGAACCAGCCGATCGAGCCAGCCAGCCGATCGAATGGATGTTCGAACGGACTTTCAACCCAATCGAACAGCCCACTCGATCGAACTGCTGTCCGATCGAGTGGCCTACTCGATCCAAGTACATTGTTTACTTTTTCCGCATTACTCATCGTTGTGTTATCGAACTATTCAGGCTAACCTATTCCCAGTGCTCCCTTCAATCCACAATCAACCACTGTGAGTATACTCGATCCCTTTTTGCTTTCAGCACTTTTGGGTGTTACATACGTAATCTATCAAATTCACAAACAACACAAACTACTTGAACGCTAACCTGCTTGCATGTATTACTTGCCTAAATGATTGCTGTTTATTATGTTTACACGTGGAGTGCTATCTGCCTGCTTTAGCAACGTAGTACTATAGTTTGGACTCAGCACCCGTTCCCACGGGGGTTGCTAAGGACAATTACTTGCATGGATTACGGTGGTAATCATGTATTGCGAACTGTCTCGGACAGTCAACTCGAAGTCATTGGTATCGATGGTCCCATGTTGATAATTTACATGCATCGTTTGCCCTTGTGTACGTGCTTGGTTATGCGTAAACTATTCAAACTCTATATGCTATATCAAACTTGTGTACTCACCTTTACATTATATGTATTGACTTTTATTTTAACGTATGTGACAGGTGTTTAAGCTACTAGCTTGCTAGGGAAGCGAAGCAATAATAAGTCTCTAGGAGCCTGTGACCTTAGGACAGTGTCCACGTACCTGCTCCAGGGCCATAATTATCTGTAGATCTTGTACTGGCACCTGTAGTCAGTAAGATTTACGGATAGCTGTCTAGAAGTCTTAAAACAATATTTACATTCAGTCTGTAATAATTAAGAATTTGAGTTGTCGGAACAGTTCCCATATTGTTTGGTTGATTTCTATGATAACTTGATATTATTTGGGACACGGTATGGGACGTGTTATATAACTGAATTGTATGATAGTTGTTGTGGAAACTTCTGAACAATCTGTTTCGCTCAGTGCCGCGCCCCGATGATTCCGCCATCGGTTGGGGTGTGACAAGTTTATTTTTAATTTTAACCATTTTAACCATTACTATATGATAAAATGAAAAGTGAATGAACAGTGCCATTTTTCATTCACTTTTCATTTTTTAATTCTATGTGATTATTAATTCTTTATTTATTAAATGATTTTTTATATATTGAGCAATACCTTATATTCATTTATTATACTATGGGGTATGGGGTGAGGGTTGGGCCATGGTTTGGGTACAAATGCCCAAGTCATCACCCCGGGTAGGTTTGGGTTTCGGCGTGGCCACTTGGGCGGGAGTTTCAGCCCGGGCGTTGGGCATGTCTAGTGGTCCTTCGTAGCCGGCTCTCATTGGCTGGGTTGGCTAGCCATAGCGGCTAGGATTAAATTTTAAAAAATAATCGTTTGGCTTATATTCATTTATTATACTATGAGGTATGGGGCGAGGGTTGGGCCGTGGTTTGGATACAAATGCCCAAGTCACCACCCCGGGTTGGTTTGGGTTTCGGCGTGGCCCCTTGGGCGGGAGTTCCAGCCCGGGCGTTGGGCATGCCTAGCGGTCCTCCGTGGCCGGCTCTCATTGGTTGGCCCCTTGGGCGGGAGTTCCAGCCCGGGCGTTGGGTTTCGGCGTGGCCCCTTGGGCGGGAGTTTCAGCCCGGGCGTTGGGCATGCCTAGTGGTCTTCCGTGGCCGGCTCTCATTGGTTGGGTTGGCTAAGCCATAGCGGCTAGGATTAAATTTTAAAAAATAACCGTTTGGCTACCCCGGGTAGGTTCGGGTTTCGGCGTGGCCCCTTGGGCGGGAGTTTCAGCCCGGGCGTTGGGCATGCCTAGCGGTCCTCCGTGACCGGCTCTCATTGGCTGGGTTGGCGAGGCCATAGCGGCTAGGATTAAATTGTAAAAAATAACCGTTTGGCCAAGCCAAATGGTTCACCCAAGTCACTATAAAATCCCCCAACCCCACCGCCTGTCTACATCACTACCCCAACCCTTCACTCCACCTACCCGAACCCGCTACCCACACTTGATACCGGCACAACGCGATGAAGGGCCGTCAACCCAGTGAGACCCGTTACTGGACGGAAGCTTTCCCTAGCTACCGGCACAACGTGGGGAACGACCGGCACAATTTAAACGCGCGCCAACACACGTGGCGCGAGCTACGACCGACCGTTTTAAAGCCTACTACGATAGCGTCCCGGGTGGTGATATAAGTCACGAAAATCGGGTGGCGGTGGCCAACATCGAGTTCCGGGGCAAGGAGCGGAAGCCGTTTGACAAGCTCGCCCTGTTCGAAATCTATCTAACGCTTTAGGCTTTTTTTTTCTTAACCGACCCAACACGTCACTCACCAGTGGGGAGGCTCGAAGTCCACGTGTCAACCCATGCCCCAAACATGAATCCTGTAATTTTTACAGTGATTAAGTGGTGAAACAAGAGTTAGGGTCTACGTTCAGTCTTTGCAAGAAGTGAAGCGGTTAAAAGAAGAGTTGCAGGATGATGTCGGTCGAAAACACTAATGCCTTTCGCGCAACGCGCGTCATTAAAAAACACTATTAAATTAAATTAAATTAAATTAATTAATTATTATTAAATATTAATTAAATTAAATTAAATTATTAATTAAATAAAAATTAAAAATGAAACTGAATTAACAGTTGTTTGGGTATTCTCGGGAATTGTGTGTTGCTTCTTAACGTCTTTGAGAAGCGCGTGCCACGCGTCTTGAAGCCCTACAACAGAAAACCCGTACTGCAATCGTGAGAGAAAAAGAGGAGCCTGCGAATCAAGAGAGATGGAGATGGTTGTTGGCGACGGCAGACGCGGCGGAGGCCGTTCTGTGCTCCGACGATGAGTAACTACGGCGGTAGCGATGTTTTCGGCGGCGGCTAGGGTTTCGTCGATCCATGGGTTCTTATGACGTTCGTCGAAATCCCCGATTTTGGCATAGCATCTGGATTTTGAGGCACGGCGTTCGTCGGAACCCTAGATCGTCGCATGCCCTCTGGTCAGTTTTCACTGTGACCACTCACTAATGGTTAGGGTCTCCTAGCCTGAGACGTTGGTCGTTGCCGGCGTCCTCTCAAGGACGCCTGTCGTAGCGGCTGTGTTTTCCTCTCCCTGGTCATCATCTTTGTTTTCTTTTATTGACTATGGTTATTTTTGGGTTTCCATTGTCAGGTGTCGATGATGGCTAGGGTTTCCTATGCTGAGACTAACAAAATTTGATGAGTTGTGGTTGCTTTTATCCACGGTTTATCGATGACGATAGGTGTCTTAATCTTAGATGTTCATGATTTGAATTTTGAAATCGTAAGTCACTTATGTGTTACCTTTGCTGCTTTGGGTTTTCACATACCACGTATATTGTATGTATATAAATCTGTGATTTGTAGAGTTCCTTTAATGATGGAGCTACATGCATTTGGTCTGTATACTGTTTTTGGCATCCATGTTGTGCGACCATTATTTGGCGTTTTGGATACTGAGCTAGGCGATGATGATCGTGTGGGTGTAAATCGAGATGATGATTTAACCGTGGCGTGGCATGTTTGAGAGATGGTAGATGTTCATCTGCAGCCTCCATTGCAGCCACGATTATCTCTTCCATTTACACCCTTTGAGCCTCTAATTCTATGCAACTTGCTGGTAATGTATTTATTGCTTTGAATTTGATAGTTTGATATGTTTGGAGCGTTGCTTTAGTGGTTTATAGGCTATTTATGTCTGTCATTGGCACTGGTTCGAATCTCCCCAGACGTGATTCAACTGCATTCGTACATGGGAGCGATGGCTCACAAGCTTGCGTATTGTGTTCCTGGTAATACTTGAGGTAATACTTGACTGAGTTCTATAGAATCAAGTCAACATGACTCTTAATTTAACTATCATTTTGAGCAGATTCAATTACTTTAGTCACGACTCGCGACTTGGTTCAATAATATCAATATGCTTTTATTTTAGCAGTTGGATTGAAGTGTTCGTAGCTGTTTAGTTATTCATTTATTTTAATGTGTTAAGTGATTTTGGAAAAGCACAAGTATCAAATAACACTTTGGAGCATAACTTGGCTTGCGCGAAAGGTCAAACTACGTTGTTCCTTGGTGACTTTTCGTATTATGTCCATCAAGAGTAGTGCATACGAGCCAGGCCGGATATATAGCGCTGGAAATCATAAATTCAACTTTGCTTCTGAAATTGTAAGACTAATATACATGTATAACCTGAATAATGCAGACCGCAAAACATAATTACAGTGCCTCATGAATTGGTTATAAAAATTAAGGCAATATGTCGCCATCGCGCGACAACTATGGAGGATGGCAGCTTAGCAGCTGCAACCCCTATTGCAGCCAATGTGCCATGGTCCTTTTGCATTCTTTAAGCCTCATTAATTAGTTCACGTTTCTAATTGTGCATTTGTATATCAAACCTTGAGTCTGGCTTCTTGAGTAGTCGGTAACTGTCAAAATTTGTTCACATAAATACTTTGTTTCCCGCAAAGAGTTTTTATTGCTTGCGCATCGCCTTTGTTCTGCCACGTGTTTTAACTTTTGCACCTCACCACTGATGATTGGGAGTCAAATTGAAGTTGGTACTGTGGCTGTTCGTACAGTTTGTTGAAGCTTTGGTGTGCAGGTGTTTGTTGCCATTTACCACAACTGTAAGATCAAATGGGTATGTGGTGTCATATTCTATTCATTTGCTGCTTATTGTGTTGGTATGGTGTATCTGTTCTATACTTTCACTTATTCGGTGTCTTATTCTCTTCCGACTGTTTGTATATGAAGTTATTACGAGTTAATGATGATTCGAACACGGGAGATGGATCTGAAAGCGGGTTTGGTGGAAGTGATAATGTAGAAGGTGCATTTGGTGGTGAACAAGATATCCCCACCGACTCATCTTCGACTTCGCGTTGGAGACGAAAATATCACCGGCAAACTCCTCGGCTCTTTATAAAATGGGTTAGAATATTTTTGGCAACTCAGATAGGTTAGAATATTTTAGGCGACTCAGATATTATTCCACCTCATCACTGGGTTAATTTGTCTTACATTTCCATCTCAAATGTAGTAAAAGGTCAAATAAAGAATGATAAAAGGGAAATGGGTTGAACAGAAACAAACAGGTTGATAGTGTCCCAAAATGGTTTTAATGCGTACAACTTTCGAAATCTCTTTATTTAGAAATTGGGATTATTATTACATGAGTATAGTGCTGGTAATCGTATTTACATTATTTATTTATAATTGTTAAGTATATATTGTTCATAAAAAGGATGTTAAGTACCTATTTATTGTGAAACTGCATATGATGTAATTCAAACAAATGGTCAAGCAAAGTAACTCGGTAAAATGTAATATACATATATATCAAATTGTTTAGGATATTGCATATGGCTTACACATTCACCTTTTGATATTGGATTTAACTTCTTTCTTTGACTATTTTTTAATAGATTGACTGGATGAAGTCTTCAAAGTTGCTTAGCCTGAACCACCATTGACACCTGTATTAGATTTGTTTTTGCGATTGGGAAATGGTGGTAGTGCACTGAATGCTATACAGAACGGCTATGCGCAGCAACATGCGGATTGCTAAAACGCCAACCCGACAAGATCCAAAAAAGACCACTTTTTGTAATATGGTTAAAACAACAAACCAAAGTCATATTTTGCATTGCTCCTAAATGTGTATGTGTCTGTTAGGCCACCTAATAGAACTATAAATTGCCAAATCTGTTCTTTTCTAATTTGTAATACGACTACCATTACCGCTGATTTTATAACATTTTATAACATATGAAAATACAGACTAAAAAGGAAAAAATGTTCACCGCAACGCGGCGACGTTGATAAACCTAGTTAACAAATGTTAATAAGAGAATGGAATGAACAGTGTAAATTTTTGGTGGCATTGGATGATTGGACCACTTATGATGATAACCCACGTGTGAGTTATCATCATGAGTCACTATCCAAACCACTCTATACAAACCTTAGTCATTTAATCAAATCACTTGGACAAGCCACCTGTAACTATCCACTCTATTAAATAAACCAGCCTTTCCCAAATCCATTATCATTATATTTTAATAAACTACCATTTCTTTCTTAAATCCATATAAAATTTGGTAGGATTAAACATTGCGGCTCCAATTCTCCAAACGTTGCCTGGAATTATTTCGTTGGAGAATCAGGATTCGATGCGGATGGAAATGGAATCAGCCGCTAAGCGGCAGAGATAGAAAGAGAGAGAGGGAGAGACAACGAGATGCTGGAGGCGGTGGGAAGAAGCTGGAGGATGGCGGTGGCGGTGTGGTGTTGGGAACAAACTGTGGCCGGTGGTGGAGTCCCGTGTAGATGAACCGGCTGCCATCAATCTGAGGCATGGGGTGGATGTGAAAGTGAAGCTGAAGTAGGTGTCCGACAAGCGAAATACATAATACACCCTCAACGATCTGCCTCCCTTTGACCTCCGTGGGTTGCTGCGGCTGGCCGCAAGGGTGTCGCCGGAGAAACCACAGCAGGCTTCTCTAAGCTCAAATTATTATTTTGGTAAAAGTATATTACAACCACATTTTGTCATAGTTATAACTAGATGTAGCTTGGTATATGTGAAATTAGTGTTGATAGTTAACTAAAAGAAAACACAGTGGAGCAGCCGATGGTATATATTTCGATAGATGTTTCTTTCATGTGGGTTTAGTGGTGGATAAAGATTTATTGTACCTGTTTGTTTGCTTGCTAAGGTCATAGCCTCTTTGGGTTGTTTAAAAAAGTTTCCTTTCTGTTTTTGCAACTCTGGCATATATCATTCGATTAATATTATTTAATATAATCTTGCAATTTGGAAATATATTTTCTTTCATGTGGGTTTAGTGGTGGATAAAGATTTAATATAATCTTGCAATTTTGGAAATATCCCTTATTAGTTTGTAAATATGCAAACCAATCATTTGAAACGAAAAGAAAAGGTTTATTTTGGTACCTCTCGATACATTAAATTTTCACTTTGTTCTCTATGTCCGAAGCAATAACACTAGATACCCCATTATTATTTTTCCATGCTTCTAATTTGTTCACAGCAATAACCCTTCATTTTTTAAGTTTTCTGAGGATTGGTTCATGCAAACAAATTAGAAAAAAAGGTATAACATTTATTTCTAAAAATACAAGTAGCTCAAGAAATTAACCATCAACTTACTAACCCGGAAATATCATTGTACCTAAAAAAGAAAGAAATTGATAAAACACCAAATTTAAAGTGGATTTTTGTAATTAAATGGTTGTACAGGAAGTGAATAATCAAAATATGAAAATACATATAAAACAGTGCTTAGCGTGTTGGTTACTAGAGGTTTTACCCATGTTACTTTGGTTTTTCTCCATGGTTTGCTACAGTGAGTTTATCAAAATGGGATATAATATTTTTTTGGTTTTTCTCTTTGGTTCACTACTTTGCTATGATGAGTATTATCAAAATGTCATAGCAGTTGAGTCTATTCTTTGCCAACTCAAAATGCGATAGCAACTGAGTCTATGTCGCGGCACCCGCCACAACGTGACCGAGTCTATACCGAGATACCCGCCGCAACGCGCGGGAAGAAAAAACTAGTTGTATTATATCACATATATTTTGCTACATTATTATATTATATTACATTACGTTGTATCATTACTTATTATGTTAAAAGTCCCATTATAACTATTTATTAGCATTAAACTTTATTTATTATTTGTTTTTTATTATACTTGTTTTAGTCATTACTATTAGGTTCAATCCATAAATCCAACAAGTTGTGTGTTTCAATTTAAAGGTGAGTATATAATATAATTTAGTGTTAGTTTTAGGTAAAAATTTCAATCAACCCTTTTAAAAATTTGATTAAAGTCCTTTAATTACTCCCAAAGAAAAAAAAATCATGCGTATTGCATTTCATAACGCTTTACATATGAAATGTAATAGTCAAATATCATTAAACAAAAATAATCAAGTGCAACTAAACAAAAATTGAATGGTAACTAAAGCTTTTTAATTCTATTTAACAATGATTTTTATACATTATAATTACTAAATTGGCGTGTTTTAAAAACTTTAATCACCAATTCAATCATAATTCATAAATAAAGTCATCAAATTAGATTTTTTTTTTTTAACTAGGAATGTTCTTGGACCTGTTTGAGTGAGTTTGGCCAATTTTGATCAAATTTATAGGTTGAACCATTAACTACGATATTAAGAAAATAAAACTGAACTATCCAGATTGGTTGGGCCAATTGGACACGTTGGTTCGGTGGTTTGAACCATTTAATAAATCACTAGTTTGTATTAGACTAATGATAAAAGATTATTTGTTGGTTATAAAGCCTATGCATAATTACGTGTTCTAAAAAATGAAATAAACAATGACAGTGAAACAACCAGTTCGTGTTCAGATTGCCATCCAAAGTGCTAAGCTTGAACTCTTAATATACGAAACAGTCAACTGAGATAACTGACGAGGTGTGACCCGCATCGGTCACCCGACCCGGTTACAACCTTTTATATTAATATAAATACAAAGATTTATTCTAGAACCTTCCATATCTACATGGAAGGTGCACAACTAAATCTCCCACTTTTTGGGAAGATCGCATAAATCTCCAACCTATCGGAACGTATCCTGAAACAAAGGAAACCCTAATGGAAAACCTATAAATAGAGACAAATGCGTAAGGTATGATCATCTAATTCCCCTACGTTTTCCTCTCCTATATCATACTTCTCCCAAGAACAAATACTTATTCTCACGCCGGAGGGTGGTTACAGGAATAACCACATTCCTGTAACGAGTCCTAACGGTGTTTCTGTTTTGCAGCTACTCGTTCGAATCACTAATCATTGAAGCCATTGGTGTTGTTAAGGTCAGTGTTTCTTCATTGGCGCCATCCGTGGGACCATAAGAGCAACAAAGAACTTCATGGCAAGTGATCAGAACATGGCTGGTCAAAGATTGACAGATAATAACTTGGCACTAGGGGCGGGAAGCGGGACCACCCCACTATCGTCCCCGGCCGTTACCAGATCTTTAGATCCAGAGTTCGAGGCGGAAGGACCACCACCGGGGTTTGATAATATCACCACCGTCTCTTCCCAGGCAGTGGTTACAAACCCTTTCCTCTATATGCCCTCACAAACACCACCTGGAAGGATGGAGGGGACAGGCGGTGGCGCCTCTGCTCCAGGAGCTGCTGTTTTCTCGCAGACCTCACGCCTTTACTCCACCCCAGTCATCACTTCGGCGAGCCCAGTCATCACTTCGACGAGCCCCAGTATCTTAGTATCTGGAACCAACACTCCCCAATACTACCAACCGTTGGTCTCCAGTCCAATGCCACCGTTGTATTCAGCCGCGCTTACGGCGGCGTTATCCACCCCACCTCATCAGCCTGTCATCATGCCAACCGGAGTAATGAATGCCCCTGTCACTCCAGGGAACCAAATGTATTTCCCGGGGTATTGCTATACGCCCCCTTTTGGGTATTTACCCTCGTACGGGGGAGCAGTTTATCTGCCTCAGGGAACAGCGCAAGGAAACTCTCAATCGCCATACGCGGCTTACATGCCGCCGTGGTGGAACTTTCCAACGCCACAGCCAACGTATACCCAAGCGCCAACGGAGCCTGTGCACTACAGAGAAAATGCGGTCAGACCCCGGTTGACTCCTTTAGAAAACTCCGGTCCAGGAACAGGTCCTGCCCCGGGTGGGAACATCCCACCTACACAGCCAGTGAATATAGAAGATGACGAGTTAACCAAGCCGTACAAGCCAGTGGATGCAACATTCCGATCCAAATTCACGCGTAGGATCGCTGAAGCCCCTATCAAAGAAAAACCGAAGATGCCCCAAACCGTCGGTAAGTACGATGGCCTCACTGACCCGGATGATCATCTTAATTTATTTAAGAGCGCGGGTGAAGTGGCTTGTTGGCCCATGCCCCTATGGTGCAAAATGTTCGTACAAACTTTAGTGGGAGCAGCACGAGTATGGTGGGATAGCCTACCCACGGGTGAGATAGACAGTTTTGAAGACTTGGAATCAAAGTTCATCCTACATTTCAGTCAACAGCGCCGACATACAAAAGATAGGAACGAACTACTCCATATCCGTCGTCGAGACAATGAGACGGTGGAAAATTTCATCATCAGATTCAACAAAGAAAGCCTGGCGATACCAAGTGTCACCAACGATTTGGCATGCGGAGCTTTCCTCCAAGGGGTCAATGATGATGAGTTACTGAGAACATTGCACGGAAGGGATGGGGTACCCCCGACCATAGACGAGATACTCCGGATCGCCAAAGTATACGTTATACAGGAGAAAGCGGTAGCGGCCAGCCACGCGGCCAACAGAAAGAAAGAAGCCCAGAAGAACCAGGAGGAAAAGGATAGTCGGGGGTCCAAGAGTAAGCACAAGGGAGACCGATACCAGCGAAACGACAAAGACTCGCGGTATGATAGACACCGGAGCTCCTACTCAAGGAATGAGACGTCAAAACCTCGGTCCGAGTATCCCAATTTGAGCAAGACCCCAGCAGAAATTCTTGCCTCAGAAAACCTCAGGCTTAATCCACCAAAACCGTTAAAAGACAACCCGAACAAAGACACGAGCAAATACTGCGAGTATCACAAGGGGAGCGGGCACGATACTAACGACTGTTTCCAGCTTAAGAAACAGATCGAATATTTCGTGAAGTCAGGAAAATTGGCACATCTAGTGCGAGACATAAAGCAGGGCCCGCCCGTGGTTAAGGAAGAAAGCGATAAGGCGGCAGGAAAAAGGCCGCGCGAGTTGAACATGGTTCATGCCGGTACAAGAAAAGGGGCGAAACGGAGTTTCTCCACACTCGAACCTTGGATGTTGGCAACTATGACAATTGAACCACGAATGGAAGATTTGCATCTTACCACGGACGCCCTGATCATTTCGGCGGCGGTAGGAGATTACCGTATGAGGCGAATCCTGTTCGACACCGGAAGCTCGGAGGATATCATCTACGAGCATTGTTTTGATAGAATGCAACCAGAGGATAAAAAGCTGCTCGAATCAGTACACGCTCCTATTAAGGGTTTCACAGGAGAGAAGGTGGATCCTATCGGTCAAATCACCTTCCCGGTAACTTTCGGGCAAGCACCCAAAGAAAGAACGATACTACTTACCTTCCTCGTGGTCCGCGCCGAATCGTACCACAATGTGATCATTGGAAGGTTCACCTTGGGAAAGTTAGATGCCATAGTCTCCACGGCGAGAGGCTTTATGAAGTTTCCAACACCGCAGGGTATCGCTACCGTATTTCGCGATAGAATTGGAGAGATATTGGATACCAAACGATGTCGCCAAGGGCCCGCGGGGGCCACGGGACCAGAAAGGTGGGTACTGAGCACACGCCACCCGGACCAAATGGTCACCATCGGCGACACTCTGTCCCCAGAAGTAAAGAGCGATTTGAAACAATTGCTAAAAAGAAACGCAGACATATTCGCTTTCGAGCACGCCGATATGACGGGAGTCCCTCGCAATAAGGCAGAACATAAACTCGCCACGCTCCCAGGCATTAAGCCAGTCGCCCAGGGTAAACGCAGTATGGCCCCGGATCGCCGGGCAGCGGTCGTTAAAGAAGTACGCAAGTTAGTGGAAGCTGGAATCCTCAGAGAAACACAGTACCATACCTGGGTGTCTAACCCGGTCATGGTTAAGAAACCAGACGGCACATGGCGGATGTGCATCGACTTCAAAGATTTGAACAAAGCGTGTCCAAAAGACGCATACCCGTTGCCCGAAATCGACTTAAAGGTTGACTCTCTGGTGCCGTATCGATACAAGTGTTTTTTGGACGCGTATAAGGGATACCACCAGATCAAAATGTCCAAAGAAGATGAAGAGAAAACAGCCTTCCACACCGACGTTGGCATCTTTTGTTACACCAAAATGCCATTTGGGCTACGGAATGCAGGAGCTACCTACCAGAGGCTCATGGACAAAGTGTTCGAAACACAGATCGGGCGAAACCTGGAAGTCTATGTAGACGACTTGGTAATAAAGAGCAGCGAAGAAAAGCAAATGTTGGCAGATATAGAGGAAACTTTCCAGCGGCTCAGAGAGTACAACATAAAGTTAAACCCAAAGAAGTGTTCTTTTGGGGTGGAAGAGGGGAAGTTTCTGGGGGTAGTAGTTACCCGCGACGGCTTTAAAGCTAACCCAGAAAAAATAACCGCCATATCGCGAATGCCTTCCCCCCGAACGCTGAAGGAAGCTCAAGCCCTAAACGGACGACTGGTAGCAATCAACAGGTTCCTAGCAAGGCACGCTGAAAAATCATTGCTATTCATAAAAACGCTAAAAGATTGTCTCGACAAAAAGAATTTCAAATGGACCGGCGAAGCAGAACAAGCTCTGCAGGAAATGAAGCGTTTCATAGAAAGGCTCCCCACGCTGACCGCGCCTAGACACGGTGAAGTGCTAAAAATGTATCTTGCGGCGGCCCACACAGCAGTAAGTGTTGTGCTCATGGTTGAACGGGAAGGAAAACAAACGCCAATATACTACATAAGTCGGGTATTAGCAGGACCTGAAACGCGCTACCCTACGCTGGAAAAGCTGGTCTTAGCATTGGTACACGCAACGAGGCGATTAAGAAGGTTCTTCCAGGCACATCGTGTACAGATCTTAACTAACTATCCGCTACAGCAGGTCCTGCACAAACCAGAGGTCTCGGGTAGATTGGCCAAGTGGGCTATCGAGCTGGGGGCCCTAGATATCGAATACCAGAAACGAACGGCGGTTAAGGGGCAAGTAATTGCTGACTTCTTAGCCGAAATACCGGAAGGAGAGGTAGTTACGGACCCGGTCATCCAAGACATACCTGAGACCAGTACAGCGAGAGAAACTTGGAAACTGTACACAGACGGATCATATAGCGGAAAGGGATCCGGGGCGGGTCTAATGCTGATAAGTCCAGACCAAATCAGGCTAATGTACGCCTTACGTTTTAACTTCGAGTGCTCTAACAACGAGGCGGAATACGAGGCGCTACTGGCAGGGTTACGAATGGCAAAATCCATGGGGGCAGCCAGGGTAGACGCATACGTCGACTCGCTGCTGGTCAACAATCAAGTCAACGAAACATATGAAGCAAAAGACGAGGCAATGGCAAAATATCTGGCAAAAACCAAAGAGCTCATGAACTCTTTCGACAAAGTCACGCTCAACCACGTGCACAAAGGGAAGAATCAGATAGCAGATGCTTTAAGCAAACTCGCCACCTCCGGCATGGAAAGGAAGTCAAAGTTGAGACATTACAGACACCCTCAATCGAACCGCGTAGCGTCTCCGCTGTCACAATAGAAGAGCCCTGTTGGTATACCCCGATCCTACTCTTTCTTAAAACAGGCGAACTGCCTCCCGCCAAGGGCGAAGCACGAAAGATACAAACGAAAGCACTGCAATACGAAGTCAACGATGGTGTCCTGTATCGAAAATCTTACCTGGGTCCGCTGCTACGATGCGTCTCCCCGGCAGAAGCGAAATACCTCGTCAGCGAGATACATGAGGGTATATGCGGTATACACGCGGGTCCTCGAGCAGTGGTCGCCAAAATTCATAGCGCGGGGTATTACTGGCCCGGGATGCATGAAGACGCTGTCAGAGAATTGCGAAGATGCCTCAGCTGTCAGAAATTCGCCCCTCAAACAATTCGGCCCAAAAATAGTCTGGTACCGGTGACATCAGCATGGCCTTTTCAGAAATGGGCTGTAGATATTGTGGGACCTTTCCCGCCTGCTCCCGGGAAATTAAAATACTTAATCGTGGCGGTCGACTACTTCACCAAATGGGTGGAAGCAAAACCTTTGGCAAAGATAACGGCAGAAAACGCCAAAAAGTTTCTCTGGGAACACATCGTATGCAGGTTTGGCCTACCGCTCTACCTGGTAAGTGACAATGGGACGCAGTTCACGGATAGAATTTTCCAGGAATGGTGCGCCGATCTCCACATTCAGCAGATCTTCACGTCGGTAGCACACCCACAGGGTAACGGGCAGGTGGAGCGGACGAACAGGAGCTTGCTAGAAGGTATCAAAAAGCGGCTGGGACACGAGGGAAGCTCGTGGGTGGAAGAGTTGCCACATGTCCTTTGGGCGCATCGAACAATGCCCAAGACCAGCAACAATGAAACCCCATTTAGCCTTACCTATGGAATGGAGGCTATGATACCTGCTGAGGCAGGGTTGCCGTCGTTACGCCATCTCAAGGTAAAAAACAACAATGACCAATCGCTGAGAGAGGGCCTAGATTTGTTGGAAGAGAGGCGTGAGGCGGCCGCCATTAGCGAGGCACGATACAAAAAAGCTCTGGAAAAGTACTACAACAAACGGGTGTCCAAACTAAGTTTCAAGGTAGGTGATTACGTCATGCGCGACAACGAAGCAAGTCGAATGGAACCAGCGGGAAAACTGGGCCCCAACTGGGAAGGCCCCTACGTCATCCAAGAAGACCTGGGCAAAGGGGCCTATCGCCTGTCCCGACTTGATGGCACGCCAGTCCCGCGCAGTTGGAACATCGCCCAGCTGAAGAAATGCTACTTGTAATGCCTTGCTCCTAACAGCAAGAGTTAATTACCCTTTCCTGTTCGCATTTGTAACCCGTCATGGGATTTCTACTCTTTTTTCTTTTTTGCTTAATGCAAGTTTAATAAAGTTGCAAGTTCATCTATTACAAAAGTTACCATCGCACAATGAATGCATTAACCGGTAAAAACAAAAACAAAACCCTTAAACACGAAATATCTTTCATTATAAGTCATAGGGTAACCACAACAAGCGCTTACGGCGGGTATCTTGGTAATAGATACATAAACTGCCTCAAAAATAGATAGGCATCATCACATATACATAGCCTATCTCAAAAAATTAAAAACCAAGTACTTGTCCCTGTTTTTAATAAAAACCAAACATAAGGGAACCAAAATACAGAACATGTTCACAAAACACCTACTGAGGAAAGATGGGTGCCGTCACCACTGCAGGGGTAGGCACCCCCACATCATCATTGTCTTCCACCACCACCACAGAGTTGACGGCCAAGTGATCAGTTGAGCCACCAACCATTCGGAACACCAAGCCAGAGTCATCCATCGGCTGCCCCCTCGTCCGACCACCGGACTGACGTTGGTAGGTCAGGCGATATCGCCGTTCAGGGTCCACCGGGATCAAGCCAGTCAGCACATCAGCCGATAGCTGCATTCTGGGATCCTCTGGTTGAGGATCCAGAATAACAAGGCTTTGACATGCTCGGTTGGCACGAACCGGAGCAGCATTTGGGATTGGTCGTCTGCCCCTAAGCATTGATCTTGTTACCGGATGCTGTAACATCAACAGGCCATCAGCAGCATCAAGCACCCGAAAGATCTCGGAAAGCCTTTGCCTGTATCGTTTTCTTTCCATTGCACAAACATACCCAAAAATGGAAACGAAGGGTGAATTTATAGCAATAGTTAAAAAGTTTTGACAGTGGTGACATCAGATATATTAATTAAAAGTAATCATCACAAGTCACATAGCCATATTTTACAAGCCGGCGGTGTCAGAAATCATGACATTTGCATTAATTTAGCTGTCAAATCAAAACAGATAATGGGCACTAAACCCAATTAAAACAGTATCAACAAGAGTACACAACAAGCAATAAGATGAATAACGGAATAGTCAGTCTTCTTCGGATTCGTCCGCGGGGTCCAGCATCAGACGTAGAGATTCTATTCCATCCTCATTAACTTTATCCATCAGATCGCCATAGCACGGTAGAGGCTCGGTGTACGCAGCTTCAAGAGCATTCGCCATATCAGCCTGTAACTTATTCTTGAGAGTTTGGAAATCCGGTGGCACTCTTTCCGCTTGCTGGCAGTCCATGTAGCCTTTAAGTACGCCGTCATGATGACCAGATTGGTAGGCAGCGGCGGAAAGACGGTCAATCAGGCTAGTAAAGTGGGACGACTCACGCAGATGTTCGAACGCCCCCACTAGCCCATTAGTTATCAACCAATTCCTGTTCGCATTTGTAACCCGTCATGGGACACAAAATCAGTGTCAACACGAAATTTTTCCAATTGGGCTGATAACTCGTGTCTCACCTTCTGAGCCTCCGCCACAGCCTTACGTTCTAACTCCTCTTGTACATTTTTCGCTTGAGCCAAAACCCGATCTTTTTCCGCCATATCGCGGGCCCATAAGATCCTTTCCTCAGCAAGATGTTCAGTTACCCTCCGCAAATCTTCCTCGGCCTTATTCTTCTCCGACAGAAATCGGGCCTCCTTCAATCCCGCGGTTTGCAGTTGACTTTCGAGGCGATGCTTGTCATCCCTCAGTTCTTGGATAATGGCCCGGGCCTCATGAAGTTGGGTGTTATCACGCACCCACCGGCGCCGAATCTCTACCAACCTGCGAGGTAGGGTCACGGAATCTGATATGGACGAATTCATCAAATCTTCATTATTTAACCCCTCAACATACACTGCTTCAGCAGGTGGATACGCTCTCTCGATCCAATGTTGAACCACAGGAGGAAAGATCAGTCGGGAGGATTCAACAATTTTCCATTGAGGCTGATAACGCTTATCCTGAGCGTGAGGATCCCAGCAGACGGTGGGTATAAACAGGTCATCAATCAAACGGGCACCATCATCAGCAATACCGCTGCTCGACGCACGATTGTCACCTCCACCCATGCTAGTCGCCTCATGCGCGGTCGACGTAGCAGCAGCATTAGTATCGACACCAGCAAAAATGTCTTTGGGCGAGTCAAGTAACATTGTGTCAAGACCGCCTGATTGAAGCGATGATAGCGGCTCCACAGATACAGCTACCGATATCGCAGGACTAGGGGATGGCATGACACAGCTCACGGCGGGAGCAACTGAAACTAAATATTGTGGGCCCATAGACATGCTGACATTACTACCAGGACATGACCCCGCTACGGTCGGCGCAACAGTAGATGTCACAACTCCGGATGATACTCCCATGATGGTACCTGAAACATAAGCCCAGAAGGACGTTCTCAATATGAACACCAATACGCCATAAGGATAATTAGCAAGACATACCTGGTGAAAAAGCACACGCGGCTTGCACCGCTTGAAACGCGCTCAGAGTAGGTGCTACGAATGTTTTCCTTTTCTTCGAGACACGACCAGGACTGGTCAGATCGGAGACCAAGGGGACATCGCGCCCCATAGTGGGCGTCTCCTCCATTGTGGGCATACTCCCGTGAGTTGCTGAGTGTTTTTTCCCAGACAATTTTATTCGGGCAGGTTTTTTCTCCGACGAAGCCACGACAGCAATCGTCATACCCGATAGGGGAGCAATGTACGCCAGTGGGTCCGCTGGCACAGCGGGTAGAAGAAATTGCTCCAAATGCACTTTCAGCACATCAGGCTCCCCTTCATCCAGCATCCGGTCGGCGGGTTTCAACGCGAGATGACGGGGTGGATCGATAAAGTCAAACATCCCCCAATCCCCTGCGCGAAATAAGTAATTAAAAATAATAATAAATATGGAAAAAACACACCATAAAAGTTAACCCGGTGCGATGATGTCAGCATACCTCCATCTTCCCGTTGAAATGAGGGATAACGCTTTATATCTGGCCATAGCAGACTCATGCCAGCCATCACCAGTGCACCTTCTGGAATGATGGTGCACTCAAAAGGGCGGCCACATAACTTCACATATAACGCGTTCGACGCGTACAAATCCGCAGGAGGAGAATCATCTTTCACCTTATCCTTCGGTCCTTTCTCTTGCCAATGCATTTCCCCAGGAATAGCACCGGCGTCCAGATAGAAGAACTTTTTCTTCCAATCTTTGTCCCTAGAACTAGTGGGGATTTCCCTCAGGCACGATACATCTGTATCCCTCCGATCAAAAGTAAAGAAAGGGGATTTCCACACCAGTACGAAGAAAGCCCTAAAAACAATTAGTTCTGGGATATGGCCCAGAGCTACGCAGGCATATTCGAATTGTCGAAGTTTTACAAGGCCAAGGGGATGTACTTGTGAAATGTGGATACGGTAGTAATCAAGCACCAATTTCAAAAATTTGGTGATGGGTAGTCGGAAGTTGCAAAACTTGAAAAAATCACTGAATAAAGTGATTTTACCTACTTTCAGGGGAAAGGCGGTGTCGGTTTTCGATGGCAACACAGGATTCCACTCAGCCCTAATACCGTAATCATGAACTAGATTGTTGAAGGATGTCACACCCCATTTGCACAGTAGGGCGTCCGTGGAAGTGGCAACGGCGGAAGATGATTCGGTCGTTTTCGAAGCCATGGAATCGAGAGGATGACGACGGTGTAATTTGGGGGAGATGTCTTGAACCCTCATATAAGGTATCGTCCTTTATAAGCTACGGAAACTTTTCAAATTCAAAAATGTGTACGAATCGACACACGTGTCAATCAAGGGAATCGACAGCTGTCACTAACATGGTGACCCAACTGTCACATCCTGTATTTTCGCCGTATTTTGCAAAGGTCGTTGTAAAAATCATCATGAGTTTACCTTTTTCTTTTTCTCTTAGTCCAACCTAATGGATTCTCTCCATGAGCTCGGACTGGGGGGACATGACGAGGTGTGACCCGCATCGGTCACCCGACCCGGTTACAACCTTTTATATTAATATAAATACAAAGATTTATTCTAGAACCTTCCATATCTACATGGAAGGTGCACAACTAAATCTCCCACTTTTTGGGAAGATCGCATAAATCTCCAACCTATCGGAACGTATCCTGAAACAAAGGAAACCCTAATGGAAAACCTATAAATAGAGACAAATGCGTAAGGTATGATCATCTAATTCCCCTACGTTTTCCTCTCCTATATCATACTTCTCCCAAGAACAAATACTTATTCTCACGCCGGAGGGTGGTTACAGGAATAACCCCATTCCTGTAACGAGTCCTAACGGTGTTTCTGTTTTGCAGCTACTCGTTCGAATCACTAATCATTGAAGCCATTGGTGTTGCTAAGGTCAGTGTTTCTTCAATAACCTTATGTTAACGAGTGTTTCATCACCACTGGTAGTTAGAGGTGAACAAAATGGATTTTTTTTTCAAACCCAAACCAATTTGGAACTGATTTTGACTTTGACCGATTCCATGTCAAACCGGTTTGTTCTTTTCCGGTTTGGTCAATTTTTACAACCGGTTTGAAAGACCAGATTTCGGTTCGTAAACCCGTTCTTGCGCGTACATTTTATTTTGAGTTAAATGTCATTTTAGTCCCTATGGTTTGGGCCATTTTGCCAGTTGAGTCCAAATATTTCATTTTTTGTCTGTGGGTCCAAAAATGTTTCACCATTGCTATTTTAGTCAACTGGATTAACTTCATCCATTATTTCTGTTAACGAGAAGGGCAATTCGGTTATTTTAATGGCCGAATTGTCCTTCTAGTTAACATAGTTACATATAAAATGACTGAATTGTTCTTTCTCATTAACAGAAAAAATGGATGAAATTAACCCAGTGGACTAAAATGACAACGGTGAAACCTTTTTGTATCCATAGGCGAAAAATGAAACCTTTAGACTAAAATGGTAAAATGATCCAAACCACAGGGACTAAAATGACATTCAACTCTTTAACTTTTTAAGACAAATTTAGTTTAATTTTTATATAAAATCAAACTTTTATTAATTTTTATAATTTTAAATGTGTATGTGTATGTATTTGTATGTGTAGAAACCAGTTTGTACAATTTTTGTTATATACATTTTTTATATAAAATACCGATTTTTTCTACTAGATTGAACCTGATTTATGTAAAAACCAGTTCGGTTCAACTTTTGACATGAGGGAGGGGAAACGATGTGGAACCTATGGTTTAGATTACAGACCGGACCGGTTTGACTTATACCGGTTTACAGTTCAGATCGGGTCGGGTCGAGGAACCGGTTTTTATGTTCATCTCTTACAAGCAGTAAAACAAGTTGACTAGTTGAGAAAATAAATTAAAAATGACAACTTTTACACCATAGTCTAAGCCCAAACATACAAAAAGTCCAAGCCCTCTTTTCTCAGGTGACTTCTGAAACCAAAGCGACCGTGTAGAGAAAGCAACCACAGGAACACACAGTAAAAACCACCACCACCGGTCACCGGAATTTCACGGTTGTTCTTCGACGGAACTTCACCGGAGAAGGTATTTCATCTCCAATTCCACTTCCTCATTGTTTCCCCCTTTCAATTCCCGTCAAATTTGGTCTATTCAAACCTAGGGCACACAATCATTCATCATGATCCTTAACCTTAAATTACACAATGTAGCTTATCAATTTGCTGTTTCGTTAATATAATTAGCATGTTTTAGTAATCTGTACGGATAATGTGAGCGTTTTAAGCGTCAATTTTGCAGTGGATCGGTTGCTTTTAGTAAGATCATAACTGAATTAACATGATTGATTAAGCTTCTGATTTTAATATGATAGGTAATTGATTCAGAATACAGTATTATATGCTTCTTCAGTTTATGAGTGTGATGGTACTGGTGTGTTGTGTTGAATGTTGATTGATGGCTGGAAATGCTGCGTTTGAGTCGGCTTCGACTAGTTCTTCTGAGCAGGTGTTTTCCGCAACTTATATGAATGGGCAGAGGGGGGGTAGTGTGGACAGGTCTGGGAGTTATAGAGAGGGTTCTGAGAGCAGGATGCTCGGTTCGGGGTTTGCGGTGCCACCGGCACCGCTGCGCGGTGGAAGTAGTTCAGTGGTAGCGTCGGATGATATCCACACCTTGTTACAGAGTATATCGTTGGAGCCGATTGTGGTTCGGCACCAAGTTGAATGGTATGATGAGTTAAGAAGGGTTTTGGGGGTTTCTGTTGGAAGCACTACAGAAGAGAATTCTTACAAGAAGCCCATCTCTCCAATGGCGGATTTGAAGGATCTAAAGCGTTTCAGATTGAGTGTTGAGGATGCTTGTGTCAAAGCTAGGTACTTTTTTTGTTTGTATAGTTTATTGTATATAATGTTAGGGTAGGTGAATTCTTGTAACTGATTTTCTTGTTACCATTTTTTAAGATGGTTGATGAAATAATAATTGAACTATATAGAATTGCTATCTAAAAATTTGAATTTGCTTAGATACTTACTGTTTCAGTACGGTATCTTGATCATTAGATGATGTTTGGTGTTTTCTTATTGTTAATAGGGTCAGAGCAAATAGGATTGATGAACGCTTGCGTAAATTGGATAAGTATTATGAAGATATAACCTCAAAGAAACAAAAGAGGAATGATTTAACGAGTATTGACAGATCAGGTGCTTTGAACCTGAAGATGGGTGCCCAAATCTACAGTATGAATCAGCGAGTAGAAGATCGACCTAAGAACATTCTTCTCAACAAGCGTGTTAGAACTTCTGTGGCTGAATCCCGTGTACGCTTATAATATAATTTAATAATTTATTTCATTTGGTAACAAATTGTATTAGTTGCTTTTGGCTATTGCCCATCAAGTATGTTTCTTTGTATGCTAACTCATTATTTGGTGTTTTCTGTCTTCATTGCAGGCAAAAGATGGAAACTTGCACGACGATAATGCTGGAGAATCTGTGTTTGAAAAGATTCGCAGGCTGGCTGCAGGAGGTGAAGGGTGGGATAAAAAAGGCAAAAGAAAACGGTCAACTGGCCCGGTTTCTACTAGACCTATAGACGATGATGGAGTGCCTAAAAGAGCTGTACAAAACAAGGTGGTTGTTGAAAACGGTTCACAACCACGTGATGCTCACATCTACAGGTACTAAATCACCCTGGATTATCTTCTATATAGTTTTTGCTTTTTAGAAATGCAAAACAAAATTGTTGTCAACCCTGTCTTGTTACACTCCGTTATGCGATCATTTGTTTTTGTAAAGGTCTATGCAGTTAATGCGGTAAAAAATCGGATCTCGGTCAAGGTATGCAGAATTTATATATATAACAATTTAACACCAACGATTCAGTATACCCTCCTACCATTAACAAATTAACCTGTTGCAACTTGCTAAACAGTAACAATTGTAGCAAGTAGGAACATTTAAGACTTAAAACACCAACATTTAACACTAACAATTAACAATTAAGACTTAAAACACTAATAGCAGCAATAAGAAGAAAGACGAATGGTAGAACTAAGAAGAAAGGTACTGATATCGGGAAAATCAATGATAGATCGGTCCAATATTAGTCAATATCGCCGATAATATCGGTACCGAATTTGACACCAATATGTTACATGGGGACTGATAACCAATATATCCGTGATATATCACCGATATTAACTGCATAGATTAAGATTTATAAATGGTACTTATCTATTTTGAGTAAATAGTGTTTTAGAGATATTGTAATTATGGCCCATGGCCCATATGTAAACTATTAGGGCTTCTCATATTTTCAGGTTAAATACGCGTGATGACTCCGTAAACAGCCGCAAACGTCCTATATCGTTAGGTTCATCGTCTCCTCCAATGGCAGCTCAATGGGTTGGTCAGAGACCTCAGAAAATGGCTCGAGCCAGGAGACCATTTCTGGTGTCTCTTGTCTCAAATCAAGATGAGAAAAGGATATCTTTTGAGAGCTGTTCACCTCTTGATAGCTCACCTATTTCCAAACTTGCAGCCAACGGTCCCAAGAAGTTGAATGTTAAGCTTGAAAGTCATGAATCTGTTGGTGCTCAAACCCGATTAACTGACAAAGAAGTTGTGTGTAGCGTAACGAATGCAACTGAATATAAGCACAACCCTCTTATCAGTTCAGCCGCTCCAAGGCCCTATCAAAGTCGTAAGATGGGTTGTAAGAAGAACGGAAGGTACGGAACTCTTTGACGATAAAAAGTATTTTATTTCCCTTTTCATATGCTTTAGTTATTAACTTATTATTCATACGATAATGCTGTTCTTTTCCAGTAAGCCCGGACGTAGGTTGAAAAAGCTTTCAGACCGTAAGGGGTTTTCCCATCATTCTCCGTTGCCAAACGTTAGCTCTCCTGATTGTCCAGGTACATTTTTAATATATTATTAAATATTAAATATTTACATATTTAATTTTTTAAATATTATATATATACACACTAAAAAACAAATGGTAGCTACAATACATATTTGTCTTCTAGTGTATTGGTTTTTAATAATTTTTTTATTATATAATAAACCCATACATTATATTAGAATTTAAAAGAGATAAGAGTGTGAACACTAAAACATAAATGAAATATTAATATTTTTTAAATTTTAATTTCACATTTTATATATTAAATAACATACACTTTTAGCCTTTTTAGTTTTATTTAATTTGATTTTCCCTTAATAACTTATGTTTGGTTACATTTAAAAAAACCAATTGTGTTTAATTTTTTTTTCTTGACGTTCCGTTGTAAATTTTTATTGAGTGTCGATGCTATGCTGATACTGTGACGAACCTAACCGATTCCGACTGAAAAACAACGGTACCGGTATTGGTATCGATATTCGTTCTCGTTGTTTTCAACTTATGTAACATGGGCCGGTATCTTTTTGGGCATATCACGACTTTTTTTCAACTTAGTGCTGGTACTGCATCGAATTAAACTGGTACCAACCGAATTCCCCGTCGCGTAGCGCTGGGAATCCAGAATCCTGCTAGTCAACTCTATTTGAGTGACGGAGTGCTCATTTTTTGTTAATAATTGTATTGTTGTAGGGGCATCTGATGATGATCGGGAAGAATTGTTAGCAGCTGCAAATCATGCTCGTACTGCTACCTGTAAGTCTTTATGCTGGTGCTTCTTTTTTTTTAAATATACGGATGTATATTTTATATTAATGTGATTATTATTTGCTTGCATGTCTAGATTTAGCATGTTCAAGTCCATTCTGGAAGAAAATGGAACCGGTGTTCGCGCATGTTGATTCTGACGATAAATCCTTTATATCCCAGCAGGTTGAACTATATTTAACAATACGTTTATTATTTCTATATATGAGAATCATCATCATTATTTAATTATTTGCATTCTAACTGTTTGCTGATCCAGGTGGATTCCGTCTCTGATCCACTTTCTGAAAACGGATCTTTCTCTAGGAAACATGACGTGGATAGACCATCTAACGAGTCGATACCGTTGTTCCAAAGAGTATTATCAGCACTTATGATAGAAGAGGACGTCAATACCCATGAAGGAGATGCAGGAAACATGCAATTTCCGAACCCTATCTGCGCTTCAACATATGATACACATAACCTTAACGATTCTACGTATGAAAACGCGGGTGTAGTTGACAAACTTCTACTGGAGCTCAAGAGCATCGGCTTGTGTCCAGAGATGCTGGTAGGCCCGTGAAATTATAACTATATTGATGGAGAAGTTTCTAGAACATTCTTTAACCACTCGTGCGTTTTTCAATGACAGCCTGTCTTGGAAGACGACGAAAACGACATGATTCAGGACGAAATTGATAAACTGAACACAAGACTTCATCAACAGGTTATTCAATGAAAGCTTTAATTGAACATTAGTTTTCCTTTTTTTTGCAACTATCTTTGGTGTTGATATATGTTCATTTTTTTTGTTTTATATAATAGGAGGTTAAAAAGAAGGCATACCTGGAGAAAATAAATAATAATATCGATAGCAATTCTAGAGCGCGGTAAAAATTTCATACCTAACGTCTTTTGGTTGGCCATATAGATAGATATCTGACTTTTAAAAATTTAAACGTCATTTGTTTGTCATACGCAGAGACCTCGAAACACGTGCCATGGATAGATTGGTTGAACAGGCATACCGAAAACTTTTGGTGAGCTCTTTTACTTGTAACTTTAGTATGCGTGTCAGATGACGTTTTTGCCCTCAGCTAACGCTTAACTTTTTTTTTTCCAATAATAGTCTACTAGAAGAAGCTCAAGATCTGGGGTGCAAAAGGTGCCGAAACAAGCCGCGTTGGCTTTCGGAAAGAGGACTCTTGCTCGATGTCATAAGTTCGAAATTTCGGGTACGAGTTGCTTCAACGAGCCTCCATTTCACGATATCCTTTCAGCAAAGCTCTCACCAGGTATGCCATTTTCTCAATTATTATACTTTTTGGTCCTATTTTAATAGAAAAGAATTGAAAATATTAACCATCTTTCAGATGAAGCTTTCGCCATAAACGGGCCATTATCAAACAGAGGCAAAAAGAAAGAAGTATCGCTCGATGACATCAGCACCACCAGGAAACAAAAAGCAAAACCAAGACAAAAGACGGGTCAAAGTCGAAGTCAAAGTCAAACACCGACACCCAAGAACAGATCCGACAATAAACACACGGGGACCACACATCCTACGGGCCCTTCATGGCTATCAACATCAAACAGAAACAATAACATGGTTAATGATTTAGACCCGTTGGAAGAAATGGGGGTCGGAACTGATCTTGGGGTTCCGCATGATCTCAATTCTTTTCTCAACTTTGATGAACAAGATCCAGAGGTGGATTTTACAGCCGGACTTGATATACCAATGGACGATCTTACAGAATTGTTTTGATTTTGGTCGACAAATCAAGTGTACATTTGTGTCGATCATTCTATTCGGAGCGCGCTCTGCATTATTAATAAGTTTATTATTATAACCGTGGCGATTATTTACAGAGAAATAGTAAATGGTACATTATACAAGAGAGGACAGATATGGTATAATTATAGAGAAAGTGGTTTGTAGGTGATATCATTGAACTCACAACTTTTTGTAACCTGAAGGTATTATTTATCATATATAATATAAAACTGTTTCTTTGATCTGGACTTGAAAGATAGGTTTATTACTATGACTGATAATGGTTAAAGTATTACGTAATTGATGACCAGTTTAGATTATTTTAATGTTTTGCTCATTATATTATATTATACATATGATTTTAAATATATTATACATATGATTTTAAAGCTATTCACTTCAATTCATTTTTTATAGTATTTGTTTATTTTAAAATAATATTAATTATTTTTATTGTTTCTATTAATGTCATCAAATTGGTTAACGTGTAATGTATTTAATTAAAATATACATATTTGTCGTAATGAGATTTATTTAAACGAACTAATAGCATAAAAGTAAATAAGTATAGAGTGTTTTTTTAGTCGTAACTTATAATGAGTGCTGACATCGTACCGGTATCGTGACTAATTGATCTGATTCAAACAAAACATTGGTACCGTTATTGGTATTATTCAAACCGGTATATGTATCAGTTATATACGCTTTATCCGATTTAATTTCTATTTAATTTGATTTTTCTCTAATAACATGCATTTGTTAACTTTTTTTTAACCTGAATACGCAATTTTGTTTACTTTTTTTTCTCGACATTTCAATATAGTTTTGTATTCAAAACAGAGTGTTTTTTTTTCATCCTAGACTATACACGTCCAGGTATCGTATGGTACCGTGATGAACCGAGCCGATTCCAATCGAACAACTATCGGTACTGAAATGATCGAAACTAGTATCCGTAATTGTTTTTATGGTTTTCAATCAAAATTTGTATTCAAAATAAAGTTTCTTTTCTTTTTTGTATCGTAAGCTATACAAATGTAGGTATCGTAGAGTACCGTGATGAACCGCGGCTGATTCCACACGAACAACATGAGTACCGACATCGACATTGAAATAATCATAAGCGATACCGATAATTGTTTTTATGGTTTCAGTCGATGTAAAACACGTGCCAAAGTCCTTTTGGACATATGAAGACCCTTGTATTTTGTTTTCTTTTTTTCCAAAGCTATAGCAAGGGCCGATAGTGTAACGAACCAGATCAATACTGACCGAATTCCCGCCGCGTAGCGCGGGGGAATCCACTTGTTTACTTTTAAGAAATTTGTGAATATTTTCAATTTCTTGAAATATACATGTTTAATAATCATGAACCGCCCTTTATATTTTAAAGAGTAAACCGCCAAAATGGTCCTTAAGACAGGGGCGCAGCTTAAGTGGGGTTCGGGGACCCCCCGAACTTTTCGCTCAATAGTGTTATATATGTAGTTTTTGTATAGAAATGTTTGGGTATATACGTTTTCGACCCCCCCGTTCTATAGAAATTTTTGGGTTTATACGTTTTCGATCCCCCCGTCTTTATTGTTAAGCTTCGCCACTGCCCTGAGATTTGGTCACTTTTGCCACTTTAATCCAAACCTTTTGAATCTTGGTCCCGTGGTTTCAATTTTGTTGCCATTTTCATCCAAAATCAAAATCTTGTAAGATTTTTGAGTTAAAATCCAACTATTTTTTTCTTTTTCTTCCCTATTAATGAAAGACAAAATGGTCTTTAACGTTTTAGTAAAACAAATTAAAAAAATCTGATCATTTTGCCTTTTATTAAAAGGGAAGAAAAAAACAAAAAAGCTGAATGTTAACTGAAAAATCTGACCAAATTTTGCTTTTGGATGAAAATGATAACAAAATTGAAACCATCTGGACCCAGATTCAAAAGTTTTTAGTTTTGGACTAAAGTGACAAAAATGACCAAACCTCAGAGACCATTTTGGCAGTTTACTCTATTTTAAATAATCTTAACAAAAACTAATGATTTTGATTAATAAATGTATAATAAAATCGGTTCAAACTAGAGGTGCACAAAAAACCCGAATCCGACCCTACCCGTAGGGTAGGGACCGGGTATGCATATTTTGTTCAATACCCGAAACCGGGTTTTTTATACCCGGTTTGTACCCGGGTTTCCATAAAACCCGTACCCGGGTTTTCGTAATACCCGGATCCGTTGTGTACAACAGTTTTTTTTTTTTTTGAACGTTTAGAGCTTGTGTCAGGCCTTTTTGGGCAGATTTCAAGGCATACAATATGTATAAGTAAAGGTTTCCATTATAATTCTATGTTTTATGACCAAAAAAAAAAAGAATCGAAAAACCTGATCTATACCCGAACCATACACGGCCGATACCAGAACCATACCCGAACCCTACCCAGACCTGGAAATAGGGTATTCTAATACCCAGGTATTGAAAACCCAAACCCGGATACACAAGGTATAGATTTTCTGACCAATACCCGAACCCAACACCGGGTATGGCCAAATACCCGAAAATCAAACCCCGGTCATACCCGTACCCGGGTATATACCCAAACACGGATATTAAAAAAAAAACCCGGTTTGTGCACCTCTGGTTCAAACCATGAAACCAATAAAACCGGCCAACCCACCCAATCAAGTCGGTCTGTCTTATCGTTTTCAATGGTCGAAATTTATGTCAAAACTGGCCAAACAGCCGAACCAGACCGCCTGGTTCGCCAAAAAGTATTGGTTCGTATCAACAGTAAAAAAAAAAATTATGTTAAATTTATATAAAATGATCATTGTACCCTTTAAATAAATCCCAGCCCGTTTTGATTTTCATGAAACAAATTGCAACAAAAACCAACAAAAAAAATAATTAAATGGCTACTTCACAAACTACTACTAAAATCACCACACTATGACTGTCATGTACAACAAGGTTGAAGATCATTTCACTTCCACCACAACATATCAAAATCAGCAAATTCACTAAAAACACAGCTTTTTTTTGGTTATAAACACAACTTGGGAAAGGGGGAGTGCACATGGGCCAGCATCCCAAAACATACGCATCTATACGCTTCTGCTGACTGACGTGACAGGTTACAAAAACCCGTTTAGAGATCCAACGCAACTCATCTCTACCCCAAAACTCGAGTATTAAGGTACACAGTTATGCAAATATTTCAAGATGAAATTGGTTCATAAGGGTATGATAACCAGGGGTGTTTTAGAGCTTCTGCGGCAGACGGGCGTTTCTTTGGGTTGATTTCAAGTAGATGAGTGACAAAATCGATGAACCCTTGATCGCCCATTGGGCACCGGTGCCTTAATGATGTCTTTTTCGGGATCAGGTATTCCAATCGGTTTGTGTCCTGAAGATATAGTAAAGTTACACCAGTTATGATACATGTATATAGAGAAAGTTTGCTCTTAACGTGCGATGGTACGTGACCACCAATATAACGTACGTAATTATGCAAATAACATGAGTAATTAGGGTTAACCCAACCCATGCGTAATTATGAAAACAATATGCGTAATTATGAAAATAATGTGTGTAATTATGTATTATAACATGCGTAATTATGCAAATAACATGCGTAATTAGGGTTTAACCCAACCCATGCGTAATTATGCAAATAACATGCGTAATTAGGGTTTAACCCAACCCATGTGTAATTATGTAAATAACATGCGTAATTAGGGTTAACCCAACCCATGCGTAATTATGAAAACAATATGCGTAATTATGAAAACAATGTGTGTGGTTATGTATTATAACATGCGTAATTATGCAAATAACATGCGTAATTAGGGTTTAACCCAACCCATGCGTAATTATGCAAATAATGCACGTAATAATGTATTATAACATGCGTAATTATGCAATAAGGTGCGTAATTATGCAAAGTTAATTACTATTGTGCCACCGCGTTCAATTGAAGGCCTAGATCGATCAGATGTGTGGTTCAGATGCTAGCGTACGCATCGCACGATAAGGTGATCATGTACGTTAACCGGCCTCCATGCATATAATCAGAACAAGATCAAAAACAAAAAAAATAGTATAACAATAAAAAGGAAAATTTGTAGTACCTGGTTACGCTCATAAAGCATGTGATTTTTGGTAAAATATTTATGTGTATCCCGTCCCTTGGCAAGCATATCTTGGTCAATCGGAGATATAATTCCAATAACCCGAGCAAGCAAAGTAGCTGGCGAATCATTTTGGAAAAGAACCTACAACAAAAACACAAAATATTAGTTTACACAAGTTCTAAACTACACTCAAGTCCCGAACATGTTTCAGACACTTACGTTTCCGGTACAAAGTTCAGCCAAAATGCAGCCGAGTGACCATATATCAATTTTTTTATCGTAAGGAAGGCCTAAAATAACCTCTGGTGCACGGTAAGACCTTGATTGCACATAAGAGCAAAGATGGTCGGTTTCAAAACAGCTGGATCCGAGATCGATAACTTTCACTTCACATCTACTGTAACTTTTCACCAAAATGTTTTCAGGCTTTAGATCACAATGTATAAGCCCGAGGCCGTGCAGAAACTGAAGTGCTTCCAAACACTGAATCGTTATCGACTGCACACACAGATATGAGAAAAAGTAAATACTTCATTAATTTTTCTCCACAAGAGAGCAAATAACTGGAGGTGCCAGTTTATATCCATTAACTAATGAATGGGTCGATTCAGGTTATGTTTAACGGGTCGAATAAGTAAATAATAAAAAAGTGATCATGAGGAAACTCGTCAAACAGGTTGAAAGTTGTACGAAATGTATTTATAATGCATAATACCTCCTAAATCATCTCGTTCATAAAACTTGAATTATTTTGAAATGCTAATTATTCATAAAAAGTAAAATATTGGACAAAACAAAAGGTTAGCAGTTAGGTTCAAAGAAAATGGGTCAAACGGGTTACAAGCTGACCGTATGTATTCCTAAATGCATAAACATCATAAATAGTTTTATTCAAATAATTAATTATTATTGAAATAACAAATATTGAGTAAAATGCCATTTTCGTCCCTGAGGATTGGCCAGTTTTGCGACTTTCATCCAAAGGTTTGTTTTTCCGCATCTGGATCCAAAAGGTTTGAAATCTTGCCATTTTCATCCAGCTAGTTAACTCCATCCATATTTCTCCGTTAAGTCAGGGGTACTTCCGTCCTTTTTGTTATCATAAAGGGCAATTCGGTCTTTTAAACTTTATGTAAACTCGCTAGAGATGTGTGAAAAAGACAGAATTGCCCTTTAAGTTAACAAAAATGACAGGAATACCCCTGACTTAACGAAGAAATATGGATGGAGTTAACGAGCCAGATGAAAATGGCAAAATTTTAAACCTTTTGGATCCAGATGCAGAAAAACAAACCTTTGGACGAAAGTCGCAAATCTGGCCAAACCTCAGGGAAGAAAATGCATTTTACTCTTAATTATTTATAGAATAAAATTTCTAGAAAGAAAGTGTTTTAGTTCGACCCAACCCTATACACACACACACACACACACACACACACACACAAAAAAAAAAAAAAAAAAAAAAAAAAAAAACCACAACAAACCTGCAATCTTGGCATTGTGAAATACACCTCCCCACCAGATTCTCTATTGAACTTTTGGAATTCATATAAGTTTGCTTTAAGAAGTTCACAAACAATTAACAAATGTTCCTGAAAATACACGCAGATAAAAATATTAAAACAAGAATCACACCACACAATGATGAAACAAAACAATATAAAAGACTGTAACAACATGATCACTTACTCGGTAATAAAAATAATCATAGAGCCTGAGAAGATGGTATTTATCACCAGGATCGTGCTTGTTGACAAACTTCAGGAGCTTTATTTCATCAAGACTTTGGTCAAAAAAGTCTTTATTATTTTTAATAATTTTCACACACACATCCATGCCGGTATGAAGATCATGCGCTTGAATAGCTTTGCTAAATGCAGCAGATCCAAGATACTCGGATACATGATAACGACCAGCGATTACCGAATTTAGAACGACGTGAAAATTCTTGTCCTCCTCAAAACCAGTTCTGAATAAACAATAAAGATACAACTATTTATCAAAATAAAGTCAAATCACTTTGACGAACTTCAGCCCAAAAATGAAAAAAAGAGTAAAATGCCATTTCTGTCCCTGAGGTTTGGCCAGTTTGTGACTTTCGTCCAAAGGCTTGTTTTTCCGCATCGGATCCAAAAGGTTTGTAACCTTGCCATTTTCATCCGGCTCGTTAACTCCATCCAATTTTCTCCATCAAGTCAGGGGTATTCCCGTCTTTTTTGCTAACTTAAAGGGCAATTTGGTCTTTTTCACTTGATGTACAAAGACCGAATACTCCGAATTGCCCTTTAGGTTAACAAAAGGACGGAAATACCCCTGACTCAACGGAGAAAAATGGACGGACTACGGAGTTAACGAGCCGGATGAAAATGGCAAGATTTCAAACCTTTTGGATCCAGATGCGAAAAAACAAACCTTTGGACGAAAATGACATTTTACTCAAAAGAAAAATAAAACTTTTTATTTTCACTTACAAACATACCTGTTTTTCCTGTGCACGATTTTAAGATTAAAGGTCTCGTATTCTTCCTCTTGGGCCTTTATCTGTTTCACTTGCTCTTGAACGGCAATCACTTCCTCATCTTCCAATAATGCCCCTGGGTCTTCTTCTATTGGATCAGCAACTTTTTCTTCATCTTTATGGGCCCGTTCGGCAAGCCCGTGAATCGACGACATTGTGGGAATGGAAGTTTCGGAATCTGCAACATCAGTCTCGTCTTCTTCTTCCCTTGAACTTTTACCAGTTGAAGAACCGTTACTTTTTCGCCTCCACGGTGGAATCAACTCATCAGTTCCATCTCCTATAATGCTTTTGTCGTTATTTGACTTTGACTTTGACCCGCCATCGTTAACATTTTTTAACTGCCCGTCTCTAGGTGGAGGAAAAGAAAATCCACCATCTTTAACATTTTTTGATTGATTAGAATCGTGAGTGGTGGCTTTCTTTTTCTCACTTTTGACCCGGTCAAGATTTCTTTCGTCGGACCCGTGTGGCGGAACGTTGACATCATTATCACGAAAATACTCAATGTCACCCTCACTTCCAAAAACGGCAACATCACTACTAATTCCAACACCGATTGATCTAACTGAACCGTGTTGATCATCATCCATATTAAGCCCCTCGTTTACCATTTTGGATTCACCAAACGTTAAGAGCTCGTTTTTCGGTGCGACAAAGCCCTGCCACGCGGGATCAGCACTCATTAAACTCAACTCTTCTTCATCCATTAACTCACCATCATACTGAACAGCGATATTATGTTGGTCACCCGATAAGTATGAATCTTCTTCTGCAAACGATTGATCATCATCGTCAGTTTTGTTTGGATTTCGTACTTGTGGATCGGGAGTCGTAACTTTCTCGTTATCACTTGGGTAATCGATTTCATGAGCTAGAAACCATGTCTCGTCTTCGATGGGTTGTCTCATGTATCCTACGTCGTCATCGTCATCGTATTCATCGGAATCCCAATATTCATGTGGGTAATCCATAGATCCACTTAAACCATCGCCGATAGTTGCGAAACCGGATACGAGATCAGAAGTGTCTTCGGTTATACCTTGACTTATTGACCGCCAACTACCGCCTACAGGCCTTTTTAAACCTAATGCATCAACCAAATAATAATGTCAAGTAATTTCATTTAAGATAAACAAGTATGTAATACTAACGTACCTGACGTGCTTATTTCTTGATCAATAGGAACATCAAGAAACGATCCGATAAGATAAGCATCTTCGGCATTAAGAATCTGTCCAGGCCCATCATGTTCATGCTTCTCATCCCAAGTCAAACTTGACAGTTTCTCAGTTGACTTGAGCTTGACAGGTGGCAGTCTAGGTAATTCCGACCCACCAAAAGCTTGCGGCTCATTGTTTCCTTGAGGTTTACCAAAGTACAAAGCTCTTCCAACCTCATTTTCTTGCTCTTTAATCGCTGCCATCATATTGTCGGTTTTTCGCTTTCCATCTTCTTTCTCACTAACACGAGTTGTATTGTTGTTGTTGCTGTTGCTATTATTATTGTTAGTATTATGGTTATTATTGTTATTGTTATTATTATTATAACTCGTTGAAGCCTCTCCTTCAGGAAACGGGAACACCGTTTTAACTGAACAAAACTCGTAATTCCTTGACCATGGATTTTCCACAAAATCGTCTTTTGACACGTTTCCCTTGCGCTGAAGATTTAGTTCCTTAGGTTCGATATTCGGAACCAGATTCGTCTTACTATTAGTTACGGGCCCAAGCAACGACACTTTTGTTTCTTCTCCCACTTTCCTATTGATGCGTTCTGTATCAGAAGCCTCGGATGGATGAATCTTTGACTGAGAAGAAATTTGATATTCTTTCACATTTTCTATTTTGATATTATCATCGTTATCGCTAGGATCAGCAGACCCGTTTCCCGGATCATATCTCCACGTATACAAATCAAGCAGATTGTCTTCGGAACCGTTAGAAATCATGAACTTTTTATCTTTCGCTCCAATCGGCTCATTGTTACGCTCTCCATCAAACGAACCAACTTCCCATTTTGAATCCGACCCATTCCTTCCGGTCCCACGATCTATTTCCTTCACTACATGTTTTTCCTTCGAAACTTCATCACTCGTTAAAGAAACCCGTCCTCGGTTGCCAACCGCATTCACCTTTTCTAACAACTCGCTTCCCGAATCTTTATCGTTTAGCTTAAGATCTCGCATAAAACCGTTCAAATCAGGCCGCTTACCAATCTCGTTTCTCAACGCTGCTTCAGCCCTATCAAACTTATTCCTTTTGAGAAACTCAAGTATGGCATCGACCCCCGAATCACCCATTTCTAAACTGCAATATACGCATAACAAAACCCTTAAAACCACAATAAAAAAACCAACATATGATATAACCCATAACAATGTCAATAATGATGCATAAAAACCTGTAACTTTTCACCCTAATCAAGAAGTTCAAACACAAATTTCAACAAATAACATCAATTTCAACTATATTGATCTAAAAATCAGAACTTTCGAGAAACCTACTAATCGTATATGACACAAACAAACAAACAAACAAAAACTAAACAGTGGGTGCAAGATTGGGGGTTTTAACTATAGATACACGTATGAAACTAGAATATATGTAATAGAAAGAGTGAAGAAGAAGAAGTTGTACCTAAATCCTCATGAATTAGGTGACGAATCGTACGTTTGGAGTGCGGATCTTCTTGTTTGATTGACGTCAGATTTAGCCCTAATTATGTATGAGAATTTAGTGAATTGGAGAGTTGAATGAGGAGTACAGCAGTAGATGTAGTGAGAATTGAATGAGGAGATTGAGGATTGAAATGATTTGTGAATTTATCGACAATGGCGAACAAGCCCTAGAGAGAGAGAGTGTGTTTACTCCATAAACGACTCTTTAGGTATATTCCCTACACTTGTGGAGGGGTGATTAAAAAAAAATGTGCCAATTAGGTATTGATGGTATGGTTGGGGAAAAAATTGGCGTTCCTTATGATTCAGGTTTGATTCTCACTTTTCCTCGTTATTTTCTGCGGTATCCAGGTGAAGAGCGAATACGTGTAGCGCCGGTTCAATTTGGATGGGAGCGATGTTTTACCCTTTATTCCACTGTCGTGCTTTCGGGCGGGTGGAGGTCAGGTTTTCGCGTATCTAGGAGAGCCAATGGGCTGGCGGCAGTCGAGTAGTCGACCTTTGCCACAACGCTCAGTGTCACGGTGGTTGGCACGTTGTTTCTTGCCGATTAAAAAAACTTCTTCGAAAATTCTTCATTGAAGAAAAATTATGTTTTTTTACGCGTATTAACTGACGAGGGTTTGGTCCTTTTTTTCTCATGCTAACTGGCATTACTTTGGTTGTCGTCGGCTCAACTAATAGAAAATCATAAAACGAATATTGATACAAGTTTCGATAACACCAATACCCTAAAACCTAAATCCTAAAAAAAACTAAATTTATTTAGGCAACTTGGATTTAAATAATCCGAGCCGACTGTTTTTGGCCAATAATAATTTCAACTGAGTTTATTTTCGACACTGGTCCCAACTTTTTCATTTTGTTTGTATAATGGTCTGCCGTTAAAAATAAGTTAACAGAGTTAAGTTTTTTTTTCCAATTACAAATCGATGTTTTAGGGTTTTTTATCAGAACGGTGATACGAGTCGATTGATGTAAACTTTCCTTGAAACAGTGCTCCAAACATTAATCGACTCGTATACTCGTTCTAGTCAAAAGCCCTAAAACATCGGTTTGTAATTCAGAAAAAAAAAAAAAAAAAACTTAACTCCGTTAGGTTATTTTTAACGACGGACCATTATACAAACAAAATGAAAAGGTTGGGACTATTGTCGGGAATAAACTCGGTTGAAACTATCATTAGCTAAAAACAACCAGTTCAGTTTATTTAAATTCAATTTGCCATTTTTTAACCTTTGTGGCAAAAAAAAAATTAAAAAAAATTGTTGCAAAAATATATATAAAAAAAACTAAAGTTGTTATGCTTTAAAAAAAACACAAAAGGCAAAAGTGTTGGTGTTGCAATTGTAAGTATATATTTGTATGTTGTTTTTCTCTTCCTCTCATATATACAAACTGAAAATGTTTGGTTTAATTGATACGATTTGACGTTTTCTTCTTAGTTTTATACGATTAGTTGATTTGCTATGGTTTGGTTTTGTGCTTAATGTATTTGATGTTTTTTAGTTACGGTTTGGTTTTGTACTTAATGTATTCAATGTTTTTTAGTTAGTATATGTGTTTATTGATTGAGTATGAACCATATATTATATTGGAAATGTTTTTATTTCACATTTTGTGTTATTATCTAATGAATTTCATGTTAAGCTAAATTATAAAGTATACATGACAACATGTACTTAGAAACCCAAATAAGCTAAATTGTAAAGTATGCATGACAACATGTACTTAGAAACCCAAATACCAATTAACCTAACCCGACCCGAATAACCTGAAACTCAATGCTATTCGTATGAAGATAACTTAGACCATCTAGTGAATAGTAGGTTTAATAAATCCTTCATGTAGCGGGGCGGTAAACCAAAAGGGATCAACTTCAACGCGCTATCACATTTTTTGATTCTTTCTATGAGAGAGTTTTACTTCCTCTCTTTTATGTTAAATCATAAGTCTCGTTTTATAGCAATGTACGCAAAATTAAAGGTTTTGATTAATTGCTAAACTTGAGATACATCTTCAAGAAGATAGATTGTCAAAGCATTTGAGAATCAAGGATGAATGTTATCGTAATAGAATATTTACTGAGTGAGGCCATAAGTCATATGCTTGAGTTGAAGTTTCCATTTTGAAGCATAGATTCCACTCATTACTAATACTCTAGCTCTATTTTTAGTATTGTCTTTTAACTTCAACAAAATGTTCCTCTTGACTTATCACACTTTATTAGATTTAAAAAGCAAGAACTAATTAAGGGCAAACCAGACGCTAAAAGCATGCAATTAGCATTATCAGCTAACTTTGATAATTAATAAGTTAATTTAATTTCTAATTATCAATTATCAACTAACTTGATAATTAATTTATCCTAACTTTGGATTAATTGTTTTGTTCAATATTATCTAAATAAATAGTGATTTTAACGGCAAACTAACATACTCTTATACTTGTATCTTGCAGGATTTAAACATTCCACCTCTTGAATAGATGGTATAAGGCCTCCTAATCCAAGATCTCACTCAGCTAAAGCAACCAAAAGGTGTGCGGAATCCACCTGATGATCAACCACTGTAGATGAACACAAGAATGCAAGGATTTGAGAGAGAAATCAAGAATACACAGAGTATTCTTGATGAAGATGAATGACGTCACTCACACAAAGCGCCGCCAGACAAAAATCACAATGATTAGGGCACAGAAATTCACACAGAAATCGTTACCTTGTCTATTCCATATTAAAGTATATATACAAGGTGAAACCCGGACTTTCAACACTAAATAGAAAGCCCGGACAAAACATAGAGCACAAAGCCAACACAGAGTTTTTGCCACAAAACTCAGACAAGCCTAATCTATGCAAAACTCAGACAAAGCTAGTCTAAATAAACTCTGTCTAAAATTAAACTCTTTCCAAAATAAACTCTTTCTAGCCAATAAACTCTTTCTAGACAATAAACTCTTTCTAGACAATAAACTCTTTCTAGACAATAAACTCTTTCTAGCCATAAACTCTTTCTAGACAATAAACTCTTTCTAGCCATAAACTCTTTCCAAAATAAACTCTTTCCAACATAAACTCTTTCCAAACTTTGGACATTGTTCAATAAAGACCCTAAATGTTGGAAGCCTTGCACTTATCACCCAAAAGTGCATTAACAAACTCCCCCTTGATCAGTGCATGGTCTTCATTGAACTTGAGATCTTCAAACTTCCATTGGTAACATGGGAGTCATGCACTTATCACCTAAAGTGCATTAACAAACTCCCCCTTGATCAGTGCATGGTCTTCATTGGACTTGAGATCTTCATCCTTTCTTCGAGAGCTGCTTCCTGCCCAGACCTTGTTCTTCACACAGAACTGAACCACCTTGATGGACTGGTCAGCTAGAACACGATCTTCTTCATTGTATTTTAGAGGCAGGCGCAGAAGCTTCTTCAGATGTGCTCCCCTAAAGTTTGCAAGCCAAATCAGATCCAGCACCTTAGCAATCTCCTCCGTCACTTTCGTTTTAGAAATCACTGCTTCCCCAGTCTTGAGATGAACGGTCCAGATGCACACAGCTTCTCCAAAAATTCCATCTTGAGATGAACGATCCAGATGCACACAGCTCCTCCAATCTTCCATCTTGAGATGAACGATCCAGACCTGAAACACTTAACCCAGGATTAAGAAACTTGACCCCGAAGATATCGGCCCAAACCTGGATCCCAAAAATAAATTCCAATACCCCAGAATAAACAATTGAAATATTAAACAACCAACATTTAATAACTTATTTAAACAATTTTCACAACCCTAGAGTATTTTTTAATATGATAACTCGCACATAGAAACAAGAAAGTAAAATCTTTTTGTGATTTTTCAAATTTTGACTGAAAAGGAAATAAAACCTAGAACGTATTTACACTAATTATCTTTTTGTGAAGTCGGAGCAAAGGAATCATATCGGTTTTTCTGTCGGCATCCAACACAAAAACCATAGCATTTAGCTTTAACGTTTTAGACTAATGTTGACAGTTCAAGACGTTCAACGGTATTGTGGTCCACTTAAGTTTTAGCACGCTTTCGAACACTATTTTCGAGATATGGAATTAAGTGTATTAAGCTGACAGTAACTATGTTTACCCACCTCAGAATATACTCCCGTATCAAGGTATGCGCGAGAGATCATCTTACTGGTGAGTATACCATTTATCATCTGTTTTAGACGTATAAGCTAATGTGAGATACTCACTTATTTGGATTTCAGATGCAAAGGGCACAGGAGCAAGTCATTTGTGATAGAATCACTTATTGAGGATAGACTTGACTCCCGCAAGATTTTGTAGGACATGTGATTGTTTATCACTTATTCGGGTCAGATGCATCATGTTTTGAAGATATTTACACGTATATATGGTATCATGGAAGATCTAGACTTGCGTCCCCGTTGTTTTCGGTAAAAGAAGCAACCATGATACCCAGATGATAAACAGCATAAAGACCATGTATCTCAGAACCTCGGCAATCTATCAAACGAAATTACGGTACCAAGACCATATATCCGAGAGATGCGCCACACGAGTTACGCAGTTCATTATGTTTATATACCAAAAACAGGTTCTTATTTACGCGTAAAACCTACCGATGCAACGTATAATGAAGCTGTCACATTTAACAGTTATCTTTATATATGTATATAGCCATAGTCCTGCACCAGATACGACTAACCGATGTACTATCATTTCCCTTATATCTCAACACGACTTCATTTTAGATTTTTCAAATGTTTTTGTATTTTTCTGAAAATTTATCCTACAACTAAGTAAAATATTTTTGGAGTTTTTCAATATTTCGAAAGCGGTAAGAACTATACAGAAAAGATAAAATAAAGTTTCTATGCGAGTTTTGAAAGCATTTTACTCTGGGTTGATCATGCCAATCATTCGGACCAGATTTTCAAATCTAGCCCGATCGAATGTTTTCGTAAACAGGTCGGCAAGATTATCCAAGGTGTCTACCCTAACCACTTCTATCAACCCCTTCTCAGCACAGTCGCGAATAAAGTGATGCCTAACATCTATGTGCTTAGTGCGTGAGTGATTTACCGGATTGTTTGTTATGGAAATGGCAGAGTTATTATCAACAAGGATAGGAGTTCGAGTAAAATTCAAACCGTAGTCCCTCATTTGCTGCTGAATCCACAAAACCTGAGCACAACAGCTTGAAGCAGCAATGCACTCGGCCTCGCACGTGGATAGAGAAACGGCAACCTGCTTTTTGCATTGCCAAGAGACAAGACGGTTTCCAAGAAGTTGTGCGCCGCCAGAGGTTGACTTTCTGTTCATCCGGCACCCTCCGAAATCTGCGTCAGCATACGCCATCAAATCGAGACCACCTTCGGCTGGATACCACAATCCAAGCTTAGGCGTTCCTTTTAGATATCTGAAAATACGCTTGACAGCTTTCAAGTGCGACTCCTTCGGAGTTGATTGGTACCTAGCACACAAACAAACAGAGAACATAATATCTGGTCGTGAAGCGGTAAGATACATCAATGAACCTATCATTGCTCGATATAGAGTCGGATCCACTTCAGGATCTTTCTCATCATCGGGTGAAAGCTTGAGATTTGTCGGTAGAGGCGTGTCATAGGGTAAGCTATCTTCCAATCCAAATCTTTTGAGAATCTCGTGGACATACTTTGTCTGATGCACGTACGTCCCGGTTTTTTCTTGACTCACTTGAAGACCCAAGAAGAAAGATAACTCGCCTATCGCGCTCATTTCAAACTTTGACTTCATCACCTTCTCAAACTCACGACACAACTCTTCATTTGAAGAACCAAAGATTATGTCATCAACGTAAATTTGCACGATCAGAAAATCTCCCCCTTTCTTCAAGATGAACAGTGTGGAGTCGATTGCACCACGCGAGAACCCATGCTCCAATAGATGCTTTGACAACGTCTCGTACCATGCTCGAGGAGCCTGATGGAGACCATAGAGAGCCTTGTCTAACAAATAGACCTTGTTGTCTAACCCTGGAGCTTCGAAACCCGGTGGTTGGGACACATACACAGTTTCATGCAATTTCCCGTAAAGGAAGGCGCTTTTCACATCCAACTGATAGACTTTGATACGCATGTGTGCAGCAAAGGCTAGAAACAAACGAATAGCTTCCAGTCTTGCCACCGGTGCATAAACTTCAGTATAATCAATCCCTTCTTCCTGATTGAAGCCTTGAACAACCAACCGTGCTTTGTTTCTGACAACGACACCCTTATCGTCTTTCTTGCACTTGAAAACCCATTTCGTGTTGATTGCATGTTGGCCTTTAGGAAGATCGACCAAATTCCACACCTTTAACTTGTCGAACTGAGCTAACTCTTCTTGCATCGCCTCACACCAAGAATTATCCTTCAGAGCCATCTGATAGTTCTTCGGCTCTATCTGAGAGATAAAACATTCATGCAGGCTAAGATTGTAGATTTCCTCTTTCTTGATAGCAGAAAACAGACATTGCATTTCTGAAATACTTCTTCGCGTTTGCACTCCCGCAATTGGATTCCCAATAATATTATCAACAGGATGATGAATATTTGTTCTTGGAACTGGGATTGCCGGAGCTTGAAGATTGTTTCCCAAATTCGACTGAATCTCCCCCTCAGCATTTGCATTACTACTAGAAGCTTCACCATTACCAGAAGACGCAACAACATTTGGATATGCTGAAAAGTCAACGTATAGATCACCACTTGTAGTTTGAGCAGCTGCATTGGGGTTCTGCTCAGCAACAACATCATTTACGATCGAAGAATCAGCGACTGGAACATTCGAAGACACATTAGTAGGAATACTTGCTCTCCAGCTCGCATCTACTTCATCTTTGTTCACAAGATGTGTGTATACAACCTCCGAATCTTCTTCTGAAAGATCAGGAAGATCAAACGAATCAAATAATTTATCATAATCATAACCGCTTTTGGGACCGAATTCGGACGGTGGTGGATCAAAACTCAAAGGAGTTATGTCAAACACGATCTCCACTATTCGCTTCTTGATGTTATAAACGCGTTTGTTTGGAGTTCCATTGGCATAACCCAAAAAGAACCCAATTTCACCAATTTCCCCCATTTTCGGAGTATCTTTGGTGCGTTTGATAACACACTTAATCCCAAAAGGCTGAAAACCGGATAAGTTCGGTTTCCTGTTTTCAAGCAATTCATAACAAGTTTTATCTTCTCTTTTGACAGTAAGCACATGATTTAACACATAACATGCAGTGTTCACCGCCTCGGCCCAGAAGAAAATTGGCAATTTTGATTCAGAAAGCATAGTACGGGCCGCCTCAATTAGGGTACGATTCTTCCGTTCTGCAACTCCGTTCTGTTGAGGAACATATGGAGCGCTGAACTGATGAATGATTCCCATTTCCCGACATAACTCATCCATATACTGATTCTTAAACTCAGTGCCGTTGTCACTTCGGATTTTCTTAATAGGAAGTGAATAATTTTTCTCAAGTTGTTTGAATAAATCTCTTAAAATACCAGCGGTTTGATCCTTTGTTTTTAAGAAAAATACCCATGAGTAACGTGAGAAATCGTCAGTGACAACTAAGCAATAAGACATACCACCAATGCTAGCAACATGGATCAGGCCGAAAAGATCCATGTGAAGCAACTCAAGTGGTTTTTGGATAGAGTTAACTGTTTTCGGTTTATGAGGCTTTCGTTTGATTTTTCCTTTTTCACATGATTCACATTTGTTGTGCATATTAAAACTACGTAAAGGAACCCCCAACACCAAGTTGTTTTTCACTAAGTGGTTCATTTTTCGCAGATGCACATGGCCCATTCTCCTATGCCAGAGATACGATTGATCTTCAGTCGCCTTTGAAAGTAGACAAGTCACTGGAGCAGATGAGTTAACCAACGGGCGCATATCCATGACATATGTGTTATTCACCCTTGGAGCCCTCATAACGATCCAATCTTCAGGAACAACAAATCCCGGACGTAAAACGAAGCAAGCTTTATCAGTGAACAACATCGTGTACTTGTTATCACAGATTTGAGAAACCGACATCAAGTTATGCTTCAGTTCTTCAACGTAGTTCACTTTATGCAGCGTGATTTTTCCATTTGACACTGAGCCTTCACCGGTGATGTAACCACCCTTTTCACCGGCAAAATTCACATAACCACCACGAAATTGTTTAAAATTGTTCAATAATTCTTTATTTCCTGTCATGTGTCTGGAACAGCCACTATCGATATACCAAATATAGATAGCCCTCTTCAGCTGCTCCTACACTCCCCAATAAAAATTTAGTTAGAGTGTGGGACCCAAGCCATGATGGTCTTGGGTCGTCCTGATTCGTCAACATAAGAAAACTCTTTGAAATAACCATCATCGCCTCTGTGTCCACCATTTCCATTTCGGAAATTGTTGGAATGAGTCCCCGCAAATCGTGGATTATACGGAGTTGACGATCTGTTGGTATAACCAGAGTTTCCATACCCACGGCTTCCATAGTTTTGGTAATTGTAATTTTGATTCCTGGGAGGCTCAAAATTCCTACCAAATCTAGGAGCATCTTCGTGTCTTGAGAATGATCGTGGATGATTATCCGAATGCGGTCTTTGATTTGGAAATCGGGGGGGTGACCCATTTCGATCATTCACGAATCTGTTCTGTGCATGAGGTCTAGCATAGTTGTTGTTCGAACCTCCAGAACGTTTGTCATTCTCAACGCCTTGAAAGGTGACATGATTTTGTCGTCTGTGAGGGGTTTTCTCACGAGTATCATGTCTTTGAGGTACATTTTCTGCCCCACGGTTAATAACAACGGGTTTCTCCTCTTGATCCTGATTTTGTTGTGATTTAACATTTGGTTTAACAACTGGTTTTACTTCTTGTTTAATCACTTTGTTTTTCTCAACCTTTTGATTTTTGCCATTTTTCTTTTCGACATTAACTGATTCACTTTGTGGTTTTTCAACAAAAGGTTTCTTTTGATCAGGATCAACAAGTGATTTACCCCTGTCATCTGGACAGTCTGCTGCTAAGTGTCCTTTCCCACGACACTTGTAGCATTTGCGAATTTTCGCAGCGTTCTTCGGACGTTCCTCATGATCGGTCGAAGATGATGAGCCGTTGGTGGAATTTTTCAAAATTTGGTTCACAAACTGAGAGTTGGAACCTGTTTCGATTTTTACTTCTTCTTTGACAAAATCCTCCCCTTTAACAAACTCAGTTTTAGGGATATTTTTCAAAGTCTTTTTAGTTTTCCCACGTGACTTAGGTTTTGACTTCTCATTTTGAACTTGATTGAAAATTTCTAAAATCTTGTTGCTTATCAAATTTTCAATCTTTTCAAGGTTCACCTCATTTTTCTTTGAAATTCCACTCTTCTTCGACTGATCTGAGTCAGTGACTTCATCTGGTTCAGATTCTGACTCACTTTGTGGTTCAACTGTCAGAGGAGTCTTTGGCACAAAATTTGCCAATTCAGGGTCAATGCTTGGCATCGATGTATAATTATGGTTTACCGGTGGAGGCACCTTGTTATAACCAATGCCAAACATTCCTTCCTCAGATTCTTTGAGACGTTGGCTGTTAATACAGAAGTTCATCACTTCGGATGAATCCCTGAACTTTTCGATCTTTCGTTGCAAATCTAAAATCAGATTATCTTTTTCCAAAATGATTTTGTTCTTTTCCAAAACACAATTTTGATTCATTTCAAGTTCAGATTTTAATTCCTGATTTCTAAGATTACCCACAGCCACAAGTCTCTCAAATTCAGAGATATCATTTTTCAGTGCTTTTATCTTAATTCGGTGTTCTTTATCCGAATTAGACAAAACAGCAATGAGTTCTCTGGATTTTTCTAAGTAGTGCATATCTATCAATCTTAGTCACAAACTCAACACATCTAGCACATCGCTTATCTACAGAAGATGATTTTACCTCAATGCCAGCCATGAATGCACAAGCCTCGTTTTCCACGGAGTTTTCTTCCAATCTTTTAGCTTCTGCATCCGCAAATTGCTGCATTTCAGCTGTGGAGATGTTGAATTCAAAGCGTTCTCCTTTTTCTCCATCTTCTGTCTTGCTAGGCTTCTCAACAGTCTCTTCGATCGAAGGACTTTCATTCTCAGTAACATTCCCCGAATCCAATTCTTCCCCAATAACCTCAGCTACAACTGCAAGCTCTTCAATGCTAGTCTCTTCTACAACCTCTTCATACACTTCTTCGTTTACAATTTCAGCTATAAAAGCTTGTGACACAATAGCTCCTGAGATGTCTTCCAAAGCACAACCCCAATCATAAGGCTCAGTCACATTCTGTAGAGGTTGAGCCACCATAGCATTGTTTGTCGAAGGTGTAAGATTTTCAGACCCATTTGAACGAGCACTTGAGTTGGAGGCAGCATTTGATGTATTGTTTTGAGGTCTTGAATTGTTTCCTCGGGAGTTGTTGTCTCTGTCAGATCTTTCCATCTTCGGCTTTCGACAATCACGTGCGAAATGCCCGTAGATCCCGCAGTTGTAACACTTTACCTTTGACATGTCGACCCCCATTCGAGTCTTTGTCTGACCTCCTATGAACTTCTTACCCGTCTTCAGCAGAAACTTCTTCGCTCTACGGACTAACAGTGCCATATTGAGCTGTAGATCAAGTTCTTCCATTTCGTCTTGATCTATCTGATCAAAGTCTTCATCGAGACTTGACGGTTCAACGAGTTTCCCAAGACAAAAGTTCTCGTAGGCAGTCATGAAGGACGCCAACAAACCCATATTTTCTTCAATTAACTTCAAACCGCTTGCATCTATCTTAGGAATGTTTACACTTGTTCCTTGAGATTTATGAGCGCCACTAGAAGAGTACATCCCTTGATTTGAATTGGTTGTTCCACTTGAACTGACATTGTTGCTTATGAAGGCGTGTTCACTTGCAGGACCTTCATTTTCCGAATACAAAGCAACACCGACTCCACCATTACTACCCTTATCCGTTGGTTTCGAAGCCTTATACAACTGAGGATCTTGGATCTTCTCGAATTCAGATGCTTGATCTTCCATATTCCAAGCGTAACCCCTCAGCTTCTGAACAACTTCTTCCAATGTAAGCTCTTCGTAGATAACACCCTCTATGATCAAAGCGGTGTACATATTCCATTCTCTCGAAAGACAATTCAGAAACTTCTCAACCTTCTCGAATTCAGTGTAGATACCCTCTTTACTTCTATCAAGTTCGCTCAGCAGATGATAAAATCGATTCACTGTGTCATCAAATGATTCATTCTTCAAAGCCTTGAACACAACGAATTGAGTCTTCAAACGTTCGAGACGTCGTTTCTTGTACATTTCGTTTCCTTCATATCGCTGGATCATACTATCCCACAATTCCTTTGAGCTATTTCTCTTACGGAACGTATGAAGTATAGACTGTGTCATTGCCATCGTTATCATTGACATAGCTTTCTCTTCACAGTCATAAAACTTTTTCTGGTCGTCAGTAAGCGCCAAGTACGTATCAATCGTCAACGTACGTACTGGAGTAGCTCCACATCCTTTAACGATGCACAACCAGATTTTGATGTCTTTTGCTCGAACATATCTTTCGAAACGCTCCTTCCACTCAGGAAAATCAAGTTCGTTGATCAACAAAGGAGGTTTGTCGTTACTTCCTACCTCAGCATTGTGCTTGAGGTTTTGCACCATTGTAGTCAGATTGTTGTTTGCCATTTTAGACAACAACAGAGAACTTCCAAGCAGTGAAGTGAGCTTCAATCAGAGTGTGAACCCCGGATCACAGAAACCTGAAATAAACACAAACAGAGAAACTCGGACTACACTGTTAGAAACTTAACCTCAACACCCTAAGAGATAAATATTAAAGTCGGACTTTATATATGTTAAAATATCTCGGACAGGATAAAATCAATTAAACTCAGACAAAGTGATATTATAATAACCTCGGACTCAAAGAAAAAGAAAACTTGACTTGAATTGAAAGTCGGACTTGACTTGACTTGAAATTAATTAAACTCGGTTGATATAGCCTCGGACTCAAATATACTTAAATAAGAACTTAAAAACTCGGACTAACATAATCTATGATAAACTCGGACTAAGCAATTAATCAAACTCGGACTATAATGGCTAGATGTTAAACTCGGACGGATATAGATGTGAAACTCAGACTAGATATTAGACTCGGCTAGATAACACTTAAATTAAACTCGGACAAGGACAAACTATAAAACTATTACCTAAACTCTTATGTTTAAATAAATTCGGCCCTCTACTAAACTAAACTAAACTCGGACGAAATAAGTAAACAAGAAACTCGGACCTAAGATGGTTAACTAAAACTCGGACTCAAGACATTATTTAAACTCGGACAACTTATAATATCTATAATAACTCGGACCAGAATGATATTCAGACCAAACACAAACTCAGACTCAACTAAAGACACAAACTCAGACTCAAAATTACCTAAACTAGATAAATTCGGACCAAACTAACAAAGAAACTCAGACACAATTTACTCTAAAAGGAAAACTCAGACTAGGAGAAAGCTCGGACTGAAAGAATTGAAACTCAGACAAGTCTCAAAACTCAGAAAGAACCAATCTTCGGAGTATCTCCCCAATGTGACTACACACTGGTTCAATAATACCCCGGAGACACAAACACAAAGTGTAAACCTCAGACCAAGCTTCCAAAGATCAAAACTCAGAATCTTTATCTCCTTCAAAGCTCTGTATGAACAAGAACAAAAACCCCTGTAAAACCCAGATGAAGAAAACACTAAGAACTCACTAAACTACTCAAAATCCATCATCCAAACACTAGAAATGAATGAAGAATCATGAATAACACACAAAAACACACTAAAATCTCACTAAACCCTATCAAAGTATGAACTAATCTCACCAAAACCTTCAAACTAAGAACACCTACAGTAGTATGAGCACACTGCTCTGATACCACTTATAAGGCCTCCTAATCCAAGATCTCACTCAGCTAAAGCAACCAAAAGGTGTGCGGAATCCACCTGATGATCAACCACTGTAGATGAACACAAGAAAGCAAGGATTTGAGAGAGAAATCAAGAATACACAGAGTATTCTTGATGAAGATGAATGACGTCACTCACATAAAGCGCCGCCAGACAAAACACAATGATTAGGGCACAGAAATTCACACAGAAATCGTTACCTTGTCTATTCCATATTAAAGTATATATACAAGGTGAAACCCGGACTTTCAACACTAAATAGAAAGCCCGGACAAAACATAGAGCACAAAGCCAACACAGAGTTTTTGCCACAAAACTCAGACAAGCCTAATCTATACAAAACTCAGACAAAGCTAGTCTAAATAAACTCTGTCTAAAATTAAACTCTTTCCAAAATAAACTCTTTCTAGCCAATAAACTCTTTCTAGACAATAAACTCTTTCTAGACAATAAACTCTTTCTAGACAATAAACTCTTTCTAGACAATAAACTCTTTCTAGCCATAAACTCTTTCTAGACAATAAACTCTTTCTAGCCATAAACTCTTTCCAAAATAAACTCTTTCCAACATAAACTCTTTCCAAACTTTGGACATTGTTCAATAAAGACCCTAAATGTTGGAAGCCTTGCACTTATCACCCAAAAGTGCATTAACAAACTCCCCCTTGATCAGTGCATGGTCTTCATTGAACTTGAGATCTTCAAACTTCCATTGGTAACATGGGAGTCATGCACTTATCACCTAAAGTGCATTAACAGATGGGAGACATCTTATCACCACATCATGTCCTTTGACTCTTTAAGAACCATATATATAGTTAATAGCATATAGAATACAAGGTATGCATATAGTCATATATATTATACGACTCTATAACATGCCACCATGTAAAACAAGTTATATTAAAACTTTATATTCTAATTTGAAGCAAGTATAAATATCTATACCAAGTCCCCATTATGTTATAATAGCATATGATTACTTATTGCTTTTAATTAGTTTTTTTGTAATAACAAATTTTATTGTTCCATAGAATATAAAAGGTATCCCAAGGGTATCAATGTTAGATTAAGTGGGTGTTTGGGTTAGCTTATTTTGGAGCAACTTATAACTTATTGACTTATAAAAGTTAATAAGTTGTTTTTAGAGTGTTTGTATTAACTTATATAAGTTATTTTGTGTGTGAAGAAGTTGTTTTTGAGAAGTTACAAATATATATCTTGTCATACAAACAATGCATCAGCTACCACCCGTAGTGGATCGTTGTTTGCGTGTGGAATGGACCAACCACGAAGGGAACACCCCTCTCTAGTTGGTTGTCCTCGTGGTCCGGCACCCGTGGTTTGTCCCACGTGGTTCATTTTCCTATTTCAATAAAATGTTACCGTGGTAATTCGCATTTAATAAAAAAAATATTTTAAATTAAAAAATCCCTATAAAAATATAAATACCCATTATTTCCTAATTTTTATAACACACAAACAAAAACCCTCTCTATCTATTCTACATTTCTCTCAATTTTACAAAAAAAAAAAATTACAAGATGTTTCCATATGGTAAACCTTTAACCCCTCGTTTCGCCCAACCCGTCAAGGCATGAATCGTTCCGATGTGTCAAGTTCCTCAAATCCACCGACCACGGCTTCGGGACTGCAACAAGAGCTACATTTGAAGTCGCGCCAACGAATTAAAAACAAATACAGACTCGATGACAACAACGAGTGACCTACTATAGTAAGAACTTGTTTTTTTATTTCCCTCTTTCGTTGTTTTTTTCCATTTTTATTCCCCCTTTTTTTAATTTATAAACTTTAGTCTAAATAAAAAAAACAATCATTAGATAACTAATGTGTAGATAGGTGAACCATTACACCTTTTTTGCATGTGGTTTGGGTATGCTGATGTGGTTGACACATGGCAATAAAGTGCATGTTGTTGAAGTTTCTACTACCCATGGTCTAATAACAATTTGAAATTATAATTATCAGTAAAAACGCATTGTGCATTTATTCTAATTAAGTTGAGCAATCTTGGCAGCTATTGATTTTTAACTATCTTAAATGTCAATTGCACTTTCATCACTTGTTTTCATCTTTGTTTGTGTCTTTCTTCTTGTTCGATACAAAATTTGTTATCTCCCTTGATGGATTCTTCATTTGTTCAACCTATTTAGTTGATATTTCGGTCTTTTGCCACATAGGTTAATTGTCTCCGTATAATTGGTCAGTTAAGACTTCTATTTTCCTATTTAGGTTACGGAAACCCTAGTGACATATTTGGGTGTTCATGAGTTCTTCCACGAGGTAACATGTTTTCGCATAATCCAACTTGTTGACTCCCAATGAGACCTACATCAATGTTTTCATTTTGTTTCATTGTTTTCCTACTTTTCATCTTGTTTCATTGTTTTCTCTAGCTCGTACACATATATAGCCGCTCTATGTCATCATCCATTTTTATAGTACACCCACTTGTTCAAAAGGTGGCGACTTCTCGTTTGGATGTATGCAACCATTGTACACGATTGGTATCATCGCGTTATCAATCACCATAATATTAAATTAATTTAGTTTCTAACCTTAAAAACTCCTACATTTTAAGCTTGTATATGCCACTTAATACATACTTAAAAATTTCACTCTTGTAATACCTTCTCAAAAGTTTCAACATCCATAGTTAATATTAATGTAATTAACTCCCAAGATCGGATATATAGGATGAGAACTTATATTTATATTCCTTGTTTTAAGAAAATTTGGATTTAAATAATCCCAACTTTCTCGATTGGCCGATAATAATTCTAACTCAGTTATTTGTCGATAATAATCCGAAGCGGTCCACTTTTGGCCGATAATAGTCCACCATTAAAATAGCTTAACGAAGTTAAGTTTATTTTCTGAATTATAAACCGATGTTTTAGGGATTTTGATCAGAACGAGGATACGAGTCGATTTATGTAAAACTTACCTCGAAATGGTGCTCCAAACGACTTACTTTTTGTTAATTGGAAGTTTAAACACCCGGAATTAAAGCATCGTTTTCGTCGTTTGGGGCAGTATTTCGAGGTAAATTTTACATCAATCAACTCGTATCATCACTCCAATCAAAAGCCCTAAAAAATTGGTTTGTAATTCGGAAAAAAAAGTTAACTTCGTTAAGCTATTTTTAACGTAGACTATTATCGGCCAAAAGTGGACCAGTTCGAATTATTATAGAGAAATACTGAGTTGTGATTATTATAGGTCAAATTAAGAAAGTTTGGATTATTTAAATCCAATTTGCATTGTTTTAATAGTCTTATGATAAATAAATAAAAACCATCTATTAACACATCAAATTTGCACGTTACTTCATTTCCTTTAGTCTTCTTTCACCTTGATACTATTTCTTCTTCTTGTTGCACGTGTTCTGAATATAATTCCATGAGTTGTATAGTTTCGAAAGAGTTTTGGGTATGCCTAGCTCCTAATGAGCTTCATGGTTCTTAGGTGAAACTTTTATCAACGATAACAAAACAATAGTTGTCTAACGCAAATATAGCATGTGTGTTCTAATTGAACCCTGGTTTCTCCTCAAAAGGTTTTGCGCTTCTTGGGGAGAGATCAAAGTTCAATTCCTGACATAGGGTAAACTTGGTGTAATTTAGAAACATAATCTCTGTTGTTCAAAATCATTACGTTCGCTACTTCTTACGAAATTATAAACTATAATATAAGCAATATTTTGAAACCTTCTCTACGTGCTAAAACCCCAAGGACCTAATTCTTTATTCACGATAAATTTTACAAAAAAACTATAAAGTCTCATGATATATTTGCACAATAATTATCCCCACACTTACACTGTCCCCACAAGTACTTCTGAATTTAATATTAGCAAACCACATGGTTTTGTAACTATAATCATTGATTTAGCATGGTTATTATATAAAACCTTTTCAAGTAAAGTCATCTTTTGCGTGCAAACCTTACTTTAACATATGAAATTAACCTTAAGATAATAGTAAAAAAAACATATGCTAAGACAATTTTCTTAATCCCCAATAATCATGGCATCTTATGTCATGTGATAACGTTAACATTTTCAACGTGAGTTATAGATTTTAAGAAACTTGTGTGTTTTTGTTCATTATAAAACATTTTTGTATCCTTAACTCTTATCACGTCACTTTGTACAAAATAAATTTAAAAGTACCTATTACTCACATAAACAACTAAAATCTATCATATTCTATACTAATATGTTGAACTACGAAAATCATTTTAGATCAACAATATCAACTAGAATTCTTCACTATTGTCATTTCTAGCCTTCTTGATCCTCGATGAGCATCTTTTTTGTCAGTTATCACCGCTAAAATCAAGTGAGTGTTTTTTTTCCTTCCGGAGGCATTTTCACTAAAAAAACGAAATAAGGGGCCAACAAAAAGTTGGGAAACCCGAAACCAAACAAGAAATTACATAATCACATTTTTCACATTAAAATCACACCAACATTCCCATTCAAGGTTCTTTATCGGCGATCTAAGCTTTACCCGCATATAAGTCTCTTCTTTTGTTGCTTCCACTACCTTCTCCACCCGAAGAATCCAGTCTTTTGTGGGCTATTTGTAATTAGCTCGCTAAAACAATTTGATATTAAACAAACTCAACCTTAAGCTCAAGCCTAAATAAGCTTAAGCTTCATATAGTTATTTTAACCGGATTAACAAGCCAAAACGAAACTACTATTTATATAATTATTATAACTTCTTTATATATAATAAATATATTAAAAATCGTTGTATATAAAATAAGTACATGGATCAAGTACGAGAGACAAAGTTCTTACGAAATATAGGTGAGAATGTGGGATGACAAGTGTTTTTTTTTAATTTAAAGAGTAAAATGTATTATGGTTTTTTCTCCTTTAAACCCACTTCACTCCTAATTTTCAAACGGCCATAACATTTTCATACAATAATATTAAAAAAAATTACACTATAGTAACCAACGTTTCATTCTCTTTAATTTGAGCACACTATTGCTATAATTTTTAAATTTAAAAAAAAAATATTTTACAAGCAATAAAGTTACGTTTATGTTCCAGTACGTAATTACGTACCATATGTGCAGTTAGTAACAAATGCTCAATGCGACCCTAAGTCTATAATCATGTAACATATGTAACAAGTGTAATGTCACGTGATTATGTATTAGTACGTTATTATAGGTTTTTTATTGTATAATGTATTTTTACTAAAGTTATGCTTGTTACGTGATTGTACATTTAATATAATTAATATAATGAGAACTTAATTGTTTTTATGTTATTAGTGATTAGATCTATAATATAAGCCGTTACGTGGTTGTAGATGCAATATTACATTGAGAATTTGTTACTGCTTGCACATATGGTACGTGATTTAAGTATTAATTGATTATAGTACGTAATTACGTACTGCAAAATAATCACGTAACTTTATAGCTTGTAAAAAATTAAGAAAATTATAGCAATAGCATACTCGAATTAAAGAGAATGAAATGCTAGTTAATAATGTGTAATTAAAAAATAATAATATTATCGTGTGAAAAAGTTATAGCCATTTGCAAATCATGGGAAAGTGAGTTTATAAGTCATAAATATTGGATTCCCCTATTGGGAATATGTCACAGAATAGTAACCAAGTTTCAAAAGTGTTCTAATTAGGTCACTCGGATCGTTTTTGTCCCAATTAGATAACTTAACATTCAAATCAAGTCATGTCCTTTTTTCTATGTGTCAAGAAAAAAATGAAGAATAAGATGTTGGGATCGGATTAGTCTAATATATGAAATTATATTTATTAAAAATAAAAACACTTTAATTACATTAAAAATTAAAAAAACAAGTTCCAATTCACGTCATCACTCAAAGTTAGCATCAAATAAAAGGGAAAAAAGAAACAAAAATCCACATCACCATGGTTACTTATGAAATGGATGAAAAGACCATTAATTTTAATGAAAAATGAATGTTGAGTGACCTGATTGGAACACTTTTAAAACTTGAGTGACCTAATTGGAACAATTTTAAAACTTGGTTACTATTCTACAAAGTTACCCCTTTCCTATTTTGCTCATTTCCCCACTGTTTCCCTTGTTTTTTAGTTACGTAAATTCTAAATTTTGGGACCACTATATCTCAACCATTGATCTTGCAAATTAAGGGCCAAAATGCTCTCATACACTTGGTACATTTCCTTCCTCTTATAGAATAACCTTCCTCTATCGAATAATGATGAAATAACTAAACATTATATACTTCGATATATATAAAGCTATAGTTATATATTACCATAAAAAACTTACACACTTTTGGGTGTATATATAAAGAGATAATTACAGAGGTTAAGGGTTACACAATTATTATCATCACCATAACATCAAAATCGTTCCCCTCTACATTTCTCTCTCCATATGAACTCAAACCCTAGAGTTTGGTACTACAATCAAAAACTTACACCCTAAAGAGGAACCAGATCATCCTGACAACTATATTGAACTCCATGGTTGCGTCTCTGACTGGATTCTCTGCTAGTTTGTCTACTGTTACATGTATTTCTACATGTTCTCCATTATGTTTATACAGAACTGATCAACAGGCGATATATCAACCAATATCGTCGATAATATCGGCCCCGATATTCTCACCGATATTTTACCAGGGCATCGGTTACCGATATAGAAACTTTCTAAAGTCAATCATGTGAAAACTACTTTATGCGAAAACTAGCATACGAAAACTATACAATGTATGTGAAAACTATCATACGAGAACTATACTACGCGACAACTATGCATTATGCTAAAGCTACGCTATTCATGCAAAAACAATACTTTACGCATGAATGTGGGATGCAAAAACTTACAAGTTCTTTTCTTCGTAAACTCTAGATTATTGTGTATGATGGCTATCAGTAAACACATCAAGATTTGAACTTTATGCACTCAAATGACTCAAAATAGGTGTTTATCCAAATTCTTGCATAAAGGTTTGCATACACACAATCTTTGTTACGAAATCTTACCTTTAGCCTAGTTGGAATTGAAGAGGATGGCACCCCACCTTTCATAGCCAGGGGTTGTAAATTTTACCATTTTGCTCTTATAACCTTTCAAAGTTTTTGTAATTTTACCATTTTGTTCTTATCCTTTCCAAAGTTTTTGTAACGGGCTTCTATTTTGTTAGTTATATGACAATTATATATATATATGTATATTTTGTTAACGAGCGTTGATAATAGTAACTTTTTTTAGAGTAAATTACAAGTTTTGTCCTTTATGTTTACATCAAATTTCAGGCGCTGTCCTTTAGGCCAAAACTTGACAGGCGGTGTCCTTTACGTTTCAAAATCTTGCACGTTTTGTCCTTTAGGCCAAACCCAGTTAGATTTTTTAGTTAAATCTGGTCATGTGCCTTGCACATGAGGGCACTTTTGTCATTTTATCTCCTCAGGGACTATTGTGTAAAATATCTTATATTTAGGGGCTAGTTTCTAAAAAATAAAAAGATTATAAAGAAGCCCTCTCTCTCTTTCTATCAGACGTGCTCTCTCTCTCTCTCTCTCTCTTCTCTCTCTCTCGACTCTAACTTTCTCAGATCTGGAGGGTGGCTTTAGCGGTGGTGACGGAATTGGTGGTGGTAGATTAGATTGAAGGTGGGTGCGTGGTTGATGGTGGTTGTTGGCGGCGGTGGAAGTGGATGGTTCCAGATGGTAGAAGATGGGTGGTTGCAGATGGTGGAAGATGGGTGATTTAATCGCAGAACAATTTAGGGAAAGGTTGTAGGAGTAGGTGGGTGGTGGCAGGTGGTGCCGTGATCTCGTCGGAGGTTGGGATCCGACCATTGAGAATGCACAGGATCATCAAATTGTGTGATTCAAGGTTAAATGTGTAAAATTGAGAGGATATATGAGGGTTAGGGTTTATAAATTAGGGGTTAGGGTTAAAATTCTGACAACGGTGGAGACCGATGTCTAGCGGTGGTGGCGGTGGGTTTTGAGTGTGGGTATTCATGGATATCGATTTTGTTTAATCGGTTGTTTATCGATTTTGTTGAACAATTCGTTTTTAGGGATTTGGGGATTTTTGGGGGATGTTGGTTGTTGAATTGGAGATGTGGAGGGTGGTGGTAGGCGGCGGTAGATGATGAAAGGCAGTTGTGGTGGTGATGGCGGCGGCGGTAGGTGATGTGGAGTGGCGGTGGCAGGTGGTAGATGGTACGAGTAGGTGGGTGGTGGCAGTTACAGATGGTATGGGGGTTGGTGGGTGGTGGTGGTGGTGAGGGTTGTGGGGTAGCAGGTGGTTGTGTGGGGTGTGAGGTGGTGGTGGTGATGGGTTGACGATGGCCTTAGGTCTGAGTGTGTGTGAGAGAGTTATAGAGGGAGATGTAATAATAGAGAGTTGAATTGAGGGCTTCTGAGTGTTTTAAAGGGGGAATTAGAAAGGGTTGAGGTAAAAAGACTATTTTACCCTCATGTGCATTGCACATGACAATATTTAACTGAGATTTCTAACTAGGTTTGGCCTAAAGGACAAAACATGCAAGATTTTGAAACGTAAAGGACACCGCCTGTCAAGTTTTGGCCTAAAGGACAACGCCTGAAATTTGATGTAAACATAAAGGACAAAACTTGTAATTTACTCCTTTTTTATAATAATATATAGTTTTTTATTATTTTATTATTTGATATATTATAATAGTTTATTATTATATTTACCTTTAACAACATATTTTTTTAAACATATATTTCCTTTACCGTTTTTTTTCTTTTTTTAAACATATATTAATTTATCCATTAATTTGATACTTCTTTAATAATTTACGTTTATAATTTTTTTTCTAAAAACTTAAGTACATACTTGTGCTTGATTTCTTTTCCTGGCATTCCGTTATAAGTTTTGTTAAAAACGAAGTTGTACTCAAAATAAAGTATTTATTTGGTATTATAAAATAGTATGATGATAAACTAAATCGTTCTAATGGTTTGAGTTTATAAATAACAGTCTTTATTTTCAACTCATGTTTGTTTTACATTATAATCCCCTCGGTTTTGCCGCAACGAGCGATATAAAAAAAAGTAGTTTATGATGGAGTCACACTTGCCATTTTGTCTTTTGGTGCCATTGGATTCCACCGGACTAAGGTAGTATCGATTATATAAATTCACTGATTGAGTTTGGCACTACCCAAAAATGACTTTCGATAGTTTAATTTTTTTTATTATTTATTTCTCTAAATATTTTAAGGGCTTTTGATATGATAAAAATATCTCAAGTTATTACATGCGTCACTGCCGCTTAATATTTCTGTTTTATTTTAAGTGGTTGTTTCCAGCATCCATAAGTGGTTGTCTCTATCTATAATTAGTCGTTCACCATCTCCACGATAAGGATTTTGATGTTTATATATATAAACACGTAACCATGGTTGTAAAAGTCGCTAGGCGCTCCCTAGTCGGTCGACCGGGGAGTTGAGAGTACTCGCCCTAGGCGGAGAGTACACGGGGAGTACTCGGAGATGCCAAATTATAAAGAAATTAGTTGTCGAAAATGAAATATATGTCAAATAACACAAATTTACTAATATTTATAACAAAATACGTGAAATTGATGTTCATTTTTTAATATGATAGGAATAGAAATTATGTTTTATTTTATTTTAAGTCAACCTCGGCCCGAGTTGACCTACTAGATCCGATTTTGGCTAATGTTGACCGCATTTGATCGATTCCGAGTAATTAGTCGGAGTTGAAGAAAGTCGCCTCGGCAACCTACCTTGTAGCGACTACTCGGGGAGTATTCGGCCTTGGAGACCTTGTTTTACAACCATGCACGTAACATCACATTCTTCAAATGATTTTATGTTTTTTAATAATAATAATAATAATAATAATAATAATAATAATAATAATAATAATAATAATAATAACCAAGAAAAGCGAAGTGTACGTATTTTTAAGAAAAGAAAGTTTTCATATCCATAATTACCTTTTGTGTGACTTTTGTCGCACACCATGCGCATAAAATGTGTTTCTGTAACATTCTTGCCACACCCCATGATGTATAAATATATCATGACTTTCCGCTCCCCACAAGGTGTGTTTACAAGAAACTCCATAACATCAATAGATACCATGTTAGTACCTGCTGATATGAACAAGAAAGCAGAAACAGTAAAGTAAACGAGACAGAAATGATGAACCGGGCTTGTGTTTGACACAATTCCCTTAAACAGATTCGCGGTCTATTCCCAGGGTACGCTGGTTCGAAACAGCAAACAACGCACTGCCAGACTTGAACACTTGTCTGAAAAGAAACTGGAGAGATGTTGCAGAGATTGAGAGAGGAGAAGATGTTGTTGGTGTGTCTCAACTGTGTTGGTATGATCAGGTTTTATAGTCACAGAATTCATAACCGAATTCTGGACATCATCATCAATATTGAATAATCATTTCAGTTTAAAACCCATTAACAAGACCAACCGTTTCAGTTTTAAAGACTAATTAAAAAACAATTAGTCAGTCTCAAGTGCAAAAACTGTCTTACGCGAGCCCAGGTTTTCGGAGTTGCATGTGTCCGCAGGACGTGCGGGCACGAGTTCAACCAAATTCTAGTTCCAAAACTCAATTTTTTCACCCCCGCGCGAGGGTAGGACTTAATTCACAACAACATGCAACAACTCACTCATCTTCACTTATAACCCGCACAATTTCTGCCCTCCACGGTGTATATCTACATTTCATGTCATCACTTTAAAGTTTAAACATGTCATTAGATGAACCAGGAAAGTTTAAACATGTCATTAGATGAACCAGGAGAATTACGATCGAGTGAATATGATTTTAACGTATTTATCAAGTAACAAAACACTTTTTATATACAACATAAACCAATATCTTCCTAAAGTCAAAGTGTGAATGCCCAAATTTATCATAAAAAAAAATTGTCAATAATAGACGAATGGTACTTTACTTTCATAATTACTAAATGCATTTTTAAGGCATAATGTATATAAATTACAAATTTAAGGGTTTTTTTAATCCTATCAACTACATCAATGATTCAAAAATTACGAATTTAAGGGTTTTTTTTTTTAATCTTATCAACTACATCAATGATTTAAGTTATAGATCATTACCCCTTATTATAACTGTTGAATTTAAATACTTTAGGAGTTCAGGTTGACAAGTTCTTAAATGTGTGAACTAGAATATGACACATATATTTATTTAGTAACTTTTTAAAACCCCATATACTTAAGCACAAGTCAACTTATTAATAAAACAAGACGTGTTCGAGTTAAACCGCCTATTAAACATGTATGTTTGAATTGACCCATTTAATAAACATGCTTTATTAGTGAACCCAAAGCCAAATTATCTTCATATTTAAGACCATGGGGTATGGTCGAACGGGGGTTGGGGAAGGGAAGAAGGGGCAGCCATTCCTTTTGGAGAAAAAGTTTTTGGCCGAAGACAAAAAGTTGGTCCTTTTTTGCACTAAAAAACTAGTCAATGAGTTGACACGTGGAGTTCGAGCCCCCCCACCGGTGAGTGACGTGTCCGTGGGGTATGGCGGGGCGTGGGTGAACCGCGTGGCTTGGCAGTTTATTAAAAAAATACAAAAAATTAAAAAATTACACACAACATTAAAAAAAAGCCTAAAATTTTATTAAATTCTTAAAATTACACAAAAAACCTAAAAACGATTACAAAATTAAAAAAACCTAGAAACGATTACAAAATAAAAAAAAAACCTAGAGTGTTAGGTAAATTTCAAAAAGCGCGACCTTGTCGAACGGCTTTCGCTCCTTGCCCCGAAATTCGCCACTGCCACCCGGTCCTCGTGGCTTAACTCACCGCTCGGAACGGCTTCGTAGTAGGCTTTGAAACGATCAAGCTTCGGACATAGCGCGCCATTTATGTTGGCACGCGTTTAAGTTGTGTCGGTCGTGTCCGACATTATGTCGGTAGCTTGCAAAGGCTTCCGACCAATATCGCGTTTCACCGGGTTGTCGCCCCTTCATTGCGTCAACGACGCTCGTGGCGAGAGCTAGCTCTTCTTCGTGTGTCCAAGAGGCCATCGATCAAGTGGGTTGGGGTAGCGGGTTCGATCAAGTGGGTTTTGGTCGGGGTAGCGGTGGACAGCCAAGGAGATTGTTTGGGTTGGGGTAGCCGGTGGGGTTGGGGTTATATTTATAGTGATGTTGACTGTTGGGTTGGGGTGACCGCTTGGCTTGCCAAACGGTTACATTTTAAATTTTAAAATTTAAAATTTAAATGCCCCGCTATGACATGACCACCAAGCGAATAGGAGCCGGCCACATAGGATCGCTAGCCCGCCCCACGCCCGGCTTTAAACTCCCGCCCCTTGGGCCACGCCCCAACCCAAGCTCACCCGGGGTGGTGGCTTGGGCGTTTTCAGCCAACCCACGCCCCAACCTGTAACGCCCTGAAAATATAAACTTTATATTAGAATTATAAAGTATAAAATAAACAAGAATAAGCTAACTAGGAAATAAATAACCCAGTTAGTTATGAGTCTTGTGATAACATGTAAGTGGGTTAAAATACCTAAAATAAGAACCAAGTGATTGTTGAGGGACTAAACTTGTTAAATTAGAAACTTAAATCACACCAAACACACAAAAAGGAGTGTGTCTGGTCGATCCAAACCCAGGGGTGTAACACCCCTAAAACGGGTTTGGTAATCATACTCCGTTAATACCAAAAGACGGGTAAAGTACCGTTAGCAGTAAAGATAACCCGGTAAATATTTGGATTTAATAAGAAATCCTAATAATTTAAATACAAGCGAATCAAAGAATTAAGGAATTGAGATTATAAGAACCCGAGTCAACGGGACTTAAAATAAAACGGGTTTTTAGCTCCCGGAACCCACCAAGTAACTAGGAGTATTAACCTAGTTAGTTAATGTCTTGACAAAATAGAACTAATGTGGTTAAGCTACCCTTTAAATAACTTGTGTAAAGTGAAGGGACTAGACATGGACAATTGAATTAAAGTTTCAATTAAACAAATTAATAAACAAGTCTGCGACTTCAACCAGAGCCAAGAAGGGCTCTCTTGCTCAAAACCCTAATCCCTCAAGAATCTCTCAAATTGAAGTCCAAATCAAGAGCCAAATCATTGCATGAACACAAATTCGTGATCACCTAGTCATGGGGATTACAAGGTATGTTAAAAATTATGATTTGGTGATACTTTGAGATTATGATGAATAATCATAATCGAAATTCTGGAATGAATATTGATTCTATGAGTGTTATTATGATTATATCTTGGTTTAGAAACAAACCCTAGTAGAAAATTTGATGAATTGTTGTCAAAACTAGGGATTTGATAATTACCCTATTATGTGCTAAATGGGTTTTTGTATGTTATGATGAACACTCGGATCGGAGTGTTAATTTGATGAATATTGATTGTTATGATATAAGTTCTTGATGTAGTTCATGAACACTAGATATAGAGGGTTGAAATTTGATGTTAATCTTGCTAAAAATGACTAATTACGGACTAGTTAGCAAAAGTGTAGAATGATGCCCATTAGGTGTTTGTTAAAATGCCTAAATGAGAAGTAAAGTGTTGAAATTCAAGTGAAACGCGTAATTGACAAGCTTGACTAATTTCATGAGACATGGGATAAAACGGGTTCTAATCATAATGTTGATTTGCCTTAATCGTGCATATTATATGATTAAATGTAGTTGACTTTAGAAAGTCAAACTAACTAGTGATGAAGTCGAATAAGTGGTTTCGGCTAAGAAAATAAGTAAAGTGGTATAGTCGTGATTGTTAATGACTAATCTAACCACCTTGTAAATGATGAACAATAGTTGGCGCTTAAACAAGCTAGGTGAAGCTTGGAGTGAAAGCGGGTCAAACGAGTCAAGCATAGAAGAAAAGCGTAGCTCGGATGCAAGGTAAGTGTAATTTACACACTTATGTAGAATGCTTGTTATTTCGATACTTATGAACGTGAAAACAATAATATTGGAAATTTGGAAAAATTGTCAAGTGTTGACTTATGTAAATCATGGTTAAAAGGATACCCATGGCGTAAGCCGAAATGGGTTGAAACTGCAAGAAAAGAGTGTAAAAGAAAAAGGGTATGGTTATAAAACCCGGGATGGGATGATGTACAAATTGGAAATCAAAATCGGTGTTTTTGATTTAAATAGACAATGTTGGGCATATTGTCCAAACGGGTCGAATGGTGGTGATAACACCATTTGACAATATCGACTAATGTGGTCGTCAAGTCTTATGTTAACAGGACTAATTAGCAAATCGGATAGTTGCGTCATCATTGATGGTGTGATAATAAAAGCGAGGCATAAATCGGGTCTATTCGTTGATCCGAGCCAGGTACGCATATTTATGTTGTAGTTAAAAGTGATATTTTGGTCGAATATTTGGTGAGAGTCCTTCATTGTAAAAGAAGGACCAAAATCGACCAAAAACGCCCTTGTAGGCTAAATTGAACAAACAACCCTTAGAGGTTGTTTGGAAACGAGTCTTATGATTAAACAAAAGCTTAGAACGAGTATGAGTAGTGAAAATGTAATTCTTGGGTTGAAAGACTCCTTATGAGTCTTTGCCGTAAAATGATATTCCAAGGGGTATAATTCGGAACACATAGATATCTACTTTAAATCCAACACATAATTAGTTGTGATGGAAGAATACTATATAAGAAATATAGGTTACAATGCTAGAATAGAATAAAAGCGACTGTGAGCCTAAAAGTGCTTAAATACTCTTAATGGGTCAAAATAAGCAATTAAGTGTAAACGGGATTTTATTATATAAGAAACCCGTGGTTTGAGAGTAATATGATAGGAGATATTGATATAATGAACCTCATGATTTTAAAGATCAAATAAGCAAGTTGGTGTGATAAAATCATGAACGGGTCAATATTTGGTAAAAAGGGTAATAAGCTGAAGACTTAAAAGTCTTAAGTTTTGTTAAGCCGAATGTCGGATTTTAACTCCATATGATGGAGAATCAAATTACAAACACGTAGGAAGAAACGGTAGGTCAAACAGACTAACGATTAGAAAGATACGGAAGTTTTCGTGTCATTAAGCGGCAAATGGAAAAGGCTGAATACAGGGACCACCGTAACTTACGGTGTCACCGTAAGTTACGGTGGAGTTGAACTCTTTACGGCAGTCTCCCCCTGAGTTACGGTGGGGAAAGTCTTAAACAGAGACCACCGTAACTTACGGTGCCACCGTAAGTTACGGTGGAGGCAAACTTGAAATGCAATGTTTTGGATCAAGAGATTATCCTTGGGATTTCTTTCCATTATCATTTATCTTGATTGGTACCGTTATTTAAAGTATCAAAACTAACTGTTGAGTTGGTTTTGAACACAGGTGTATGCTGAGAGCCCGGATGAAGATCAAGCGTCAAGCTCGATGAGGAACCGAACACATGTTTAATAAAGCTTCCGCAACGTTGTTGTGTCGTTATTCTAAACGGCGAATTAGATCACATTATGTATATCGCTTAAATTATAAAAGTTTTTAACAAGCCCGTATTTTCATTATAATTGTGATTGTAATTACATGATTATGAGTTTAAATTATACGAAAAAAGTTAAATAATAACTAGGATGTTACAAGTTGGTAATCAGAGCTCAAGGTTAGAAGAATAAAGTGTTCGGTTCGAGGCTTGATCGCAAATCCGGTAAGTACAAGTATGTTAATAGTTTAGCATGCTAAAGTGTTGTAAACAACACATAGGGCTATCGTGTGATACACGTTACCCCAATTAAAATGATTGATATTGTCACACCCCAACCGATGGCGAAAACATCGGGATGAGACGAAGTGTGTATAGATTGCTAGAGACGTCATAACACTATGTGACAATATTTAATTAAATTCAAATTTCATTGCAATACTAAATTGTCATACAAGATTCAAAAGAAATAACAACAATGTTTCATAGCATAACATAACAAACAAAAGATAGATTTATCTAGGTGTGTATCTAGTCCACCCTAAATCTTGTTTCGTCTTGCATATCATCTCAATAATTAACCTGCAACATGTATTAAAATAGAGTTCAATGCAAAAGCAAAGGCGAGTATACAAGTTTGACTACATAGCATAATAGAATAAAAACTCATATCCAACATGTAACATAGTGAATAAATTTACTAGCAATGCAATTTTTGGCGTACTATATGATCAAACCCAAGAATACAACGCACAAAGAGCCTAATCCCAATCGTTCAGCGGGATAGAAATGTTTAACTCAACAATACCCAATTAGAATAGCGGGCGGGGCGTTAATCCTATAGCGCTATAATTGTTAAGGTGGGCTAGCAAAGTTAATGAGCATATAACGTTCCAAATCGTTCATAGAGCATACAAGCATAGCAAATATTCATAATAGTTTCATGTCTCGTTCATAGATAGAGTATGTTTTGTTTAAGCATAAAAGTTGTGTTGAATAGGTATACATGTTGCATCCCAAAGTGTAAAGGGGAAAAAGGGATCGAGTATACTCACGGTTTACAAGTCTTGACTTGGAAGTTCCGAGAGTAAGTTTGGTGGATGATTTAGCTTGGAGCACCTAGTCCTTCTACACGAGGAAACGTAGGTGTGTGAGTTTGGCGTTTACGGAAGATTAAGAATATGGAAATAACTTAGTATAACGAAAGTATATGTGTATGTGAAAATAATCGTCTTTTAGACTTTATAACCATCATATGACACTAGGTAACCAATATGGTTATTTAATGTTTTTCATGGGTAGTGAACCCATTAGAATCATATTAAGGTTTAGGTCTTGGATGATATTCTACTTCTTTAACATGTAAACACAAGTTTAACGTCAAAGGTTCGAATGAGTATATGCTTATACTTAGGCTAAATATTACATATTATTTAGGTCCAATATGTCAAGTAGGAGGTAGAAGATTAAATCTCCATTTAGGCACCTCTTAGTTACAAGGATGTCATGCATGGGGTAGAAAGTCTAAGCTTCCATTTAGGCACCCCTTTGAAGTTCACCACTTCTCTTGATGTAAAGACAACCAAGGAGGGTCACGAACTAAGGTTTATACGAGTATGTAAGATAAGCTAACGAATAGAGATCATCAAATCATGTGAGGATTGTATGTTTGGACAACCCAAGTTGTTCCATAATCACTCATGTATCAAAGTCTAAGTTGACATGACTTGTGGGTTAAAACCCTAATCAAAACACCAAGTTTATGAGGTTTAATCCTCTGATTTTAAGTGTCTCAACCATGTCTTTAAGCTTACCCAACCATAGAAGAGGTTGTAAGAATTAGGACATTGGTGTGAGATGTGTTAGACACAAGTTGGATAAGAAATAACAAGTGGTTGAATAATAATAAACAAAACAGAAAGTTTTAGTCCATTTTAGGGCAAATCCAAGCATGATTATTCCAAGGAAAAACCAATGATTCAAACCCAAGGACATAACAAAGCAATAGGAAGAAGAACCAAGTGATTTGGTTGAGAAATGAGCAAGTTACACTCACTTTTGTAAGTCTTCACGAATCTGTCCAAAACTCAGATTCTCAGCTGATTAGAGAGTAGTTTAGTGAAGATTAGAGAGTTGTGAAAGTGTCAAATGGGTTGGAGAAGGTGGGTATTTATAATGGAAGAGTTAGAAGGTGATTGGAGGTGATTAGAGGTGGATTAAAGGTGATTGGGTGAGTTTAGAGGATTGGATTTCGTGCACAACAGCTCAAAGAAACACAAGTCTGCCGAAACAGAGGGCTCGCGTGACGCCAAGCCCCCTCGCGTCACGCGGCGGGTAGGCTTGCCTGATCTTTCGTTTTATTGCACTTAGGCCCCTGAAGTTTATATTTGGTTCCTTTAGGTGCAAACTTGAGAGTTTAGGGACTTGTTTTGATATAAAAGCATAGTATAAGGTGTAGTTAAGCATGATGATCATAATCGAAGTATGTTTAAGCGTATAAATGTCATAACCAAGTATCGTTCTCGTTCAAAACACGTTCAATGCATAAGTTTAGTTTAATTACAAGTTTAGCACATAGTTTCCAAGAATAACGTTCAAGCACAAATTGATTCATTAATCGATCATACGAGCATAATTAGAGTGCGTACAACAATAATGTAACAAAATACAAGTTTCATTAATGATCCAAGTCTCGATTTGATAAAGATTACAAAGAAAGAAACGATTACAAGAATACAAGGTTTCCAAAAATAGAAATCCAAGCAATGGTTTCTAAATAGGGAAATTATGAAAACGCAGGGCGTTACAGATATAGTTGACGAAAATACGCATGTTGACGCGTATAGTAGAAAAAGTCTTGTATTATAATACGGGCGATTATTGAAGTTGACGTTACTAACTTTGTGAATGTTTTAATTGAGGGACACTCGCGTTTGAAGACGACGAGAGTCAAACGAATTGTGGATATGATAATGGAACGGTCCAAAGTATGACGAGAGGAGCATGCTCACCGAGGACCAAAATCGTGTAACAGTCGCGAACAAGACTAATGACAAGAGAAGCCCGTTAGGGCAAGCATTACCAGGTGCACACATTTAAATTTAATCGCACGAGTCGTTATATGCAACAAACACGTAAGTAATAACGGTTGCATACACATATGATAGAACTTGGAAAACCTGATTTCCAAGAGAAATTTAATAGGAAATATGTTATTCGCAATGATAAATAACAAATGAATAACAAGACTTGTTTATATAGAAACTTGGACGAGAGTGATCATCCAAGTAAGTATTCTCAATATAAATCCTATTGAGAAAAGTAATGATCACATCAATGAATGTGAATAAATGTTTATAAAAGGGACATTGTATATGTTCAAGGATAAACGACTAAAACTAATAATTGTTAACTAACAATTAAATAAAGTTTTACCAAATGAAACCATAAACATGGAGATAATTTGAGGAGTTACTTACATGGGACGTGATGTGGTAATTATAATAAGGTCACGCGTACCACGTGTTGATCGCTTACTCTGGCCAAGTAAGTAGTGAACACATGATAGCATGAGCTTCTTATAATGAGCGCGGTCATGTCCGATGTAGTAAGGTCAAGATGAATGAAAATTTAAAGGATCCTTAGGGTCAAGAAATCTTATGGGCATACTCGTATAAATGGTTTTCGCGGGAACCATAAAAACGATGTATGGCGCACATAGAAATAAAAGACCCAAGGAAATTCGTGACATAAGTCATTTTGACGAAACAACCATGGTAGACAAAAAGGGCATTGTAAAACCACAGTATAAATGACCCGCGGGGCCATAGAAACAAAGGTATTGCCCACATGGGAAAAACCGATCAAAAACCATGGTAGACAAAAAAAAGGGCATTGTAAAACCAAAGTATAAATGACCCGCAGGGTCATAGAAACAAAGGTATTGCCCACATGAGAAAAACGATCAAAATCGTTGACTTTGGTCGTAGTAAGAAATGATGACGATGATAATCATCATTCATAGTTTAAAGGACTGTCAAGGATGGTCAAATAAAGAATAAAGGTTTGGTTGAATAAAAGCGAGGGCTTCCGCTAAGAGAACCAAACAAATTAAAACGAAAACTTGATGTATACCGGAATGCTTGCACTAATAATGACTTCGGTAAAGTACCCGGTTGATGGGTAAGGATTTAAACACATGCGTAAACCGAGAAACGGGAACACGAATTTAAAGTCAAAAGACTCGGATTACGAGTTATGACTATAAAATCTCGTAGATAGAAATTATGAGTAAATATGTTCAACTATTCGAAGTCGAATGGGTTGAATAAAGAATAAAGTTGATTATTATAAGTGATGGATTTCACATTAATAGGTCAAACAAGTTGAATACAATATAACGCCGAATGGCACTAATGAACGTTAGCCAGATAAAGGTAGCGTTCAATGCAAGAGAATAATAAGCCCGGTAATGGGATATAACCAAATAAGAATATATGCAAATCAAATAACAGTAAGCATAAGAACAAACTGACGCGTAAATAACGTCAAAAGTCATAAAGTCGGAAGGATTAGTCCGGAAGTAAACAAATGAAACCTTAGACTACGGTCAAGGTCAATTGAAGTTCAAGGGTGAAAATAAACGATTCCAAACATAATAAGAAATGCCTGGAAGCTATATGTGTATATATGCATTTGAATATAGACAAGAATAAAAGATGATCTACGGGATCATCATAACCTACGGGATTAAACACAGTGTTAAGGTCTACGGACAAAAAAAAAAAAAAGACCCTCGGGTCATAAAGAGAGGGAAACGAGTTGTTAATATCTCACCTTAAGAAGGTGAAAAACTTAAAGAAATAGCCTAAGGGGCTAAGTGAAAGAATCTACGGGTCAATAGTGTAAAGCAAGGGGAACTAGTTGTGATTCCCCGCATAAGACTAAGACTGTAAAAGAATAAATTATGAACTGTCAATATCCTGGTATGGACAATGAACAAAGGTTAATGAGAAGATCCTAAAACTAAAACTTCGGTTTTAGTAAGAAATAACGTTTTACAAACATAAATTCTGATAGTAATTTAAATAATAAGCATGAAAAATACAAGTCTTGACACTGATAGGCGCAAGACGACATATTCGCAAAGTGTTATTTTCGAAAATAAAAAAAAGGTTGATGCAAACTAAACGCGATGTGACACGATCATGGTTAGGAAATGTAATGTGAAGTAAAATCACATTATAACCAAGCGAGCGATAAAAGTAACTGAACTAATAAGACTAGTTAATGAGACCGGTTAAGGTCACCAATTCAAATCAAGAAATTTGGTTTGCTAGTAAGCGGAAGATTCGGTATAGCCGAACCGAATCAATAAATTTGAAAACAAAAGAAATAGTTGCTAAAAGTGAAATATTTCACTAAAGACCCTTAAACGGGTCAAAGTAACGGATTCATAAAGAATTCGATAGTATATGAAAGTGATGGATATCGCTAAGTTAACTAAACTAGTGGAAAGAACGAGATTATGTTATTTCGAAGTTACACTATGTCACATGAGATATGTAGACAATTAGTAACCAAAAAGATGTTATCGTACTTTTCGGTAATACTAACGATTGGTAAAAAAAAAAGAAAAGTATAGATATTGATTAAAAGACTTATTGGCTCAAATACATTGAGTCTAAACTCAATGAATTATGTAATAAAAGGTTTCGAGGACGAAACCTCTCTAAGGGGGGTAGACTTGTAACACCCCTAAAACGGGTTTGGTAATCATACTCCGTTAATACCAAAAGACGGGTAAAGTACCGTTAGCAGTAAAGATAACCCGGTAAATATTTGGATTTAATAAGAAATCCTAATAATTTAAATACAAGCGAATCAAAGAATTAAGGAATTGAGTTTATAAGAACCCGAGTCAACGGGACTTAAAATAAAACGGGTTTTTAGCTCCCGGAACCCACCAAGTAACTAGGAGTATTAACCTAGTTAGTTAATGTCTTGACAAAATATAACTAATGTGGTTAAGCTACCCTTTAAATAACTTGTGTAAAGTGAAGGGACTAGACATGGACAATTGAATTAAAGTTTCAACTAAACAAATTAATAAACAAAACACACACATACGTGTGTGTGTCTGCGACTTCAACCAGAGCCAAGAAGGGCTCTCTTGCTCAAAACCCTAATCCCTCAAGAATCTCTCAAATTGAAGCCCAAATCAAGAGCCAAATCATTGCATTCGTGATCACCTAGTCATAGGGATTACAAGGTATGTTAAAAATTATGATTTGGTGATACTTTGAGATTATGATGAATAATCATAATCGAAATTCTGGAATGAATATTGATTCTATGAGTGTTATTATGATTATATCTTGGTTTAGAAACAAACCCTAGTAGAAAATTTGATGAATTGTTGTCAAAACTAGGGATTTGATAATTACCCTAGTATGTGCTAAATGGGTTTTTGTATGTTATGATGAACACTCGGATCGGAGTGTTAATTTGATGAATATTGATTGTTATGATATAAGTTCTTGATGTAGTTCATGAACACTAGATATAGAGGGTTGAAATTTGATGTTAATCTTGCTAAAAATGACTAATTACGGACTAGTTAGCAAAAGTGTAGAATGATGCCCATTAGGTGTTTGTTAAAATGCCTAAATGAGAAGTAAAGTGTTGAAATTCAAGTGAAACGCGTAATTGACAAGCTTGACTAATTTCATGAGACATGGGATAAAACGGGTTCTAATCATAATGTTGATTTGCCTTAATCATGCATATTATATGATTAAATGTAGTTGACTTTAGAAAGTCAAACTAACTAGTGATGAAGTCGAATAAGTGGTTTCGGCTAAGAAAATAAGTAAAGTGGTATAGTCGTGATTGTTAATGACTAATCTAACCACCTTGTAAATGATGAACAATAGTTGGCGCTTAAACAAGCTAGGTGAAGCTTGGAGTGAAAGCGGGTCAAACGAGTCAAGCATAGAAGAAAAGCGTAGCTCGGATGCAAGGTAAGTGTAATTTACACACTTATGTAGAATGCTTGTTATTTCGATACTTATGAACGTGAAAACAATAATATTGGAAATTTGGAAAAATTGTCAAGTGTTGACTTATGTAAATCATGGTTAAAAGGATACACATGGCGTAAGCCGAAATGGGTTGAAACTGCAAGAAAAGAGTGTAAAAGAAAAAGGGTGTGGTTATAAAACCCGGGATGGGATGATGTACAAATTGGAAATCAAAAACGGTGTTTTTGATTTAAATAGACAATGTTGGGCATATAGTCCAAACGGGTCGAATGGTGGTGATAACACCATTTGACAATATCGACTAATGTGGTCGTCAAGTCTTATGTTAACAGGACTAATTAGCAAATCGGATAGTTGCGTCATCATTGATGGTGTGATAATAAAAGCGAGGCATAAATCGGGTCTATTCGTTGATCCGAGCCAGGTACGCATATTTATGTTGTAGTTAAAAGTGATATTTTGGTCGAATATTTGGTGAGAGTCCTTCATTGTAAAAGAAGGACCAAAATCGACCAAAAACGCCCTTGTAGGCTAAATTGAACAAACAACCCTTAGAGGTTGTTTGGAAACGAGTCTTATGATTAAACAAAAGCTTAGAACGAGTATGAGTAGTGAAAATGTAATTCTTGGGTCGAAAGACTCCTTATGAGTCTTTGCCGTAAAATGATATTCCAAGGGGTATAATTCAGAACACATAGATATCTACTTTAAATCCAACACACAATTAGTTGTGATGGAAGAATACTATATAAGAAATATAGGTTACAATGCTAGAATAGAATAAAAGCGATTGTGAGCCTAAAAGTGCTTAAATACTCTTAATGGGTCAAAATAAGCAATTAAGTGTAAACGGGATTTTATTATATATGAAACCCGTGGTTTGAGAGTAATATGATAGGAGATATTGATATAATGAACCTCATGATTTTAAAGATCAAATAAGCAAGTTGGTGTGATAAAATCATGAACGGGTCAATATTTGGTAAAAAGGGTAATAAGCTGAAGACTTAAAAGTCTTAAGTTTTGTTAAGCCGAATGTCGGATTTTAACTCCATATGATGGAGAATCAAATTACAAACACGTAGGAAGAAACGGTAGGTCAAACAGACTAACGATTAGAAAGATACGGAAGTTTTCGTGTCATTAAGCGGCAAATGGAAAAGGCTGAATACAGGGACCACCGTAACTTACGGTGTCACCGTAAGTTACGGTGGAGTTGAACTCTTTACGGCAGTCTCCCCCCCGAGTTACGGTGGGGAAAGTCTTAAACAGAGACCACCGTAACTTACGGTGCCACCGTAAGTTACGGTGGAGGCAAACTTGAAATGAAATGTTTTGGATCAAGAGATTATCCTTGGGATTTCTTTCCATTATCATTTATCTTGATTGGTACCGTTATTTAAAGTATCAAAACTAACTGTTGAGTTGGTTTTGAACACAGGTGTATGCTGAGAGCCCGGATGAAGATCAAGCGTCAAGCTCGATGAGGAACCGAACACATGTTTAATAAAGCTTCCGCAACGTTGTTGTGTCGTTATTCTAAACGGCGAATTAAATCACATTATGTATATCGCTTAAATTATAAAAGTTTTTAACAAGCCCGTATTTTCATTATAATTGTGATTGTAATTACATGATTATGAGTTTAAATTATACGAAAAAAGTTAAATAATAACTAGGATGTTACAAGGGGCGACATAAGGGTTCACCACAAACCCTAGTTCATGCAGCTTTCCCTCAAATTGACGGTTCTAATCATCTCTAAATCAATTTTCAAGCACAAATTCGTGATCACCTCGTTGAAAGGATCATAAGGTATGCTAAATTATGTTGTTTTGATTCAACTCAGATTCCAAGTATATTATAAAAATTAGGGATGCGCGCTTGAAGGAAAAGCACTAAAGGTACGTAACTTCGGTTTCATTACATTATGCATAAACAATAATCTTAGAAATGTTAATGAAATTGTAGTGTCAATTGCGAGTTTGGTATGTCATAGAAGTAACGAAGTTCACTCGACAAACCAAACGGGTCAAAATAGTTAACTAGAAATGTTGGTTGATAATATTGTTTAATTAGTCATGTATGGAATGTAAATAAAGTGATGTAACTCACTAGATAAAGAAACAAGTTAAAATAATGGTCGAAATGGTAGTGTTCGAAGTGACTTAAACGTCACTCATTAAAGTTGAGTTATAAAAGCGTAAACCATGGAATGGACGTGATACGCTAAGATTGACAAGCCCGGAAATGGGTACTTATGGTTAGAAACCAATGTTGATGAATTATGTAAGTATGTAACTTGTTTCGTTACATTATGATAATTTGATATTGTAGTTATTCAAAGTTGGGTTTTAGAATAAGGATTTGTATTAGTTAAAGTGGTGATGATCACTACTTAACTGAACGGTCAAAACTAGATTAGAAAACGTTTGGTTATTGTTGAAATGGTGAATTCCATAAATCGACCAAATGGGTCAAATAAATGTGTGTTTAATCGATACTATGAAATTATTGAAAGATCCCTTGGCGATTGTAGATCATAAGAGCGTAAACCATGGAATTGGTAATGAAACGCCAATGATCGTAAGCCCCGGAAGATGGGTAAAATAAGCCTCGTGGTCATAAAAATATTGATGATAGTTTTAGTGCAAAACTAGACAGGTCGAACAAATATATTAGGGATTTATAGACTTTCCGCCCGTAAACCAAATTTTCGGTACGATAATTGTAATAGGCACGTCGGTAATTAAATTACAGACGTATAGGAAAAAGAATCACCTAAAACGGACCTACGGATCAAAAGTTATGGGCATTTGAAGTTAAAATTGGTGAATTTCAGAGCTGGCAGGAAATGCAGGTCAAAAACCTGCACTTGCTGGAAAATGGTTTCCCCCGCGCCACGCGACAGGATCCTTTGGATCTGGCGCGACACGCGGGAGTCCTCGCGACACGCGACAAGTCGAGGGAGTTCTGGCGTGACACGCGACAGGACCAAAACTGAAATTTTATTTTATTTTTGATGATTCGATACTAGAACTTGTTTGTATGCATTATATCAATGTCAAAACTAACTTTTTAAGTGGTTTTGACTCTAAGTAATGATGGGGTCTTTCCGGATGGCGATCAAGCATGTTTTGAAGAACCGAACACGCACTTTTGAAGCTTCCGCGTTAATTTAACTTTGTTAGACAATGTTGTGATGTAAACAATTTACTAAACGTGTTTCTAAATGTTTAAACTAGTTTAGTAATTAAACGGTATGTAGTTACCTTAAAACTTCAAATTGTGCACTTATGATGAAGTAAAGTATCTTTTTTTATAAAGTCACACTTATTTTCAATAATATCCGAGTAGTAATTAGACGGTTGTTACAAGTTGGTAATCAGAGATTCAGAGCCCAAGGTTGTCAACAAAGTGTTCGGTTCAAGCTTGATCAAGCATCCGGTAAGAGCTAATTGTTTTTAGTAGACTTAGTAAATATAGAAAAATAAATACGATTAGATGTGCATGGGAAGAGCGCGTAATATACTCAAACCCGGACAGTGCACCAAACATGAATGGTCTAAGCAAGTAGTGAACTTGGCTAAACAAAAGCGAAAGATGCAAATGATACAAAATGAAATGTTTAACAATTAATATAAACATCCATATTCAAGATGACTGATGAAGGCAACGATAATGATACAGTGCCGAAGGTCATCGAACGGATGAAAGAAATGTCCGGTGTAACCGAGAGCGAATTAGCATCTCAATTAACTGAAGAGATGGAAGCTAAAATTTCTGAGTAAGTCGGAAAGGCAATAGAAGCCAGTCTACCACAGTTCGCCGAGAGACTACAAACCACAATTTTGCTAGCAGTAGAGGATATGATAACCGAATTAAAAGATAGTCTCTCACAAGAAAAAGATGACGGGAGTGAGTCGGATATGGACCCAAGACCCGTAAAGAAATTAAAGCCTGATACACCGAAAGAGAAGACAAGGTCTTCCCACACGATAGCCGCGGAGGCTAAAGCTGAACCTGATGTTGTTCCAGGTATGCTTATTACAAATTTAATTTCACTATAAATTTTATCGAATACTAGTGTGAACAATAGTTGCATAGGGGCATACATGAGTAGTGAAACAGGCGAATTATGTGAAAGAAATATATATGCATAAGAAAATAAACAATGGTAAGCATGTGAAACCAAGGCAAAAGTAATCATGGTCAATATTTTCGTGCGAAGGAGTGCGCGAACACTCGAACCCGGGAACTTAATAAAGTGAATAACTGACGTATTGGGAAGGAGTCTAATAACACCCGAACCCGGAAATTTGCAATAAAAATAGATGACAAGGACAAGGTTATAGACTTGGCCAAACCAAATAAAATATGCAGAAACTTCGTTATATAAATAAACGATGTGAATAAATTTCATACAATGATATGGAATAATAAAACGAAACGAATTGATTCTGTTATGGTTACAATAGGATTAAGGTTAAAGATGAGAAATTACGACTCGGACCAAACATATCCTCGAGAAAGATGTCAAGTGAATGATACGTGTTATTCGCTACTATGAATAATAAAGTATCAATAAATGAAAATTTGGAAACTTGGGTATGGGTAACCATCCAAATAACACATTATTAATCAAACCTTTATGAGGAAGGATGATGATCACAGTGATGGATGTGATTATATAAAATATTAGTAAAATAAACGTTATGAAAGTATTAGAATAAGGATGGGTAAACCCCAAAAGCCGAATAACAATAGCAGTAGTTTTACCAAATAAAACTTGAGAAATGGGCCTTCGGGACATTAGCAAAAGAAATAGACCTAAGGGTCGCTAACAAAAGAAAGGCGGTGTTCGGATCAAATAAGTAAAATGCGTGATAATAAAGGTAAACGGAAGCCGGATAACGGGAGCGTATTATGGAACACCCCGTGTATTCGAATGTCAAAGTCAAAGTCAAAGTCCAAGTCAAGTTTGACTTCTTTGATTGTAAATAGTCTATTTTATGTTTAGTTGTATTATGTGGAGTAAGTGATGTTAATCAAATGAATCGAAGTAATCGAATGTTTAATCGACGCGAAACGCTTATCGACTGTGAATAGTAGGAAGTAACAATGCGATAAATTTAATCAATCAATAATCAAGTTAATCGAATCATCATCGAACTCGAAACTCGAATTATGCGAATCTGGTATTATATTACGTGTGTGTGTGCCTTATGTGTTACTTGTGCGTGCTTACTTTATGTTATGTGTGGTGAATCAATCGAACCGAAACTCGAAACTCAACCGAACTCAATCAAAATCGAAATCGAATATCGAATGTAGATGCTTGCATGTAGATATAGTAGTGGGACTGAAAGTAATTTGGTTAGGAACTCTATCGTATTCGTATTGCCTTCAATCGAAATCGAAATACCATAAATTGTCGCCTGAAATAACCAAAACAGGCTGTTGATCGATCAGGCTACCAGCCGATCGAACAGCCCAGCCGATCGGACGGACTGTCCGATCGAGCAGGCTGTCCGACCGGATGCATGGCCGATCGGCCAGCCCTTTCCTCTTTGGGAAGCCTATAAATAGGCCTGTCATTATCATTTTTTCCACTTTTGGAAACTCTCTGACCGGCCAGCTCGTGCTCCCCTTCTTTCCTCAGATTCTTCCGATTTCGGTAAGTTTTCATCCTAAATCTTGTACTTTCTTGATCAATGCATGCTCCTACACCTTTCTATCTTTCGAATCATGATTTCTAACCGTGAAATCGTCAAGATCTAAGCATTCTAGGGTGATGTCATCATGGTGTTCTTCAAGAACATCATGTTTTGGCCTCAACCCACCATGAATAGCTCGGATCTAACCGATTTCCACATAAACAAACAAAGATCTATTTTAGATCTAAACATTTGCATGATGTAAAGGATTGAAAGAATGATTTTCAACTTTCTTTCAACTCTTTTACACTCAATGCCTTCAAAACCGGTAGAAATGGAGCTTGAGCTAACTCGCAAATCATTTTAATGGTTGCACGGTTCAAGATCCGGATTCTATCTACGAGGTCTACCGATTTCGGGTTAAACTCTAAAGCTCTGTTTCGAACCGTTCACCGGCCGGACTAGGGTGATTCCTGTTCAAGCAGGGGAAACAAGTAAGAACGAAGGTTCCATGGTTTAGCTCGTTGTCAAAATATCTCGATAAAACAACAAACAATCAAAACAGCCAAGTGTTAGACGAACAGGCCGACCAGGTCAGGATGCTGACCGATCGAACAAGGTGTTCGATCGAACAGCCCAACCGATCGGACATGTCAGCCGATCGACCAGGCCAGCCGATCAGCTAGCAAGTGGTCCCACACTTTGACAATTTCATGAAGTATAGTATTGAACGAGGTGATGTTCGATCGAACGAGCTACTTGATAACATTACTCATCGGATCATGAGATACTATGCTTCAACCCTTAATCGATTTTACAACTCGTTCATAGTATGGAGTGTCACTCGATCGAACATGCTGATCGATCAGGTGACACCTAGCTGAGGACCTACTACCAAAGTGTCTAACCGATCGGTTAAGCCGGCCGATCGAACGGATCGTTCGATCGATCGACCTGAAAGGTAAGAACACTTCAATGTTCTCAAATACTACAACGAAAACTTCAAAAGGTCAAACCATCACACACAAACACATCCTAATCAAGGGAAGAAACAATCCACTCGAACAGTCCAGCCGATCGAGCCTACCGGCCGATCGAACAGAGTGTCCAAACGGACTTTCAAACCGAACGAACAACCCGCTCGATCGAACCTGCAGTTCGATCAACCAGGTTGTTCGACCCATTCACATTGTTTCCATTTTACGCGTTGCTCATCGTTATGCTATCGAACTATTCAGGCTAACCCTACTCTCAAGCGCTCCCTTCAATCTATAAATCAAATCGCTGTGAGTATACTCGAACCCTTTTTGCTTTAGCACTTTTGGGTGTTACATACGTTACTTATCAAAATCACAATCGATCACACTACTCAATACTTTATGCGCTAACCGTTTTGCATGTATTACGTGACTAAATGAATGCTTGTTGTTATGTTTACACGTGGAATGCTGTCTACCTGCCTTAACGACGTAGTACTATAGTTTGGACTCAGCACCCGTTCACACGGGGGTTGTTAAGGACAATTACTTGCATGGATTACGGTGGTAATCATGTATTGCGAACTGTCTCGGACAGTCAACCCGCAGTCATTGGTATCGAAAGATCCATGTCGATAATTAACATGCTTCGTTTTCCTCTGTGTACGTGCCGGTTATGCGTAAACTATTTCGAACCCTATATGCTATATCAAACTTGTATGCTCACCTTTACATTATATGTATTGACTTTATTTTAACGTATGTGACAGGTGTTTAAGATGCATTCGTGCTAGGGAAGCGAGGCTAGAATAAAGCGTCTAGAGCCCCCAACAAATAGTTGTCTGTCTTGGTCAAGATAGGGGTCTTTAGAAGCAAACAAACAATATTTATGTTATTTATTTAAATCTGAGTTGTTGGAACAGAATTACTTGACTAGTTGTTATCTGTGATAATTGATTGTATTATTTGGGATACGATATGGGACGTATCATTTAATTGAATAGTATTAATAGTTGTTGTGGAAACTTCTGGACAATCTGTTTCGCTCAGTGCCATGCCCCGATGATTCCGCCATCGGTTGGGGTGTGACATATTACATTAAGGTAATGAGCCCAAGGGAAGGGATAAGAATCAAGGTAATTAAAATTATAAACTAACAAACAAGAGTGTTAAGGCACAAGGATAAAGTTGACTATTATAAGTAATAAAGTTCATCAGAACAAGTCAAACAAAATAAATGGAAGAATTAAGGAATTGGTGAAATAAAGGCGACGGGTTACGCTAATACCACCGAATAAATCAAAACGAAATCTTAATGCATGTCGGAATGATGACTCTAATAATGACTTCGGTAAAATAACCGATAGGTGGGTAGGACTACGGATATATGCGTAAACCAAGAGACGATGACGCATATTAAAAGTCAAAAGACTCGGATTAAGAGCTATAACTAAAAGACGACGAAATTTCGCAAAACAGAAATTTCGATAGTTATGTTCAACTATTGCAATGTCGGTCGGGCTGAATGAAGTATAATACCTAATATTTCAAGTAAGCGCAAAACGAATAATGGAAGTGCGAAATATTACTGAATCTGTGTGATAGGTCGTAAAAGAGTATGGAAAGGAAAATGCAAACCAATAAAACCGGAGTGTTAAAAACATTAAGATAAAGAACCCGGGTAACGGGTTGAAAGGAATATGGGCGTAAATCGAATGACGGTATGAGCGAAACAAACCGACGCGCAAGGGACATAAGAAGTCATAGAGCTGGAAAGATAATCCGAAAGAAAGCGGGTGTAGCCTTGGACTATGGTCGAATCAATAAAATTCGAAAATAAATTAATTTTAGGCTTGAGAAGGGTGCCATGACACCAGAAATGTATTTCTAAGCAAACGAAAATTTTACAAGCAAAGATGATCTGCGGGATCGTCATAACCTTTGGAATTATAAACAGGGTAAGGGTTTAAAGGACTAAATAAATCTGGCATCAGCAATAGAAGGAAATGAACCAAAATGGGATGAAAGCCTAAGAAATAACCTACGAGGCTAAGCAAAAGAACCTTCGGGACACTCGGGGTATAGTAAGAGGGCTGGATACGACTTCCTGCGTAATAAAATAGCGGATAAGAATAAATCCTTGTCGTCAATTCTCGGATATGGATAATTGACATAAGTAAAAAGAGATAAACGTTAAACAGAAATTCAGTGTTAGCGAGGAACAAAGTTTAACAAAAATGAATGCTATGAGACAAGTTAGAAAACAGTTAATAATAAAGGACATAGGTCTTAACACCAACGGGTGTAAGACGATATATTAGGAAGAAGATATTGATAACGAAAAGATTATCAAAACTTAAACACGAAGTGATACGATCACGATTAAGAAAAGTGATATAGAATATAGTCATGCCGTAACATGAGTTATGGGATTGAAGATCATAAACTTACTTAAGTTCGACTATGGGAAAGAGGGGTAGACCCGAAATTAACAGGACATTAAGTGATGGTGACAAATCAGTCAAGTTGATGGGCCCGTTCGAAGTCAGACTAGTGGTGGGTTTTATGCAAAATCCTTGTCAATATAGAGTTAGCATAAAGTAAACATGTGGGCAAGCTCATACTATTGGGTGGTCAAATGACAATTGGGACAAATAGGTGATAAAATAAGAAACACGAGACACAAGATAAAGTCCATGAGGACTTACATGCGGAAAATGCATGCGTGAAGGCAAATGACAACTTTTGACTGAAAGAAATAAGGCATAAAAAATGAAACTAAAGTAGTTTGGTCCAAACCAAAGAACTACTTAACGAAGGTTTCGGGGACGAAACCTCTTTAAGGGGGGTAGACTTGTAACGCCGCGAAAATATAAACTTTATATTAGAATTATAAAGTATAAAATAAACAAGAATAAGCTAACTAGGAAATAAATAACCCAGTTAGTTATGAGTCTTGTGATAACATGTAAGTGGGTTAAAATACCTAAAATAAGAACCAAGTGATTGTTGAGGGACTAAACTTGTTAAATTAGAAACTTAAAACAATAAAACAAAATAAATCACACCAAACACACAAAAAGGAGTGTGTCTGGTCGATCCAAACCCAATGGCGACATAAGGGTTCCCCACAAACCCTAGTTCATGCAGCTTTCCCTCGAATTGAAGGTTCTAATCATCTCTAAATCAATTTTCAAACACAAATTCGTGATCACCTCGTTGAAGGGATCATAAGGTATGCTAAATTATGTTGTTTTGATTCAACTCAGATTCCAAGTATATTATAAAAATTGAAAATTGGAGCTTGATTAGGGATGTTTAGATGAAACTTGTAATAAAAACAAGTTTAGATGTAAACCCTAGCTAATAATTTGTGAAATTGGTGCTCAAACTATGAATATTCATGTTTACCCATTTATGTGTTAAATGGGTTTTGTAAAAAGATGATGAACACTAGAATTATGATTATTAATCTAGTATTATTTGAGCTCCATGAAATAAGTCTAGGTGTTGATATAGAACTAGACATTTGAATTTGTGAAAAATGCTCAAAATTGGCTAAATGACTAGTTATGAAACTTGGTTATTGATTTAGCAAAACTATGCCCTTTAGGTGTTTGTTTGTTACGCCCTAACACGTTTTACCTTAAAATGACGCAGCGGAAAAGAGCTTTAAAATTTCTTTCCTTATTAATGACATTACTTTCGAGAAGGTTCCAAAAGCTAAAATGTTAAACGTTCTATAAAAGAATTCACAACATTCATACTAAAATTTACATTTCTAGACGTTATATATTTCAACTATATGATCGATCTATCCGTGCAATCCTTGCTCTTGACTCGAACTACGTCCGCTTCACTTCCTAAGTAGCAGAAGAAGTCCGTGTATCACCTGTGGGCATCACATACAACTTAGCCATTAGTCAACGACAACATCATATAACATTAATCTCATATAATTAAGGATTGAATAACGTTTGACAATTTAACATTAGTTCATCCAACTATCCTTACTCATCCTCTTATTCCGGGTTGGGCTTAAATTTCGTAAGAATCCGATGTACTCGTTCCTGCATTACATACCAACCTCAAACGCATAATTAGTAACGTTAAAACTCTACGTATTTAAATCATGCACACGTACCATCTTACATGCATACATACTCCTCTACATACATACATACATACTCCTCTACATACATACATATATACCTTTCTTACAACTTTACATATGTGCATACACTCATACATGTCTTTACACATACATACATACACAACCACATACGGCATATCTTTCCTACATTCTTATATAATCATACAATATTTACATGGGACTTAGACTTAGATTTATAGCCCATAGACATCTAAGGAACCATCAAAATCATGTTTGGAAAGTTCACCGTAGTCCACGGATAACAAACTGAAGCCTACGATACATAAATCAACTTAAATAACAAATTTTTAGGTTTTTGAACTTGGGGAGGGCGTCGCGACGGCCCTTGCAATTACCCGTAGCCAAAAATCCCCGTAGACAGTCAAATAACCCGTCAGCCAAAAATTCACTTTCTGGAGCCCGTCGGCGACGCCCCCATACCCGTCGGCGACGCCCTCTAGAATTTGCAGTTTTCTGCAGTTCCGTTTCGTCGTCCGTACGCACTAAAACGCGCATAACTTTTGAACCGTTTACCCGTTTAACCTCCCGTTTCTTCCTACATGCTTGTAAATTCACATTCTATCATATTAACTTAAAATCCTACCTCCGGATTAAGGAAATTCTTAACTTACATGCATTCGACATATTATCATTTTCTAACTATTTGACCCGTTCGTGCATTTATCAACATAATCTGTTTATTTGACCTCAATCTCATATGAACTTTAATAATTTCATTGGCACCTATCATAAAAGATTAAATTCTCGGACGTCTTGCATCCTCTTAACCCATTTTCGCTCAAAGGCTTATTTTTGACCCGTTATGGGTATTTGCGCATTAAGTGGACTATGACATACAAAACCCTATACTTCGCTTTCATACTTGTCCAAGACATTACTCTAATCGAATAGCTCGTTTCCAAATGACTTCTAAGGTCGTTTGCCCGATATACCTATCAAGGGCATTTTAGTCAACTATGCTCTATCCTTAATAACAAAGGAATCCCTTACATAAGTAACCAATTCCACTACTTAGCTACAATTTCTTAATCACACCTACCTTGCTCGGATCAAAACTAAGATCCGTTTAATACTTCATTGACATCATACAATTCATTCCTATTTGACCTCAATTATCACATATAATTAGATTGCATATAACATTACAAAAACAACTAAGAAGTGATTACGGAATCACTTACCTTGTGCATCCGTGTTCATACACGCTTCCTTGCCTCATCTTGACCCGTTAGCCTTCCATGCTTGGTCCATGCTAGTGTGGTTCCTATTCTTTCATGCCGTCATGCCATAATAATGTTAGTATTCATGCTCATTCATATTAACACACATTTTCCAACTCTTATCTACATTGACTTTCACTAACACGCATACGACATGATTTGTCAACCACATAGTTCAATATCTTTGAAATCCAATTTCGTTATAACACATAACACATAATTGATCTAATACATATTCCATGATCTCTCGATTCTTATATTTCTGTCAAAATGCCTAACCATGCTATAAATTCTCTGTTGACTTTCAGAAAGTCAACCTTCTAGCATATAACTTCCAATTTCGAACACGCATTTATGTTGATATAATAGACCATATTAATGACATCATATTAATTTCATACATAATGTTGTATAACACATACAACTACATGATCACCTAGTCACATACACCATATACACAACCAATTTACACATACTTATGCTTTCATAACTCTACATTCGACAACCGCATTGTTCAACATTCACTTAATCAAAATTATCATTTTACATACGTACACGACATAACTCCAACATTATCACTTATCAATAAACTATTCATTTCACATTCGTACACATTCACTCTTAATCACCATAAATCAAGCGCATCAATTACATGGCGAGCATCACACCATTGAAGCATAAGGTACAAGTTCCTAATGCACAATTTTACCAAACCATACATTCAAATCCGAATTCTCATATGGACTCCACCTTAAGCACACTTAACTTATTATTTTGCTAACGGCTACACCATAAGCACCTTCTATACATACTTACCCACAACTTTCATACAATTTCACAATTTTGCTCTCTTAGGCATTTCATCGAACACTTGGCGGGTGTACTACTAACAAAACATTATGTACAAGCATTCTTTGCATATTCTTACTAGTTCATATCAAGATCTTCAAATTCCCCTAACCTCACCTAACTTTCATCCTAGATCAAGGTCATTAACAATAATCCACAATATCCAACTTCATATATATCAAAACTATATTTGGTTTAGCACATGCAACATCATCATCTTCATAACATTACTTCTACAAGTGGGTTTTTCACAAAAACCTCAAATAGCATCAAAATCGTGTATAATTCGCATTCCATACGATAACCTTAACATATAATCATGCTCAATTTCACACAATTTCGAGGATTGATCATCACCCAATTCATACAAACATCATCAAATCCAAAATTACAACTTACCATGTATTTGTTAGGGCTAGATGACCAAGAAATCATTGACATGCATGAGTACAACTACGATTAGGGCTTCAATTGGCTGAATTTCTTGAACTCAATTGAAGGAGAAGGGTTTCTCCTTTCTTGCCTTCTGTTCGCGACCCACAAGACCCAGAATTGGGTTTTTTTTCCTTTTCCCCCCATGTTTTTAATTAAAACATCTTTCCACTTGCCCCTTTTTAACCCCTATAGTTTGTTCATTATCTTGTTTGGTCACAAAGAAATTCATTCTTTGTTATTGAAGTTACATTTTAACTAAACTAAATAACTTGGTTACCTCATATTAAGCTTTAGCACGAGGGATCAAGTTATCAAATTTAAATTCGGATTTTGGGGCGTTACATTGTTGAAATGCCTAAAAGAAAACTAGATGTTGAAATTTTGAGTAAAAACGCATTTTGAATGTTATGGTGAATTATACGTTATATGAAATAATACGAGTTCTAAACAAGTCATTGATTGAACTCTATAGGCAAAGGAATTGAATCTTCAAACGGACGAGCTGGAGTTGATGCGCGCTTGAAGGAAAAGAACTAAAGGTACGTAACTTCGGTTTCGTTACATTATGCATAAACAATAGTCTTAAAAATTTTAATGAAATTGTAGTGTCAATTGCGAGTTTGGTATGTCATGGAAGTGACGAAGTTCACTCGACAAACCAAACGGGTCAAAATAGTTAACTAGAAATGTTGGTTGATAATATTGTTTAATTAGTCATGTATGGAATGTAAATAAAGTGATGTAACTCACTAGATAAAGAAACAGGTTAAAATAATGGTCGAAATGGTAGTGTTCGAAGTGACTTAAACGTCACTCATTAAAGTTGAGTTATAAAAGCGTAAACCATGGAATGGACGTGATACACTAAGATTGACAAGCCCGGAAATGGGTACTTATGGTTAGAAACCAATGTTGATGAATTATGTAAGTATGTAACTTGTTTCGTTACATTATGATAATTTGATATTGTAGTTATTTAAAGTTGGGTTTTAGAATAAGGATTTGTATTAGTTAAAGTGGTGGTGATGATCACTACTTAGTTGAACGGTCAAAACTAGATTAGAAACCATAAATCGGCCAAACGGGTCAAATAAATGTGTGTTTAATCGATACTATGAAATTATTGAAAGATTCCTTGGCGATTGTAGATCATAAGAGCGTAAACCATGGAATTGGTAATGAAACGCCAATGATCGTAAGCCCCGGAAGATGGGTAAAATAAGCCTCGTGGTCATAAAAATATTGATGATAGTTTTAGTGCAAAACTAGACGGGTCGAACAAATATATTAGGGATTTATAGACTTTCAGCCCGTAAACCAAATTTTCGGTACGATAATTGTAATAGAAACGTCGGTAATTAAATTACAGATGTATAGGAAAAAGAATCACCTAAAACGGACCTACGGATCAAAAGTTGTGGGCATTTGAAGTTAAAATTGGTGAATTTCGGAGCTGGTAGGAAATGCAGGTCAAAAACCTGCACTTTGTGGATAATGGTTTCCCCCGCGCCACGCGACAGGATCCTTTGGATCTGACGCGACACGCGGGAGTCCTCGCGACACGCGACAAGTCGAGGGAGTTCTGGCGCAACACGCGACAGGACTAAAACTGAAATTTTATTTTATTTTATTTTTGATGATTCGATACTAGAACTTGTTTGTATGCATTATATCAATGTCAAAACTAACTTTTTAAGTGGTTTTGACTCTAGGTAATGACGGGGTCTTTCCGGATGGCGATCAAGCATGTTTTGAAGAACCCAACACGCACTTTTGAAGCTTCCGCGTTAATTTAACTTTGTTAGACAATGTTGTGATGTAAACAATTTACTAAACGTGTTTTTAAATGTTTAAACTAGTTTAGTAATTAATCGGTATGTAGTTACCTTAAAACTTCAAATTTTGCACTTATGATGAAGTAAAGTATCTTTTTTTATAAAGTCACGCTTATTTTCAATAATATCCGAGTAGTAATTAGACGGTTGTTACACAACCTGATGCATTTTCACGTGCGATCAAATGGCTCAAGAAACTATTGATAATCAAAGACGATAATATGAACCAAAGGTTCCAAGAACAATGTCCTTTTCGATAAAATTCAATCAAAAATAACAATAAACCCTAGACCCTAATTTATAACTCCCACTCATAAAAATATTAGGAAACCAAATCACATAAAATAGGAAATTCAAAATTCAAATAAATAAAAGTTAAGATTGATGCTCCTGCATCATATGCATTTGAATTTTGAATATCCTATTTTATGTGATTTAGTTTCCTAATATTTTTATGAGTGAGAGTTATAAATTAGGTTTAGGGTTTATTGTTATTCAGTTTTTTGATTGAATTTTATTGAAAAGGACATTGTTCTTGGAACCTTTGGTTTATATTATCGTCTTTGATTATCAATAGTTTCTTGAGTCATTTGATCGCACGCGAAACTGCATCACAACCCAAACCCCATATCCCACGATCTAATGTTACACGTCGTGTCAAAAATTGTCAAGCCTACGCGTATATAACAAACAATGCAAATATTGAAACAAGCAAAAAAATAATTTACACTCACACTCAATACACGTTAGGGTTTAATAAAATTGTAAAGACTAAGGAGGTCATGCCTCGTGTACCTAGCCGATACGATCCCTAAATCATGCACACAAAGTCAATAAAAGAAAGCATATTGTTTTGGACTTTATCGATTACATGATTAGGAACGTTACTTGTTAAAGTACTGAAATATGCAACCACCCCATCTACATTCAACCATCTCACCTTGTCCTACACTTAAAATCCCTTATAAATTGAAGTAAATCATCATCATCATCAATTCATCATAATCATTACAATACAAATACCATACATTTAGGGGCATAAAATGAGATACGTGAAGCTTCACAAGGGCAAGGTTGAGGAAAATGAGCATGACTTTGAGGTGGAAAACAAGCGCGCATCGAATGATGACCAAAGAGTGAAACGACTGGTAGGAGCGATGCAAAAGATCCTGACCACGTACAAGGATCGACAGTGGGATTTGGCTCGTAATGTTAGGTGGAGTCATCGTCTTGCTATACCTATAGATGGGTTAGGCCAGCATATGTCGCCGGTGGAGTACCGTACTATCCTTAAATATCGCCTCATGATTCCTTTATTCCCGGTTGATGAGGTATGCCCTGTTTGTCATAAGGCGTGTTTGGATTCTTTTGGTGAGCATGCAGTTCATTGTAGAGAGCTCCCGGGGTTCAAATACCGACATGATTTGGTTAGGGATGTCCTTTTTGACATATTCAGGTGCGCTGGTATTTCTGCTAAGAAAGAGGCACCCGTTAATTTCTTAACAGACCCGTTGGAAGGGAGATCTACCCTTCGACCAGCCGACATTCTGGTCTTTGGATGGGTAGGAGGAAAACACGCATGTGTGGATCTAACAGGGGTTTCCCCGCTTGTGGGCTTAGGGAGTAGTGCTTTCACAGTGGGTCAGGCTGCTTTAAAGGCTGCTTCGGGTAAAGTGATCAAGCATGAGAAAGCGTGCCTTGACAACCAGCACGTGTTTATCCCATTTGCTTTTGATACTTTTGGTTTTCTGGCGCCAGAGGCTGTGGACCTACTTAGTCGAGTTCAAAGGGTCATGCATAGTAATGTTATGACCCCGAGATCTATGGACGTAGTTTTTAAAAGGCTTAGTTTTGCTATTCAAAAAGGGGTAGCGGCGCAGCTTGTTGCCCGTTTACCAACTATCTCGATGTAAATTATTATACGTTAAAAAAAAATAATTTGTTATTCCGAAAAGAAACAATGGTTAGATTTTGTGAAGGAACTCATGTTTCACTTTGTGGGCTTAATGTGATCTCCAAGTGCATGTATGAGCTTGATGGTACAAGTTATGAAAAGAATCATGAGCTATATATAAATATTAGTATGTTATAAAAGAACTGGCAATGAATCAACTTTTCATCTTTATGAATGATGAGTTGATTCAACGAGCAGAAATAAGTATTTGTAATATGTTTTTAGTAGTTCTTTTGTGATTAATATATGCAGGTAAAAGACGTGTTAACTGTTGATTTGATATTCTTGTAAATACCAAATGTGTATTTAACAAGAACTTCTTAGTCAGAGGGTCATCACAAGGTTTTCTTCTCTTCGATTACAATTAAGGATCCAACTCATGATTTTCTTAGAGAAATTCTCCTTTTATATATTAAAAAATTGACAAATCCTGGTTCCGCCCCTGTGTTTACGAGTCTCATTAATTTTTTGTAACAGTTTGAAACGGTTTTGAGTCAACACAATCGGCTTTGAAATCCGGTTCGTGTGGACACATTTTGTAGGTAGTAGCAACGACAATGGCGGTTGTGGCGGCCGCGATAGTCACAATGATGGTGTCGGGTGTTACTAGTAGGCAGTGACGGCAGACCCTGTCTGGAACAGAGGGTGGTGGTCACTGGCTTGAACCCATTCTAAGTCATAAGAGTAACCAAAATATTTTGGGTTTTGGATATTACACATACCCAAAAAAAAAAAAAAGTTCTTACACATAAACGACAAAGAAAGACGAATTACAATCCAACCCTCTTATCTTTTAGTTTTTTTGGGGCTTTTGGATAAGTAGATGCCTAACCACATAAAATTAACATTATCTAATTTTAATGGGATAATATTAACACTTTTAAACAAAAAATTAGGGGAGCCTGCCCCCCTATTGTCCCTTATATGTTCTTCACATGATGAAAAGTTGCAAAAGTTAATGACCAATTAAAATCATATATAAATATTGTTTCAAAGTAGTTGGATTTAAATTAAAGATTACAAAATAAAGGTTATTGTTGATTAAAATGTTTGGTGTTCTAGAGAAAGAAAGTGTGGAAAATGAAGAAGGGTAAATTCATAAAAATATAAACAGAAGTAACTAAAGGAAAAATATATATATTACAACAATGTTGTGGCAAATAACTATAGGTTCATAATCATAATCTATCCTGATAATGTCACAAGTATAAAACCACACCAAAATGATACAAGGACTGATAGATCAACCCACACTAAATCAAGGTTGATAATCAAGAGATAGATCTCACAAAAAATGCACAAAAGTCTCATGGTCGATTAGTGGATCGACAACAGAAGCCCTGTTCCAGCCGTGCTCAAAATCAACGCAAAGAATCACACGGACGCACCACGATCAATATGAGACGGTGTCGTGGATTGATCGTACTACATTTTATCTGGCTCGGTTTAAAAAAAATATATAAGGAAACACATATAAAAATAAGCACGCCGCACAAGTATATCCTAAATTTAAAAAAAAAATCATTGTATCTAAAAAGTTATGATCATCCGATGGACAAACAAAACAACGATAACTGGAGATAGGTAGAAAGCATATGGGCAATGCCACCATTTGATCATCAATATACTTGAAAGATTTTTCTTATACAATGAATCTACTATGAAATGCACAAGCACGACAGATGATCGATGACTCAAGACAGAGGAAATAATATATCAAGTGAGAGCGCATGATTGATATACCAAAGAGTCTATGGTGGAAAGATCACTTGACAATGTCTTGTATAAAATAAACAAAGTTTTTATAAATACAAAATGTTTTTAAAACAATAGTCTTACAAATATAAATGAAGTTTTATAAAACCGGATGCATACAAATATGTCTTAAGACTTTGAATATTATTACAAAGCCAAAACATATATAAAAAGCAGGACTTTAAATGTTTTTCTATAACAAACCAAAGTTTTTATTCTTTTATAAAAACAAGTTAAACAATCATGAAATGATTTATTTTCAACTCATTTGACCTGTATAGATATTTAGATCCTTATTTTTTTACATGTCCATGTCTTTGTCACTTTAAATTTTTTAATACGAATTAATTATTTTGAAAAGGAATATAAAAAATATTAGTTCAAGCCTAGAATTTCCGCCATAACCGGCCGAACCTGACATCAACACCCCTAACTGATATGACCCAATTTTGTTTTCCCTTTTCATTGTTACTTGTTTCCCAATAAGATTTACCACCCATCGTAATACGGCGGGGTATCGAATAACACCAATGCCAATGACAACCAATACTGAAGTTATGGTGTGCTAGTGCGAAGAAATTAGACTGCAACGTAAAACATAGAAAATAATAATTAAGTCGATTTAGTACCCCACGCGTTATGACGAACTTGTCAAATGGGAAAAAAATAGACAACGTAAGAACGTTAAACCACACACGCATGTTGAGCCGTGTTAACTCGTGAAATCTAATACGAAACGTAAAAACGTTGAACCACACACGCACGTTACGCCATGTTAACTCGCAAAATTTAAAACAAAACGTAAAACGAAAAATCTTAAGAAATATGAAAAGTGTGGGAGACCAAAGCTGAAAGTAAAAAAGTTTTGAGGTTAAATTGCACAAGATGAAAACTTTTAGGTTAAAAAGTAAAAGATCAAATAGATTTGGGTTAAAAGTGTAATATTATTTTTTTTTTATTTTTCAAACACTCTAAAAAGCATTTGAGTACAGCACCTCTGTGCCCAAATATATTGTTAATTTATAGTTCGTTAATGGGAGTGGCGAAACTTGACATTTTCGACCGATGGACGGAAGTCACCGGACCTAACATTTTCTATTAAACTCGGGGGTCGAAAACGTATATACCCAAAAAATTCTATACGAAAACTACATACTCTCCACTGCTGAACGAAATGTTCGGGGGGTCGGCCGCCCCCTCCCGCCCCTTAAAAGCTTCGCGCATTACATATAATATTAGCCCACCGCAGCCCATAATTTTTGTTTAAAAGTACAAATGAACCCATATAGAGTGTGGGGGTCAAGATTGACTGTTGATTACCCATAGATGTACCCACAAGTACACACACATAGGACAGCCCCTTAAGTAAATTAAAGACAGTACATTATTGACTCCATCACTCATTAATACAAAGTGCTCATTAACTAATCAAACACAAAAAAGAACACATATTAATGTAACAAAGTTATGATATTCACCTTCTTAAATGTTTTGTATGATATCAATGAAAAAAATCTCCCCTAAGAATTTGACAGAACTACTCATAACAAACCTTAAATATAGATCATAAAAGTTTTAACAATAACTTTCTCTTCGTGTACCTAATCAATTGCGCGTATTGGTTCCTGTTTTAGGGGGAGATAGTCTGTTCTTTGACCATTCTTCCAAGGCCTTGCGGTGCAGAGAATTCATCCGAATATACGGTCGTTTTTCTTTAATTAACTTCTCAGCGTTTTTCCAGTCATCAACCACGCCCAAAGCTACCAATAAAGCACACGTCACCGCCACACTTCTTCCATGACCTGCATAAATCATCATATATTAAATGTGTATCACTACCATAGTTATTAAAGCGAGCGCCCAGGGGCAAATAAAGCCCCGGGCCCAACAAATCGCTCTGAGTGCGCCTCGCGCCATTAATAACTATGGTTCATGTCATAGTTATTAAAGCGAGCGCCTAGGCGCAAATAAAGCCCCGGGCCCAACAAATCGCCCTGAGTGCGCCTCACGCCTTTAATAACTATGATCACTACGCAACTAAAACTGTATCACTTCTACAAGATTTAGTAAACTGATGCAGACTTGACTAACAAATTAACAATCACACATATGCAGTCAAAGAAATTACACAATTATCTTTCTACTGTATGTAGTCAAAGGCGCTCGCCCAGGCACAACCGAACGCAGCAATAACGCATTGAGTCCATTATAGAGCATAGACGCAAATTCAGGCCAAATTTTGCAAAAATCGATCCGAAACAACTAAAACGAGTCTGAAACATCTAAAAATGGTCTGGAACCAGTCTAAACAGCTAAAGATTATTTATACCATGTCTTGCCTAAAAAAGCCTCCGCCATTTTAAGCACCTTGTGCCCAAGCGACAGATGCATTGGGCCTTGAATGCGTCTAGCGCCTTCAACTACCTAGTTTCAAGCATGTCTAAAACAAATGCAACTTCTTCATTTTCTTCAAGATTTCGGGCCAAATTTTGCAAAAATCGGTCTAAAACTGGTCTTAAACATCTAAAAATGGCCTAAAACATGTCTAAAAACAGCTAAAAATGCTCTGCTTATACCGTGCGCCTTGTTTAAAAAAAACCTTGTTTTTAAGCGCCTAGGCGACATAGTCACCCTTTGTACCTTTAACTACCTAGTTTCTAGACTCTAGTACTAGTAACGTACGTCTAAAATTAATGCACAATCTTCATTTACTGCAAGATTTCGGTGCACGTGTGGAGAGTAACAGTTAAAAAAAACAAGCTATCAACTACGAATCTATGTTACTTTTATAATAAATTAACAACACATTCAAGAATCAAGACAGTCATGCAACACACACACACACATATAGGGACAGGATCATAAGAAAACTAGAAAACTCAATATCGGACACGTGTAGTACCACATGTTGCATATATGCAATAAACAATATAATGCGCAATACTACATACATGCAATATATCATAATACGGCGGCATATATATGATATATGTAGTACTGCGCATTATGTCGTATACTGCGCATATGCAATACATATACTACTACAAAGATGAATTATATATTATTACACATGTCCTGTATTGAGTATTCTAGTTTTCTTACGAATAAGCGTATTCTCATTATACAATAACAGCATATATTATATACGAAGCGAGAATCGATTACCATAAGCGCAATGAACGAAAACCGGAATATTCTGAGCCTTCTTCCTACAAGCCCACCTAACAGCAGATTCAATACCCCCAGGATCAGGAGACCTAGTATCCCAAGTAGGAACACACAAATACCCATTCCCAGAAACCCTAAAAACCCTAGGCAATTCACACGTGCAATCCACCACCGCAGGTTTCCCCGGCGGCATCTTTTCCGGCGACGATGGCCACCCACCAACATACACCCCATCAACCACCTCACTGTACGGATCTTCTCTACTTTTTAATCTTCGAAGAGCTGAAAAAAACCGCACAAAATATAGATAGGGGCTGAACATGATTAGCGACCAAATTGGGAAGGATCCGTCGGTGTTTTTGCCGAGTAGCATGGGGAGATTGATTGAGGGGTGTGAAGCAAGGGCTACGAGAAGGGAGACGAGTGATGCGTATAGGAATGGGATTGAGAGGAGTGTGAAGCCTAGGGTTCGGAGATATGCGAATATTAGGAAAAGGGTTAGGGATTTGAACCCGATTAGGATGGATAGTCCGACTCCCATGGCTGCTGGTGGTGGGCGTGGAAATGGAGGAGAGATTACGAAGGGGCTTGGGGGATTTGATGGAGGTTGATGATGAAGAACATATAGGAGATTTGAGATGCTTCACAACTTTGACATTTATTTAAACATTACAAAGAACCAACATGTTTATGCATATATGACTTGTAAATTATAAAGAACCAACATGTTTATGCATATATGACTTGTAACATTGGTTTAGGGTGTTTTTCAAAAAAAATTGAAATTTTCCTTTTTAACCCTAAAGTTTTAATCTTTGACAATTTAAGTTTAAAATTTTAATATTTGTTTCCTTTTTAACCCTAAAGTTTTAATATTTGACAATTTAAGTTTAAAGTTTCAATTTTGGTAATTTAACCCCTTTTGATTAATTTGATTTTTCACTTCTAATTCAAAAGTTCCCATCTTATACAATTTAACCACTTTGATTAATTTGATTTTTCACTTCTATTCAAAAGTTTCCATCTTTTGCGATTTAACCATTTTGTTTTTTTTGTTTTTTTTTTTTTACTTGTGTGTTGTAATCTTGGCTTTGAGGGTTTTTCAAAGAAAAAATGGTTATGCATATGGTTTTTGTAACCTTGGCTTTGGGTTTTTTTTTAAATTGATTTTTTACTTTTCACCCAAAAGTATTTCATAAATCACTTTTAACCCAAAACTATTTGTTTTCTTACTTAAACACAAAACTTTTTAATCTATCCTCACAACTTTTTTTACTTTCAACTTTGGTCCTTTATAGTTTTCATTTTCCGCAAAATTTTCGCTTTATGCTTCGTTCTAAATTTTGTGACTTAACACATCGCAACATGCGTCTTTGGTTTAACGTTTTTACGTTTCGTTCTAAATTTTGCGAGTTAACATGACGCAACGTGCGTGCATGTGTGGGTAAACGTTTTTACATCGTCTATTTTTTTCCCGCTTGATAGGTTCAACATAACGTGCGCGTCCTAAATCGACTTAGTTATAACTAAAGAATCCCCGCCGCATTGCGGCGGGTTGTATTTCTAGTTGGAAAAAAAAGTAAATAATTTTTTTTTATTCATTTCTTAGGTTAAAAAGAATCATTTGTATTTGATATTTACACTTTAATCATTGATCAAAATAAAATATTTTTCTAGTGTAGAGGTTTTTAACCCGTAAAATATCATTATTATTACCGTATAGAGAGTCATGATGTTTTCTCTGTGTTTTTCTGTGTCTTACATCAACGTTATCTTAACATTCTTTCCATTTCGAACGGAGTCGTCCCACTAAAAATATATATGTGTGTGTGAGAGAGAGAGAGTGCGCGCTTAGGTGATAATTCGTGAGTATTCACCAATTTGTGAAGGTTTTTTTATGCAGGAGGGGAAAACGGTGTTCCTGGTTAGGGCCATTTTTCCCTGGGTCCCACTTTGCATGCTCTTATATACTGTATTATTTGGGGTTTCTCAAAATAACTTACGTCTATTACTATTACATGAACGAGTAAAATTCTACCAATCTGACATTGTTCTTATTAGGCATAATTTACCCTGGCTCAAACAAAGGTTCACTAATCGATTTATCAAGGTGCAATACCAGTAAAGTTGACCCAATTTAGTCGGATGATCACCTGTTAGGTATAATTTACATTGGCTTACTCCTCTCGGCCAATTAGAACATGTCATCTTAAAAAAAATTATATCTCGGCCACTTAGAACATGTCATCTTAAAAAAAAATTATATAATGAAACTTTCTCAATGTCAATTTTGCTATGTTCAACATTTTATGCGTGTATATTTTTTTAATCTTCTCAAATTTGTTTTCCTTTCAAAAGTCTTAGAATGACAGCAATTATTTTTTTTGGTGACATTTAATTTGGTCACCTAACATTGTCGAGTTTGGTTAAAATAAGATTCTCCGGATGAAATGATTTATATTTATAAAGTCGAAAATCATTACATTATCTTATATACTAAGAAACCAAAGTCGGTGGTGAATCCACCTTCCGACTTTGGCCATTCTGGTTTGCCTTTCCGACTTTGGCCATTCTGGTTTGCCTTTTGTCACCTTTGGCTCTTCATGTAATGAAGTTGAGTGATTTATAAGATTTGGTCCTTTTTGTGTTTGATATTTTGTGACCAGTACACATGATTTACGTTGGACACTTACATGCAAACTATTCATGTGCATTTATATCTTCACCGGCCATGTGCTTTTGACGCTTCATTTTCTCTCTTCCTAATGTTATCTTCTGTAGCAAATTTTTTTTCCTACTAAGGTTCTGGCCTTATTTTATTTGATTTTGGGATTAATTCAACATCGATGTGTGAGATTAAATATATTATTAATGTAATATTTAATCTTGTAGCCTTTATAATCATTTATATTATATTAGATCAAAATATATTAATAACCTATTAATAATTAGTTGGTAATTATTGATGGACCATATTACCCTTATTAACTAATTGGGTTTACTCTTGGGTGTATAAATAAGGGGCTTATTAGAGAGTTAAAGGGTTACACACATTACACAATCACAAACCCTCATAACATCAATATTTCGTCTCTCTCCCCATAACCGAAACTACCCTACTTTCGGTTTCATCACCAACATTAACTTACACCCTAAGGAGGAACCAGATCATCCTAACAATCGTGTCGAGCTCAATGGCTGCATCTCTGACTGGATTCTCTGCTGGCCTGTCTGCTGTAACAGGTATTATTCATGTTTTCCATTACGTTTAAACAGAACTGATCCAACATGTGGTATCAGAGCATATGTTGATTAATCAGTTCTGGTTTTGTATCCATTATTCTGGGATCAAAAATCTGGAAAACGGAAGTTTTTAAAGTTCATAAAAATCACGGCTGTTTCGAGTCCTGTTACCGAAATCCCTGTTTTCGGAAAATAATTGATTGATAAATTGACTCGAAATCTTAATGGGTAACCTAGTATCCGAAATCTGTTAACAAAAATCTTAAAATCTAGATTTCGGAACCCAGAATTATGATTTTATTTTTTAGGGTTCATCATATTGTTCTAATAAAACTCGAAAATTCCCTAAGATTTGGAATATAATTTAGATTAGTGGGTGTTTTTACTGTTTTGATCTTAATTTTATCTAATAAATTTTTCAGAAACTGTTAAAAGATAATCAGTTATTATTTTCGAAATCTTTTGATAAGTTTAAATCAGCATTAAAACAGGAAACATTATCCCACAATCCCTAAATTTCGAGTTTTCAGTTATCATCACAAAACAGCTGTTAACAGGGATTCGAGATCATCAGACTGCGAATCGAGACCATCAGATCTCGACTCGAGACCACAAGGTCTCGACTCGAGACCACAAGGTCTCGACTCAAAGTCATAAGCGCTCTCAAATCTGCATAACTCGAGACCATAAGGTTGCTACTCGAGACCATAAGGTTGCTACTCGAGACCAAGGTTGCTACTCGAGACCAAGGTTGCTACTCGAGACCATAAGGTCATAACTCGAGACCATAAGGCTACAACTCGAGACTAAGGTTGCGATTCGAGACCTCATCACTAACTCGAGATCTCAAAACTCAGTCGATACCTAACTCGAGACCATGACTCGAGACCTCACTCGAGACCTCATCACCTTAGGCTGTTTAAATGTGAACTAAAAATTTTTGCTATTAAATACTTGGTTTTGTTAATACTTAATTAATGAATCAGAATCAGATAATTTTTACAAAACCAATATAGCTTTACTTGAATGAGCTTCTGATGTATTAATTCTGGCCAAAGCTGATTTAATACATCTATTTATTGTTCAAGTATTATGAAAGCTATGTTGAGTATGCATTACAAACGTGAAATGTCTTAATTCTGGCCAAAGCTGATTTAATTCATTTATGTTTAGCATGCTTGACAAGTGCATAACTAAAGTGATTGTCTCATTTCTGGCCAAAGCTGATTTGTCACGATTACTTTGCACACATACTTAAATGATTACACTTCTGGCCAAAGCTGATTTGTCTTCGTTTAAGTAGAATTTTTAACTAAGTCTATTATTTTGGTGTTAGTAATAGACATTATCACAGCTTCATAATTAAAATGGTCATTATTTATGCCTGCCTTAGTGTAACAAGCCCATTAGATCACATTAGGACTTCTTCTTTTGTATCATAACTTGCTCATCTTATTTCCACTATCAGCACCCAATTGCGGGATTCCACCTTTGACTAGTGATAACTTTGCTGAATGGAAGGATGCCCTTATGCTTACACTAGGATTGCTAGACTTTGATTATGCTCTAAGAGAGAATAAGCCAGCGGACCTTACCGCTACAAGTACTGCTGCTGAGCAGATAGTCCATGATAAATGGACTAGGTGTAACCGCATGTCTCTCATGTTCATGAAGCAGTCCATTCATAACTCAATCAGAGGGGCCATTCCTGATTCTGAAGATGCTAAAACCTATTTGGCTTCTGTGGAGAATCAATTCAAGGGAACATCAAAAGCACACGCTAGCACTCTTATCCTCAAGCTGGTGACAACTAAGTATGATGGGAGGAGCGGCATTCGCGAGCACATCATGATGATGCATGACATGGCCAATAAGCTGAAGGGCCTAGAGATGGAGATCAGTGATGGTTTTCTTGTTCACTTCATCATCACTTCGCTTCCTTCGTCCTATGAAGCATTCAAGATCAATTACAACACTCAGAAAGACAAATGGACGATGAGTGAGCTGATCGCTATGTGTGTGCAGGAGGAGGAGCGTATGAAGATGGATCGCACTACTGATGTTGCTAACTTCACCACCTCCAGCTCAAAGAAGAGGAAGCACAATTATCAAAGAAAGGATGCTTCTAAGGTTCAAAAGCCAAATCAAAATCCTAATACAAGTGCACCTTCCAGCTCTAAGAACTCCTTAGGCAAACCCTATTGCAAGTTCTGTAAGAAAACAGGACATAAGCAAAAGGAATGCCCTGACTTCAATGAGTGGCTGGCTAAGAAAGGTAACGATTTTTTCATGATACTTGAGTCCTTTAATTTAAATGTTCCTGCTAATTCTTAGTGGTTTGATTCTGGTTCTATGGTTCATGTTACCAATTCACTTCAGGGATTCCTTACAATCCGGAAGCTGGGAAGAAACCAAAGAACACTTAAAGTTGGGGATGATCGGGAATTAGAAGTGAAGGCCATAGGAACATTACAATTATTTTTGAAAACTGGTTTATGTATTAAACTTTATGATACCTTATATGTTCCTGAGGTAACTCGGAACCTTGTATCAGGACCAAAGTTAGACATGGACGGTTTTGTCGTTTCTCATGGTCAACGCAAACTCTCTATTCTCCATGATTCCGTTGTTTATGGTACTGGCATTCTGGATGGTGGTCTCTATAGATTAGAACTAGATGATAATTTTTCCAAATCTTTGTTGTCATATAATATTAATGAATCACTCACAAAGATAAACAAATTCGAGACTTAGAGACTTCATCTATGTTGTGGCATCAACGTTTAGGCCACATCTCAAGAGAACGATTAAATCGTCTCGTAAAGGATGAAGTCTTACCTCCTCTCGATTTCACTGATTTTGGAACATGTGTCAAATGTCTTAAAGGAAAAATGACATCAGCGAATAAGAAAGGTGCCACTAGGAGCTCTAATTTATTAGAACTCATTCACACTGACATTAGTGGTCCCTATCAAATCGCTGGCATCACAGGACATACTTCATTTATCACTTTCATTGATGATTATTCTCGTTACATGTACTTGTATCTTATAAAGGAAAAGTCTGAATCTCTTACAACTTTTAAAGATTATAAAGCTGAAGTTGAAAAGCAATTAGATCGTCAGATTAAAGTTGTAAGATCAGACAGAGGCGGTGAATATTATGGAAGACATACTGATGTGGGTCAAGCTCCTGGTCCATTTTATGAGTTTTGTAAGGGCCAGGGGATTGTGAACCAATACACCATGCCTGGTACACCTCAGCAGAATGGTGTCGTTGAACGAAGAAATCGTACCCTTATGAACATGGTGCGCAGTATGTTAGCCAACACTAATTTACCATTATTCCTCTGGACTGAAGCGTTAAAAGCAGCTGTTCGTATACTCAATAGAGTTCCTTCTAAGTCTGTCCCTAAAACTCCTTATGAACTTTGGACAGGAAGGAAACCGAGTCTTAAATATATGAAAGTATGGGGCTGCATTGCTGAAGCAAAACTCTATAATCCTTTCCTAAGGAAACTTGACCCTAAAACAGTTACCTGTTTCTTTATCGGGTATCCTGATCATTCAAAGGGTTATCGTTTCTATTGTCCTTCCCATGTCACTCGTATTGTTGAAACCAAGCGTGTTGCGTTCCTGGAGGATTTCAAGGTCAGTGGGAGCAGTACCAACCCTTACGAAGAATTGCAAGAAGTACAAGACGCGGGGGGAGAGACTTGTCGCTTACCATTACTCCGTTTACTCCTCTTGTACCCCATGCAACTGCACCTGAAGCCACTGCACAAACTCCATCTCCACAACCAGAACCCATTATACCTCATAACGAAGGCACATCAAACGCTCAAAACGAAGACAACGCTGAACCCGAAAATCAGCTCAGGAGGTCATCTATGCAGAAACGGCCTACTAATTGGGAGGATTACGTTACCTACCTGACTGAAATGGATGCTGGAAAGCTCAATGATCCTATCTCTTATAATGAAGCCATTAGCAGTGATCAGTCTTCTGAATGGAACAAAGCAATGATTGATGAGCTTGAATCCATGAAGAAAAATGACGTTTGGGATTTGGTAGAATTACCCAACGGTGTCAAACCTGTAGGTTGTAAATGGGTGTTCAAAACAAAACTGGATCCAAATGGGAACGTTGAACGCTATAAAGCGAGATTGGTTGCAAAGGGCTACACTCAGAAAGAGGGAATTGATTATCAAGAGACGTTTTCACCTGTCTCTAGTAAAGATTCATTAAGGATCGTTATGGCCCTAGTAGCTCATTTTGATTTAGAGCTGCATCAGATGGACGTCAGAACTGCTTTCCTTAATGGAGACTTAGACGAAGATGTTTACATGAAACAACCTGAAGGCTTTAAACCTGAGGGTCAGGAGCATCTAGTCTGTAAGTTGAAGAAATCCATTTACGGGTTAAAACAAGCATCACGTCAATGGTACCTCAAGTTTGATGAAGTCATGAAGAGGCAAGGTTTTATGAAGAATCAAGTAGATCAATGCACCTACCTCAAGATGAGTGGGAGTAACTTTACTATACTTGTCCTTTATGTAGATGATATTTTATTGGCAAGTAATAGTTTAGACATGTTGCATGAGTCGAAGCGATTACTTTCGCATAACTTCGACATAAAGGATCTCGGAGATGCTTCTTACGTCATTGGCATCGAAATTCACCGAGATAGACACAAAGGGATCTTAGGATTGTCTCAAAAGACCTACATAGATCGTGTCCTTACACGTTACAACATGCAACAGTGCAAACCCTCCGTCGCTCCAGTAGTTAAGGGAGATGTTTTCGGTTCATTCCAGTGTCCGACAACAGAGGTTGAAAAGGAGCAAATGAGCCAGATACCTTACGCGTCAGTAGTCGGGAGCCTGATGTATGCTCAAGTCTGTACTCGCCCAGATATCGCTTATATTGCTGGAATGCTAGGCCGTTATCAGACTAATCCTGGCCTAGATCACTGGAAAGCAGCTAAGAAGGTCCTTAGATATCTGCAAGGGACGAAAGACTATAAACTGACTTATAGAAGAAGTGATCACTTAGAAGTGGTAGGTTATTCTGATTCTGACTTTGCCAAATGCAAAGATGACAAGAAATCCACTTCGGGCTACATCTTTATGTTAGCAGGCGGACCTATCTCATGGAAGAGTCATAAACAACAGTTAACTACAACTTCCACAATGATGGCAGAATACATTGCTGTTTACAACGCAACCTGTCATGGAATGTTGCTTAGAAATCTGATCACTGGACTCAAAATTGTTAATTCCATTTCTAGACCATTGAAGCTTTACTGTGATAACTCAGCTGCCGTTAGTTTCTCGAACAGTAACAGTTCGACTGGAGCTGGTTTATATCTCGATACAAAATACTTGTTCGTACGTGAACGAGTTGAGGAAAATAATCTTTGTATTGAGTATATTAGTACTAAAGATATGCTAGCGGATCCGATGACTAAAGGTCTCCCACCTAAAGTTTTCGAAGAACATGTATCGAATATGGGACTTACTAAAGACCTTATTTAATGGCATATTGTACTAGCTTATGTTTTAATTAATAAAATTTCCTCAGTTTGATTTTGTATGTCTCTAACATATGTTCTGCCGGTGTAATGACATATAGACAAATATATAAATACAAATCAAACGCTAAAGGGCTTATACATATTTTGATCGTAACGATTAGGTTTTAAATTGAGGCTATAGTATGACTAATGGGGGTCCTGAGTCGAATGATGATTCAACGGCTGTATTTCTCTGCTATAGTTCTTGGTTTAAAGCTAAAATGAGTGTTAACTCCTGGCCAGGCTTACCTAATACTCATGATAAATGATTACTCAGCTAAGTGGGAGAATGTGAGATTAAATATATTATTAATGTAATATTTAATCTTGTAGCCTTTATAATCATTTATATTATATTAGATCAAAATATATTAATAACCTATTAATAATTAGTTGGTAATTGTTGATGGACCATATTACCCTTATTAACTAATTGGGTTTCCTCTTGGGTGTATAAATAAGGGGCTTATTAGAGAGTTAAAGGGTTACACACATTACACAATCACAAACCCTCATAACATCAATATTTCGTCTCTCTCCCCATAACCGAAACTACCCTACTTTCGGTTTCATCACCATCATTAACTTACACCCTAAGGAGGAACCAGATCATCCTGACAATCGTGTCGAACTCAATGGCTGCATCTCTGACTGGATTCTCTGCTGGCCTGTCTGCTGTAACAGGTATTATTCATGTTTTCCATTACGTTTAAACAGAACTGATCCAACGCGATGTTTTTTAAAGTAGGCTTGATCGCTGTATTATTGGTAAACCTTTTCTATTTTCATTTGTTACTTTGCTTTTGCTACAATGCGCAGGATAGGTTTCCAGCGACTACGATTAGATGTGCGATTTGTTGATTGTCTGTGTTTTTTTGACGTTCTGGTGATTTCTATAAGGGTTTGTCGTTTCCATTCTACCAATTACGTCTGAAGTTGATTTCTCCTGATTTTAGATATGCTTTCGACGTTTGTTTCCTCGCCGTTTTGGTGGTTCTAACGTTATTTTACGTTGTAGCTGCTTATTTGACATGTATGGTTTTCTTTTTTCAAAACCTATGCATTGTCCGAAATTTGATGCATGTGAATATTTGAATTTTCTATTATGGTTTTTTTTAAGATTTGATTTCCATAAGTATTTTTTTTTGTTTACGCTCTTTTGGGGTTTCCAAAAACATACGTTGGTTTATTGATTTTCATTTGATGGGCTTGAACATTTGATAAGTTTGTGGAATTGATGATGGATCTTGAGTTTAATTGATTGGTTTACTGATTTTTTATTCACAGGTTTGCTTTTGTTGGGTTAGCAGCTTGTTTGCCTTGGTGTAATTACATATTCGTTTTGTTTGTCGTTTTAATTTAATAAAAGTTGTGTACATACATGCACGGTGTCTATGATTGGTAGAGAGGAGTAGCTAACATAAAATTGACCAATGAATCATCTTTGAGCGTATATTATGTTCATTCATCACTATCGTACCCTAAAGTTGTCTGAGTTGGTGCTAATTGGCGTAGAAAGTTGTTGGTGAACATGCTTACTTTGATGAACATCAAATGAGGATTTGATGATGAACTGTAGGAAATAGGTTCACTTTTTGTAAAATATAATTACAAAATATATCATAACGAGACCCTCGTTATTCGTAGGAAATATCATTGTACAATACCGGTTGCAATAACTAAATAAAAGAATATAAATATAATTATATATACCAATCTTGATTCAAGCCGCATCTCTGGTTAGTCCTTCACGCGCACTTGATAGCATCCTAGACTCGAGTATTCATCATCTTGAGTCTTGAAAAATACTCCTTGACTGCAACAAAGAGCACACTAAACGTTGACGATTTTGGTTGAGGCACGTGTTCAACACGCTTCCCTTAAAACAGATTCCGCGCCTCTACTAAAGATGACGCGTCTGTCTCCCAGGGTACAACAGCCGAAGCAGTCTGTACTGCCGGAGATGGCTCACCAGCCCAAGGTTACATCCGGTAATTGTAGTGTTTGAACTCATGTGGTGGAAACAAGTAGAGAGTACTCATCTCTCTAGTTGGTGTTCAAGTGTTCATACTACTTCTAGTACTCTTCATGTTTCAAGCAAAATCCTATTCTTGTTGTAACCAAAAGAAAGGCACATAGCCTACTATTTGAACAAGACTAGTGAAAGGATTCACTTAATTATCCACATAATTAGTCACTTAATTAGAGACTTAAAAACTCTAATAAAACTAATTAAATACTCAAGAGTTACTCTATAACTTACCACATGAATATTCTAATTTATATTTATGATTTTATTAAATTATAAATATATTTAATATCCATTCACCAAATTTCCAACAACCCCCCACATGAATGGAGATCATTCAAAACACTTAAAATTTCCAATGTAACCTCGACAGTTGAGTTTTGCATACGATAGGTAGGTGTTACCCTTTGAACCTTCGCTCATGAAATGCACTTAGCCCACTAGCTCTGAGTAGATCTCGATGTCTTTGAACTCGTCTGCCGTTTGTGTAGACGACAATACACTTCACACAAGACTCTCCCTAGCCGGGTCATCTCCTCATAGTCGTGTCCAATAATGGTCATGGAACACTTTCCTGGTTCTGCGAGAGCTCTAGGAATTGTGCCCTCAATTCCATTCGAAGCGACCCCACTTCTCTCTAACATAGGTGATTCTCCTTAGATCATTAGAAGCATTGTGGTTATCATGATCTATCCAAATCATTTACCACATATTATGCTTAGCCTCACACTTGTCACTTTTAGGAATGGACTAGGAAGTTTATTAATCTTTATAATAAACTACCTTATTAAATGCGTAGGGTTATTCCCCCACAGTGACCTCGCTTATTCATACAATTAGGTTTTCCTATTGAACTCAATTCTTGGGATCTCCAGTCTACTGAGTTAGGTTTCCATCATATGAACTTCATTTTTCAAGGGCTTCAGTCCCATTCCACAACTTGATCTCTAATAAACCCTCAGGTTGTTGGATCCATAACATTAGCAAATAACTTTGCGTATTTGAGATCAGTTATCATGATGTGTTCTTAACTCGTAAGTTAATTTTGCCTATTGTCAACTTCTAAGACTATAACCCTCAGTGGCCATCTGAATCTGGTTATAACATATGTCTTTGTAAGATACGTGTATCATTTAAGGCAAACACATCTCCATTATACACTACGACCTTTGTGTCCTCCACTTAGTCGTCTATTTGTAATGTTAGATTGGATTACAAAATCCTTATTGCTAAAAACAAATGCAAGACACCCCCCACATTTAAGTGTTATTGGATAACATTTAGATGTGTTAATGAGAATCATTTCTACATACCCTTATATGGTTGTTTCTTAAATGGTTCCTCCCCCACATTTCTTGCCATTTGGTCAACATTTCCGTAACACCACTTATGGCGACATTTATACACATATGATTGAACAAGACCAACCTTATTGTATCAGTGAATTCAACTCATATTGCATTAGCTTACACAAGCTTCCGAGCTGACCAAAGCAACACATGCCATTGTCATAAGTTTGTCACCAACTTAGAATAATTCTAATTTAGCATCTAGAATAAGCTTAGACAATGAGTTCTCCTCATTAGCTTTTCGAATAAACTCTTAAAGGTTACATGTCACTTCCTTATAATGAATGAAAATTCTCTCTCAACTTTTTCCATACACAAATTCTTTTTGTGTTCATACACATTTGAATGTTTAGAGTTAGTTAGTCTTCGTCAAGACCCATAATTAACCAAGTACTAGTCTAGCATGCTTTAGACTACAATACTTTAGCATGTGAACAGAAGATGCATCATTCTGATTCTTCACAGCCCTAAGGATATCATAATATCACTTTGCAACATTCATCCCTTGTTTAGACAAAATAATGAGACTTATTCATAATCCTAAAACATCAAAATTTAGGAAGGTCTCACAAATTATTATATATAGCACATAGCTAAATTTCATCATTCATTTAAGGAACATAACTTGATTACCTTTGATCTCCAACAATCTACCATTGACTCATAAGTACTTAAACATAAGTCTTAATCCAAGTCACTTGGTGAACACATTCATCACCAACAAGATGAATGTTCCTTGTCTACACTCACTATTATGTGTGAGATAGAATCAACTAAATCGACACTCAACAACATGGCATTCATAATTTTGCCATAAGTGATTTGCACACATCTATTGTTATTCATTAGGAGATATGTATATTTAGGATGCTCTCCCAAATGAAGGTAAAATCTCCATATAGATCTAACAATAATCAAGTGGTAGACGCATCTACTTATAAATCTCGCAAGATTTATTAAAGGTATACAATAACATATAGTACTTTTACTTTCATATGTTAGAATTCACACTTGTGAATTTTTCAATGACTTCTAATGAAGTATGCGACATGAATGTCGTTAGTGTATTTCATCTCAATACACTCACTACGTTCTTTCATTCCTCATTCATGATGTGGTATACATTTGATGTTTCGTCTTTGACTTTTAATCAATGTAACAATTCTCAAGTTGTTTATGTCCAAGTATTTTCATGTACTATCCGTTTAAAACCATATTATTTTAAACAATGTATAACCGACGTTATAATTATTTTCCACAAAAATAATTTATACGTCACAACCATTAGTGATTTATTTCTTTGTAAAAAATTGCATGTGTTATCCGAATATATTGAACACAAAACAATAAAATACATTGGAAACTAAATCATAAGTGCCAATCACTTTTGAAATTTAAACGAAAGCATAGACAATATGTAGACATCAAATAGCAAAGTGCTTTTATCTTCAACACTTTATAATCTGACCGAAATCTTTTCAACAATATTGTCCCATGGCATGTCTTGAGATACTCCCTCAATAAGACTCCATGCACTTGTAAGTACAAGTTCCCCATTTCGTGTTTAAACTTTAAACTTGGTCAATTATGCTCAAAACAACACCAAGTTGTTACAAATACTACATTTAAGTAGTAAACTTGAACAATTAAATTTGTTCCCAACAACACCAAGTTGTTTTTCACCAAATAACATTTTCTAACACGCATGTTAGAAAAAAAAACGTTATAACAAGCACGTTATAGAATCGAACGTTTACATAAAACATTTTCCAAAAATATAGTCTATAAAATAAACCATTTCTCATCATCTTTATTGCTCACATAGGCAATTAAATGTTTACATAAAACATTTCTGTTCATTATGAACAATCTCTAACCTCGTATTCGTGATACACATTTTCTAACACACATGTTAGAAAATTTAAGTCATTTTATATATACAAAACATGACCAAATTAGAGCATTAAATGTCATCAATAAACCTCATCAAATGTCATCATTAAAACTCTACTAAAGAGTTTCACCATATTAAGAGTTAAGAGTCTCAATAATTATAGACTTAAACTCTAATAAAAGTCATCAAATGTCATCATTAAAACCCTACTCAAGAGTTTCACATATGAAGAGTTAAGAGTCTCAATAATTATATATTTAAACTCTAATAAAACTCATCAAATGTCACCATTAAAACTCTACTCAAGAGTTTCACATATGAAGAGTTAAGAGTCTCCATAATTATATATTTAAACTCTAATAAAACTCATCAAATGTCACCATTAAAACTCTACTCAAGAGTTTCACATATGAAGAGTTAAGAGTCTCCATAATTATATATTTAAACTCTAATAAAACTCATTAAATGTCACCATTAAAACTCTACTCAAGAGTTTCACATATGAAGAGTTTAATTAGTAATTAAAATTTCACTCAAATTGATTTAGAAATCACAAATTAAAGTTGGTGATGAATCCCACACAACTACACTATCACTTTATAGTGATTTAACTAGCCTAAGGACCCGTGTATTACACGGGTTGATTAAAGATAATATCGCTTCATCATGGTTGTTTACATAAAATGTTAGGAATATATACACGTCTTGAAACGGATCATGTAAAACCTTTTTATTAACCATCAATATGCATATATCACAATTCGTTGAAAATCTATTTATACACCACATTTCGTATTCATTACACGGATGGTCTCACAACTACCAAGTACAACTGTTCATTTTGCATTGATTTCAGTAACAAAGTTTAGTGTTTTCTACTTTTTATTTTTCTGAATTTTGAAAACAACTAACTTACTATGGAAGACTCGTTCAGCCCAGGCCATGTATTTTTTATTACTTAGTGTTAGATAATATAAAACGTATATTTATGTTTTCATGATGTATCATAGTAATATCCTAAGCATGAATATTCGAAGCCCTATATATGCTTAATTCACAACCACATGCAGCTGTGTTTTTTCGGCCATATAAGGCTGTATAACAGCCCTATTTACAGCCATGTACAACTGTATTTTCCAGCCATAAAATACAACATAACAGTCCCATTTTTACAGCCCAAATTGTTGCATTTAATACGGGCGGGGGGCAGGGTGACTTGGTTGGCTTTGGTTGGCTACTTTAATTAAAAAAAATTCACATGGCTGGCCACGCCAAGCAAAGCCACGCCCCTCCCCTCATTTTTCACCATAAGCTTGTAGATCCCACCCTCACCACGTGTCAAGCAATGCCCCCAACCCAAGCCCCTCCACTCCCCACAGTCTAATAGAGCAGCCTGTATCACTAACCCATGTAACTATCATTTTCCTTCGATGAATATATTTATGCATCCATTGGCATGATGAAAAAAAAAACCGTTTCTTCAATACAAGTATTTATGCGGAATGAAACCAAACCAGGAGTATGAACCATCAGAAAAGAAAAGGCAATGTTATTTGATAGATATCGGAATGAATAAGTGACCTAAAACCGTTCAAACAAATACAACCTAAAATCATTCCTCTCAATCACTACTTTAGAAATCAAGCTTACAAATAACATACATCATCATGTCTTACCCAGAGCTAGGCCGCAGTCGTCATACAATCTTACTGCACACAATACAAAATTATCAGACCCACATAGTGAAAAAGCAATTTATTTTATTTTGAAAAAAAAATTCAAAATTTTTTTATTATAATATAATCAATGAGCTACTCCAGAATAGTTGGCTCAATTGAAGAGCTCAAGTCTAGCCTATAGCCCATTTAGTAAATGTGGTCAAACCCAGGCTTCATATGCTAAACTTGATTAAGCTCCTGAGCATAAACGAAACTATTATTTATATGAATATAAGTATTTTGTTTAATGCAAAAAATATTATTGTACATATAATTATGAAAAAATATATATACTTGAAACAACTCAAGCTTTAAAAACTACTTACACCGGGCTCGAACCAAGGCAACCTCGGGCTCTGCTTGTTTACACCAAGTATATAATTCATAAACATAAAGAAAAAGGCTACATGAAACCCAACCCAATTTTCTCTATATATCTAATCTGCTTTCTTTTTAAACGGTAGTAGTGGATTATTATTAAACAAACCAAAACAACAAAGCGTCCAACAGGGAGCTAGACCATACAACAAAAATCTGACATCTGAACCAACCCTACAGACTTGACCCACATTTTAAATTACATGTTTTGACCCGAACCCATATATTGACCCGTTGGCCAGTATTTTTAAAGATGAATTTTTTGGTTAGATTCCAGTTGGGAGACTTACATCCCTTAGCTCAGTTCGGTAGGATGTGTAACTAATCTTACAAATGACACTCGTGAGATTTAGTCTCTACAATTGTTATTTTTAGTCATCAGATACTTTTTTTCCCTTAAAAAACTCCTTTCAACCCTTAGCCCATATGGTCGGAACTCATTAATAACAATACCTTTTCTAAACGGCCTAAGTTGACTCAAACCCGTTATGACCCGACGCTCTGGTTCTTACGCTAGCTCACCTGTTGTGGCCAACCACGACACCACCCATGTCAAATAAACAACACATTGATTACTTCATAATCCGTATTTTTAAGGATATCCTAATTCAATGTATCAGATTTTGTACTCCTGATATACATAGAACAATCTTCTAAAGCTTCGAGTAAAACCCCAAAGGCAAATCTCTTAAGACAAATTGTCAAACACTTAGTGTGCATTAACAAAAACCCAAAAAAAAAAACCCTAACTCTAAACACAAATCATATAATGAAGAACAAAACAATAGATTATGATACCGAAATTAAGGCATAAAAACCCGTCGCTAACCTGAACAAAGAAAACCGCAGAAGAAGCGCCCAAAACCACCGTAGGCAGCCACCGGAACACAAATAGACTACTGAAGAAAAGTAAGCGCCACATAAACTCAACATCAAGATAAGTCACGCGTCACACACAAGAGGGACAATGGGGCTGGGTGTTTTGAATTACATGTTTTGACCCAAACCCATATATTGACCCGTTGGCCAGCATAGTCTAATCATATATGTGGTTTTTTTTAAAATGAAATGGCAAAAACCCAACGGAGTATTTATGATTATGAATTGCTTACCTCTTCCGCAACAGATTTGGTGATCTCCATCTTTTCATCTTCTGCAAATGCAAGACACAGCAATAAATAAAAAGGCATAAGAATCTACTTAGCTTTAAAAAGTGTGGGGCGCTCCAAGATATTCAAGTCCCAAGGCCGCGAGAAAAGAGTTATCGATAGTATGGATCAAATGTTTGGTAAAATGAAGACATGTTAAAAATAATCAAACAAAGCTAACAAACTCAAATAGTAGCATGGAGAATACCTCCATCCTCTGGAATGTCGGAAGTCCACAAAGTGAGGTTCTCCCTCAAGAGCCGCATAATTAAAGTGCTATCTTTGTACGATTCCTCGCTCAAGGAATCAAGCTCTGAGATAGCTTCATCAAAAGCTTGTTTAGCACATATTTTGTAGCAAGTGTATCGAGAAGAAGATTAAAAAATACCTTTCAGGAGAGTTCATGATCTCATAATAGAAGACAGAGAAGTTCAAACCCAAACCCAACCTGATCGGGTGAGTAGAAGATAATTCAGCTTCTGCTGAGGTGGAAGCCAACTGCAAACAACAAATTTTATTGGTGTTAGTCAACACGATGATTAAAAGAACGTATATATAAGGGAGTTATCAAGATGAATATAAAAAGAAATGTCAATGAGAAGGCATCTAAACATCAAGTGTAGATGGATATGTGCATAAATGACAAAACATTTAATATTTATTTAAAGGATTTTGAAGCATTGAAAAGAAAGTAAAAACGAAAATCATAAATAAGTAAACAAACACTAACTACAACCTTATATACTTACTTGAGAAGCCTTCAGAGACTGGTCAGCTGCCTCTTTCTTATCATCGCCAGTCTTGAACTCTGCAAGATACCTATAATAATCTCCTTTCCTGTATTCAATCAAGAAATCATTAATCCATTAGGTTGTTCACTTTTATAAATTTCCCAAACAGGGTGTTTTAAACCCTAACATTTGAAGAAGACATAATGCTGGTAAATCAAGTTTAACTTAACTCACTGCAGCCTGATCAAGTTTAAATACATACACTACAACCATGACTGATTAGAATTTGATTCATTTTCTGGTACTGAAAAATGTGTGTTTCTTTTTTTAGAGGTGAATAATCATGTTTGATCAATGTCCTATTCAGGTTCCAGCTGGTTTCTTAGTGATGCACACCTGAAAACATTACCATATCTCTGCAGACTGGTTACCAATAGGCCTATAATCAACTATAGAGAAAATGAAAGACTAATAAATCAACATATTCATATAGTTTCTTATTTAATTATTTTATATGCTTTCTTAGTTTCTTAAAGATGATTTTTTTGGTTAGATTCCAGTTGGGAGACTTACATCCCTTAGCTCAGTTCGGTAGGATGTGTAACTAATCTTACAAATGACACTCGTGAGATATAGTCTCTACAATTGTTATTTTTAGTCATCAGATACTTTTTTTCCCATAAAAGACTCCTTTCAACCTTTAGCCCATTTGGTCGGAACTTATTTTGACCAATACATTTTCTAAACGGCCTAACTTGACTCAAACCAGTTTTGACCCGACACTCTGGTTCTTACGCTAGCTCACCTGTTGTGGCCAACCATGATACCACCTATGTCAAATATGCAATACATTGATTACTTCATAATCTGTATTTCTAAGGATATCATAATTCAATGTATCAGATTTTGTACTCCTGATATACATAGAACAATCTTCTAAAGCTTGGAGTAAAACCCCAAAGGCAAATCTCTTAAGACAAATTGTCAAACACTTAGCGTGCATTAACAAAAACCCAAAAAAACTCTAACTCTAAACACAAATCATACAATGAAGAAGAACACAATAGATTATGATACCGAAATTAAGGCATAGAAATCCGTCGCTAACCTGAACAAAGAAAACCGCAGAAGAAGCGCCCAAAACCACCGTAGGCGGCCACCGGAACACAAATAGACTACTGAAGAAAACTAAGCGCCACATAAAACTCAAAATCAAGATAAGTCACGCGTCACACAAAAGAGGGACAATGGGGCTGGGTGTTTTCAGCGGTGAATGTAAGTATTGAAGAACAATAGATGCTGGTCACGAGAAACCTAGAAACGCAAATCGCTGATAAGTCCTTTCAACATTTGTTATTATATAATGCAAATTATTTTGATAAAAAGCATAGTTTAGAAGACAATCAAACAAACCTGAATGCAATTGACTGTGGTAAAGCGGGTAGCTTGTCGTTCTTAGGTTTGGATGCGATCTGAAAGGATATCTAAAAATCTTGACGATTTACCCCCTTTGCTTCATAAAATAACAAAATTAGTAGGTTTCAAAACGAAACTGGGACGTCTAGTGAAATAACAGGAGTTAAATTGATTACCGGAAGCAAAATGCTATTGTTTTACCCGAATCCGTTTGAGCACATGCCATCGGCCTCTCGACCAATTAAAGAAATGGTTTGAGCAGAAGCTTTCATATAGGACTCAACCTATGCAACAATAACACAATTAAATTCAGAGACGTCTCTAAGAATTCACGTACCTTGTTTGAGCTTGAAAAAATTTGCCCTTCCGTAATATTTTATTTATTTAAGAAAAATCAAATTAGTATTGGGCTCACTAAACCTAATGCCAAGTGCCCTTTCGTAATATTTTTTTAAATCACGTGCCCCTCGAAATCACAGGCCTTGTGCGGAGGTCCTCCTCGCACACCATCAAAGCCGCCATTGATTAAATTCACCGAAAGGCAAAAAACTACATTTGAAGAAGACATAATGCAAGTAAATAAAGTTTAATTTAACTCACTGCAGTCTGATCAAGTTTAAATACATACACTACAACCATGACTAATTAGAATCTGATTCATTTTCAGGTACATAAAACGTGTGTTTCTTTTTTAGAGGTGAATAAACATGTTTGATCAATGTCCTATTCAGGTTCTAGCTGGTTTCTTAGTGATGCACACCTGAAAACATTACCATGTCTCTGCAGACTGGTTACCAATAGGCCTATAATCAACCATAGAGAAAATGAAAGACTAATAAATCAACATATTCATATGGTTTCTTCTTTAATTATTTTATACGCTTTCTTAGTTTCTTAAAGATGATTTTTTTGGTTAGATTCCAGTTGGGAGACTTACATCCCTTAGCTCAGTTCGGTAGGATGTGTAACTAATCTTACAAATGACACTCGTTCATATAGTCTCTACAATTGTTATTTTTAGTCATCAGATACTTTTTTTCCCTTAAAAGACTCCTTTCAACCCTTAGCCCATTTGGTCTGAACTCATTAATACCAATACCTTTTCTAAACGGCCTAAGTTGACTCAAACCCGTTATGATCCGACACTCTGGTTCTTACGCTAGCTCACCTGTTGTGGCCAACCACGACACCACCCATGTCAAATAAACAATACATTGATTACTTCATAATCCGTATTTCTAAGGATATCCTAATTCAATGTATCAGATTTTTTGTCCTGATATACATAGAACAATCTTCTAAAGCTTGGAGTAAAACCCCCAAAGGCAAATCTCTTAAGACAAATTGTCAAACACTTAGTGTGCATTAACAAAAACACAAAAAAAAAACCCTAACTCTAAACACAAATCATATAATGAAGAACAAAACAATAGATTATGATACCAAAATTAAGGCATAGAATCCCGTCGCTAACCTGAACAAAGAAAACCGCAGAAGAAGCGCCCAAAACCACCGTAGGCAGCCACCGGAACAAAAATAGACTACTGAAGAAAAGTAAGCGCCACATAAAAATCAACATCAAGATAAGTCACGCGTCACACACAAGAGGGACAATGGGGCTGGGTGTTTTCAGCGGTGAATGTAAGTATTGAAGACCAACAGATGTCGGTCACGAGAAACCTAAAAACGCAAATCGCTGATAAGTCTTTTCAACATTTGTTATTATATAAAGCAAATTATTTTGATAAAAAGCATAGTTTAGAAGACAATCAAACAAACCCAAATGCAATTGACGGTGGTAAAGCGGGTAGCTTGTCGTTTTTAGGTTTGGACGCGATCTGAAAGGATATCTAAAAATCTTGACGATTTGCCCCCCTTTGCTTCATAAAATAACAAAATTAGTAGGTTTCAAAACGAAATTGGTAAGTCGAGTGAAATAACAGAGCAACTTAAAAAATATGATTTGTAGAACTGTTCACAAAAAACTTAATGGGTTACCAAAAGTAAATTGTACTATTTATCTGTGTTTATATAGAACTCTGAAATGAAATAAACGTTTTATTACTTATTTAAAGATTACGGCAGAGATGGTTAAAAAGTTTTTAGACTTATGTAAAAATTACCAGGGATATCGTTAATAAGTTTTTAGGCTTCTTATCATATCAGGCGAGTGAGTGTGAGGTCATTTCAGTAATTTCACTTTAGTACGAAAAGACATGTGAACCAAAAGACTTGCCTCAAAACATGGGGGATATGTTTTGTCGATATTCATTGAAAAGGTCAAATATAACAGAAGTCGAAAAAATATATAATTTTATAGTATAGTATAGTTTTATTAGCTTATGGATAATTTTACAATATAGTTTTATCTAAGTCTTCTAAAAAACACATACAAAATCATCTGAACCAAAAAAAAAAAAAAAAAACAAAACAAAACAAAAGCTAACCAAGTCATGAGCTGACTCAAAATGAATATATGTTGAGTATCCAACTCCGATTGAAATTACATTACTTAGCTGAGTATCTAGGTTTAGCCTCGTGTGAAACAACTGCAGTGCCTGATTGGTAGCTTGATGAAGGTCCCACTTAAACAGTCCAGGCGAGTTCTTAAAATCCATACACACTCGATTCGGGCTAACATCGAGCTTCCGGGTACTCTTTTTAAGAAACTGCATCCTCCAGCTCAGAAACCTTGTCCGTGTATTGTAGCATACGGGATGACCGTTGTCAACACCTGCCTGTAAACAACTTTTTCTCAACAATTTTTCATTCGGAACAATGCCACACATAAGTACATTTCATGAAATAATTTTCAATATATCAGACCTCAACTGTTAAGAAAATGAATAAATAAAGAAAGAGGGCATACTACTATTGAGATAAACTTAATAGAGGATATAACATGCATCAAGCCATACATAATATATTTTTTATTGCATACTTGTGACAATGGTATTATAATTGTAAAGAGATATGATGCATAAATATAACATCTTTAAAAAGATATCTAAATATTTGTGTTGATAATGCGCAAAAAAGTACCTTGATCTTGTTTGATACTTCGAATCCTTGCAGTTGATTAAGAAGCTCCAGCAAGGTTTTCTATACCTCACTATCACCATTCCCGCTTTTAGACTCCATTTGATCGGACTCAAAACTCTTTATTTTACCCATAAATATAAATGATGGTGCATGTTCCCCGCGCGAAATAAGGAAAAAATGGAAGTTCATGAGCCCGGAATCGAAATATTTTTGATTCCCCGCAATAATCATATATTATGGGCATGGCTTATGGAAAGCAACCTTTGACCACACCTTATATAATATATATCGTCCACAAATGCTATTTTCTCATATAAGACCAGTTTACTTTATAGCCTATAGGTATAAGTTGTCACATGTTCATATATGTAGAATCACATACACTTTATTTATCCTCATCCTGCTCAAAGTTCAACACATTTGACCCATATAGTTAATTTCTTTAAGTTAACCAAATTGACCCGTTATAGATATTAAATAATTATTATCAACCTGAAAATCGACCATGATCATAAGCATTTAAAACGACCATGAAAAGTAAGTAGATGTTAGTGTTCATTCATACGAATGCTTAACTTATAATTATAAGTCAAGTTATACCAAATTCCTTAATAGGTTTGAATTCAATATATTGCAAACCCAACAATAATCATAAGCACAGGTTACTGTATAACAAATTATTTACTTAAAGAACATGATAGACAGTTAAATATATTTGTATACAGATTACAAACCCATGAAATACATGGGTAATTCAGAATAAGTAAGATATAAAGTTGGCTTAAAAGGCCTAATTGAACATCAAATAAGTTTAGCTAATAACTAAAAAGATTCATTATTTTCTTTATAGTCTGTCATCTCTAAGGATCTGCAAATGGTAACGGTACGGAATGTTCCAAACCGAAATAAATGTTTTAGCCATTACAATGCTGAGAACTGCATCTTCTTCGAATTCATCCTCATCGCTACATCTTCTTCTTCAATCCCCAATTATCAGGTTCGTTCTTTCAAACTAGGGTCATATTTTTCGCTATCAAATTTTTATTTGATGTTAATTGCAATACAATCCACACAAAATTGGTTGATTCATTTGAATCGTCCATCGATTTGAGCAGATTCATAATGTATTAATCATATTTTCCTTTAATTTTTTATTCGTTCATTTTTCAAAAGGTTTTTAAGATTGTTAATTTTATGTGGTAGAGCACTTCTGTGAAATCGATTGTGACAACTGCAAACATAAGTGCCATGATTTTTGTGATCATAGCCGGTGGATATCTAGGGTTTAAGAGTGGATGGGTTGGCTATAAACTCTCTGCTGGGTAATTGGCATCAAATATTAATTTACAGGTGATGTTTAGTCTAACAGATTTAAATTTTTTATTCTTTATTAATTTACATGTGTTCATGTTCACCGGGATGCAAAGGATCACTTGAAGATAAGGCTGGATACTCGCCATTTTGATTCCAATGAAAACAATGGTATACTTCTATCGCTGAACTTTTCATGGATCTTTATGCAGCTCAGTTCTCATTGAACAATACCAGTGGACCAGACATGTAAGGCAAACCAACATGAATCAATTTGGTCACAGTTTACGGTTTTTGTGTTAAAAGCATACCTGAAACAACTCCATTTTTAAGTTTAAAAAATAAATAAATTAACAAAAAACTGGTTCAGTTCTCAATTCAAACCAAACCAAGAACCATTTCTTTCAAAAAAAATCAGGAAGTGGGTCGAACATAGTTGTTTCAGGTCCTTTTTCACCCGATTTGTTTTTTTTATGTTATATTTTTTGTTTTCTGGACTGGTTCCCCTCAATTTTGGTGCATTTGTGTCTTGGCCTTCAGGTATGCCTCAGAACAACTTTAACCAATCACAAGTGGGCCCGCCAATGGTGTTCGCGGGCTTACCGCAAGGAGTTGCAATGTCTAATCAACTTCAAATGGAATGCAATAACAGTACCGTGAGACCTTTTGTTGCTATTGCAAATGGTGAAAGTTCTAAAAAAATTAATCAAGGCGACGGATTTTCAAATCGTGGAGGAAGAAAGCCGTTTCAAAGGGGTGGCGATCGTTTCCGAGGGGGCATAAGTGGACCGCGATCCGGGTGAGTTGTGAACATTTTGTTATTTTCCGGATTAGTTTTATGTGTTTTATTTGTGACGCAAAGAATTAACTGCTGCTTTAGCTTCAAGTTGTTATTTTGATGTAAAATTGATATTATGTTATATACGTGGTTTTAGTGTTTTCAATCTTTTATCTCAATTCAATTTATTTGGCTTTCACTATACCCGATGTTCTTCTTAGATGGGTTATCTACTACTTATCTGTCATACTGCAGTTGACTTTTGTGGTCAACTGAATTGATCTTATATCCGATCGATTATATGAACTTTCCAGTTTTGATATGCTTAACGAGTATCGAGTACAATGTAGTCCTTGATGTTGAATGTGTTGGTGAGTTCGTATAATTGGCTGAATCTATACTACTTTATAATAGATTTCATGTGGGCAAAAAGGAATTTACCATATAAAACTAAGACGCCTGAGATCAACCGGATTTAAGATGCCAGAATCATATCGCCACGAATAATCCGGGTAGCTAATTAATAATGTAATAATTGGATTAATAAGATGCATGTTCCCTTTACCCTCCCCTACCATCCTTCGACGGTCGAAGAAATCAAGAGTCACGATATTAAATTCCGTTTTACGTTATCGATTTGCCTCTGACTAAAAAGTTAGGAGGCTGTATGTATTGTAACTAAACTTTGCCTCTGACTAAGATTTACACAATGTCTTATAAAGCCTTAAGTAAGCGACTTTCTATCTCTTATTCTTCTAAGTTGTTCATTTAAAGTTTTAAATTATAAAATATATATCTTAATAGAGTATACATACACATGAGAATTAGAAGTCTGACTCTACTTTTGGTATGTTCTGTTATTGTTAAATTTTAGGTCTGGTATAAAAATGGGAAGAGCTAGCGTAGAAGATGGCGACGCTAATGTTGAGATAGTGAGAAGCAATGTACTTTTAATGGTCCCAACTAGCTCGGGTATGATTCATGAGGCTGTTCCACTTTTTTACTTATTTTTCTTTCTTTCTTTGCATATCAGATCCTCTTAAGTTGTTTGCATATTGCTGAATTGTTTGATTTGACTATATAAAATCAGGAAAGGCATTACTGTGCAAGACCCTTGGTCAGTTTGTTAATGTTTCATTTGTCATTGCTAACACAACTACATTAACACAGTTAAGTCCGAAGTATTGTCTTGCCTTTTGTGGAATTGAATTAAAACAACCATAAAAAATAAATGGAATAACTGAATTAGTTAAGAGATTGAAGTGCCCTGAGTAAGGTTATGGATTCTTTTAATCAAATTTATGGTCCCTTTATGATTAATTAGTTATATGACTATAAGTAACCAACCAAGCCTCCACTAAAAGCAATATTACTTGCCCTCTCTCTATTAATTAACACTGTCATAATATGATGTATCACACAGATCGACGGCTCTAATGAAATCAGGTTCCAGTGGCATAGAAGTCCCGGTTCAACTGAGGAAACAGAACAATTGGAGGAGCTTTTGTTGGATCTCATGTGGTTCACTTCCAGCTCAGGCGAAGAGAGGTGGGTTTGGGACGACTGACTGGAAGTTCTCGGTCCAGAGTATAAGAAAAACAACTCCAACACGGGTGTTACTCGGTTGGGGAGGCGGATTTTCTCTGGAAGATTAAGGTGAGTTTCATGGCATGGAGGCTTGCTATGAATCGGATACCGACAATGGTAGAGCTATCAATAAGAAACGTGCAACTGGATTCTACAGTTTGTAAACTATGCATGCTGGAAGGTGAGACTTTGGAACACCTGTTTGTGTCATGTGACTTTGCGCGGTCCATTTGAGATTTTATCGCAAACTGGTGCAGGATTCCGGGTATGTTTTGGTTCAGCATAACAGATGTGTTGGAGGCCTGGAAACATGCCAGAGGGTCGAGAAAAGATGGAAGAAACTTATAAATGATGTCGTTCAAGTCGCTCTTTGGAGTATATGGAGACACCAGAACGACGTGGTATTTAACCACAAAATGGGTTCACTTGAAGGCGTAAAAGAAGAGATAAAACAATTGGGTTACCTCTATATAAAGAGCAGGTCAAAGGCAGAAGATTTGTCATGGCTGCAGTGGTGTAGTTTTAATTTACAAGGCTTAAATGTGTAATTTCCTTTCTGTTTGGTGAACTTATGTACTTTGGTGATGGACTAACTTATTTGTTGGTCCTAGATGAAATAAAATGGATTTTGTTGGCCTTTCAAAAAATAAAAATAAAAAATAATGTGGGCCTATGGAAACCAAGGACTTTCTAAAACATCCCTAGGATTGAAAGCTCAATTTTAGCATCAAGAAGTAACAAATTTACATTGATTTTGCTAATGATAAAGTATTTTGTAGCACGTTGTAGATCGTCGTGATGTTACAAAAAAGAAAACTAGGACACGTAATATAAAAAAATTTCACAAGATGATTGATAAACTAACTAAAGAGAAGTATAGTTGAAATGTTTTGAACTCTATAACTCAGGTTCAAGAAATGTCTTTATTTGTTAAATCATTGGGATATAAGATGTTATAGGTTTTGTTTGCTGTTGTAGAAATTGGGATTTTGTATCTGAGTTTTGAAAGGTTTTTATGAGTTATAGAGTTATTATAGGTTAATCTTGATGGGTACGAGTCAAAGTCGAATCATTGGATACGAGTCAGAATATGGGTCATTAAATGGGTCAATAGTAATTAGTTTATATATTCTTTTAGTAACATGTTTTTGTGTTCGATTGGAACATGGGTTAGTTTTGTATATGCAAGTAGTGGTCAAACGAATATCGGATGAGTGCAGGTATTTAATGTAATTTTGGAGTGATTGGAAAGTGTGAGTTCAAAAGTTAATGTGTGTTGAGTTGTTTTCTTTGAGTATTGAAACTTTAACCTCAATAGTAGTTGAAATTTCTTCAATGTGTTTTGGGAATGCATAGGACAACTAATTTGAGGTATCATTGCTAGAATCTGGTAAAAAGAAGAAACCATGTAGATTGTCGTACATAGTTGAATTTGTAGGGATAGTCTAATTCAATATGGGCAGTCTATTATAGGTCCAACATATACTTTAGTATACCTTATTCGTCACGCATTCTTCATTTTTTAACATATATATATATATATATATACATTTGTGTAGTATATATTAAACAAGAAGTTGAGATTCCAGTAATTTAAGATTCTTTAAATAATTATGTAAATAAATATTATCAAGTATGTTTTCTTTGTCTTATATTTGATAAGTATTTTTAATTTTGAAGACGTTGTTAACGTTTAATTAATATATCTTATTAGTCATGCATTATTCATTTTTAAAATATATACAATTATATTTAATAAAATTTAAATATCCGACCCGTGAGTATTCACGGGTGATAACCTAGTGGTATTATAATTGTAAAGAGATATGATGCATAAATATAACATCTTTAAAAAGATATCTAAATATTTGTGTTGATAATGCGCAAAAAAGTACCTTGATCTTGTTTGATACTTCGAATCCTTGCAGTTGATTAAGAAGCTCCAGCAAGGTTTTCTATACCTCACTATCACCATTCCCGCTTTTAGACTCCATTTGATCGGACTCAAAACTCTTTATTTTACCCATAAATATAAATGATGGTGCATGTTCCCCGCGCGAAATAAGGAAAAAATGGAAGTTCATGAGCCCGGAATCGAAATATTTTTGATTCCCCGCAATAATCATATATTATGGGCATGGCTTATGGAAAGCAACCTTTGACCACACCTTATATAATATATATCGTCCACAAATGCTATTTTCTCATATAAGACCAGTTTACTTTATAGCCTATAGGTATAAGTTGTCACATGTTCATATATGTAGAATCACATACACTTTATTTATCCTCATCCTGCTCAAAGTTCAACACATTTGACCCATATAGTTAATTTCTTTAAGTTAACCAAATTGACCCGTTATAGATATTAAATAATTATTATCAACCTGAAAATCGACCATGATCATAAGCATTTAAAACGACCATGAAAAGTAAGTAGATGTTAGTGTTCATTCATACGAATGCTTAACTTATAATTATAAGTCAAGTTATACCAAATTCCTTAATAGGTTTGAATTCAATATATTGCAAACCCAACAATAATCATAAGCACAGGTTACTGTATAACAAATTATTTACTTAAAGAACATGATAGACAGTTAAATATATTTGTATACAGATTACAAACCCATGAAATACATGGGTAATTCAGAATAAGTAAGATATAAAGTTGGCTTAAAAGGCCTAATTGAACATCAAATAAGTTTAGCTAATAACTAAAAAGATTCATTATTTTCTTTATAGTCTGTCATCTCTAAGGATCTGCAAATGGTAACGGTACGGAATGTTCCAAACCGAAATATTCTCGGTACCAATATTTGACGTTTTCAGTACAGGTACGGTACCGGGTATTTTCGGTACCGGTACCCATTTTTGTAATTTTCGGTACCGGTTAGTACCGAGTTCATCCCTAGTCATATCTTTCGTTTCTTGCATATAATTGTTATCTAAAACAATAAGTACAATCAGCTATTGATATAAAACCACATTGTCATCAATATATGCAAATATAATATTCAAGTACTCAACGAAGATGCATGTGTTGCAACCAAAAAATATACAAATAATCGTCAATGATTTTCACACATAAATCTTTCAGCATTCTAACTACAAAACACACAGGACATATTAAACTTGTTAAAATCAATATTACCTTCAAGCGTTAAAGTTGAAGGTTATGCACACCAAATCAATAGATACCGCTGTCGGATCTGTATCAGTGATGATTTTTTTTGTTGATTTCACCCTAAATTGGTAAACATATTGATGATATTGATTGTTACCTGGATGCCAAAAATCAGATTGGGATAACAAATCGAGACGAAATCGAGTAACTTTCATTGTTATGGAGGAAATGGGAGTAAAATAACGACGATTAATGAAGAACAAACTGGTAGAGGAAGAAACCTAGGGAGGAAGAGAGCGACGATTGATGAATTAGGGTTGTGAATCGTGTTGTGGAAGGGAGAAGCGTGTGAGAAGTAGAATATTTTCAAGTGGTTGGTGATTGATTGTGGTTTCCATATGAAGAGCAGCGGTTTCAAAATTGAATGAAGGAGAATTGAGAAAACCCTTTTGCCCGCTTAAGGATAATAGAGAGAAAAGGCATATTGGCGCTCAAAACCTAATTATCTGGCTAAATAGCAATGCCACATCAGCAGGTGATATGGCTAAGAAGAATTCTTTTAGTATAGTATATAGATTCTTGAAGTCAATCAAACTTCAACTTCAATGTATGACCTTTTATTTCTAAATCATACAAAGCATTAAAATCAATGCTACAACAAATTACTTATATAAAATGTTTACATAAAACATTTCAAAGCATTTGTATTTTAACCATTTTTAACAATCATGTTAAAATGAAAGAAATTCTAACGCGCACGTTAGAAATATTAACATTTCCATAAAATGTTAATTCGACTTGCTAAAAACACATATATGGTTCAAATAGATAAGTCATTTCTAATACACCGTTAGAAACTAAACAATTAAAAAATTGCTTCAAACTAACGTGTTTCATGAACGTTTCTAACACACATGTTAGAAGACAAATGATTACAAAAATCATTATAAGATTTATTTGTTCGTATCAATCCATGGGTGGATGAATAGTCTACTTTAAATAGAGACTTAATTAGAGACATAAAACTCTGATCAAGTAACATAAAAACTCTTATTTAAAGTAATAAAAAACTCTACTTAGGAGAGTTTAACGTTTACAAAAAACATATGGTTCACACCAATAATTCCGGTCTAACACACATGTTAGAGAATTTAACGTTTACAAAAACGTATGGTTGACACCAATAATTCCGGTCTAACACACATGTTAGAGAATTTAACGTTTACAAAAAAACGTATGGTTTACACTAATAAACCCGATCTAACACAAAAGTTAGAAAAATTAATGATTCCCAAAATCGTTTCAAACCAAACGTTGGAACCAAAACTATTCGTTTTGTACCACGGTATAGGATTTAAGATTTTATCTCAATCTCAAAAAATCCAAACACAACAAGTTTTACTACATACATATTTCCCAAAAAAATATTTATAAGATCATAACTTCGAAAAATATTCTTTTATTCTATTATAAATCCTTTCGTAAACCCAAAATCCTTATATATAAGGTTTTTAAGATTGTACCAACAATCTCATGAAATCTGTTTTAAGTTTGTAGGAAATAGGTTCACTTTTTGTAAAATATAATTACAAAATATATCATAACGAGACCCTCGTTATTCGTAGGAAATATCATTGTACAATACCGGTTGCAATAACTAAATAAAAGAATATAAATATAATTATATATACCAATCTTGATTCAAGCCGCATCTCTGGTTAGTCCTTCACGCGCACTTGATAGCATACTAGACTCGAGTATTCATCATCTTGAGTCTTGAAAAATACTCCTTGACTGCAACAAAGAGCACACTAAACGTTGACGATTTTGGTTGAGGCACGTGTTCAACACGCTTCCCTTAAAACAGATTCCGCGCCTCTACTAAAGATGACGCGTCTGTCTCCCAGGGTACAACAGCCGAAGCAGTCTGTACTGCCGGAGATGGCTCACCAGCCCAAGGTTACATCCGGTAATTGTAGTGTTTGAACTCATGTGGTGGAAACAAGTAGAGAGTACTCATCTCTCTAGTTGGTGTTCAAGTGTTCATACTACTTCTAGTACTCTTCATGTTTCAAGCAAAATCCTATTCTTGTTGTAACCAAAAGAAAGGCACATAGCCTACTATTTGAACAAGACTAGTGAAAGGATTCACTTAATTATCAACATAATTAGTCACTTAATTAGAGACTTAAAAACTCTAATAAAACTAATTAAATACTCAAGAGTTACTCTATAACTTACCACATGAATATTCTAATTAATATTTATAATTTTATTTAATTATAAATATATTTAATATCCATTCACCAAATTTCCAACATGAACTAGTAGTGACTTGTTGTCGACGATACCGGTCTCGTACCGTATCGAACATCTTCGATACTGGTAACGAACTTTAGCGATTTGGGTACCGGTATTTTCGGTACCGATACTCAAATTTTGTGATTTTGGGTACTGGTATTTTCGGTACTGATACTCAATTTAGCGATTTTCGGTACCAGTACCACACTCATCCCTATTTGTCATTGGCGCTTGGTTTTCATTTATCAGGCGCCGTCCATACAATAAATATGGGTGTTTTTGACACGTGGCATGGTTTCATTGAACCTAAACACAGACGGCCGACCATAAAACATGGGCGACGCCACTTGTGTTAGGGTACATTTGTGGCATCGAAAAGTGAAATGGACATTGTCTTGTAAAGTCGTTCTTAAAGGGACATTTTTCGCGATTTTCCCTAAAAATAATGTTTCCATATGTTATTTCTTCATTCTTGGACATCAACAGATTGTCGATATATTGTATTTTGTTAAGAGTTTATCACTCAAAATTTGTATGATCATGAAATTTAGATTGTTTAGATATTTCAAACATTTTATTGGTGATAATTGTGTGTGATTTATCATACTTTGAATTTGCTCTATTTGTTAAAACTTGAATTATTTTAATAGGATGGTACAAAATGTACTTTGAAACTCTATATGCTTTACAAGGTGATAAAAAGTTCAGATGGATAATGAGTAATCAAGTGTACCAATTATAACCCTCTCATTCTCATGCCTAGAGAAATCCGATAACCCAACAAGAAAATATAAGTGTATACAACTATGTAAGCCGTGTAGTTGGGGTGCAAACGAGCTGAGCGGTTTGCAGGCTACTCGAGATCGGATCGATAAAAAGCTCGAACGAGTCGAGCCTTATCAAGACCGAGCCTGAAATAAAGCTCAATTAGTTATCGAGCCCGAGCTCGAGCCTTGTATCTAAAGCTCGTTTAGGTTTAGGCAAGCCTTGTATAAATTTTGGCCTTCTAGACTTCTAGTAAAATACTAGGTTTCACCCCTCCTAATATCATCCAGCCCAAGTTTTTCAGCCCATCCAGTCCTCTATTTAATGTTTTAAAAACCGGTTTTTAAGTCATACTAGGTTGGGCTCTAAAATGGTTTAACCGGTTGAACCAGGTTGTATCAGACGGTTAACCGGGTTACTAGTTAACCCTATAAATTCCATAAAATACAAATTCATCTAAAAAAACAATTCAATCTCAATTAGGATTTATATAATTGATCATAGTTTTATCTAAAAACAACTATTTTTATTGTAAACTATTAAGCATTTAAGAATATTTTTATTAGTTATAAACAATATTGCATTGTACGATGTGAGTAACAGTTTCAACAACGATAAAATATTGGAATAGAAAGCACTATGTTAATTACCGGAAATATGGAAGATCAATATTACCTTAATATCGTATTTTATTAAAATTAAGAAATAAAATCATAAGATAATGCAAACTGGTTCAACGGTTTGAAATGGTAAAACCGGATTTACCGCCGGTATATAAGACATACCGTATTCAGGTTTTACCGGCCTTTATCGTACCGGACTCATGTCCGATATCCGGTTTAACCGATATAACTGCCCGGTTCATACCGGTATTTAAAACATTGGCCTCAATTACATATTTACAGATTTAATATTTAGGGGCTGTTTGGCAACTTCTGAATGGTTAAATGCTGAACCAGTAAAAGAGTAAAAGGTCTGAACCATTAAGAGGCAATATAATGTTTAACCCTTCATAGCCAAATGTCTGACCAATTCAGATTAGAGGTCTTAACCATTCAGACTTTGTATAATACTTAACCATTCAGAGACAAACATCTGAACCATTCAGACATCTGCTCACGAAACAAACAGTCTAAATCATTAAGTGCTGAACCATTAAGATGTCTGAACCATTAAGAGCCTCATTAAGAAGTAAACAAACAGCCCCTTACTCGTTTCCTTTTATCCCCTTTGCCCCTTTGGCAACCTAAAATCGATTTCACTGCTCATCATTTCATCATCGACGGTACACTTCAACTTCATTGCATGCAAACTGAAAATGACTTTTTAAACTTTTAGAAGTGATTTTCGACTCTGGTATGAGATGGTTCCAATTTCATAGATTCTAAAGATTTCTTTAAACATCAACTTTAAACTACAATTATAACCACATTAAAGATTTCTTTAAAGATTCTAAAACATCAACTTTAAGATGGTCCCCATATAACCAATACACATATAGCCTGACAACCCAACAAAACTTGGTGGCCATCTTCATAGTACGACAAAGACATACCAAGGAAGGATTCGGGATGGGAGGACGAGGATCCGTTACATTTAATCCTTTTTAAAACCAAAAGCAACAATATAAAATCAAAATAAAAAACAAAACTAACATGCTAGGTTCTAATTCCTTGGGATGCCATTGTCCATAATAGTACACATTCATGATTCTTATGCATCACCACTAGATGGTCCCGGCATAATCAATACGCGTAGAACCTTGGATTATGACTCGACGGAACTTGAGGGCACACAACATAGTACATAGAGATACATGGCGACTTGCGAAAATAAAAGAAAGGAAAACAGTGACATAATTCCAGAATACATACATACGATTATACGAATGACTCCATCCATTTTTATTCAGGCTTTTTGCATGTAATGATGGAGAATTTTATTACATCCTTCTTAAATCCTTCAATCATTAGTGGCATTACCATTGCCCCTCTTATGGACTTCCAACCTAATCAATTTTAATCATTAACAATATAAGGAAATTAAAAAATTACATATAAAAGGACGTGCTCAAACCAGAATCTAGAAAACTGTGAGAACCACGTAAACACATGTACATTTTGCTTGAAATTCAATGCAAAAGACGGCTATCTAACCGCATAACCGCTCCACTATCTCTCTCTTCCACTTTATAACATAACCACAACGTAAAAATGTTTATATGATTCTTGTAGTTTTCTCCTTAAAATTGATAGTATACTGAGCGTGCCCTATCTCTCTATTTACATGTATATGGACGCGTTTAATACATAACAATTATTAAGTCGGGAACCTCAATTTATACTTAAATAATTGTATGTTGTGGATGTCAAATTTAGTGGACGAGAGAAAGTGAGGCAGTTACACGATTAACTTATGTCTTAGATAAGTAAACGTGATTATATTAGTTCTCACAATTCTCTACTTAGAATTGTGTGTGTGTGTATATATGTAGGGGTGAATTTTTTTTTTTCAAACAAAACTTTAGCGTGCTAAGAAATTACGCTGCTAAAAATTGAGCTAGAGTAATTATTATTGCGTCATAGTTTTCAAGTAGCGTAATAATAATTACTCTAGTTCAATTTTGTTGTAGCGTATGATACACTACAACAAATGAAGTAGCATATCTATCATTACGCTACTTGAAAACTATGGCGTAATAATAATTACTCTAGTTTAATTTTGTTGTAGTGTAATTACACTATTTAGAAAAATGTCACCGCGTGTTATTTCTCTTTGGTGTGTACGCTTCTTACAGTAAAACCTATTTGTAGTTGATCCTAATCCTATATATGTGTGTGTGTTTAAGTAAAAAAGTTTGCATTACCACTACGTAGCAATGAAGTAATGCCCTTCCAAGACAATGCTGTTTTTATTACAGCAGGCCAAAACGGGGCCACATTGCCAGACCAGTCTGCGGATTTTATGTCCTGCAAAGTGACACTTCAAGCTATTTATAACGTGAGGTGTAAATGGAATTTACTTATACATTATTTGGTTCAGGGTCTATCTTAATATTAAATGAGTCAAATTAAAAAAAAAATATATATATATATATATTTTTTTTTTTTTAAATGATAACGGGTCAAAAGTCTCCTAACACGTAACTAAAATGTGTAATACATATTAAATAATTTAAGCAATAGAATCGAGCTGGGGTCTCACTGGAAGCAGTCTTTCTATTCCTACGGGGTAGGTAAGGCTATTTACATTTTACCCTCCTCATACCCTACGTTAGCTTTGCTATTGGTGGTGTTTATTGAGTATGATGATGATGAAGCGATAACTATTTACAAAAAATAAATAAATAAACAAAACGTGTTTCAGGTCAATCGAACTACATAAAAATCAATAACTGTTTTCGAACCAACTCTTTATTATCCGTTACCCTGCCTGTACGACCCTTTAGTTTGCCAATTCACAGACCGACAGACATAGAGAGGTGGTTGGAGTGTACGGTAGTTGGTAGCCCCCCTCAAGATTCTTAAAGTTAACTAAATGTTTGCAAATATTAATATAAACTCTGAAATTAAACTAGGTTTTGGGTGATTAATAATGAAGTTTACCTGAAGAGAAAGGGATTCTAGTAACTTTACATAATCAGCTGTAGAACACCAAGCAGGAAGATAAAAGCTGGAACAAATCTTATTCAAGATTTTTTCTTCCTCGGGGCGAAGGGATTTTTCTCCGGGGTTAAGATCTCTGTGGCACCATGTAACTATGATAATGGTAGCTCCGGGGGCAGCCACCCGAGTCAACTCACTAACAAACTGATGAATTCAATAATTAAAATTAAAATATTATATCAAAATACCCTAGTATATACGCTATTTTACATGTATATAACCGCTATCTATATTTAAGTGCTATCTATATTTAAAAAAAACTGAAATCCCGCTATTTATGGCTAGATATCCTGTAGCGACCTTCGACCTATACGCTACGCTATTTGCTATAGCGACCATAGCGATCGCTATTGACAACTACGATATGATAAGAAATTTAAACTATGTGAAGGAAAACAAGAACCTTAAGTTTGTCAGGCATGTGCTCTCCACTCTCCATTGACCAAACCAGGTCAAACTTTCCATCAGGAAACGGCTGGTTCAAAGCATCAGCAACTTGAAATGAAACCTGCAAACCCCTCATGGTGAATTCAAGAATTATATGCTCGTAATAACCATGAAAAACAGTTAACTTCGTTAATAATCGTAGTATGTGTACAGGCTTTTAGAGATAGCTACTCAATTATACGAATTTGATGTGCAAAAAGTCAAATAGAAGAATTGATGTGCAATATTCTCCCCCAAAAATCTTGACAAACTGTGGTACCTTATCGGCCAACCCTTGGGCCGCAGCAAGGGCATTAGCTCTCTCAGCTTGCACAGGGCTGAGGGTGATTCCGTGACATTCGGCTCCGTATTTTCTTGCTAGATACCTTGAACTACCTCCTATACCACACCCGACATCAACTATGGTTTTAGGTTTCTTTTCCGGATCATCTGCAACGAATGGCAAAATGGTAAGCGAGGGAGTCACAAGTCAAAATCACAAGACTGACAAATCACAATCTACTGTAAGAAAACACTCTTAATGTGACAGTACTTTTTTTTGACAGTACATTAAAAGTATAATTTGCATCCGACAAGTTATTTAATTTCAACTTTCAATCCTGAAAAATTTCACCATTAATTCAAAGCTAATCTTCAATAACCTAATTGACAGTCATGAAACAAAAACTAATAACAAATACATAATCAGTAACCATATCCATAGGCGTAGCATAGTGGGGGCCGAGGGGCGTCCGACCCTCCGAACTTTTCGCTCAGTAGTGTCCAGTATGTAGTTTTCGTATAGAATTTTTTAGGTATATACGTTTTCGTCCCCCCGGTTTTATAATTTTTTAGGTATAATTTTAGGTCAAGCTTCGCCACTGACCATATCATTCACAAACTGCAGTAGCATTAGCAAATGAGTTCACTCAGTAAAAGTACAATTTTCATTTAATTTCAATCCTTGTGAGATTACAGCCATGAAATCAACTTCAATTTTCAAAAACCTAATTGACAGTCATGAATCTAACAACAACTAACAACAAACACATAACCTGTAACCAATCATTCACAAACTATTGTAGCATAGGCAAATTCAATAACAAACGATTCATCCACCAAAAGTGAGTATAAAATATTTGTAAATCAGAAACCGCATCAAACTTCGAAATCTCCGTTCGAAAACACACGTCTAATTCAAAATCGGCATAGATTATTCAGCTATAACTCAAACTTAGTTCTCAAAAACCTAATTAACAATTACAAATCTTATAACAAACACATAATCAGTAAGGATACCATTCACAATCAACTATAGCACCATCGAAACTAATAGCAAATAAAATCATTCAGAAAAAGTGAGTACAAATTATAAAACTCAAAAACCGCATCGAAAACTCCGTTCAGACACCGCTTTTCATAATACAAATCTAAAAGTTCTAAACCGTCAGATTCAATTAAACAATAACAGAATAAATCCACTGATAACTACCTGAAACAGAGGCGAACGTTAGGGCTTGTTCAATCATACGGATCTGAGCAGAACGGTGATCGGAGAGTTCAACGACGTCGTCGGAGTTATAATATCCGTGATGCATGTGTTCTCCCCATATGTTCTCCCACATACCTGAGGATTCGTCGTAGAACTCTGCGATTCCTTTTTTGAGCTTCTGCTGCTGCTGGTCATCATCTGCCGCCGTCAGCTTCTCCGTCATCGGCGTCGCCGATACGCCAACTGCCGTCGTAGCCATAGCAGGTTGTGTGAGTGAGTGGTGAATTTGGCGGTGGTGGTGGTGATGTGTGTCAACAATGGCACGTAAAGCTTCACAGAGTTTACGTGGTGTTCAAATAGACATGAACGGAAATAAAAATTTAGAAATTATATAATAATAATAATAATAATAATAATAATAATAATAATAATAATAATAATAATAATAATAATAATAATAATAATAATAACAATAATAATAATAATAACAACAACAAAAATAACAACAATAATAATAATAATAACAATAACAACAATAATAATAAGAACAATAATAATAATAACAATAATAAAAATAAAAATAATAATAATAATAATAATAATAATAATAATAATAATAATAAGAGTTAATTGCCCGGATGGTCCATGTGGTTTAACGTTTTTTCACATTTAGTCCCCACCTTTTGAAAATAGCAGGTATGCTCCCTATGGTTTGTTATTTTGTTACTCGGATAGTCTCTGAGTAGATGTCAGTTAGTTTGGAAATAGCAGGTATGCTCTCTATGGTTTGTCATTTTGTTACTCGTATAGTCCCCTGATATTTACTCAGGGGACTATCCGAGTAACAAAATGACAAACCATAGGGAGTATACCTGCTATTTTCAAAAAGTGGGGACTAAACGTGAAAAAATATGAAACCACAGGGACCATTCGGGCAAGTAACTCTAATAATAATAATAATAGGTTGTTGTATCTGGAATATTCATATATTTGACCAAAGAGGCAATGCTATGCAATAGTGAATTTAGTTCGTAACAAAATATCATGTGTGTTATGGTGGGACTTTAACCGGTGAATTTTTATTGGATTTGGTGACAATTCGGGTGGAGGAGCTTTGTTAGATGTTAAAAAAGAATATTCATGTATTTGATTATGAGACTAGAAAAAAAAAATATTTTAAAACTCAAAAACCGCATCGAAACATCGAAAACTCCGTTCAGAAAGCGCTTTTCATAATTTCATCTATACAAATCTAAAAGTTCTAAACCGTCAGATTCAATTAAACAATAACAGAATAAATCCACTGATAACTACCTGAAACAGAGGCGAACGTTAGGGCTTGTTCAATCATACGGATCTGAGCAGAACGGTGATCGGAGAGTTCAACGACGTCGTCGGAGTTATAATATCCGTGATGCATGTGTTCTCCCCATATGTTCTCCCACATACCTGAGGATTCGTCGTAGAACTCTGCGATTCCTTTTTTGAGCTTCTGCTGCTGCTGGTCATCATCTGCCGCCGTCAGCTTCTCCGTCATCGGCGTCGCCGATACGCCAACTGCCGTCGTAGCCATAGCAGGTTGTGTGAGTGAGTGGTGAATTTGGCGGTGGTGGTGGTGATGTGTGTCAACAATGGCACGTAAAGCTTCACAGAGTTTACGTGGTGTTCAAATAGACATGAACAGAAATAAAAATTTAGAAATGTTATTTAAGTAGGTGATGCCCCGCCCGCGTTACGGGCCAATAGCCGAATATTTCTCAATCAACTAAAAAAACACTACTATAATTTTGCTAGGAAAAAAACTAAAATGATGTTAAGACTGTATTTTCGGCTCTGGGCAAAACTACAATTTTTCAGGACTAATGAGCAAGTGTTAAGCAGCTCCTGACACAGGAAAAAATTAAATCGGGTCAACCAATAAAAAAAAGTTTTATACTTTTGCGAAAAAAAACTAAAACGATTGGAAAACGTAATTTTGAACTGAGGGCGAAATCATAATTTTTATTCAGGGATAAAATCATAAACTAAATGGACCAATGGGGGAGTGTCAGGCAGCTGCCGGCATGACTGTAAGTTTACACTTGGGGAAAATTGTAATTTAACCAGGAAAACAAACAAAAACGATGGAGAAAATGTAAATTTAATTTGAGGGCAAAATCGTAACGTGGCTGTGAGGAAAAAAGACTAATGGCGTGTAAATTTAAACGGGGCAAAATCGTAATTTTTAACCAAGGGCAAAATTGAAATTTTTAGCTGGGAGCGAAGGCGTAAATTTAGCATAACTCCTATTCTGGACCTCGGATTGACGTGAAATTTTAGGGACATGTTTAGAAATCAGTAACCAAGGTTATGATCCTTTCATATGTCCGAAATTCTCGTTTTAATTTAAAAAGGGCGTTACGGTCAACTTTTAAGCATTTAACGGAAAAGTGTAAAAGACTCGGACAAACAACGAACCGGTCACAGAGGGTCATACCATTATGTAACTTGGTCCTAAGAGAGTCCTAAGGCATATCTAAATCAAACTTTAACGGGTCAAAACTGAAGTCAATACAAAAGTCAAACTTTTGCGACTTTCGGCTCCGAACCGGGTCAAAACAGAAAATGGTCGGATCAAACAAGCTTAGACTAGTTTATATACTTATTATCATGTTTCATGAGTGTTCAAACAGGTTACATATCACCTACATTACAGATTATGCAAGAAATCGCAAAAAGACATTTCTGTTGACTTTTTCTAAGTATGTTTGACTCGACATTTGGACTAGTTAGAGTGGGAATCAGAGGGTGCCCTTTTAGGGGTTTAATGCCCACATGATTACCATCATATTACTATCTTTGATTCGACAAATCACTGGACCATTCGTGATTTATCGCCAAGTCAATCGTTAATTACGACGGATTGACTTTTAAGCTAAACTAAGCAAAAACTAAGCCATAAAAGGGTTGGCGTACTTACAGAAGCTAGGTGCACGACTTAGAATGTTAGAAGAGTGCTTGAGAGCTCCAAGAATGATCAGAAGGCAGGTTTTGAGGTGTGTTTCACTCATGCACAATGTAGTGCCTTTTATAGTGAAAAATTAGGCTTAAGATCATTACAACACACCCTACATTGGATCATGGATGATCAGCAGGTGGCCCTGGGTGCTAGGGAGCAAGTAGAGGGCGCCCATGCTTCATTAATTGCTCACAAGATCGTTCACAAGCTAAATCATTGAATCTGTCCAATGTTTCTGCATCTGGGACTCGTACGCGGCCCGCTTCAACTTGCTTGTTTCACTCAGGCGGGCCGCCTGAGGCCTAAATTTCAAGATTTTCAAATCTTTTGTAATCATTAACCTGACCTTTCGGTTTCGAAGGGGTAACTTTGCGATTTGGCCCTTGATTATTTACAACTAAGGGCCTCGTGACCTTTACCCGCACTGTTAAGTCTCCGGTTAGTTTAATTACTATCCGAAAAGCCTTAACTTTTATTGTTGACGCTTTTAACCCATCTCGTACGAATTTGATCATAACTTTCTCGTTTTAAAACGGAACTTCGCGAAATTTATATAGTATATTCTAGTGAGTATATTTTACTGTTACAAAGCCTCAGGTTCGTCAAAGGGTCACTCAGAGGTATAATTAAACATGTTGACATAGTTAACCCCTGTAGCTTGTAATCTCTCACTTTCTTCCGCGTTTCGCTCCGTACGATCCATGATTTATTCGTTTGAAGGTACGAGCATCGTTTAGGGTTACTATACAGTATATTTACCCTTTGTTGACATTTATAACCCTCGAATTTACATACTTTCAAGGTTTGTCAACTTTAGTCCTTTATTTAATATCTAATGCCACGTGTAAACTCATGACACGTGTTAACACATTATTGGACACAAAATTTCGAGGCGTTACATGACGGGAGTCCCCAGGAGTCTAACTAAACACCGGCTCAACACTTACTCATGGGCGAAGCCGGTAAAGCAGAAAAAGCGGAGCATGGGACCTAATAAAAGAAGGGCTGCTTGTGAAGAAACCCAAAAACTGCTCAGGGCAGAGATAGTCAGAGAGGTCAAGTACCCATCCTGGATCGCCAATCCAGTCATGGTCCAGAAGAAGGACGGGGGGTGGAGGATGTGCATCGATTTTCAAGATCTAAACAAAGCATGCCCTAAGGACTGCTATCCCCTCCCGGAAATAGACACCCAGGTGGACTCTTTGTCTCAATACCCTCTGAAGTGCTTCCTGGACGCCTACAAGGGGTACCACCAAATCCAGATGTCGATAGAAGACGAGGAGAAAACCGCCTTCATCACAGATGAAGGGACGTTCTGCTATACCAAGATGCCCTTCGGCCTCAAGAATATCGGGGCCACATATCAGAGGTTCAGGAACACCTTGTTTTGGGAGCAACGAGGAAGGAACTTAGAGGTGTACGTCGACGACATTGTTATCAAAAGCTTAACAGAGATGGCCATGATAGATGACATAGCCGAAACTCTCAACACTATGCAAGATGTGAACATGAAGCTAAATCCCGGGAAGTGTTGTTTCGGGGTAGAGGAAGGGAATTTCCTGGGAGTAGTGGTCACCAAAGGTGGAATCAAAGGAAACCCGGAAAAAACCCAGGCTGTAGCCAAAATGCGTTCTCCCAGGTCCCTGAAGGATATCCAGCAGCTAAACGGAAGGCTAATAGCGTTAAACCGTTTTTTGTCAAAGGTAGCCGACAAGACCCTTCCCTTCATGAAAGTGTTGAAAGACTGCCTCCAGACAAACAAGTTCAATTGGACCACAGAGGCTGAGACTGCCTTCCAAGAAATGAAAGCTTACTTCTGCAAACTCCCGACGTTGGCCACCCCAGTACCCGGGGACCGTTGCTCCTGTATCTATCTGCCTCGAAAACGACATTAAGTGCGGTCGTGATGGTAGAACGGGAAGGAAGACAGATCCCCATATATTTCATCAGCAGAACGCTTAAGGGGCCCGAGGAACGATACATGCCTCTGGAGAAACTCGCATTAGCTCTTGTCTTCGCGTCCCGAAGACTCAGAAGGTATTTCCAAGGGCACAAGATTACCTTGATGACAGATCAACCCCTTCAAAAGGTACTCAGGAGGCCGGAGCTGTCAGGACGGTTAGCTAAGTGGGCTGTGGAGTTAGGGGAACACTCTCTAGAGTTTAAGCCCAGGACGGCAATGAAGGGACATATACTGGCCGATTTCTTAGCAGAGGTCCCTGAGGACGAAGAGAAGGAGCTGTTAAAATGGGAAGGCTTAGATAAAGAAGAAAGAGAAAAGGAAGATGAGGTGGTGTGGAAGTTACTCACCGACGGGGCATCTAGTGAGGAAGGAAGTGGGGCAGGAATCACACTGATAAGCCCCGAGGGGGTTGAGCTGACGTACGCCATAAGGCTGGACTTCGAGAACACCAACAACACTGCAGAGTATGAGGCCCTCCTGGCAGGAATGAGGCTGGCACAAAAAATGAAAGCAAGACACGTAGAGGCTAGCACAGATTCACAACGGGTAGTGAAACAATACCAATGGGAATATGAAGCCAAAGATGGCACTATGGCTCAATACATGGCGAAAGTAAAAGAAATGGCTAAGGTATTCTAAACTTTCAAGCTGGGATACATCCCCCAGGGACGGAACAGGAAATCTGATGCGCTCAGCAAACTGGCCTCGGTGGCATTCGACCACCTCGCGAAAGAAGTTAAGGTGGAAGTCCTAACATCCCCTTCCCTTAACACAAAGGAGGTTGCTGCAATTGAGGGTACTCAGGAAACGTGGATGACACCAATTATTAAATTTCTCAGGGATGGGATTTTACCCGAGGGGGAATGGGCGGCCAGAAAGATAAGGGTCAAAGCCCTGCAATATGAACTGATCGATGGGGAGCTATACCGAAGGCCATATCTAGGGCCATCCCTGAAGTGTGTTAACATGGAAGAGGCTGAATATGTGGTCAGGGAGATGCACGAGGGGATTTGCAGAATGCACTAGGGGCCAAGGACGATAGTGACGAAGGCAATGAATGTAGGGTTTTACTGGCCACGAATGTACGAGACAACATCTGAGGAAATCAAGAAATGTGATAACTGCCAAGTGCATGCACCAATGACCCACCGACACAAACACCCCATGGTACCGGTATCAACATCCTGGTCATTCCAAAAATGGGCTATCGACATAATTGGGCCCTTCCCAGAGGGCCCGGGAGGGGTCAAATATGTGGTGGTAGCCATTGATTATTTCACCAAATGGATCGAAGCAAAGCCCCTGGCAAAAATTACCGGAGAACTGATGTGGGGTAAAATACACATATTTGTCCCGTGTAGATTGTATAATTTATGTATAGTTTTATTTGTTTTTAGTTAGTTTTTACTATTATATTACATGATATTGTGTTTTGGCAGGTCCTGGTGCAAATGGAGCAAAAACGAGTAATATGGGAATGATCAGCCAGTTGGGTAGAGTAGACCGCCAGTGACCGAAGGAAATTTGCCGCTAGTTTCTATGATTGGGCCGAGTTCACTTGTCTCTATATTATTAAAGATGGAGAGCTGAATTGCAATAAAAGAAAAGTTGTTTTAAAAATAGTTGTTAAAAGATGAGGGACTAAATTCGTCTTGTGCTGAAAGTGGAATTAATTATCCACTAAATGAAAAAAAATAGAATTCACATGAATTGTGAATTGCTGTTGTTGACCGAGGAGTTCAAAGTTGACCAAAAGAAGAAGCATATATTTTATAAAGGTGAACTAATTATATTCGATAACAGTGGGCTACAAATATAACAATTTGAGGTTTGCAATTAAATGAGATTTGGGCTGAGACATCATCTTATGATGGGCTGGATTTTAATGGATAGCAAGAGAGGTGGAGAGTCCACGAAAAGAATTATAAGGCGGCAATTATTAAGGAAGGAGGAGATCGAAAAAAGGCAACAAGGAAAAGAGCCGCACATCATCTTGGGGGACATCAGAAGTCAGAATCAACGACAGTAGACGCACGATCAGAGCCATAAGGGACGAATGGTGAAGCTTCTTTAGGAAGGTTTTGAGCCACGGAATCATTGGGTTAAAGCAAGAAGTTTGGAGAGCAAGAGATTAACGGGTTTTTCTAGTAACTTTCTTTAGTTTTCTACTTTTCTTGTTTGATATCAATGAATTCTTGTTCTAGACTTTGTTTAATTATTTTATTCGTTATGGTTCTTGGCTAGACTTTTTATACTACCTAGGTTTACGACAATGGTTTAATAAAGTTTGGATTTTTATTCGGTTTTTGGCGTGGTTGTGGATTTTTCTTGTATTGTAAAAGCTTCGGGAATTTAACTTGGTGCATATGCGTGCTTGACGATTATTTTATCACTGTTTATTGCTTCGTATAATCCTTGGTGACGGTCTTTATCACATAATAGGGTTGTGCTAGGGTTCTTGATTTAGGTGACGGTCTTTATCACGTAATAGATCATTAATCCTTTAGGGTGAAAATCTAGGAAGTAACCTTAGAAGTAATATTCGGTAATTTAATAAAATCAAGTGTTCTGCAAAACTTGTCGCTGTGAGGCTCGAGGTTATTAATAGGTCTCGGTTTGGTTATAAGTACTTAACATTCCATTGTCTATTAAACCAAGATTAAAACCCGTAGTTGCTTTAGACGTTCGCGCTGTGAGGTAGAGCGTCTTATATAGGCACTTTCAAGAAACTAGAGGACTGTGAGGAAATCTAGAAAACTGGTAAGCGTAACAGCCTAGGTAGTGCCACAAGAATCGCCTTGAGAGTGTTTGAGGGGCTTAGTGGTGTCTTAATAGGTTTAGTATCTAAAGATCCCGGTTCCACACCACAAAATCATCAAATAGAAATCTATTCTGAGTTTAGCTTGCGTCTAACCTAGGTAGTCTTCATCGCCTTTGGTCAAAGTCTTCGTCCACATTCGTGCTTAGTCGTTTCTTTGATTTTTCTAGTTTAATATTTTAATATATTTTTAGGATATTTAGAAAACCCCCCAATCAAATAAACAATTAGTAAGTCCGTGTCAGTCTAGGTCTAGATAGAGTCGTTAGCGTAATTTAGTAGAGTCTCTTGGGTTCGATACTCGGACTTCCTTAGGCTATACTGCATCGATCGGTACACTTGCCGGTCGTGTGGTTTAGGGTTTAGAGAGTCTTAGTTTTATAAATTTAAAACTTAGAGAGTCTAGAATTAGGGTAATTTTAGTTGTTTTTAATTAACCCATTTTCAGCACACCAAGAACAAATGAGGAGGTTCGTGCTGGATAACATCATCTGCAGGTACGGGGTCCCCAAGGAGCTGGAGTGATAACGGAGTCCAGTTTGCCGGGAGGCCTTTCAAACCATGGTGCGAACAGATGCAGATTCAACAGGTGTTTACATCCGTCACCCATGCCCAGAGCAATGGATTGGTGGAAAGAGCTAACCAGAACGTCATCAAGGGAATAAAAGGAAGGCTCGGAAGAAAACAAAAGGGCTGGTTGGAAGAACTCCCATTCGTGCTATGGGCATACAGGACCACTCCTAAAAGCTGAAATGGGGAGACTCCGTTCAGCCTTACCTACGGGACAGAGGCCGTCATCCCCGCCGAGATAGGATCCCCGACTACCCGAATGAAGCTTCGAGAGGAGGAAAACTAGCAGGACCTCAGGATGAACTTGAACCTGTTGGAAGAAAGAAGGGAAATAGCAGCGGTCAGGGAAGCCAGATACAAGAAGCTACTGGAGAGCCATTACAACACCAGGATGAAGAGGCTCAACCTCGTCCCGGGAGACCTAGTCCTTAGAGCTAATGAAGCCAGCCTGCAAGAAAGCACCGGAAAACTAGGCCCAACTGGGAAGGACCCTACCGGGTCACATGGGCAAATGGCAAAGGAACTTGCAAGCTGGAAACACTTGAAGGCAAGGAGGTCCCCAGGACCTGGAATGTCATGCAACTTAGGAAGTATTATGTGTAAGGGGTCCACCCCCAAGAAAAACGGCCAAGAGCCACTTTTGTAACAACTAACTATTAGTCTGGGGTATACCCCCCAAAGAACAGACCTTTTGTAACAATTCATGACGGGAAATGTAAACCCCCTAAGGATTAAATGAAGAATGGGCAGAACATGTCCTCATTTGGAAAAACAATGGACGTTGTACCTAGGCAGACGTGCCTAGGAACACCATTAAACCTAATTAAACAGGCAAACACACCTGTCACACCCCAACCGATGGCGGAATCATCGGGGCGCGGCACTAGGCGAATCAGATTGCTCAAGAGAATCCATAACAACTACATTGCGATAATATTTATTACATTTGTCATCCCATACTAACAAACAATACAATCACATAAGTTATCACAGATTTCTTGTCCTCTCGAACAATTCAAATCCGACAACCTATAATTTAGATGAGTTTCTAGACTTCCTAGCTTGATTTGATGTAAACTTCGGCTAAACCTGCAACATACGTTAAAACTTTGTCAATACAAAAGTATTGGCGAGTATACAGGTTTGATATGTGATAGTGTGATAGAATAAAAGTGCTGCGAATTTCCACATGCATAAACGTAATACACGACATATATACTCACAAAACTGATACTACCAGCTAAGTCCTCGATGCTCGACTCTTGATGGCATAACTAGACCCCGTCGGGCGAAATAGTACTATACTAGTCTTGGTGGGACGTCACGAGTATAAGTCCTAGCATACATGTACTAGCATCACGTATATCTATGCAAACAGTTATTCGCAAGTGATAAATAGTCCAATTAAATCATTCGTTTGATAAGTTTGGTTTTTATGGAACGTATGTTACACCCAAAAATTCGATAAAAGGGGTCAAGTATACTCACAGTGGTTGGTTGTGGATTGAAAGGAACACTGAGAATAGGTTAGCCTGAATAGTTCGATAACACAATGATGAGTAATGCGGAAAAAGTAAACAATGTACTTGGATCGAGTAGGCCATTCGATCGGACAGCAGTTCGATCGAGTGGGCTGTTCGATTGGTTCGAAAGTCCGTTCGAACATCCATTCGATCGGCCGGCTGGCTCGATCGGCTGGTTCCTTCAAGTGGATTGTTTCTTCCTTTGATGTGAAGGATGTGTTCGTGTGTGATGATTTGTACTACCTTTCAAGTCGGCCGATCGAACAGCTGTTCGATCGGTTAGCCCAACCGATCGGCTAGCACTTCGTTGTTTTCAATTATGTCACTCGATCGGTTGGCATGCTCGATCGGGTGACATTCCAATGTTCCGAAAAGTCTAAGTGTTTTGAAGTGTAGTATCTCATGATTCGAGTAGTGATGATCACCATCGAGTGGCTCGATCGATCGAACAGAACTCACTCAATGCTACACCTTGTGAGTTTGGGGAACTAAGTGCTAGTCGATCGGTTAGCCTAGTCGATCGGCTGGCATAGTCGTTCGGTTGGGCTGTTCGATCGAACAGCCTAGCCGTTCGGCCAGCTTCTCGATTCGGTTAACCTATCACTTAACACTTGGTTATTCCCGTTAATTGTTGATGTTTTAGAGATATTTTGACTACGAGTTGAACCACCAAGCTGAAGTCCCTACTTAGTCTACTGACTCGAGCAGGAATCACCCAAGCTCGGCCAGAGGCGGTTTGGAACTTAAGTTTAACGTTTAACCCGAAATCGGTATATCTCTCGGTAGAACCCGAATCTTGAACCATGTGTTTGTTTAGATTGATTTGTAAATCGGTTCAAGTCCCGTTTTCACCTTTTTGAGTGTAAAAGAGTTGAAAGATAGATGAAAACCCATCTTCCAATCCTTTCCCACCGTGAAATGTTAAGATCTTCGGTAGATTTTAGGTTATTTAGGTGGAAATCGGTTAGATCTAAGCTATTCATGGTGGGATGATGCCAAAACTTAGTGTTCTTGAAGAACACATGATGACATCACCCAAGAACACCTAGATCTTGGTGATTTCATGGATGAAATCCAAGTTTTGAAAGATAGAAAGATGTAGAATCGATTAATGAACAAAAACGTACAAGGATTAGAGCGTAATACTTACCGGTTTGAGAGAAATCTGAGATTTAGTGAGAAGAAGAGGCTGGTCGGTCAGAGCTTTTCCCAAAAGTGGAAAGTTTGACAAGGACAGCCCTATTTATAGGCTTCCAAAAGAGGAGAGGGTCAGCTGATCGAACAGCATCCCTGGTCGAGCAGCTGCCCGATCGAACAGCCTGTTCGATCGGCTAGCCTGTTCGATCAGGTTGCCCTGTTCGATCGGCTAGCCTGTTCGATCAGGTTGCCCTGTTCGATCGGCTAGCCTGTTCGATCAGGTTGCCCTGTTCGATCGGCTAGCCTGTTCGATCAGGTTGCCCTGTTCGATCGGCTAGCCTGTTCGATCAGGTTGCCCTGTTCGATCGGCTTGCCTGGTTTTGAGTGTTTCGCGATGATTTTTGATATTTCGACTTAGAACGATGATTTGAGGATGGTAGGATTTCCTAATCAAATTACTTTTAGTCCCAACTACTATATCTAACATACGAGCATCCTTACAACCATTTCGGGTTCGATTTCCATTGAGTTTGATTCACCTTCGATCCTTGATTGATTTGATTGATTCACCACACACTTTAACATAAAAGTAAACATGCACAAGTAACACATAAGGCACACACACACGTATAAAAAGTACTAAAATCCCCACACTTGAGTTTGATGATTGATTTGATTAGCTTGATTATTGATTGACAGTGCGGTGATCGAGTTACGCGTGCCTTCGAGTGCGTTCTTCGATGTGATGTGCCACAATGATTATCGGGGCACCACTTACTCATATTGCCATCATCGTCATGACGGTTAGAGTCATAGTACTCACCCGATAACCCTCGTTAGCGTTGATTACTCACATTTTGACACCTCACGCTCATCGAGAAGGGTAGTTTAGGCCCATACTCGACATCATCGTGAGTGTTTGCAAAATAGGTTTGTAATAGCGATAGAATATGCGTAGTTATTCGATTATACTTCGATTTAGCGATAAAATCGGTATGATTACATTATGATCCGAATCTCCGGTGCCAGGCGTAACGAGTGTATCGAGTAGTAACAACGCACGAAAGTGCGGGTTGTTACAGTATCCCCTCCTTTAGGAAATTTCGTCCCGAAATTAATCCAATAGTAGGGTCGTAAGGGTTGATGCGATTGAGAGTAGAGATTATTAGCGTCTAGATAACGAGCGATCGATTACGATTTGGCGAGTTAAAATAGAGAGAGCATACGATTCGATTACTTAGAAGCGATAACACACACAAAAAGCAATTCTATAGCGTTTTAAACTTACCAATACTCGATTAATCTCCGAAGTAAACTAAAAAAAAAATCTCCTCACGGCGCGGTGTTGACCGTTTTCGATGTCCACGCCAGCGCTGTGGGGAGGGTTTTGTTAATTGATAATAGGTTTTGAGTTTTACGTTTTAAAAGAATCAGGTGGTAAAATAAGTTTTAAGAAAACTTTCCTACAACGTGGGTTTGAGCGGAACTCGACTGCCGAACCCTCGTTCTCGGGAAGATTCCTGTCGGTCATTGCAAAGGTTTTTAAGAAAAGAATTGGACTTATGAAATTTTCATTGGGCACGGAGCCAAACTGATTCAATGTTTTCTCCATGTTGTAAGGAATTTCATTTGTCCAACGGTTTTAGTAAAAATTTTGTAAAAATAGGTTTTCCTTAATATTATGGAAAAATAATTTACATCGGGCCCCACATGGCACCTTCCCACAAAAGTTCGTTAATATGGTTAAAACACTTATATATAGGAAGTACCAGCGGCGTATCCACCATGCTTTACCCATATTAACTCTGTTTCATGAGGCAGTGTCATGCGTGCCGATAAGACACAGATAGAATTTCGATTCCCTTGATCCTAGCGATGAGGTGCTAGACCGAGTCTTGAATAGAAATAAGTTGGATGCAGACCAATCATAGGCAACGAGTGCGAGTAGTTCGGTCACACAATGCTGATATGGTATGCTTGGCTGGATAACGAATGGCACGATTTCGATTCGAGTAGATGAGATTTCGATTCGATTCCACACGAAGTTCGCATGGCACGTTTCCACAAGACTTGCTAATATGACAAACACCATGTTTCCATATTAGTTTTATCTTGTGAAGCAATGTCATGCACCCTAACATTACACCACCTGCGATGACTTCCAAGTAACATTCGAACATCGATAGACAATAGATTTCAACGGATTGATAAGCGACGATTGTTGCGTTGCGAGTGATAGACGATTGATTGAACTGATTACACCACGAATAGTACTAAGGCTAGCCTACACGGCCTTTTTCCACAAAGTCAACTAATATGGTCAAAACATCACCATGTTTCAACCTTGTTAGTTTCGTTTCGTGAAGCGAGGTCTTGTGCGCTAACATGACACGTAGAATGCGTGCATTGATAAGTAATAGCGAACCATGATAAGAATATCGAGTTGATGGATTAGGTGCGAGGCGCGTTAATAGTGGAAGGCGGCGAGTGATTCTCGATCCTCGTCTAGCGAATCCACAATAGACGATCCACACCAGCTGATAGAGGTTCACACGATTGACAATAATTAGCGTTAGAGATTTCTAGACAACACACGATGCGTTTGCGATTTCGAGTCACATATCGAATGATTTGATTGCGAGATAGATCTGGCAAAACTGCGATTGATTTGCGTTCTTAGACTTTACGACCAGTCTCGCGTTGCTCCAACTGCTCTTCGGGGTGAACTTACCCAAGTTCATCGATGTGGCAATTGCGTTGCGCACGCGGACTTACGAGAAGTCTCGCAGTGATGCGATTTAGTTTGTTACGCCTTGAGATTGATTGTAGAGTGTCAAATTAACCGTAATAGTATAATAGGTCTAATAACGTCCAACTCCACATGGCACTTTCTTCACGAAGTTTCGGTAGTATGGTAAAGCGTACCCCCGCGTCACCCCTACTACTTATGCCCCGTGCTTTGGTGTCACACTTTGTTGACACGGTCAAGACCCTTGACCGTGCTTTTAAACGTTATGGCACCATTAGAACTTCACTACGATCTCCGTGCACTGACCAAGTTAATCCCGTGTGCACCCGTGATTAGTTGTCCCTTGCACGTATACCGTACCTCATTCTAAGAGTGTTATAGGGATAAAATACATAATATAGTACATAGTGCTAGCGTTTAGATAGTGCTCGGTTGTAAGAGAAATAGAATCCACACACGATGATATATGAAATAAGTTCCAGAAATGATAGCGTTAAGTCGCATTATTACAACAACATTAGGATCAAAATAACGTTGTTGTGGAAACTTGCGGAGACGGCGGTTGCTGATGACTTCCTTCCAGGTTACGGTCCTGTACGGCACTGCGACGTATAATGCCCATACCAGTTGCAATTTGCGCAATAGCGACATTTTGCTTCTAGCGGATGATGATACGTGCATGTGAAACACAGGGGATGAGATCCATTGTAAGCACGCTTAGACTGAACTGGAACTGATCGGAGAGGTTCGGGTTGCGGCAGTCCAGTTGTTGAAGAGTCTGGGCTCACGGTCTTTCGTTTGCGGCTCGGTTGGGCTTCCTGAGTTGATGCGGTATCGTCATCGGATTCGCCTGATGATTTGGCGGAGACATTGTCGGAGCAATCCTTAGAAGAATCCTCCGAGGAACTGTCAGATGAACCATCGACCGATTCTCCAGAGGAATCGTCGGATGCGTTGATGATGATTGCTTGATGAGCTCGTGTGACAGGCTTCTTGGAGAAGAATCCGTCCACGACTCGTTTGCTGTTGAGCTCTGCGGCTAGACGGTAGGCTTCTTCGATGGTAGTAGGTTTTGCAGCTTCGACAAAATCACCCACACACTCTGGTAAGCCACGAATATACTTCGCGATAGCTTTCTTTGGAGTGTCGACTTGACTTGGGCAGATCATGCTAAGCTGTTTGAACCTTGCTGTATAGCTCGCATTGTCACCTCCGGTTTGCTTGATTTCCCAAAATTCGTTTTCTAGTTTCTGGACTTCGTGAGGGGGACAATATTCTTCCTTCATGAGTTCCTTCAGCTCACCCCATGAGAGGGCGTAAGCTGCGGAGATCCCACGTTTGTTGCGTTCGGCGGTCCACCAGTCGAGTGCTCGTGATTGAAATACTCCGGTGGCGCAAGTAGTTTGAAAGGCCTCGGGGCACCCACTCTGACGAAGGGTAACCTCGATGGCATCGAACCACTGGAGTAATTGAGAAACATCTCCTTCACCTGTGAAAGGCATCGGATCACAGGCTTTGAAGTGTTTGTAGAGGAATGCAGATTCCGTCTTGACGTCTTCCGGGGCTCGAGAGTGGCTTTGAGAGTGCACTTGCGCGACAATTTGAGGAATGAGCTTGACCACTTCCTTGGTCACAATTGAGGCAATCCTCTTATCGGCGCGTCGTTGGGCTCTTCTCCTAGCTACTCGTCTCGAGATCGAGTTGTTGGAAGGCATCTAGACAGAAGGATTCGGAATGAGATTCGATCATAATGATTTTTGAGCTTTTGATGCGATTTGATTCGATCAAAACTTGGTATAGAATTTAATTAAACACATAGGAGCCACATAGGAAAATTCTAGGTTCCTAAACTCTCACATAATTGATTCGTTTTGTATATAGTACGTATAGGTATAGTTGTAGGTTACACATAGATATTGATTCAGAATTCGCGAGGACGCGATGAGAGAAATAGCGTAAGCGAATTCGAGTACTTAGACGTTTGTTTTGTTGCGATCATTCGGTCTTTGTTTTAGATTGCGATGGCTGTGCAAGTTGTGCGCTTTGTAAATCGAGGTTCGTAAATTCGATAAATCGAGAAATCGGTAAATCGTAAAGCTTAAATTTGAAAACTCATAGACGTAAACCATACACGTAAAATTTAGATGGAATGCCTTGGGTGTTTAGGCGTTGACTACCCAAGTAACCTGACTATAACCAACAGGTTCGGGCATACGCGTTGACCTAGAGGACTCACGCTTCCACTGGGATGCAGCTCCTAACATTCGTCTCTCTAGTCTTCGTGCAGCCTGAGTCGTTGTTATGGTCGTGTCCTTGGTGAGAGCTTTTGTAAACCATTTTATAGAGTGGAACAGTTGATTAAGGTATGGGTTTCACCCCTGGCTTAAACAACTTCGTTCCCTTTGTGGTTGTGCTCATCGAATAAATCCGAGAGTTCCACCAGAATTTCGAAATGGAGACCTTTTGTCGAGATGTGGATGTCACTCCTAGCTCAACGAAGAGTTCTCGTGCTAGAAAAATACGCTGAGTGAGTGATCCTATCGAGAGTTATTGGTTTTCACACCTGGTCTCGACTAGATCACTCGGTTTTGTTATGCGAGTAGTTTTGAAAACATGTGTATTGTGTCAGCCTTAGGAAAGGCTAAGTAACCTTCTAGCCTTAGGAAAGGCTCTTTGTGTGAAGCTGTAGTATGCGGTGTTCACACAATAGTTGTAACTTTTCAAACAAATTCGATCGAGAGTAGCAAGTTGGCCAAACAAACCCTAACGAGTTCGTAAGAGTCGGCCTGTTGGTACTTAGACTATAGACTAGGTCCCCATATGTTCTCCCACATACCTGAGGATTCGTCGTAGAACTCTGCGATTCCTTTTTGAGCTTCTGCTGCTGCTGGTCATCATCTGCCGCCGTCAGCTTCTCCGTCATCGGCGTCGCCGATACGCCAACTGCCGTCGTAGCCATAGCAGGTTGTGTGAGTGAGTGGTGAATTTGGCGGTGGTGGTGGTGATGTGTGTCAACAATGGCACGTAAAGCTTCACAGAGTTTACGTGGTGTTCAAATAGACATGAACAGAAATAAAAATTTAGAAATGTTATTTAAGTAGGTGATGCCGCCCGCGTTACGGGCCAATAGCCGAATATTTCTCAATCAACTAAAAAACACTACTATAATTTTGCTAGGAAAAAAACTAAAATGATGTTAAGACTGTATTTTCGGCTCTGGGCAAAACTACAATTTTCAGGACTAATGAGCAAGTGTTAAGCAGCTCCTGACACAGGAAAAAATTAAATCGGGTCAACCAATAAAAAAAAGTTTTATACTTTTGCGAAAAAAAACTAAAACGATTGGAAAACGTAATTTTGAACTGAGGGCGAAATCATAATTTTTATTCAGGGATAAAATCATAAACTAAATGGACCAATGGGGGAGTGTCAGGCAGCTGCCGGCATGACTGTAAGTTTACACTTGGGGAAAATTGTAATTTAACCAGGAAAACAAACAAAAACGATGGAGAAAATGTAAATTTAATTTGAGGGCAAAATCGTAACGTGGCTGTGAGGAAAAAAGACTAATGGCGTGTAAAAAACGGGGCAAAATCGTAATTTTTAACCAAGGGCAAAATTGAAATTTTTAGCTGGGAGCGAAGGCGTAAATTTAGCATAACTCCTATTCTGGACCTCGGATTGACGTGAAATTTTAGGGACATGTTTAGAAATCAGTAACCAAGGTTATGATCCTTTCATATGTCCGAAATTCTCGTTTTAATTTAAAAAGGGCGTTACGGTCAACTTTTAAGCATTTAACGGAAAAGTGTAAAAGACTCGGACAAACAACGAACCGGTCACAGAGGGTCATACCATTATGTAACTTGGTCCTAAGAGAGTCCTAAGGCATATCTAAATCAAACTTTAACGGGTCAAAACTGAAGTCAATACAAAAGTCAAACTTTTGCGACTTTCGGCTCCGAACCGGGTCAAAACAGAAAATGGTCGGATCAAACAAGCTTAGACTAGTTATATACTTATTATCATGTTTCATGAGTGTTCAAACAGGTTACATATCACCTACATTACAGATTATGCAAGAAATCGCAAAAAGACATTTCTGTTGACTTTTTCTAAGTATGTTTGACTCGACATTTGGACTAGTTAGAGTGGGAATCAGAGGGTGCCCTTTAGGGGTTTAATGCCCACATGATTACCATCATATTACTATCTTTGATTCGACAAATCACTGGACCCATTCGTGATTTATCGCCAAGTCAATCGTTAATTACGACGGATTGACTTTTAAGCTAAACTAAGCAAAAACTAAGCCATAAAAGGGTTGGCGTACTTACAGAAGCTAGGTGCACGACTTAGAATGTTAGAAGAGTGCTTGAGAGCTCCAAGAATGATCAGAAGGCAGGTTTTGAGGTGTGTTTCACTCATGCACAATGTAGTGCCTTTTATAGTGAAAAATTAGGCTTAAGATCATTACAACACACCCTACATTGGATCATGGATGATCAGCAGGTGGCCCTGGTGCTAGGGAGCAAGTAGAGGGCGCCCATGCTTCATTAATTGCTCACAAGATCGTTCACAAGCTAAATCATTGAATCTGTCCAATGTTTCTGCATCTGGGACTCGTACGCGGCCCGCTTCAACTGCTTGTTTCACTCAGGCGGGCCGCCTGAGGCCTAAATTTCAAGATTTTCAAATCTTTTGTAATCATTAACCTGACCTTTCGGTTTCGAAGGGGTAACTTTGCGATTTGGCCCTTGATTATTTACAACTAAGGGCCTCGTGACCTTTACCCGCACTGTTAAGTCTCCGGTTAGTTTAATTACTATCCGAAAAGCCTTAACTTTTATTGTTGACGCTTTTAACCCATCTCGTACGAATTTGATCATAACTTTCTCGTTTTAAAACGGAACTTCGCGAAATTTATATAGTATATTCTAGTGAGTATATTTTACTGTTACAAAGCCTCAGGTTCGTCAAAGGGTCACTCAGAGGTATAATTAAACATGTTGACATAGTTAACCCCTGTTAGCTTGTAATCTCTCACTTTCTTCCGCGTTTCGCTCCGTACGATCCATGATTTATTCGTTTGAAGGTACGAGCATCGTTTAGGGTTACTATACAGTATATTTACCCTTTGTTGACATTTATAACCCTCGAATTTACATACTTTCAAGGTTTGTCAACTTTAGTCCTTTATTTAATATCTAATGCCACGTGTAAACTCATGACACGTGTTAACACATTATTGGACACAAAATTTCGAGGCGTTACATGACGGGAGTCCCCAGGAGTCTAACTAAACACCGGCTCAACACTTACTCATGGGCGAAGCCGGTAAAGCAGAAAAAGCGGAGCATGGGACCTAATAAAAGAAGGGCTGCTTGTGAAGAAACCCAAAAACTGCTCAGGGCAGAGATAGTCAGAGAGGTCAAGTACCCATCCTGGATCGCCAATCCAGTCATGGTCCAGAAGAAGGACGGGGGTGGAGGATGTGCATCGATTTTCAAGATCTAAACAAAGCATGCCCTAAGGACTGCTATCCCCTCCCGGAAATAGACACCCAGGTGGACTCTTTGTCTCAATACCCTCTGAAGTGCTTCCTGGACGCCTACAAGGGGTACCACCAAATCCAGATGTCGATAGAAGACGAGGAGAAAACCGCCTTCATCACAGATGAAGGGACGTTCTGCTATACCAAGATGCCCTTCGGCCTCAAGAATATCGGGGCACATATCAGAGGTTCAGGAACACCTTGTTTTGGGAGCAACGAGGAAGAACTTAGAGGTGTACGTCGACGACATTGTTATCAAAAGCTTAACAGAGATGGCCATGATAGATGACATAGCCGAAACTCTCAACACTATGCAAGATGTGAACATGAAGCTAAATCCCGGAAGTGTTGTTTCGGGGTAGAGGAAGGGAATTTCCTGGGAGTAGTGGTCACCAAAGGTGGAATCAAAGGAAACCCGGAAAAAACCCAGGCTGTAGCCAAAATGCGTTCTCCCAGGTCCCTGAAGGATATCCAGCAGCTAAACGGAAGGCTAATAGCGTTAAACCGTTTTTTGTCAAAGGTAGCCGACAAGACCCTTCCCTTCATGAAAGTGTTGAAAGACTGCCTCCAGACAAACAAGTTCAATTGGACCACAGAGGCTGAGACTGCCTTCCAAGAAATGAAAGCTTACTTCTGCAAACTCCCGACGTTGGCCACCCCAGTACCGGGGACCGTTGCTCCTGTATCTATCTGCCTCGAAAACGACATTAAGTGCGGTCGTGATGGTAGAACGGGAAGGAAGACAGATCCCCATATATTTCATCAGCAGAACGCTTAAGGGGCCCGAGGAACGATACATGCCTCTGGAGAAACTCGCATTAGCTCTTGTCTTCGCGTCCCGAAGACTCAGAAGGTATTTCCAAGGGCACAAGATTACCTTGATGACAGATCAACCCCTTCAAAAGGTACTCAGGAGGCCGGAGCTGTCAGGACGGTTAGCTAAGTGGGCTGTGGAGTTAGGGGAACACTCTCTAGAGTTTAAGCCCAGGACGGCAATGAAGGGACATATACTGGCCGATTTCTTAGCAGAGGTCCCTGAGGACGAAGAGAAGGAGCTGTTAAAATGGGAAGGCTTAGATAAAGAAGAAAGAGAAAAGGAAGATGAGGTGGTGTGGAAGTTACTCACCGACGGGGCATCTAGTGAGGAAGGAAGTGGGGCAGGAATCACACTGATAAGCCCCGAGGGGGTTGAGCTGACGTACGCCATAAGGCTGGACTTCGAGAACACCAACAACACTGCAGAGTATGAGGCCCTCCTGGCAGGAATGAGGCTGGCACAAAAAATGAAAGCAAGACACGTAGAGGCTAGCACAGATTCACAACGGGTAGTGAAACAATACCAATGGGAATATGAAGCCAAAGATGGCACTATGGCTCAATACATGGCGAAAGTAAAAGAAATGGCTAAGGTATTCTAAACTTTCAAGCTGGGATACATCCCCCAGGGACGGAACAGGAAATCTGATGCGCTCAGCAAACTGGCCTCGGTGGCATTCGACCACCTCGCGAAAGAAGTTAAGGTGGAAGTCCTAACATCCCCTTCCCTTAACACAAAGGAGGTTGCTGCAATTGAGGGTACTCAGGAAACGTGGATGACACCAATTATTAAATTTCTCAGGGATGGGATTTTACCCGAGGGGGAATGGGCGGCCAGAAAGATAAGGGTCAAAGCCCTGCAATATGAACTGATCGATGGGGAGCTATACCGAAGGCCATATCTAGGGCCATCCCTGAAGTGTGTTAACATGGAAGAGGCTGAATATGTGGTCAGGGAGATGCACGAGGGGATTTGCAGAATGCACTAGGGGCCAAGGACGATAGTGACGAAGGCAATGAATGTAGGGTTTTACTGGCCACGAATGTACGAGACAACATCTGAGGAAATCAAGAAATGTGATAACTGCCAAGTGCATGCACCAATGACCCACCGACACAAACACCCCATGGTACCGGTATCAACATCCTGGTCATTCCAAAAATGGGCTATCGACATAATTGGGCCCTTCCCAGAGGGCCCGGGAGGGGTCAAATATGTGGTGGTAGCCATTGATTATTTCACCAAATGGATCGAAGCAAAGCCCCTGGCAAAAATTACCGGAGAACTGATGTGGGGTAAAATACACATATTTGTCCCGTGTAGATTGTATAATTTATGTATAGTTTTATTTGTTTTTAGTTAGTTTTTACTATTATATTACATGATATTGTGTTTTGGCAGGTCCTGGTGCAAATGGAGCAAAAACGAGTAATATGGGAATGATCAGCCAGTTGGGTAGAGTAGACCGCCAGTGACCGAAGGAAATTTGCCGCTAGTTTCTATGATTGGGCCGAGTTCACTTGTCTCTATATTATTAAAGATGGAGAGCTGAATTGCAATAAAAGAAAAGTTGTTTTAAAAATAGTTGTTAAAAGATGAGGGACTAAATTCGTCTTGTGCTGAAAGTGGAATTAATTATCCACTAAATGAAAAAAAATAGAATTCACATGAATTGTGAATTGCTGTTGTTGACCGAGGAGTTCAAAGTTGACCAAAAGAAGAAGCATATATTTTATAAAGGTGAACTAATTATATTCGATAACAGTGGGCTACAAATATAACAATTTGAGGTTTGCAATTAAATGAGATTTGGGCTGAGACATCATCTTATGATGGGCTGGATTTTAATGGATAGCAAGAGAGGTGGAGAGTCCACGAAAAGAATTATAAGGCGGCAATTATTAAGGAAGGAGGAGATCGAAAAAAGGCAACAAGGAAAAGAGCCGCACATCATCTTGGGGGACATCAGAAGTCAGAATCAACGACAGTAGACGCACGATCAGAGCCATAAGGGACGAATGGTGAAGCTTCTTTAGGAAGGTTTTGAGCCACGGAATCATTGGGTTAAAGCAAGAAGTTTGGAGAGCAAGAGATTAACGGGTTTTTCTAGTAACTTTCTTTAGTTTTCTACTTTTCTTGTTTGATATCAATGAATTCTTGTTCTAGACTTTGTTTAATTATTTTATTCGTTATGGTTCTTGGCTAGACTTTTTATACTACCTAGGTTTACGACAATGGTTTAATAAAGTTTGGATTTTTATTCGGTTTTTGGCGTGGTTGTGGATTTTTCTTGTATTGTAAAAGCTTCGGGAATTTAACTTGGTGCATATGCGTGCTTGACGATTATTTTATCACTGTTTATTGCTTCGTATAATCCTTGGTGACGGTCTTTATCACATAATAGGGTTGTGCTAGGGTTCTTGATTTAGGTGACGGTCTTTATCACGTAATAGATCATTAATCCTTTAGGGTGAAAATCTAGGAAGTAACCTTAGAAGTAATATTCGGTAATTTAATAAAATCAAGTGTTCTGCAAAACTTGTCGCTGTGAGGCTCGAGGTTATTAATAGGTCTCGGTTTGGTTATAAGTACTTAACATTCCATTGTCTATTAAACCAAGATTAAAACCCGTAGTTGCTTTAGACGTTCGCGCTGTGAGGTAGAGCGTCTTATATAGGCACTTTCAAGAAACTAGAGGACTGTGAGGAAATCTAGAAAACTGGTAAGCGTAACAGCCTAGGTAGTGCCACAAGAATCGCCTTGAGAGTGTTTGAGGGGCTTAGTGGTGTCTTAATAGGTTTAGTATCTAAAGATCCCGGTTCCACACCACAAAATCATCAAATAGAAATCTATTCTGAGTTTAGCTTGCGTCTAACCTAGGTAGTCTTCATCGCCTTTGGTCAAAGTCTTCGTCCACATTCGTGCTTAGTCGTTTCTTTGATTTTTCTAGTTTAATATTTTAATATATTTTTAGGATATTTAGAAAACCCCCCAATCAAATAAACAATTAGTAAGTCCGTGTCAGTCTAGGTCTAGATAGAGTCGTTAGCGTAATTTAGTAGAGTCTCTTGGGTTCGATACTCGGACTTCCTTAGGCTATACTGCATCGATCGGTACACTTGCCGGTCGTGTGGTTTAGGGTTTAGAGAGTCTTAGTTTTATAAATTTAAAACTTAGAGAGTCTAGAATTAGGGTAATTTTAGTTGTTTTTAATTAACCCATTTTCAGCACACCAAGAACAAATGAGGAGGTTCGTGCTGGATAACATCATCTGCAGGTACGGGGTCCCCAAGGAGCTGGAGTGATAACGGAGTCCAGTTTGCCGGGAGGCCTTTCAAACCATGGTGCGAACAGATGCAGATTCAACAGGTGTTTACATCCGTCACCCATGCCCAGAGCAATGGATTGGTGGAAAGAGCTAACCAGAACGTCATCAAGGGAATAAAAGGAAGGCTCGGAAGAAAACAAAAGGGCTGGTTGGAAGAACTCCCATTCGTGCTATGGGCATACAGGACCACTCCTAAAAGCTGAAATGGGGAGACTCCGTTCAGCCTTACCTACGGGACAGAGGCCGTCATCCCCGCCGAGATAGGATCCCCGACTACCCGAATGAAGCTTCGAGAGGAGGAAAACTAGCAGGACCTCAGGATGAACTTGAACCTGTTGGAAGAAAGAAGGGAAATAGCAGCGGTCAGGGAAGCCAGATACAAGAAGCTACTGGAGAGCCATTACAACACCAGGATGAAGAGGCTCAACCTCGTCCCGGGAGACCTAGTCCTTAGAGCTAATGAAGCCAGCCTGCAAGAAAGCACCGGAAAACTAGGCCCAACTGGGAAGGACCCTACCGGGTCACATGGGCAAATGGCAAAGGAACTTGCAAGCTGGAAACACTTGAAGGCAAGGAGGTCCCCAGGACCTGGAATGTCATGCAACTTAGGAAGTATTATGTGTAAGGGGTCCACCCCCAAGAAAAACGGCCAAGAGCCACTTTTGTAACAACTAACTATTAGTCTGGGGTATACCCCCCAAAGAACAGACCTTTTGTAACAATTCATGACGGGAAATGTAAACCCCCTAAGGATTAAATGAAGAATGGGCAGAACATGTCCTCATTTGGAAAAACAATGGACGTTGTACCTAGGCAGACGTGCCTAGGAACACCATTAAACCTAATTAAACAGGCAAACACACCTGTCACACCCCAACCGATGGCGGAATCATCGGGGCGCGGCACTAGGCGAATCAGATTGCTCAAGAGAATCCATAACAACTACATTGCGATAATATTTATTACATTTGTCATCCCATACTAACAAACAATACAATCACATAAGTTATCACAGATTTCTTGTCCTCTCGAACAATTCAAATCCGACAACCTATAATTTAGATGAGTTTCTAGACTTCCTAGCTTGATTTGATGTAAACTTCGGCTAAACCTGCAACATACGTTAAAACTTTGTCAATACAAAAGTATTGGCGAGTATACAGGTTTGATATGTGATAGTGTGATAGAATAAAAGTGCTGCGAATTTCCACATGCATAAACGTAATACACGACATATATACTCACAAAACTGATACTACCAGCTAAGTCCTCGATGCTCGACTCTTGATGGCATAACTAGACCCCGTCGGGCGAAATAGTACTATACTAGTCTTGGTGGGACGTCACGAGTATAAGTCCTAGCATACATGTACTAGCATCACGTATATCTATGCAAACAGTTATTCGCAAGTGATAAATAGTCCAATTAAATCATTCGTTTGATAAGTTTGGTTTTTATGGAACGTATGTTACACCCAAAAATTCGATAAAAGGGGTCAAGTATACTCACAGTGGTTGGTTGTGGATTGAAAGGAACACTGAGAATAGGTTAGCCTGAATAGTTCGATAACACAATGATGAGTAATGCGGAAAAAGTAAACAATGTACTTGGATCGAGTAGGCCATTCGATCGGACAGCAGTTCGATCGAGTGGGCTGTTCGATTGGTTCGAAAGTCCGTTCGAACATCCATTCGATCGGCCGGCTGGCTCGATCGGCTGGTTCCTTCAAGTGGATTGTTTCTTCCTTTGATGTGAAGGATGTGTTCGTGTGTGATGATTTGTACTACCTTTCAAGTCGGCCGATCGAACAGCTGTTCGATCGGTTAGCCCAACCGATCGGCTAGCACTTCGTTGTTTTCAATTATGTCACTCGATCGGTTGGCATGCTCGATCGGGTGACATTCCAATGTTCCGAAAAGTCTAAGTGTTTTGAAGTGTAGTATCTCATGATTCGAGTAGTGATGATCACCATCGAGTGGCTCGATCGATCGAACAGAACTCACTCAATGCTACACCTTGTGAGTTTGGGGAACTAAGTGCTAGTCGATCGGTTAGCCTAGTCGATCGGCTGGCATAGTCGTTCGGTTGGGCTGTTCGATCGAACAGCCTAGCCGTTCGGCCAGCTTCTCGATTCGGTTAACCTATCACTTAACACTTGGTTATTCCCGTTAATTGTTGATGTTTTAGAGATATTTTGACTACGAGTTGAACCACCAAGCTGAAGTCCCTACTTAGTCTACTGACTCGAGCAGGAATCACCCAAGCTCGGCCAGAGGCGGTTTGGAACTTAAGTTTAACGTTTAACCCGAAATCGGTATATCTCTCGGTAGAACCCGAATCTTGAACCATGTGTTTGTTTAGATTGATTTGTAAATCGGTTCAAGTCCCGTTTTCACCTTTTTGAGTGTAAAAGAGTTGAAAGATAGATGAAAACCCATCTTCCAATCCTTTCCCACCGTGAAATGTTAAGATCTTCGGTAGATTTTAGGTTATTTAGGTGGAAATCGGTTAGATCTAAGCTATTCATGGTGGGATGATGCCAAAACTTAGTGTTCTTGAAGAACACATGATGACATCACCCAAGAACACCTAGATCTTGGTGATTTCATGGATGAAATCCAAGTTTTGAAAGATAGAAAGATGTAGAATCGATTAATGAACAAAAACGTACAAGGATTAGAGCGTAATACTTACCGGTTTGAGAGAAATCTGAGATTTAGTGAGAAGAAGAGGCTGGTCGGTCAGAGCTTTTCCCAAAAGTGGAAAGTTTGACAAGGACAGCCCTATTTATAGGCTTCCAAAAGAGGAGAGGGTCAGCTGATCGAACAGCATCCCTGGTCGAGCAGCTGCCCGATCGAACAGCCTGTTCGATCGGCTAGCCTGTTCGATCAGGTTGCCCTGTTCGATCGGCTAGCCTGTTCGATCAGGTTGCCCTGTTCGATCGGCTAGCCTGTTCGATCAGGTTGCCCTGTTCGATCGGCTAGCCTGTTCGATCAGGTTGCCCTGTTCGATCGGCTAGCCTGTTCGATCAGGTTGCCCTGTTCGATCGGCTTGCCTGGTTTTGAGTGTTTCGCGATGATTTTTGATATTTCGACTTAGAACGATGATTTGAGGATGGTAGGATTTCCTAATCAAATTACTTTTAGTCCCAACTACTATATCTAACATACGAGCATCCTTACAACCATTTCGGGTTCGATTTCCATTGAGTTTGATTCACCTTCGATCCTTGATTGATTTGATTGATTCACCACACACTTTAACATAAAAGTAAACATGCACAAGTAACACATAAGGCACACACACACACGTATAAAAAGTACTAAAATCCCCACACTTGAGTTTGATGATTGATTTGATTAGCTTGATTATTGATTGACAGTGCGGTGATCGAGTTACGCGTGCCTTCGAGTGCGTTCTTCGATGTGATGTGCCACAATGATTATCGGGGCACCACTTACTCATATTGCCATCATCGTCATGACGGTTAGAGTCATAGTACTCACCCGATAACCCTCGTTAGCGTTGATTACTCACATTTTGACACCTCACGCTCATCGAGAAGGGTAGTTTAGGCCCATACTCGACATCATCGTGAGTGTTTGCAAAATAGGTTTGTAATAGCGATAGAATATGCGTAGTTATTCGATTATACTTCGATTTAGCGATAAAATCGGTATGATTACATTATGATCCGAATCTCCGGTGCCAGGCGTAACGAGTGTATCGAGTAGTAACAACGCACGAAAGTGCGGGTTGTTACAGTATCCCCTCCTTTAGGAAATTTCGTCCCGAAATTAATCCAATAGTAGGGTCGTAAGGGTTGATGCGATTGAGAGTAGAGATTATTAGCGTCTAGATAACGAGCGATCGATTACGATTTGGCGAGTTAAAATAGAGAGAGCATACGATTCGATTACTTAGAAGCGATAACACACACAAAAAGCAATTCTATAGCGTTTTAAACTTACCAATACTCGATTAATCTCCGAAGTAAACTAAAAAAAAAATCTCCTCACGGCGCGGTGTTGACCGTTTTCGATGTCCACGCCAGCGCTGTGGGGAGGGTTTTGTTAATTGATAATAGGTTTTGAGTTTTACGTTTTAAAAGAATCAGGTGGTAAAATAAGTTTTAAGAAAACTTTCCTACAACGTGGGTTTGAGCGGAACTCGACTGCCGAACCCTCGTTCTCGGGAAGATTCCTGTCGGTCATTGCAAAGGTTTTTAAGAAAAGAATTGGACTTATGAAATTTTCATTGGGCACGGAGCCAAACTGATTCAATGTTTTCTCCATGTTGTAAGGAATTTCATTTGTCCAACGGTTTTAGTAAAAATTTTGTAAAAATAGGTTTTCCTTAATATTATGGAAAAATAATTTACATCGGGCCCCACATGGCACCTTCCCACAAAAGTTCGTTAATATGGTTAAAACACTTATATATAGGAAGTACCAGCGGCGTATCCACCATGCTTTACCCATATTAACTCTGTTTCATGAGGCAGTGTCATGCGTGCCGATAAGACACAGATAGAATTTCGATTCCCTTGATCCTAGCGATGAGGTGCTAGACCGAGTCTTGAATAGAAATAAGTTGGATGCAGACCAATCATAGGCAACGAGTGCGAGTAGTTCGGTCACACAATGCTGATATGGTATGCTTGGCTGGATAACGAATGGCACGATTTCGATTCGAGTAGATGAGATTTCGATTCGATTCCACACGAAGTTCGCATGGCACGTTTCCACAAGACTTGCTAATATGACAAACACCATGTTTCCATATTAGTTTTATCTTGTGAAGCAATGTCATGCACCCTAACATTACACCACCTGCGATGACTTCCAAGTAACATTCGAACATCGATAGACAATAGATTTCAACGGATTGATAAGCGACGATTGTTGCGTTGCGAGTGATAGACTATTGATTGAACTGATTACACCACGAATAGTACTAAGGCTAGCCTACACGGCCTTTTTCCACAAAGTCAACTAATATGGTCAAAACATCACCATGTTTCAACCTTGTTAGTTTCGTTTCGTGAAGCGAGGTCTTGTGCGCTAACATGACACGTAGAATGCGTGCATTGATAAGTAATAGCGAACCATGATAAGAATATCGAGTTGATGGATTAGGTGCGAGGCGCGTTAATAGTGGAAGGCGGCGAGTGATTCTCGATCCTCGTCTAGCGAATCCACAATAGACGATCCACACCAGCTGATAGAGGTTCACACGATTGACAATAATTAGCGTTAGAGATTTCTAGACAACACACGATGCGTTTGCGATTTCGAGTCACATATCGAATGATTTGATTGCGAGATAGATCTGGCAAAACTGCGATTGATTTGCGTTCTTAGACTTTACGACCAGTCTCGCGTTGCTCCAACTGCTCTTCGGGGTGAACTTACCCAAGTTCATCGATGTGGCAATTGCGTTGCGCACGCGGACTTACGAGAAGTCTCGCAGTGATGCGATTTAGTTTGTTACGCCTTGAGATTGATTGTAGAGTGTCAAATTAACCGTAATAGTATAATAGGTCTAATAACGTCCAACTCCACATGGCACTTTCTTCACGAAGTTTCGGTAGTATGGTAAAGCGTACCCCCGCGTCACCCCTACTACTTATGCCCCGTGCTTTGGTGTCACACTTTGTTGACACGGTCAAGACCCTTGACCGTGCTTTTAAACGTTATGGCACCATTAGAACTTCACTACGATCTCCGTGCACTGACCAAGTTAATCCCGTGTGCACCCGTGATTAGTTGTCCCTTGCACGTATACCGTACCTCATTCTAAGAGTGTTATAGGGATAAAATACATAATATAGTACATAGTGCTAGCGTTTAGATAGTGCTCGGTTGTAAGAGAAATAGAATCCACACACGATGATATATGAAATAAGTTCCAGAAATGATAGCGTTAAGTCGCATTATTACAACAACATTAGGATCAAAATAACGTTGTTGTGGAAACTTGCGGAGACGGCGGTTGCTGATGACTTCCTTCCAGGTTACGGTCCTGTACGGCACTGCGACGTATAATGCCCATACCAGTTGCAATTTGCGCAATAGCGACATTTTGCTTCTAGCGGATGATGATACGTGCATGTGAAACACAGGGGATGAGATCCATTGTAAGCACGCTTAGACTGAACTGGAACTGATCGGAGAGGTTCGGGTTGCGGCAGTCCAGTTGTTGAAGAGTCTGGGCTCACGGTCTTTCGTTTGCGGCTCGGTTGGGCTTCCTGAGTTGATGCGGTATCGTCATCGGATTCGCCTGATGATTTGGCGGAGACATTGTCGGAGCAATCCTTAGAAGAATCCTCCGAGGAACTGTCAGATGAACCATCGACCGATTCTCCAGAGGAATCGTCGGATGCGTTGATGATGATTGCTTGATGAGCTCGTGTGACAGGCTTCTTGGAGAAGAATCCGTCCACGACTCGTTTGCTGTTGAGCTCTGCGGCTAGACGGTAGGCTTCTTCGATGGTAGTAGGTTTTGCAGCTTCGACAAAATCACCCACACACTCTGGTAAGCCACGAATATACTTCGCGATAGCTTTCTTTGGAGTGTCGACTTGACTTGGGCAGATCATGCTAAGCTGTTTGAACCTTGCTGTATAGCTCGCATTGTCACCTCCGGTTTGCTTGATTTCCCAAAATTCGTTTTCTAGTTTCTGGACTTCGTGAGGGGGACAATATTCTTCCTTCATGAGTTCCTTCAGCTCACCCCATGAGAGGGCGTAAGCTGCGGAGATCCCACGTTTGTTGCGTTCGGCGGTCCACCAGTCGAGTGCTCGTGATTGAAATACTCCGGTGGCGCAAGTAGTTTGAAAGGCCTCGGGGCACCCACTCTGACGAAGGGTAACCTCGATGGCATCGAACCACTGGAGTAATTGAGAAACATCTCCTTCACCTGTGAAAGGCATCGGATCACAGGCTTTGAAGTGTTTGTAGAGGAATGCAGATTCCGTCTTGACGTCTTCCGGGGCTCGAGAGTGGCTTTGAGAGTGCACTTGCGCGACAATTTGAGGAATGAGCTTGACCACTTCCTTGGTCACAATTGAGGCAATCCTCTTATCGGCGCGTCGTTGGGCTCTTCTCCTAGCTACTCGTCTCGAGATCGAGTTGTTGGAAGGCATCTAGACAGAAGGATTCGGAATGAGATTCGATCATAATGATTTTTGAGCTTTTGATGCGATTTGATTCGATCAAAACTTGGTATAGAATTTAATTAAACACATAGGAGCCACATAGGAAAATTCTAGGTTCCTAAACTCTCACATAATTGATTCGTTTTGTATATAGTACGTATAGGTATAGTTGTAGGTTACACATAGATATTGATTCAGAATTCGCGAGGACGCGATGAGAGAAATAGCGTAAGCGAATTCGAGTACTTAGACGTTTGTTTTGTTGCGATCATTCGGTCTTTGTTTTAGATTGCGATGGCTGTGCAAGTTGTGCGCTTTGTAAATCGAGGTTCGTAAATTCGATAAATCGAGAAATCGGTAAATCGTAAAGCTTAAATTTGAAAACTCATAGACGTAAACCATACACGTAAAATTTAGATGGAATGCCTTGGGTGTTTAGGCGTTGACTACCCAAGTAACCTGACTATAACCAACAGGTTCGGGCATACGCGTTGACCTAGAGGACTCACGCTTCCACTGGGATGCAGCTCCTAACATTCGTCTCTCTAGTCTTCGTGCAGCCTGAGTCGTTGTTATGGTCGTGTCCTTGGTGAGAGCTTTTGTAAACCATTTTATAGAGTGGAACAGTTGATTAAGGTATGGGTTTCACCCCTGGCTTAAACAACTTCGTTCCCTTTGTGGTTGTGCTCATCGAATAAATCCGAGAGTTCCACCAGAATTTCGAAATGGAGACCTTTTGTCGAGATGTGGATGTCACTCCTAGCTCAACGAAGAGTTCTCGTGCTAGAAAAATACGCTGAGTGAGTGATCCTATCGAGAGTTATTGGTTTTCACACCTGGTCTCGACTAGATCACTCGGTTTTGTTATGCGAGTAGTTTTGAAAACATGTGTATTGTGTCAGCCTTAGGAAAGGCTAAGTAACCTTCTAGCCTTAGGAAAGGCTCTTTGTGTGAAGCTGTAGTATGCGGTGTTCACACAATAGTTGTAACTTTTCAACAAATTCGATCGAGAGTAGCAAGTTGGCCCAAACAAACCCTAACGAGTTCGTAAGAGTCGGCCTGTTGGTACTTAGACTATAGACTAGGTCAATTTTCTAAGACATCGGCCCGGACTAGGTCGAGTCTCAATCTTTGCCTAATTCCCTATAGTTATGGCTCTGATACCAATCTGTCACACCCCAACCGATGGCGGAATCATCGGGGCGCGGCACTAGGCGAATCAGATTGCTCAAGAGAATCCATAACAACTACATTGCGATAATATTTATTACATTTGTCATCCCATACTAACAAACAATACAATCACATAAGTTATCACAGATTTCTTGTCCTCTCGAACAATTCAAATCCGACAACCTATAATTTAGATGAGTTTCTAGACTTCCTAGCTTGATTTGATGTAAACTTCGGCTAAACCTGCAACATACGTTAAAACTTTGTCAATACAAAAGTATTGGCGAGTATACAGGTTTGATATGTGATAGTGTGATAGAATAAAAGTGCTGCGAATTTCCACATGCATAAACGTAATACACGACATATATACTCACAAAACTGATACTACCAGCTAAGTCCTCGACGCTCGACTCTTGATGGCATAACTAGACCCCGTCGGGCGAAATAGTACTATACTAGTCTTGGTGGGACGTCACGAGTATAAGTCCTAGCATACATGTACTAGCATCACGTATATCTATGCAAACAGTTATTCGCAAGTGATAAATAGTCCAATTAAATCATTCGTTTGATAAGTTTGGTTTTTATGGAACGTATGTTACACCCAAAAATTCGATAAAAGGGGTCAAGTATACTCACAGTGGTTGGTTGTGGATTGAAAGGAACACTGAGAATAGGTTAGCCTGAATAGTTCGATAACACAACGATGAGTAATGCGGAAAAAGTAAACAATGTACTTGGATCGAGTAGGCCATTCGATCGGACAGCAGTTCGATCGAGTGGGCTGTTCGATTGGTTCGAAAGTCCGTTCGAACATCCATTCGATCGGCCGGCTGGCTCGATCGGCTGGTTCCTTCAAGTGGATTGTTTCTTCCTTTGATGTGAAGGATGTGTTCGTGTGTGATGATTTGTACTACCTTTCAAGTCGGCCGATCGAACAGCTGTTCGATCGGTTAGCCCAACCGATCGGCTAGCACTTCGTTGTTTTCAATTATGTCACTCGATCGGTTGGCATGCTCGATCGGGTGACATTCCAATGTTCCGAAAAGTCTAAGTGTTTTGAAGTGTAGTATCTCATGATTCGAGTAGTGATGATCACCATCGAGTGGCTCGATCGATCGAACAGAACTCACTCAATGCTACACCTTGTGAGTTTGGGGAACTAAGTGCTAGTCGATCGGTTAGCCTAGTCGATCGGCTGGCATAGTCGTTCGGTTGGGCTGTTCGATCGAACAGCCTAGCCGTTCGGCCAGCTTCTCGATTCGGTTAACCTATCACTTAACACTTGGTTATTCCCGTTAATTGTTGATGTTTTAGAGATATTTTGACTACGAGTTGAACCACCAAGCTGAAGTCCCTACTTAGTCTACTGACTCGAGCAGGAATCACCCAAGCTCGGCCAGAGGCGGTTTGGAACTTAAGTTTAACGTTTAACCCGAAATCGGTATATCTCTCGGTAGAACCCGAATCTTGAACCATGTGTTTGTTTAGATTGATTTGTAAATCGGTTCAAGTCCCGTTTTCACCTTTTTGAGTGTAAAAGAGTTGAAAGATAGATGAAAACCCATCTTCCAATCCTTTCCCACCGTGAAATGTTAAGATCTTCGGTAGATTTTAGGTTATTTAGGTGGAAATCGGTTAGATCTAAGCTATTCATGGTGGGATGATGCCAAAACTTAGTGTTCTTGAAGAACACATGATGACATCACCCAAGAACACCTAGATCTTGGTGATTTCATGGATGAAATCCAAGTTTTGAAAGATAGAAAGATGTAGAATCGATTAATGAACAAAAACGTACAAGGATTGGAGCGTAATACTTACCGGTTTGAGAGAAATCTGAGATTTAGTGAGAAGAAGAGGCTGGTCGGTCAGAGCTTTTCCCAAAAGTGGAAAGTTTGACAAGGACAGCCCTATTTATAGGCTTCCAAAAGAGGAGAGGGTCAGCTGATCGAACAGCATCCCTGGTCGAGCAGCTGCCCGATCGAACAGCCTGTTCGATCGGCTAGCCTGTTCGATCAGGTTGCCCTGTTCGATCGGCTAGCCTGTTCGATCAGGTTGCCCTGTTCGATCGGCTAGCCTGTTCGATCAGGTTGCCCTGTTCGATCGGCTAGCCTGTTCGATCAGGTTGCCCTGTTCGATCGGCTAGCCTGTTCGATCAGGTTGCCCTGTTCGATCGGCTAGCCTGTTCGATCAGGTTGCCCTGTTCGATCGGCTTGCCTGGTTTTGAGTGTTTCGCGATGATTTTTGATATTTCGACTTAGAACGATGATTTGAGGATGGTAGGATTTCCTAATCAAATTACTTTTAGTCCCAACTACTATATCTAACATACGAGCATCCTTACAACCATTTCGGGTTCGATTTCCATTGAGTTTGATTCACCTTCGATCCTTGATTGATTTGATTGATTCACCACACACTTTAACATAAAAGTAAACATGCACAAGTAACACATAAGGCACACACACACGTATAAAAAGTACTAAAATCCCCACACTTGAGTTTGATGATTGATTTGATTAGCTTGATTATTGATTGACAGTGCGGTGATCGAGTTACGCGTGCCTTCGAGTGCGTTCTTCGATGTGATGTGCCACAATGATTATCGGGGCACCACTTACTCATATTGCCATCATCGTCATGACGGTTAGAGTCATAGTACTCACCCGATAACCCTCGTTAGCGTTGATTACTCACATTTTGACACCTCACGCTCATCGAGAAGGGTAGTTTAGGCCCATACTCGACATCATCGTGAGTGTTTGCAAAATAGGTTTGTAATAGCGATAGAATATGCGTAGTTATTCGATTATACTTCGATTTAGCGATAAAATCGGTATGATTACATTATGATCCGAATCTCCGGTGCCAGGCGTAACGAGTGTATCGAGTAGTAACAACGCACGAAAGTGCGGGTTGTTACAGCTTAAGGGGCCCGAGGAACGATACATGCCTCTGGAGAAACTCGCATTAGCTCTTGTCTTCGCGTCCCGAAGACTCAGAAGGTATTTCCAAGGGCACAAGATTACCTTGATGACAGATCAACCCCTTCAAAAGGTACTCAGGAGGCCGGAGCTGTCAGGACGGTTAGCTAAGTGGGCTGTGGAGTTAGGGGAACACTCTCTAGAGTTTAAGCCCAGGACGGCAATGAAGGGACATATACTGGCCGATTTCTTAGCAGAGGTCCCTGAGGACGAAGAGAAGGAGCTGTTAAAATGGGAAGGCTTAGATAAAGAAGAAAGAGAAAAGGAAGATGAGGTGGTGTGGAAGTTACTCACCGACGGGGCATCTAGTGAGGAAGGAAGTGGGGCAGGAATCACACTGATAAGCCCCGAGGGGGTTGAGCTGACGTACGCCATAAGGCTGGACTTCGAGAACACCAACAACACTGCAGAGTATGAGGCCCTCCTGGCAGGAATGAGGCTGGCACAAAAAATGAAAGCAAGACACGTAGAGGCTAGCACAGATTCACAACGGGTAGTGAAACAATACCAATGGGAATATGAAGCCAAAGATGGCACTATGGCTCAATACATGGCGAAAGTAAAAGAAATGGCTAAGGTATTCTAAACTTTCAAGCTGGGATACATCCCCCAGGGACGGAACAGGAAATCTGATGCGCTCAGCAAACTGGCCTCGGTGGCATTCGACCACCTCGCGAAAGAAGTTAAGGTGGAAGTCCTAACATCCCCTTCCCTTAACACAAAGGAGGTTGCTGCAATTGAGGGTACTCAGGAAACGTGGATGACACCAATTATTAAATTTCTCAGGGATGGGATTTTACCCGAGGGGGAATGGGCGGCCAGAAAGATAAGGGTCAAAGCCCTGCAATATGAACTGATCGATGGGGAGCTATACCGAAGGCCATATCTAGGGCCATCCCTGAAGTGTGTTAACATGGAAGAGGCTGAATATGTGGTCAGGGAGATGCACGAGGGGATTTGCAGAATGCACTAGGGGCCAAGGACGATAGTGACGAAGGCAATGAATGTAGGGTTTTACTGGCCACGAATGTACGAGACAACATCTGAGGAAATCAAGAAATGTGATAACTGCCAAGTGCATGCACCAATGACCCACCGACACAAACACCCCATGGTACCGGTATCAACATCCTGGTCATTCCAAAAATGGGCTATCGACATAATTGGGCCCTTCCCAGAGGGCCCGGGAGGGGTCAAATATGTGGTGGTAGCCATTGATTATTTCACCAAATGGATCGAAGCAAAGCCCCTGGCAAAAATTACCGGAGAACTGATGTGGGGTAAAATACACATATTTGTCCCGTGTAGATTGTATAATTTATGTATAGTTTTATTTGTTTTTAGTTAGTTTTTACTATTATATTACATGATATTGTGTTTTGGCAGGTCCTGGTGCAAATGGAGCAAAAACGAGTAATATGGGAATGATCAGCCAGTTGGGTAGAGTAGACCGCCAGTGACCGAAGGAAATTTGCCGCTAGTTTCTATGATTGGGCCGAGTTCACTTGTCTCTATATTATTAAAGATGGAGAGCTGAATTGCAATAAAAGAAAAGTTGTTTTAAAAATAGTTGTTAAAAGATGAGGGACTAAATTCGTCTTGTGCTGAAAGTGGAATTAATTATCCACTAAATGAAAAAAAATAGAATTCACATGAATTGTGAATTGCTGTTGTTGACCGAGGAGTTCAAAGTTGACCAAAAGAAGAAGCATATATTTTATAAAGGTGAACTAATTATATTCGATAACAGTGGGCTACAAATATAACAATTTGAGGTTTGCAATTAAATGAGATTTGGGCTGAGACATCATCTTATGATGGGCTGGATTTTAATGGATAGCAAGAGAGGTGGAGAGTCCACGAAAAGAATTATAAGGCGGCAATTATTAAGGAAGGAGGAGATCGAAAAAAGGCAACAAGGAAAAGAGCCGCACATCATCTTGGGGGACATCAGAAGTCAGAATCAACGACAGTAGACGCACGATCAGAGCCATAAGGGACGAATGGTGAAGCTTCTTTAGGAAGGTTTTGAGCCACGGAATCATTGGGTTAAAGCAAGAAGTTTGGAGAGCAAGAGATTAACGGGTTTTTCTAGTAACTTTCTTTAGTTTTCTACTTTTCTTGTTTGATATCAATGAATTCTTGTTCTAGACTTTGTTTAATTATTTTATTCGTTATGGTTCTTGGCTAGACTTTTTATACTACCTAGGTTTACGACAATGGTTTAATAAAGTTTGGATTTTTATTCGGTTTTTGGCGTGGTTGTGGATTTTTCTTGTATTGTAAAAGCTTCGGGAATTTAACTTGGTGCATATGCGTGCTTGACGATTATTTTATCACTGTTTATTGCTTCGTATAATCCTTGGTGACGGTCTTTATCACATAATAGGGTTGTGCTAGGGTTCTTGATTTAGGTGACGGTCTTTATCACGTAATAGATCATTAATCCTTTAGGGTGAAAATCTAGGAAGTAACCTTAGAAGTAATATTCGGTAATTTAATAAAATCAAGTGTTCTGCAAAACTTGTCGCTGTGAGGCTCGAGGTTATTAATAGGTCTCGGTTTGGTTATAAGTACTTAACATTCCATTGTCTATTAAACCAAGATTAAAACCCGTAGTTGCTTTAGACGTTCGCGCTGTGAGGTAGAGCGTCTTATATAGGCACTTTCAAGAAACTAGAGGACTGTGAGGAAATCTAGAAAACTGGTAAGCGTAACAGCCTAGGTAGTGCCACAAGAATCGCCTTGAGAGTGTTTGAGGGGCTTAGTGGTGTCTTAATAGGTTTAGTATCTAAAGATCCCGGTTCCACACCACAAAATCATCAAATAGAAATCTATTCTGAGTTTAGCTTGCGTCTAACCTAGGTAGTCTTCATCGCCTTTGGTCAAAGTCTTCGTCCACATTCGTGCTTAGTCGTTTCTTTGATTTTTCTAGTTTAATATTTTAATATATTTTTAGGATATTTAGAAAACCCCCCAATCAAATAAACAATTAGTAAGTCCGTGTCAGTCTAGGTCTAGATAGAGTCGTTAGCGTAATTTAGTAGAGTCTCTTGGGTTCGATACTCGGACTTCCTTAGGCTATACTGCATCGATCGGTACACTTGCCGGTCGTGTGGTTTAGGGTTTAGAGAGTCTTAGTTTTATAAATTTAAAACTTAGAGAGTCTAGAATTAGGGTAATTTTAGTTGTTTTTAATTAACCCATTTTCAGCACACCAAGAACAAATGAGGAGGTTCGTGCTGGATAACATCATCTGCAGGTACGGGGTCCCCAAGGAGCTGGAGTGATAACGGAGTCCAGTTTGCCGGGAGGCCTTTCAAACCATGGTGCGAACAGATGCAGATTCAACAGGTGTTTACATCCGTCACCCATGCCCAGAGCAATGGATTGGTGGAAAGAGCTAACCAGAACGTCATCAAGGGAATAAAAGGAAGGCTCGGAAGAAAACAAAAGGGCTGGTTGGAAGAACTCCCATTCGTGCTATGGGCATACAGGACCACTCCTAAAAGCTGAAATGGGGAGACTCCGTTCAGCCTTACCTACGGGACAGAGGCCGTCATCCCCGCCGAGATAGGATCCCCGACTACCCGAATGAAGCTTCGAGAGGAGGAAAACTAGCAGGACCTCAGGATGAACTTGAACCTGTTGGAAGAAAGAAGGGAAATAGCAGCGGTCAGGGAAGCCAGATACAAGAAGCTACTGGAGAGCCATTACAACACCAGGATGAAGAGGCTCAACCTCGTCCCGGGAGACCTAGTCCTTAGAGCTAATGAAGCCAGCCTGCAAGAAAGCACCGGAAAACTAGGCCCAACTGGGAAGGACCCTACCGGGTCACATGGGCAAATGGCAAAGGAACTTGCAAGCTGGAAACACTTGAAGGCAAGGAGGTCCCCAGGACCTGGAATGTCATGCAACTTAGGAAGTATTATGTGTAAGGGGTCCACCCCCAAGAAAAACGGCCAAGAGCCACTTTTGTAACAACTAACTATTAGTCTGGGGTATACCCCCCAAAGAACAGACCTTTTGTAACAATTCATGATGGGAAATGTAAACCCCCTAAGGATTAAATGAAGAATGGGCAGAACATGTCCTCATTTGGAAAAACAATGGACGTTGTACCTAGGCAGACGTGCCTAGGAACACCATTAAACCTAATTAAACAGGCAAACACACCTGTCACACCCCAACCGATGGCGGAATCATCGGGGCGCGGCACTAGGCGAATCAGATTGCTCAAGAGAATCCATAACAACTACATTGCGATAATATTTATTACATTTGTCATCCCATACTAACAAACAATACAATCACATAAGTTATCACAGATTTCTTGTCCTCTCGAACAATTCAAATCCGACAACCTATAATTTAGATGAGTTTCTAGACTTCCTAGCTTGATTTGATGTAAACTTCGGCTAAACCTGCAACATACGTTAAAACTTTGTCAATACAAAAGTATTGGCGAGTATACAGGTTTGATATGTGATAGTGTGATAGAATAAAAGTGCTGCGAATTTCCACATGCATAAACGTAATACACGACATATATACTCACAAAACTGATACTACCAGCTAAGTCCTCGATGCTCGACTCTTGATGGCATAACTAGACCCCGTCGGGCGAAATAGTACTATACTAGTCTTGGTGGGACGTCACGAGTATAAGTCCTAGCATACATGTACTAGCATCACGTATATCTATGCAAACAGTTATTCGCAAGTGATAAATAGTCCAATTAAATCATTCGTTTGATAAGTTTGGTTTTTATGGAACGTATGTTACACCCAAAAATTCGATAAAAGGGGTCAAGTATACTCACAGTGGTTGGTTGTGGATTGAAAGGAACACTGAGAATAGGTTAGCCTGAATAGTTCGATAACACAACGATGAGTAATGCGGAAAAAGTAAACAATGTACTTGGATCGAGTAGGCCATTCGATCGGACAGCAGTTCGATCGAGTGGGCTGTTCGATTGGTTCGAAAGTCCGTTCGAACATCCATTCGATCGGCCGGCTGGCTCGATCGGCTGGTTCCTTCAAGTGGATTGTTTCTTCCTTTGATGTGAAGGATGTGTTCGTGTGTGATGATTTGTACTACCTTTCAAGTCGGCCGATCGAACAGCTGTTCGATCGGTTAGCCCAACCGATCGGCTAGCACTTCGTTGTTTTCAATTATGTCACTCGATCGGTTGGCATGCTCGATCGGGTGACATTCCAATGTTCCGAAAAGTCTAAGTGTTTTGAAGTGTAGTATCTCATGATTCGAGTAGTGATGATCACCATCGAGTGGCTCGATCGATCGAACAGAACTCACTCAATGCTACACCTTGTGAGTTTGGGGAACTAAGTGCTAGTCGATCGGTTAGCCTAGTCGATCGGCTGGCATAGTCGTTCGGTTGGGCTGTTCGATCGAACAGCCTAGCCGTTCGGCCAGCTTCTCGATTCGGTTAACCTATCACTTAACACTTGGTTATTCCCGTTAATTGTTGATGTTTTAGAGATATTTTGACTACGAGTTGAACCACCAAGCTGAAGTCCCTACTTAGTCTACTGACTCGAGCAGGAATCACCCAAGCTCGGCCAGAGGCGGTTTGGAACTTAAGTTTAACGTTTAACCCGAAATCGGTATATCTCTCGGTAGAACCCGAATCTTGAACCATGTGTTTGTTTAGATTGATTTGTAAATCGGTTCAAGTCCCGTTTTCACCTTTTTGAGTGTAAAAGAGTTGAAAGATAGATGAAAACCCATCTTCCAATCCTTTCCCACCGTGAAATGTTAAGATCTTCGGTAGATTTTAGGTTATTTAGGTGGAAATCGGTTAGATCTAAGCTATTCATGGTGGGATGATGCCAAAACTTAGTGTTCTTGAAGAACACATGATGACATCACCCAAGAACACCTAGATCTTGGTGATTTCATGGATGAAATCCAAGTTTTGAAAGATAGAAAGATGTAGAATCGATTAATGAACAAAAACGTACAAGGATTAGAGCGTAATACTTACCGGTTTGAGAGAAATCTGAGATTTAGTGAGAAGAAGAGGCTGGTCGGTCAGAGCTTTTCCCAAAAGTGGAAAGTTTGACAAGGACAGCCCTATTTATAGGCTTCCAAAAGAGGAGAGGGTCAGCTGATCGAACAGCATCCCTGGTCGAGCAGCTGCCCGATCGAACAGCCTGTTCGATCGGCTAGCCTGTTCGATCAGGTTGCCCTGTTCGATCGGCTAGCCTGTTCGATCAGGTTGCCCTGTTCGATCGGCTAGCCTGTTCGATCAGGTTGCCCTGTTCGATCGGCTAGCCTGTTCGATCAGGTTGCCCTGTTCGATCGGCTAGCCTGTTCGATCAGGTTGCCCTGTTCGATCGGCTTGCCTGGTTTTGAGTGTTTCGCGATGATTTTTGATATTTCGACTTAGAACGATGATTTGAGGATGGTAGGATTTCCTAATCAAATTACTTTTAGTCCCAACTACTATATCTAACATACGAGCATCCTTACAACCATTTCGGGTTCGATTTCCATTGAGTTTGATTCACCTTCGATCCTTGATTGATTTGATTGATTCACCACACACTTTAACATAAAAGTAAACATGCACAAGTAACACATAAGGCACACACACACGTATAAAAAGTACTAAAATCCCCACACTTGAGTTTGATGATTGATTTGATTAGCTTGATTATTGATTGACAGTGCGGTGATCGAGTTACGCGTGCCTTCGAGTGCGTTCTTCGATGTGATGTGCCACAATGATTATCGGGGCACCACTTACTCATATTGCCATCATCGTCATGACGGTTAGAGTCATAGTACTCACCCGATAACCCTCGTTAGCGTTGATTACTCACATTTTGACACCTCACGCTCATCGAGAAGGGTAGTTTAGGCCCATACTCGACATCATCGTGAGTGTTTGCAAAATAGGTTTGTAATAGCGATAGAATATGCGTAGTTATTCGATTATACTTCGATTTAGCGATAAAATCGGTATGATTACATTATGATCCGAATCTCCGGTGCCAGGCGTAACGAGTGTATCGAGTAGTAACAACGCACGAAAGTGCGGGTTGTTACAGCTTAAGGGGCCCGAGGAACGATACATGCCTCTGGAGAAACTCGCATTAGCTCTTGTCTTCGCGTCCCGAAGACTCAGAAGGTATTTCCAAGGGCACAAGATTACCTTGATGACAGATCAACCCCTTCAAAAGGTACTCAGGAGGCCGGAGCTGTCAGGACGGTTAGCTAAGTGGGCTGTGGAGTTAGGGGAACACTCTCTAGAGTTTAAGCCCAGGACGGCAATGAAGGGACATATACTGGCCGATTTCTTAGCAGAGGTCCCTGAGGACGAAGAGAAGGAGCTGTTAAAATGGGAAGGCTTAGATAAAGAAGAAAGAGAAAAGGAAGATGAGGTGGTGTGGAAGTTACTCACCGACGGGGCATCTAGTGAGGAAGGAAGTGGGGCAGGAATCACACTGATAAGCCCCGAGGGGGTTGAGCTGACGTACGCCATAAGGCTGGACTTCGAGAACACCAACAACACTGCAGAGTATGAGGCCCTCCTGGCAGGAATGAGGCTGGCACAAAAAATGAAAGCAAGACACGTAGAGGCTAGCACAGATTCACAACGGGTAGTGAAACAATACCAATGGGAATATGAAGCCAAAGATGGCACTATGGCTCAATACATGGCGAAAGTAAAAGAAATGGCTAAGGTATTCTAAACTTTCAAGCTGGGATACATCCCCCAGGGACGGAACAGGAAATCTGATGCGCTCAGCAAACTGGCCTCGGTGGCATTCGACCACCTCGCGAAAGAAGTTAAGGTGGAAGTCCTAACATCCCCTTCCCTTAACACAAAGGAGGTTGCTGCAATTGAGGGTACTCAGGAAACGTGGATGACACCAATTATTAAATTTCTCAGGGATGGGATTTTACCCGAGGGGGAATGGGCGGCCAGAAAGATAAGGGTCAAAGCCCTGCAATATGAACTGATCGATGGGGAGCTATACCGAAGGCCATATCTAGGGCCATCCCTGAAGTGTGTTAACATGGAAGAGGCTGAATATGTGGTCAGGGAGATGCACGAGGGGATTTGCAGAATGCACTAGGGGCCAAGGACGATAGTGACGAAGGCAATGAATGTAGGGTTTTACTGGCCACGAATGTACGAGACAACATCTGAGGAAATCAAGAAATGTGATAACTGCCAAGTGCATGCACCAATGACCCACCGACACAAACACCCCATGGTACCGGTATCAACATCCTGGTCATTCCAAAAATGGGCTATCGACATAATTGGGCCCTTCCCAGAGGGCCCGGGAGGGGTCAAATATGTGGTGGTAGCCATTGATTATTTCACCAAATGGATCGAAGCAAAGCCCCTGGCAAAAATTACCGGAGAACTGATGTGGGGTAAAATACACATATTTGTCCCGTGTAGATTGTATAATTTATGTATAGTTTTATTTGTTTTTAGTTAGTTTTTACTATTATATTACATGATATTGTGTTTTGGCAGGTCCTGGTGCAAATGGAGCAAAAACGAGTAATATGGGAATGATCAGCCAGTTGGGTAGAGTAGACCGCCAGTGACCGAAGGAAATTTGCCGCTAGTTTCTATGATTGGGCCGAGTTCACTTGTCTCTATATTATTAAAGATGGAGAGCTGAATTGCAATAAAAGAAAAGTTGTTTTAAAAATAGTTGTTAAAAGATGAGGGACTAAATTCGTCTTGTGCTGAAAGTGGAATTAATTATCCACTAAATGAAAAAAAATAGAATTCACATGAATTGTGAATTGCTGTTGTTGACCGAGGAGTTCAAAGTTGACCAAAAGAAGAAGCATATATTTTATAAAGGTGAACTAATTATATTCGATAACAGTGGGCTACAAATATAACAATTTGAGGTTTGCAATTAAATGAGATTTGGGCTGAGACATCATCTTATGATGGGCTGGATTTTAATGGATAGCAAGAGAGGTGGAGAGTCCACGAAAAGAATTATAAGGCGGCAATTATTAAGGAAGGAGGAGATCGAAAAAAGGCAACAAGGAAAAGAGCCGCACATCATCTTGGGGGACATCAGAAGTCAGAATCAACGACAGTAGACGCACGATCAGAGCCATAAGGGACGAATGGTGAAGCTTCTTTAGGAAGGTTTTGAGCCACGGAATCATTGGGTTAAAGCAAGAAGTTTGGAGAGCAAGAGATTAACGGGTTTTTCTAGTAACTTTCTTTAGTTTTCTACTTTTCTTGTTTGATATCAATGAATTCTTGTTCTAGACTTTGTTTAATTATTTTATTCGTTATGGTTCTTGGCTAGACTTTTTATACTACCTAGGTTTACGACAATGGTTTAATAAAGTTTGGATTTTTATTCGGTTTTTGGCGTGGTTGTGGATTTTTCTTGTATTGTAAAAGCTTCGGGAATTTAACTTGGTGCATATGCGTGCTTGACGATTATTTTATCACTGTTTATTGCTTCGTATAATCCTTGGTGACGTTCTTTATCACATAATAGGGTTGTGCTAGGGTTCTTGATTTAGGTGACGGTCTTTATCACGTAATAGATCATTAATCCTTTAGGGTGAAAATCTAGGAAGTAACCTTAGAAGTAATATTCGGTAATTTAATAAAATCAAGTGTTCTGCAAAACTTGTCGCTGTGAGGCTCGAGGTTATTAATAGGTCTCGGTTTGGTTATAAGTACTTAACATTCCATTGTCTATTAAACCAAGATTAAAACCCGTAGTTGCTTTAGACGTTCGCGCTGTGAGGTAGAGCGTCTTATATAGGCACTTTCAAGAAACTAGAGGACTGTGAGGAAATCTAGAAAACTGGTAAGCGTAACAGCCTAGGTAGTGCCACAAGAATCGCCTTGAGAGTGTTTGAGGGGCTTAGTGGTGTCTTAATAGGTTTAGTATCTCAAGATCCCGGTTCCACACCACAAAATCATCAAATAGAAATCTATTCTGAGTTTAGCTTGCGTCTAACCTAGGTAGTCTTCATCGCCTTTGGTCAAAGTCTTCGTCCACATTCGTGCTTAGTCGTTTCTTTGATTTTTCTAGTTTAATATTTTAATATATTTTTAGGATATTTAGAAAACCCCCCAATCAAATAAACAATTAGTAAGTCCGTGTCAGTCTAGGTCTAGATAGAGTCGTTAGCGTAATTTAGTAGAGTCTCTTGGGTTCGATACTCGGACTTCCTTAGGCTATACTGCATCGATCGGTACACTTGCCGGTCGTGTGGTTTAGGGTTTAGAGAGTCTTAGTTTTATAAATTTAAAACTTAGAGAGTCTAGAATTAGGGTAATTTTAGTTGTTTTTAATTAACCCATTTTCAGCACACCAAGAACAAATGAGGAGGTTCGTGCTGGATAACATCATCTGCAGGTACGGGGTCCCCAAGGAGCTGGAGTGATAACGGAGTCCAGTTTGCCGGGAGGCCTTTCAAACCATGGTGCGAACAGATGCAGATTCAACAGGTGTTTACATCCGTCACCCATGCCCAGAGCAATGGATTGGTGGAAAGAGCTAACCAGAACGTCATCAAGGGAATAAAAGGAAGGCTCGGAAGAAAACAAAAGGGCTGGTTGGAAGAACTCCCATTCGTGCTATGGGCATACAGGACCACTCCTAAAAGCTGCAATGGGGAGACTCCGTTCAGCCTTACCTACGGGACAGAGGCCGTCATCCCCGCCGAGATAGGATCCCCGACTACCCGAATGAAGCTTCGAGAGGAGGAAAACTAGCAGGACCTCAGGATGAACTTGAACCTGTTGGAAGAAAGAAGGGAAATAGCAGCGGTCAGGGAAGCCAGATACAAGAAGCTACTGGAGAGCCATTACAACACCAGGATGAAGAGGCTCAACCTCGTCCCGGGAGACCTAGTCCTTAGAGCTAATGAAGCCAGCCTGCAAGAAAGCACCGGAAAACTAGGCCCAACTGGGAAGGACCCTACCGGGTCACATGGGCAAATGGCAAAGGAACTTGCAAGCTGGAAACACTTGAAGGCAAGGAGGTCCCCAGGACCTGGAATGTCATGCAACTTAGGAAGTATTATGTGTAAGGGGTCCACCCCCAAGAAAAACGGCCAAGAGCCACTTTTGTAACAACTAACTATTAGTCTGGGGTATACCCCCCAAAGAACAGACCTTTTGTAACAATTCATGACGGGAAATGTAAACCCCCTAAGGATTAAATGAAGAATGGGCAGAACATGTCCTCATTTGGAAAAACAATGGACGTTGTACCTAGGCAGACGTGCCTAGGAACACCATTAAACCTAATTAAACAGGCAAACACACCTGTACAAGGCATCCCAAACATGCCAAAAGCCCGGCCGTGGGGCTAATAAGGGTCTAGCTAACCCAAAGAAAACGGACAAAACAAGTCAAAAGCATAGTGCCACATTATAAACTTTTCCATCGATTGGCCTCGAACAGACAATCATAGTTTAACAAACAAAGGAAAGGTACAACATGCTCTTATAAACGAAACCACGAAGGGAAGTCTGCTTTATTCACATAAAGTACGTATACAAAAAAAGGGGTCTCAATAGCTTTGAGAAAAAAAAGGAGCTTGGTCACGGATCCCCCTCCCGGGGTCCTCCGTGACGAGGCTAACGGTTTGTTCTTTTGTAGTAACGAAGATAAAGGCTCTTGACGTCAACGAAGATCCATCTAACGTCATCCGAGAGTTGGGTTTCCGACTTTTCAGTATTTTATTTTCAGGGTTTTACTACTCCATTGCGGTTTTATTACTTTATTTTCTCATCTTTTTTTATTTATTATTATTAAATATGCTTTGTATAATGTAAAAAAATTAAAACAAATGCACTAACATAAATTTAAAAGATAGATACTAAAATCAAGTATTGGGCATAGTTGGGTATAGTCTGGTTTCAGTTCTTGTCCGGTTACACGTATTAATTGGGTGTGATCCGTACCGGTTCCGGTTATTGAGGTCAAAATGCATACCTATTTATACCCTCAAGATAGGGTAGGTTTCGGTTTCGAGTATAGAATACATGGGTATTAAAAAAACCGGTTCTAGGTTTTTTTACCGGGTCCCGTTCTTTTTTTTTTTTTTTTGACCTCTACCCTTAGGCAACTTAAAATCGATTTCACTGTTCATCATTTCATCATCGACGGTACACTCCAACTTCATTGCATGCAAACCGAAAATGGCTTTTTACAAGTGATTTTCGATTCTGGTCGTTTAAAGCCTATGAAAACTGAAAACGATCCATACTTCATTAGTTGTTAAATTTTATCTCGTAAATATTCATTATCATGTACATAATAAAACAATTCTTTTCATTCAACCCGTTTTAACTTTAGAGATTTCATTACTTATTTTATATATTTAATCCTTTGAAATGCTAGTAGTAAAAACATATATAAAAAAAAAACAAAATCAATATAAAACAATTGAATACCAAATAACATTTAAATTTTAATTGAATGACCTACCGAGCCGTTCCAACGTCTTTGTAGACCCTAAGCGGACTACGAAGTAGAGACCCTTTTGCAAAACATATAGAGATTAATAGAAAGATTAGCTGCTAAAGTTAACCCACGTTTAGTAATTAGCCCTAACTTTGCCCATAAATTCTCCTCAAATCCCGACAGACCCGACGCCATGAGTGATTACCGTTAGTGATAGCCGATAACCTAAAAAAATCGGAAAAGCAGGTTGCGATAGGAGGTAGGAACGATAGCTGCAGCTCAATTTTAGGGATTTTTGGCGCTGATTCACGGAATTCGGATGATGTCGAGTGATAAATAGTTGCTACAGACTGCAGTTATGTCTGTGGTTTAATTTCGAAACTCGGTCTTGAATGTGAGCCTTTTTTCCTAAACAAATTTTATTTGTGTAACTTTATTAAAAAAAAACATGATTTAGTTTTGCTTTTTATTTGAGTCTGATACATATAAAATATATAAAACTTTACTAAAAATTGGAGGCCCTTGACTTTTGATGGTCCTAGACTAATGCCTAGATTGGTAAGCCTAACTGGCCGGCCCTGAAAAGTGTCCACTGTCAAAGCCATATGAGATGGTGTTCCAATTTCATAGATGACAGTCTACAATTATAACCACATTACAGATTTCTTTAAAGATTCTAAAACATCAACTTTAAGATGGTCCCCATATAACCAATACACATATAGCTAACAACTGAACAAAACTTGATGGCAATCTTCATACTATGACAAAGACATACCAACGAAGGTTTTGGGATGGGAGGACGAGGATCCGTTGCATTTAATCCTTTTTAAAACCAAAAGCAACAATATAAAATCAAAATAAAAAACAAAACTAACATGCTAGGTTCTAATTCCTTGGGATGCCATTGTCTATAATAGTACACATTCATGATTCTTATGCATCACCACTAGATGGTCCCGGTATAATCAATGCCGGTAGAACCTTGGATTATGACTCGACGGAACTTGAGGGCACACAACATAGTACATAGAGATATATGGTGACTTGCGAAAATAAAAGAAAGGAAAACAGTGACATAATTCTAGAATACATACATATGATTATACGAATGACTCCATCCATTTTTATTCAGGCTTTTTGCATGTAATGATGGAGAATTTTATTACATCCTTCTTAAATCCTTCAATCATTAGTGGCATTACCATTGCCCCTCTTATGGACTTCCAACCTAATCAATTTTAATCATTAACAATATAAGGAAATTAAAAAATTACATATAAAAGGACGTGCTCAAAACAGAATCTAGAAAACTGTGAGAACCGCGTAAACACATGTACATTTTGCCTGAAATTCAATGCAAAAGACGGCTATCTAACCGCATAAACCGCTCCACTATCTCTCTCTTCCACTTTATAAGATAACCACAACGTAAAAATGTTTATATGATTCTTGTAGTTTTCTCCTTAAAATTGATAGTATACTCAGCGCGCCCTATCTCTCTATTTACATGTATATGGACGCGTTCAAAATATACTTAAAACAATTGTATGTTGTGGATGTCAAATTTAGTGGACGAGAGAAAGTGAGGCAGTTACACAATTAACTTATGTCTTAGATAAGTAAACGTGATTATATTAGTTCTCACAATTCTCTACTTAGAATTGTGTGTGTGTGCGCGCGCGCGTGTGTGTGTATATGTAGGGATGAAATTTTTTTTTCAAACAAAACTTTAGCGTGCTGAGAAATTACGCTGCTAAAAATTGAACTAGACTACTAGAGTAATTATTATTGCGTCATAGTTTTCAAGTAGCGTAATAATGATTACTCTAGTTTAATTTTGTTGTAGTGTAATTACACTATTTAGAAAAATGTCACCGCGTGTTACTTCTCTTTGGTGTGTAAGCTTCTTACAGTAATACTATATGTGTGTGTGTGTGTGTGTGTTTAAGTAAAAAAGTTTGCATTACCACTACGTAGCAATGAAGTAATGCCCTTCCAAGACAATGCTGTTTTTATTACAGCAGGCCAAAATGGGGCCACATTGCCAGACCAGTCTGCGGATTTTATGTCCTGCAAAGTGTAACGTGAGGTGTAAATGGAATTTACTTATACATTATTTGGTTCAGGGTCTATCTTAGTATTAAATGAGTCAAATTGAAAAAAAATAGCTTAAATGATAACGGGTCAAAAGTCTCTTAACACGTAATTAAAATGTGTAATACATATTAAATAATTTAAGCAATAGAATCGAGTTGGGGGTCTCACTGGAAGCAATTTTTCTATTCCTACGGGGTAGGTAAGGCTATTTACATCTTACCCTCCTCATACCCTACGTTAGCTTTGCTACTGGTTGTGTATACCGAGTATGATGATGATGAAGCGATAACTATTTACAAAAAATAAATAAATAAACAAAACGTGTTTCAGGTCAATCTAACTATACATAAAAATCAATAACTGTTTTTGAACCAACTCTTTATTATCCGTTACCCCGCCTGTACGACCCTTTAGTTTGCCAATTCACAGACCGACAGACATAGAGAGGTGGTTGGAGTGTACGGTAGTTGGTAGCCCCCCTCAAGATTCTTAAAGTTAACTAAATGTTTGCAAATATTAATATAAACTCCGAAATTAAACTAGGTTTTGGGTGATTAATAATGAAGTTTACCTGAAGAGAAAGGGATTCTAGTAACTTAACATAATCAGCTGTAGAACACCAAGCGGGAAGATAAAAGCTGGAACAAATCTTATTCAAGATTTTTTCTTCCTCGGGGCGAAGGGATTTTTCTCCGGGGTTAAGATCTCTGTGGCACCATGTAACTATGATAATGGTGGCTCCGGGGGCAGCCACCCGAGTCAACTCACTAACAAACTGGTGAATTCAATAATTAAAATTAAAATATTATATCAAAATACCCTAGTATATAAGCTATTTTACATGTATATAACCGCTATCTATATTTAATTGCTATCTATATTTAAAAAAAACTGAAATCCCGCTATTTATGGCTAGATATCCTGTAGCGACCTTCGATCTATACGCTACGCTATTTGCTATAGCGACCATAGCGATCGCTATTGACAACTATGATATGATAAGAAATTATATGTGAAGGAAAACAAGAACCTTAAGTTTGTCAGGCATGTGCTCTCCACTCTCCATTGACCAAACCAGGTCAAACTTTCCATCAGGAAACGGCTGGTTTAAAGCATCAGCAACTTGAAATGAAACCTGCAAACCCCTCATGGTGAGTTCAAGAATTATATGCTCGTAATAACCATGAAAAACAGTTGACTTTGTTAATAATCGTATTATGTGTGCAGGCTTTTAGAGATAGCTCGACTCAATTATACGAATTTGATGTGCAAAAAGTCAAATAGAAGAATTGATGTGCAATATTCTCCCCAAAAATCTTGACTGCGGTACCTTATCGGCCAACCCTTGGGCCGCAGCAAGGGCATTAGCTCTCTCAGCTTGCACAGGGCTGAGGGTGATTCCGTGACATTCGGCTCCGTATTTTCTTGCTAGATACCTTGAGCTACCTCCTATACCACACCCGACATCAACTATGGTTTTAGGTTTCTTTTCCAGATCATCTGCAACGAAGGGCAAAATCGTAAGTGAGGGAGTCACAAGCCACAATCACAAGACTGACAAATCACAATCTACTGTAAGAAAACACTCTTAATGTGACAGTACTTTTTTTTGACAGTATATTAAAAGTATAATTTGCATCCGACAAGTTATTTAATTTCAACTTTCAATCCTGAAAAATTTCACCATTAATTCAAAGCTAATCTTCAAAAACCTAATTGACAGTCATGAAACAAAAACTAATAACAAATACATAATCTGTAACCATATCCATGAGCGTAGCATAGTGGGGGCCGGGGGGCGTCCGACCCTCCGAACTTTTCGCTCAGTAGTGTCCGGTATGTAGTTTTCGTATAGAATTTTTTAGGTATATACGTTTTCGTCCCCCCAGTTTTATAATTTTTTAGGTATAATTTTAGGTCAAGCTTCGCCATTGACCATATCATTCACAAACTGCAGTAGCATTAGCAAATGAGTTCACTCAGTAAAAGTACAATTTTCGTTTATTTCAATCCTTGTGAGATTCCAGCCATGAATTCAACTTCAATTATCAAAAACCTAATTGACAGTCATGAATCTAACAACAACAAACACATAACCTGTAACCAATCATTCACAAACTATTGTAGCATTAGCAAATTCAATAACAAACGATTCATCCACCAAAAGTGAGTATAAAATATTTGTAAATCAGAAACCGCATCAAACTTCGAAATCTCCATTCGAAAACACACGTCTAATTCAAAATCGGCATAGATTATTCAGCTATAACTCAAACATAGTTCTCAAAAACCTAATTAACAATTACAAATCTTATAACAAACACATAATCAGTAAGGATATCATTCACAATCAACTATAGCACCATCGAAACTAATAGCAAATAAAATCATTCAGAAAAAGTGAGTAGAAATTTTAAAACTCAAAAACCGCATCGAAACATCGAAAACTCCGTTCAGAAAGCGCTTTTCATAATTTCATCTATACAAATCTAAAAGTTCTAAACCGTCAGATTCAATTAAACAATAACAGAATAAATCCACTGATAACTACCTGAAACAGAGGCGAACGTTAGGGCTTGTTCAATCATACGGATCTGAGCAGAACGGTGATCGGAGAGTTCAACGACGTCGTCGGAGTTATAATATCCGTGATGCATGTGTTCTCCCCATATGTTCTCCCACATACCTGAGGATTCGTCGTAGAACTCTGCGATTCCTTTTTTGAGCTTCTGCTGCTGCTGGTCATCATCTGCCGCCGTCAGCTTCTCCGTCATCGGCGTCGCCGATACGCCAACTGCCGTCGTAGCCATAGCAGGTTGTGTGAGTGAGTGGTGAATTTGGCGGTGGTGGTGGTGATGTGTGTCAACAATGGCACGTAAAGCTTCACAGAGTTTACGTGGTGTTCAAATAGACATGAACGGAAATAAAAATTTAGAAATTATATAATAATAATAATAATAATAATAATAATAATAATAATAATAATAATAATAATAATAATAACAATAATAATAATAATAATAACAACAACAAAAATAACAACAATAATAATAATAATAACAATAACAACAATAATAATAAGAACAATAATAATAATAACAATAATAAAATAAAATAATAATAATAATAATAATAATAATAATAATAATAATAATAATAATAATAAGAGTTAATTGCCCGGATGGTCCATGTGGTTTAACGTTTTTTCACATTTAGTCCCCACCTTTTGAAAATAGCAGGTATGCTCCCTATGGTTTGTTATTTTGTTACTCGGATAGTCTCTGAGTAGATGTCAGTTAGTTTGGAAATAGCAGGTATGCTCTCTATGGTTTGTCATTTTGTTACTCGTATAGTCCCCTGATATTTACTCAGGGGACTATCCGAGTAACAAAATGACAAACCATAGGGAGTATACCTGCTATTTTCAAAAAGTGGGGACTAAACGTGAAAAAATATGAAACCACAGGGACCATTCGGGCAAGTAACTCTAATAATAATAATAATAGGTTGTTGTATCTGGAATATTCATATATTTGACCAAAGAGGCAATGCTATGCAATAGTGAATTTAGTTCGTAACAAAATATCATGTGTATTATGGTGGGACTTTAACCGGTGAATTTTTATTGGATTTGGTGACAATTCGGGTGGAGGAGCTTTGTTAGATGTTAAAAAAGAATATTCATGTATTTGATTATGAGACTAGAAAAAAAAATATTTTATGAATGTGGTGTAGGTATGATTAGGTGATACTTGACCTCAGATCTGATTATGCAAACTATATACTTGTAAATCTAAGAGTAAAATGCACGGATAGTCCCTGTGGTTTTGCAAAATAATACTTATAGTCCCCAACTTTTGGAAATTACACGGGTGCTCCCTGTGGTTTGATAGTTTGTTACTCGGATAGTCCCTAGAGTTGATGACGGTTAGTTTTCTCCGTTAAGTGGATGTGAAATGACAAATTTACCCTTCATTTTCTCCACTATATAAAAACAAAACAACCCCACTCACCCCACCTTTCTCTTTGTTTCCCCCACCATTAACCACCACCCACCTCCCACAGATTTTAATATTTGAGTTGCAGTCGTTTTTTGTGAAAAGAAAGTGACGATTGGATCTGAAAGAATTTTCAAGATCTGAATCGACTTAGTTTGATTTTTGACGAGTTTCGATTTCAGACAATTTCGGATTGATTTTCGATGATTTTTGGATCAAAATCTAATCTTTATGAACAATAATCATTGTTTTTTGAGTAATCGTTGTTTAAATCAGACTGTTTCAATGTGTTATTGAACAAATTTCGATCTGATTAAACAAGATCAATTGTGAAATCGGTGTCAGTTGTGATTTGAGAGTTTCGATTGGGCCATGATATATAATAATAAGAAAGAAACCATTATTTTTTGTCTTGTGATTTACGCAGAAGAAGTATTGATAGTGTTTTTGGACAAGTGTTAATAGTTAAGATTTGGATCAGAACTGAGATTAGTAAGTTCGTACTGATTTTGGTTAAATTTTGATGAAATTCAGATTATTTGGTGAAATCTGATTGTTTTAATTTTGAGTTTGTACATTCCCCCCATTAACCACCAACCACCTCCCACCTACAATTATCCAGCCATCATTCACAGATTCAGATCAACATCAGTTAGCTTTGCTAAGATTCAGATTGTTTTCTTTTTCAGTCGATTATTTATGTTTAATTGGTTCAAAATTTAGGGGGGGGGGGGCAGAGAGAAAGGTGGGGGTGGGTGGATGGGGTTGTTTTGTTTTTATAGAGTGGAGAAGATGAAGGGTAAATTTGTCATTTCACATCCACTTAACGGAGAAAACTAACTGTCATCCACTCCAGGGACTATCCGAGTAACAAACTGTTAAACCACAGGAAGCACCCGTGTAGTTCCCAAAAATTAGGGACTATAGGTGTTTTTTGACAAAACCACAGAGACTATCCATACATTTTACTCTAAATCTAAACTATGTAAGTGAAATGACTTAACTTCAATTTTCTTACAACCCTTGTCTACAAATGGAAAATGAACTTTTATTTTAAAATATGTAGTTTGATTTTAATATTTATATATGTATGCTATGAATTAATACCGATATCAACAGAATTTCTACCATATATCACTGAGAGTTGGAGATTCCCACTATTATTCTTTTGCTTTGCATGGCTTATAAACAACACTAGTTAAATGAACTTTGTAAGTTTAATATCATCATTTATACTTTAACAAATATACACGTTTATCCTAATTTATGGATTTTTTTTTCTCTAATACGATGGTGTGTATAACTTATATCGTAAGCTATCGTGAGTGCTAGTATTGTGACGAACCAAGTCGACACCGACATTGGTACCTTTATCGGTTATTATCATAATTAGTACCAGTATTCATATTTATGGTTTTAGATCAATAAAAATACGTGTCGATATCATTTTGGCATATTATGACTTTATTCACTTTAATGGTTTTCGATCGATGTTAACACATTTGAATATCCGTTTGAACATATCTTGACTTTATTTTAAAAAAAAAAAAATTCTTGTTATAGCGAATGGGAATACCTTAATAAACCAAACCAAAACTGAATTTACGTGGGCAGTTCTCTACGAACTCATGGAAATTTTAATTATATAATAGTAATAATAAATTATTTTTAGTTTTTTTATTTATTTTCATGTTAAAATATATGCTTTTCTATTTTCAAAAACTTTTTCAGCATGTTTTGTTTTGTTCTAGAAATATATTACACATATTTTTATTTTATCTTCACAATATGACAAGAAAATGCTGGACAATGTTTAAATTAGCATTTAATAGTCTATTTTAACTTCCTGTACAAACGTGGATGCTAGATGGAGGCAGTGGCGAAGCTTAAACGTGGATGTTAGATGGAGGCAGTGGCGAAGCTTGATATTTCCTACCGAGTGGTCAAAAACGTATATATCAAAAAATTTATATAGAACCGGAGTGTCGAAAACGTATATACCCAAAAAATTATAACGAAACTACATACTCTTTGCTGTTGAGTGAAAAGTTCGAGTGGTCGGCCGCCCCCTCCCGCCTCCACTATGCTACGCCCATGGGTGGAGGAGAGAGTGACGTGAGAAAGAAAAGAAAGGTATAGAATTAAGAATGTAAGAAAAAACAAGATATATTCGAAATATAACTTTTACTAATTTATTATGTGTTTGATACATACACATAATTAATAGATGGAACAAATTTCAAGTTCAGTTTAATATTGGAAACCAATTTAAAGTCTAGAAGAGAGAAATTAAGATGGTTATATTGTTAAAACTAGGTTAATGCCCGCGTAATACGCAGGCTTCAACCAAAACCATATTATTTACTTTGAAATGAAATGTTGTGTACAAATACATACATTGGAAGAAAAAAAACAGAAAACTATTCAAATGCTGGAAAATTTTTACATGCCGCTAAAGCCATGAAAACAATAAAAAATGATAAAAAAGAAAAAAATAATCTACACACAAGTACAATAACATATGTTTGATGATTGTAGGAATTAATACGGCTTTTAGCACAAGCGCCTTAGGCGCCTCATTAATGAACCTCTCTCCATTGATGATCTTAAGAAATACTTCCACTTTAATAAGGTGATAGGGTTAATGCCCGCGTTAAACGCGGTTTAACAAATGAAAATACTATAAGGCTTATGTGACACATGATATAACAAATAATCTGTAATACTTCTTGCAATAAATAGTTACATATTATATATAATAATGAAAAATGATAACTATTACAATTACAGTTTTCAAATCCCTATATATTTCTTTATATACAATATTTGATGTTTTATTCGTAAGTTTACCATCCTTATCAACGATTTATTTTAATAAAGATACTTGTAGTTCAACTTATCCGAAAACTCTTGTCCCTGTGAAAAAAAAAATGATCCAAATTGCATTCCACTTTACAGCAGTAAAGTTGAGCACACTGATAGCACTTGCAGTTGCAATCTATATTAAAAAAAACAAAAAATATTTTTGTTTACAAGTGAATGAGCAATGAAGAACCCAAATTCATGGCCCTTATATAGGTTTCTAAATGCAATTTGATCATGCCAAACAAGTCTAGGATTGATTCCAGATCATTACAAGTGTCCCTAGGCCTCAATATACCATCAAACAAGCCCCATGTATTGAATACAAGGCTTCTAAGTCGGTTTAACCTGCTGAACTTGCAGCTGTCCATGAAATCTGACCAGCTAAGGCCGCCGCGCTACGCGACGGCAGAAGAGGATGTTGGTGGCGTAGCGCCACCATGTAGCTGATCAGGTCAACAAGTTTCAGAATTTACATTTTGGCCCCTGGTCCTTATTAAAGTGGTTTTAAGCTTCCATATTGCACTTTTAACCTTCAAAAATGATTTCTAAGGACCTCAAGGCACAACCAAACTTTGTTAAGTCCTTGGTTAACTTTGTGATCACCCGAAAAGCCTTAGATTTCAACGTTGACACTTTTAACCCCTCGTATACGAATATTGTCATAACTTTCTCATACTTTATCGAAACTTTGTGAAATTTTTATCACACATTCTAGTGAGTATAATTAATCATTATAAAGCTTCGGGTTTGCTAAAAGGTCCCTCAGAGGTATACTTTAAACATGTTGACACATTTAACCCCTGTAGTTTGTAATTCCTCACTTTCTTTCACAATTAGCTTCGTATGATCCATGACTCATTCGTTTAAAGGTATAAACATCTTGTAGGGCTCTATAAGGATACATTTATCCACTGTTGACACTTTGAATCCTTTTACACACGTAGATTCTTTGTTTGTCAACTTTAGTCCCTCTAAATTAATCTCTTACACGTTTAAAGTCCATGACACGTGTCGATATAATATTGGACATGAATTTTCGAGGTGTTACATCCTCACCCCCTTAAAAAAAATCTCGACCTCGAGATTTGCTAAAATGCTGGAAGTTTTTTTTGTCGCATAATGGACTTAACTTTTATAGCATATCTGGAACCTCTCCAAGCTCCCAAGTTGACCTCAATAATAGGTATATGTATCCTTTTTGGAGCTTCTTAACCTGTCGATCCTTCATCGATACAGGTTTCTCATCATATCATAAATCTGCATATCATTATGTGATAATGCTTCTCGACTTATTGATGAAACATATCCTTAAATCATTAGTGTGTAATACATGGCAATCTCCGCCAAGCTCTTTAAGTGGTTTTAGCTTATAAGCTATTTAATCTTGATACCTTCGATTCCTTCAAATGATTTTATATATTCAGAGCTTAACTAGCCTGATAATTAACAAATTGGCACACTCTTCCAGGGTGATAACTTTTGTTGAACCTTATTCCTTAACAAGAACTCAGGAGGTTCGTGGCTTTCATTAGTCCTTGATTTTCTGCCGAATACTGGCAAATTTACAAATGATTATGGATTTGTTTGATCCTATTCGCTGTTTCCAAGGCAACTTTCAGATCCTGATAATTGGACTTACAAATCTTCTGTCTAACATTAGATGTTTAACATTCCATCTATACAAGGTCTCCCAAGGAGCAGCCTTAATACTTATACATCAGCTATTATAGAAAAGCTTATCTTAAGGTGAAATGGTTATTCCAATCACTGCTTAAAACTAATCTTAAAGGATAGCTAACCCTTGCCGTTAGTCGAACAAATCGACGATCCTGGGCAGCTGATGGAAATTCTTAATTGTTGCCTAATTAGGGTTGCGGTAATCAAATGCATAAGCAAAATGAACCGTCTTTCTTATTTGACTATACCAAATTCTCAGAATATTGAGTTAGGCTATATGAATCCTTTATTTTAAACTTGCTTAATCAGGGTTTCGATTCTTCTAATGATGGTACTAGTCGTCGTGGAGATTTCATAATAATACAACCCTAAATGGGATATGAATATTAACTCTAGTTACCTCTCAGGAGGTAAACAGGGTAATCTTAGGAAAAGATAATCAAGATACAAGGAGGTTACAGAGATTTTCCAAATCTCAGGCTCCAGTTCATCCATCATTGCTTGTGTTAAACAAGTGACACGTTATATGTTACAAGTCCACGAATTTCCTTAATCAAAGACCTTTACTTGGTCAATTCCCTTCTGGACATCTTCTTTGAATACCTTTAGCTGACTTTAGTACCATATGACCATCAGAATATCTTTGTGGTTCCATGCATTAAACCTCCATACTGATCAGGCATGGAAGCAATCTATGGAACATATTAAGATACACCAATCCTCATATGGCGCTTTTTGTCATACCATCTGGTATTCTTAATCGATAGAGATCAAGAGATATCAACTACATATTCTGACGTACTTCATCTGGAGAGAGGGTACATTAGAATTTTACGACTGAAGGTTTCTGACAGGTACAGAAGAAATGGTTCTTATGATTTCGCCTATAAGTTTTACCTTACACTTAATATCTGGGGTTCTTACGGGAAAATTTCTAAAAGTTTGCTAAGCTTATGGTTTTATGAGAGACTTAGCAGCATCTGAAACCAAACGTAACTCCTAGCAATAAAATCACAATAAGGGATTTATCTGATGTCATTATTAATGTGAGCTGCCTCTAATCATTCATCAGGAGGGTAAAACTCCTCCATTCTTAAACCTTTTAAACCTAGCTGCAAAATCCTTGACAAATTTAGGGTAGTCTCAGCTTTGACTGGTTATTTCTTAATCTATAAAACGTGAGTGGCTGAGGTAGATCCATAATGGACTTATAATAGGCAGGCTTTGAAACCTTAATGCCCTCTTATTTCCGATGCTAACCACCAATAATTATTTCATTAAGCTTAGACTTTGGGTAGATTGAATAGGGTACTATCTCAGCCAATGAATTAAAACTTGCAACATACTGTCGACAGTCTAAAACCTTTATGGTGAGAGTCAGAAATTTCTTATTCCATCTTTTTCCATTCGCGATGCGAATAATAGGTTACCCTAATAAGGTCCTTAAAACTTGGACCATCCCATATTTGTATAAGGGGATCTTTCTTGTGGACTTCATTAATGTCCTCACTAATTAAGGGTATTGCCATCGAATTACTGTGATGCATACCTCACCGTGTCCTTTCTAGCATAACCGCTGATACACCTAATGGTTTCTACTTCATCCAACAATTTCCTGTAATCGATGACCCCTTTTTACTATTGAAGTCTCTTGACTTCCAAGAGACGAAGTACTTTTAAGTACATCCTAAAAGGAATGGGCTCCTTGCCATATATGATTCTGTTAAGATTATTCTTCGTATTTGAAGTATGAATCAAGCTCTCTCATGAGCAGCGACGTGTGTTTTAGAGCAAGCAGCATTCGGCTTCTTGAACCCTTTCATGACTTTTCTCATAGTCTTTCTAATAGCTGTGTTAATCACAGTTTTGGAGATTAACTTCATTAACATCGAGGTTCACATTTGATGCACCATTAACATTTGTCGCATTTCCAACATTGCGACTGTTGTTTATCTCTTCCGAGTTTTCCATACTTGGAGCTTTGGTATTAAATACCAAATTTAGCAAGTGCTAGGCAATCCATACCCAGTGTCTCCTTGAATTGTCAAAGGCTCCCCATAAGGAGTCTTGATAACTACTTGCTTCTTATCACACACAACATGGACTTGGTTATAAGACAACCAATCCATTCCTATCACTATAACGAGTCCCTCTTATTTTAACGGAAACAAGGACAGCGGGTCTTTATGTGCCCCCCTTCTTGCCATAACCATAGCAGGTGGCGTCCTTAAAGTCCTTGCATTCATGAGTCTTGTGATCCATCTCTTGTACAGATGCCACATTCCCTGGTCTGTTCAGAGAAACATTTTCCGAAGTGCTTCTTCCCGCAGGTTTTATATTTGGGTTTCGCCTCCTTTGGCTTGGGCTGGTTATAGTTTGAACCAGTCTTACCCTTTTTGTAACCTTTATTTGGGGTATTATCGCACTTTCGCTTATGACCCTTTAATACACGGTCCACGATGTTGTTTACGGCTGTATCTATCATAGCCTGCAGCTCGGTGCTCGTTAAGTTCAGTCTTGCATCATTATTCTTGATCAACTGGATGATTGTGGGCTTCATAGGAATCAACCATGGTGAAGCTTTGAAGGCTACAAACCATGTAGTAATAATTTGCTGAATTGTCGAACTCGATGATTAAATAGCCATGGTGTAAATCAACCATATAGGCCAATAGATAGTATTCACTTTATTTGATTATGTTTTGCCTAGGTTTTTAAATAAACCATCTTTGGCGTTTAAACAGAATATAATCCTTCATATTTATTAGACAGTGGACATCAGTCACAACTGTCAATGTCGTACCGACATTTTATATAGCACAAGGGCTTGTTCCAAAGGACTTTTCGATGGCACAGATGCCTTGTCACTAGGATTTTTTTTTAAAAAAACATAATCAATGATTCCTTTGGATCGGAAAATTTCATAATTCATTGCCTTGACAAGAAGTTATGAAATAAAACTATCTTTTTCATGTATACATCTTTGCCCGTAGGTATACATCCCAGATGGATGTTTAGATGTGTACATCATGTTCGACGTTTATTAGCCATGATTCCTATTGATCATTTAGGCTAAATAAGGGGTTTGGAAGTTCCTAATATAAAGATGACAAGTGTGATTTTATCGCATCACTGTTGTCGGGAGTGTTAACACGTTTTCAGGTGTTAATAAGGATCTGGATCTCTTTTAAACAGGTTTTACCATCCTAGCCAGGTCTTTAATGACATTCAAGCTAGGTTATACCTTTTTAAGATTCTTTTTAATACATATACTAGCAGAAAAGGAATAATATTTATTTTATTCAGAATTTTCATTATAATTATCCTAGATTTAATTAAAATATAACTATGGCACAAAAAGGCCAAGTCACATAGACAAGTTTATTTTATAAGCCTAGATTTTTATGGAATCAAGGCATTAAGGTTTGAATCAAAGTTCACTACCCTTTTCTTGACAGGGAGCTGTAGGCTACCACTGTCTTTAGTCCCAGAGGACGTTAATTATAGCCCGTGGGCACTTCATCCTTAAGGGATGATTATATAAATAAGGATATTTAGAATAACCCATTTTAATAATGACTTATGTGATTTTATCGAATCACATTTGTCAAGCATAACAATTTATGCTTTCAGATATTAACAAGGTTTTGAATCTTTTGAATAGGTTGTACCATCTTGGCCATGTCTGCGATGACATTCAGGCTAGGTTTTACCGTCTTGGCCATGTCTGCAATGACATTTAGGGTAGGTTTTACCGTCTTGGCCATGTCTGTAATGACAATTAGGCTAGGTTTTACCATCTTGGCCATGTCTGTAATGACAATTAGGCTAGGTTTTACCATCTTGGCCATGTCTGTAATGACAATTAGGCTAGGTCTTACCTTTAAGATTCTCTTAATATTAACGTAGAGCAATCCTAAGTTGAGATGTTAACAAGGATCTGAATCTAATTGGGGAACTACCATCTTAGCCCTGTCTTAGAACGACGCTTGAGCTAGGTCTTGTCCTTTTTAGATTTTGCCATTTTATCACAATGGTAGATCTTATAATAGGAATGTTATTTTAAATCTAACCATTCCTTTTAAAATTTTACACAAGTACATGGTTGCCCTAAACGGGACTTCTAACTGAAATGATTTACCCATGCAAGGGCAAATCAGAAAATAACAAAGGAACAATTAAAGGACAAAATAAAACAGCTTACGATTAGTCCTATGTTCTTTGTCTAGACTCGAGAATCAAAGAATGTGCAATTGTGTAACTGAAATTAAACACAAAAGGCTAGTGTTTAATTCACTTAGTGTTGGCTCTGATACCAACCTGTCACACCCCTATTTTCCACGTGTCACCGGTGGGCCCGGTGGGGCGTATCGTGACGTAATTGATATCATCATAGTCAAACAACACAACATATAAATGCACAGCGGAAGCAAAAGATATAGATTTATTTCAACTAAATATATTGTAATGTTTAAGTATCACAAAATAGTCGAAACAGATCCACAGGCAGATCAAACAAAAAGGAAAACTGTTCAACAGACTTTGACATCTAAAGCTTGCGAGACTTGAGTAATGATGCCTGGAGTAGCCAGCCTATTTCGTCTAGTACCTGCACTTAGCCTTTTTGGAAAATACGTCAGTTTGCACTGGTAAATACAACTTAACTGACTCATTTTGAAAAGAGTTTGAAAATTAATTTAAATGCACTTCGGCAAAAATATTTTTATAACTTGGGACAATTATTCCAAATAATCTTGTATACAGTTTTACTCATTTGTCGTCCATTAGGGCCGGTTTGCAGGGCCGGACTTAAGTTAACTGACACGCCACAGGTATAATGCCCACAAGGTTGATTCCTTATAGTGGGATACCAGTTTTTACATAATGCATCTGTCAGGTGTACGCCTACACCCCGTGCTTAGGTCGTGACCATTTCTTTGAATGATGCCAAGGATATCCGGGACATGGTCATTTAACCCCCAAGGGCCATACACCAAATAATACATATCAAACAGGTTACGTAAATACATCAATCACAATACGATTTAAATGACTACATACACCCGACCAAGCGATACTTTTATAGTACCGTATCCCAAGCCCGTATAGGGAAAATAAGTTAAGGGTATTTACCTGAGCAAAGTATAAATCAAATACAACAAGTGCACGTAGCTTTTACTGGGCTCCTAATCTGGAACGAAGGTTTTTAATAACCTATTAGAATCCTAACGGGTCTTTAATTAAGCCTATGCTTAGACCGGTTAGTTTTCAAAAGGAAGACACGGTTCAAACGCATGATAAAGCGAGGACCGGTTTAGAATGTGGTTTTGACCCGACAAGCTTGTATACTTGTTTAATATGGGTAACTTAATCACATTCTGGATTTTGAGACAAAAACGATATGGTTTGACCCGTTTCGGCTAATATATGCAAACTAGTTACAAAGGCCGATCCGAACGCGAAACATGCGTAACGGGTAACCATAAGAGTCATGAACATGTTCCATAAGTTAATATGCCTTAAATATGTTGTGACATCAGTAGGATATATTCTATTATGCCCAAAACAAATTTAAAACCAATTTATGCTCCGTAGTGGTATTTTGGTCATTTAAAAGGTTATAAAAGAGTTTAAACATAATTCTGAGTTTTGGATCTGATATAATCAGTAAAAATACTTAATTTACTAAGTTACATCAGTAGGGTATAACTTATATGTGAAATCTACCCTTTATAACCAAACTATGCATCTTAAGGGCATTTTGGTAATTTCACATAAGCCTAAAAGGTCAAAATTGGAAATCTGAGCTTAAGACCTTTGCTTACTGTTAGAATGTAAATATTTACTAAAAATATCAGCAGGCATCAAACCTTATGTTTATAAAATGGTTTTAATACATACTACGCGTTAAAAACGCTTAAAAAGGCGATTCGGAGCCATTTCCGGGTTTTTAAAGAAAAGCTGATATTTTTATTATTCCAGAAGGCTCAAAATACTTTATTTATCATATTAAATCAGTAGAAAAAGGTTTGGGGTCAAAAGGATTTGTAAAACTCATTTTATAGCCCAAAAGGGCAAAATCGGCAATTACCAAATCAAGCTTAGAACTCTAAGTTATGCTCGGCCTAAAAATAAATAAAAATCTTCAAAAATCCCAAAATATTATATAACATTAGTGGGTAAAAAGTTTGGTATCAAAAATTAGGTTTAGATAGGCTATATGCTAATTATTTGGTTTAATTACTAAAAAGCTTTCTAATTACGCTAATGAGCATAACTCCTAATCTAGACCACAAACTGATGTCAAATTTTAGGGACAAGTCTATAAATCAGTAGTGAAGGTTTCTATTCTTTCACTTTATCAAAAATCACATTTTAAGATAATAAGGGCATAATAGTCAACATTTAAGCATTTAACGGAATCATGCATATGAATCGGATAACTAATGAACCAAGTTGTATAATCTCAGAGGGTTATACTTATAGGTAACTTGGTCCTAATAAGGCTCTAAGGCATTCCTAAATCATGCTTAAACGGGTTAGAACTGAAAGTCAAAGCATAAGTCAAACTATGCAACTTTCGGTTCCGAACCGAGCTTAAACTGAAAATTGTCGAGTTCAACATGTTTAGACATGTTCTTACATTAATTACCAAGTTATATTAATGATAAAACAGGTTGCATAGCCTTTACATTGCTAATTATGCATTTATTTGAAAATAGGCTTCCTGTTGACTTTTTATAATCAAGTTTGACTCGACAATTGACCTAGTTAGAGTGGGAATCGGAGAATACCCTTTTAAGGGTTTATTGCCCACATAATTACCAACTCATAGGTACTTTCAATTTGAATTTTGACTGAAGGGATTAAGATTAATGACGAAGTCAAATCTTAATTGTGAAGTTTACAAGTGAATGAGCAATGAAGAACCCAAATTCATGGCCCTTATATAGGTTTCTAAATGCAATTTGATCATGCCAAACAAGTCTAGGATTGATTCCAGATCATTACAAGTGTCCCTAGGCCTCAATATACCATCAAACAAGCCCCAGGTATTGAATACAAGGCTTCTAAGTCGGTTTAACCTGCTGAACTTGCAGCTGTCCATGAAATCTGACCAGCTAAGGCCGTCGCGCTACGCGACGGCAGAAGAGGATGTTGGTGGCGTAGCGCCACCATGTAGCTGATCAGGTCAACAAGTTTCAGAATTTACATTTTGGCCCCTGGTCCTTATTAAAGTGGTTTTAAGCTTCCATATAGCACTTTTAACCTTCAAAAATGATTTCTAAGGACCTTAAGGAATTATCAAACTTTGTTAAGTCCTTAGTTAACTTTGTGATCACCCGAAAAGCCTTAGATTTCAACGTTGACGCTTTTAACCCCTCGTATACGAATATTGTCATAACTTTCTCATACTTTATCGAAACTTTGTGAAATTTTTATCACACATTCTAGTGAGTATAATTAATCATTACAAAGCTTCGGGTTTGCTAAAAGGTCACTCAGAGGTATACTTTAAACATGTTGACACATTTAACCCCTGTAGTTTGTAATTCCTCACTTTCTTTCACAATTAGCTTCCTATGATCCATGACTCATTCGTTTAAAGGTATAAACATCTTGTAGGGCTCTATAAGGATACATTTATCCACTATTGACACTTTGAATCCTTTTACACACGTAGATTCTTTGTTTGTCAACTTTAGTCCCACTAAATTAATCTCTTACACGTTTAAAGTCCATGACACGTGTCGTAATAATATTGGACATGAATTTTCGAGGTGTTACAATCAGTATTGAAAAGAACGTCATAATAGCAACCTGATAACTCCGTACTTTAACCGGTCGAAAGAAAAAGTATCAGTTTTAATAGAATCTTGATATGGATAAGCCACTAAACAACACATATATGATTTATCATTGTATCTTGTTATTATTTCAAAACAATGTACTCACTAAATTGGCTTGTTATATATACCATTATATGAACATGAGGCTCAGTGTCAAAATAAACAAATTGGTTGTTGTGACTTATCTCAAATGGGTCAAATAGTTATTTTTTTTCAAAGACCAGTTAAAACTTAAAAGTCGCCCATAGTCTATTTCAGTAAGAACATGTTTCAACAAAAGCCTACTTTCACCCATTGCCCAACCGTGATAATAATAGCAATAATGTTTTCAGATCATAATTAACTAAATAACCATCACTAAAAACCTTTACAACTATTTGGTGTCTGCCCTGACATCTATGAACTTTACTGAAAACGTTTTGACATATTATCCTACTCATCGGTTCTCACCTCTAGTCTGAACTAAAAATTGAGTGGCCTACCAAAAATAGTATTTTTAACCATTTTAAAACTAATTTTAGCAAATGGGATTGAACAAAAAATAGCTTACAACCCCTAAAACTAAAACCAACATAACTAAAAAGTTAAAAATAGGAACAACCTCTGAGAACAAACAGCCTCTTGTTTTTCTTCTTCCAACCCCTCACCCCCATTTTTACCAAAATCATACAACCTTCCAAACACAGACATCATGACATTGTTTAAGGAACCAAAGTGAAGAATCTTTTTAACCTCCACGACACTGTTACCTTCATATAAAAAGAATAGCAGTAACTGAAAAAGTGAAAAGTAATCCCAATAACATAATCAAACAATGAATTGATTATGATCAAACAGTACCGAGATTCAAAATTCAACTCACAAAGGTAACATGATTCAACATCACATCCATCTTGCCACCTCCACTAAATATAAATAAAACTGAAACAAAAGTAATCTAAGTGACTAAGTGGTAAAGGAATTACCTTACAAATTGAAGCATTCAGCAATTTGCAGTCAACATGAATATCCTGCAATCCAACAAACAAAAACATGCAAATCAAGATACAAACCCATACAGCCATACTTATCTTTAAACATCAAGGCTACATTCTTTTCATCATTTATTTTTCCAATTTGTGGCTCATACTTACTTGAGTGAGGAGAAAAGAAGATTACAATTTTTCCCAATCGGGAATATGCCAAATATACTGAAGCTTATAACACCGTCTTTATCTGCACTGCATAGAATGTTAAACCGCTGATGTGAAGAGTTCGATAATCCACCAGCGAACTTCTCCCCAGACCCACCCACACCATTCCATCAAGAACACAAATCACCATCGGTTTTCTAGCACCAAAACCACCGGTTGTCTAGCACCAAAACACCTATAATCAGACTATTCTATAATAGAATCAACACCAATTAGTGAAAATATAAAACCTATGACCTAAATCGGGTTTTTTTTCTACAAACGAATCAAACTACAAAAAACAAAAAATATGAAAATCAAAGCAGAAATAATAAAACAATATCAAATCGTGGATTAAAACCCTATCAAATCGAAGCATACATGAATCGATCATCAAATCCTAGACTAAAACCCTAACAAATAAAAACCCTAAAAACATAGAAACCAACTTAGGAACGTTACAAAATAGTTAAGCATAAAAGCCCTAAAATCGCTTAACCTGAAAACATCGGAGACCATCGCCGCCACCATTCACAAAAACCCTAAAACACAGATAAATGGGGGAAGCAGACGAAGACGACACATATCCAAAGACCGGCGACCTTCCACAACATAATTGAACTCAAAACTAAAGAAATTGGTGTTATATGCTAACAAATGACCTTACCTGAAAATTTGCCGGAGGGACTGATGGTGCGTGACGGCCAGAAGGAATCCAGTTGTTTTCATGTTTGAGAGATTTTGACATTAGGGATCGACGATTTTGACATCAAATTTAACATAAGAAGATGAACAAATACAGATTAAGTAAAATGCTGATAAAGTATATGAAATGAACGTCAGAGCAAAGAGATTACCGTCGATTAGAATGTATTGAATTCTGGTGAATGAAGATTGAAGAAGATAGTATTGTCGTCGATGATGATTGAGAGAGAGAATGATGAGATTTAGGGTTAATTAGGGATTCTTATGAGAGAAGCTACTGAATCGGGTATAATTGAATGAGAGAGATTAAGAAACGTACAAAAGAAGCTTGCCCAATCCTTAATTTTTAGCTATGCCACATGTATGCTTAGGTGTCAGCTTATTTGGCATCAACCATAGGGTGACATGTGTCCCCCAATGGTTTTGTTTATTATAAATATAGATGTTTACATGGTTCTTATCAGGGGTGTTCATAATTTGGTTTTAAATCGTGAAACCACGAAATCCAGTCATCGGTTTGGTTTCACGGTTGGTTTTTTAACACTTTAAATTTTGGTCGGCCGGTTAAAAAAACTTCAAACCGTAGCAAATTGTTTGGTTTACGATTTATATCGAAAACCAGTCGTATTAAACCAAACTAGACCATAAGGATGATATGTATTTTATTTTAAAAAATAATTTCATATTTTATTAAGTTATTTATAACGGGTATTTGAGTTTAATTGAATTTAAGCCTGTTATAAGGGCTAATGACTAATAGTTCAATCAAAGTGGTACAATATCCATATTTTTGTAATAGTTCAATTAAAGTGGTACAATATCTATATGTTTGTAAATTGGTACTATACAATTAGAATTCTTTTTTCTGTCATATACCATAGCTCTCTGTTCGCTAAAGTAAGTTACTTTCAAATGTTTTTCCTACATGTTAATTTGACAATCTTGAATCTTTAATATATGATGACGGGGTAGCCCGAGACCAAATAAAATGGCCAAGTATGTAAATACCTAAAAGGTTAAAAGGTTCAACGCTTGAAAAAGCTGAGGAGATGGTGTAAAGTAACACGGGAACAGTGAACAAGTCACATCCCCAAACAGTCTCACCAACCACAGCCGTAAAAGCAATGCAGGTCCACAGAATACACGCTATTATCCGGGGGTCATAAGGCTTCAACCCCCGAAAGGGTAAGCCCCTCACTGTAAGCTGGTTCACTAGTCAAATGAATACTCCTTTGGGACATGTCTTCTCCTATATAATGACACTTCATTCATTAACAAAGACATCTCAGATCAGCTTTGTTCTCTCGAACTCTGGTCATTCACATCGTACATTCACTTCACTCAAAGTGTCCCTTACTCACATTCACATTACGCTTATTCTTTCTGTTCCTCAGTCCTTTTCTGAATAACACCTCGGAATTGGATCTTCAAACAAGAAACATAAACTAGTGAACCTCCTTCCACGTCTTGCAAACGTGGGGGGACCCCACGACCTGCGTTAGGCAAGGTTAAACCCTTTAACCCTTCTGCCTAACCACCCTTGCTACTACCCTCGGTCTATATTATGTTGTCTCAACAAGTTGGCGCCCACCGTGGGGCTACGCCGCTATTTCTCCTCAAAAAGACCTAGTAGTGTAGCTCTTCTCTCTTAAAGTTGTCATGTCTGAAAGTGGATCCCCAGGTGCAGTGAACCAGGTACCAAACACTTCAACTTCGGGTAGTAGTCAGGCCCATGTGGCGATCCCAACTTCTTTTTCAACTCCGGGGAGCACGCCCGAGTTTCTCACCTTTAACATTCCAACTCCCTCTAGATCTGGAGTTCCCTCCCTTAACGTCGGGGTCACGGACACTCCCACACGTATTGAACTCACCCCCGAGGGAGTTGCTAATAATTTTCTTGAGTTGAGGACCCTCCTCAACCAGGATGTGAACAAAGAAAAAGACAAGGGAGTAAGGATTCGTCTGGACTACGATGAACCTGAACCAACGCTGTCTCCCGGACCTCCCATGCCACCTTTTACAACCAGGAATGAGGCCGGCCCCAGTAATCCTCCAAATCCCGTTCCATATTTACCCACCATGACAAATCCTACAGCATATCCCCTTTTTTCATCCCAACCAGTTACAAGTGGTGCTCCTCTGGGCCATGAGCTGACTTTGGATCAGCTCCTACATTCCCCAGTATCAAGCTTTCCAGCCTCCACCTCCACTTCGTGGAAACAAGCCCTGTCAGTGCTTCCATTAGCACGGAGTGCAGTAATGAGCACCCCCCTTGGAGTTAGCTGCCCGATCACATCCGGAAGCCTCCAAGGTTTCAACCCTATGTCCCAGATGATCACCCAGATGATGGCCAGTTTCCCATGGCAACACTTCATCAATCAAGTGCTAGCCACTCAAGGGAACCACAATGGCAATAATAATATGGGTACAAGGGTCGAAGAAGACTTGGCTAAACCCTACAAGCCGAGTAACCTTTCATGCTTCTCACAGCAAATAGCCGATTACGATTTTCAAACAAAGATCAAGATGCCGTCCCACATCAAAACGTACGATGGGTCTGAAGACCCAGAGGACCATCTTCAGATCTTTACCGGTGCAGCAAGGATAGAAAAATGGTCAAACGCTGAATGTTGTTTAATGTTCATGCAAACCCTTATCGGATCTGCCAGGATCTGGTTCAACGATTTACCTGCTCGAAGCATTCGAAGCTTCGACGACCTAAGCAAGGGTTTTTTTGGCCAACTTCTCCCAGCAGAGACGATATGTCAAAGATGCAACTGTCATTTTTCAAATAAAACAGCGAGACAATGAAAGTCTTCGTGAGTTTATTGAACGATACAAAAAGGAAGGTCTAACCTACGTAGGGGCAGACGAAAAAATGAGGGTAGCCGGTTTCATGAACGCTATCACCTCAAAATACCTAGCAAGAGATTTCAACAAGTCCCTGCCTAAGACCTTGGAGGAGGCCCTCGAAAGAGCAGAAGCCCACATTCGGGGAGAGGAAGCAGTTGACATCAAGGAACAGAGGAAAAGAGGGTCTAGCTGGCGAAGTAATAGCCCGGTCAGAAAAAGAGGGAATTACAACTCCTATGACAGACGACAAAAGGGCTCAGACCATCGAAGGTCTGAAGGCCGGAACCCTCCAACCAGGGAAAAAGGCATGAGTTTCACACCCCTCACAAAGACCCCTCAAGAAATCCTAGCAACAGAAGAAGTCAAACAGAACTTTAGACCTCCCAGGCCTCTCCCCAAAAGTAGAAAAAATAAGAACTCCACACAGTTCTGTGAGTTTCATGAAGAAAAAGGTCACCACACCAACGATTGCTTCCAACTAAAGAAAAGAATTGAAGAGGTTGTTAAGTCAGGAGAACTCGCCCATTTGGTAAAAGGGGTTCGAGACAAGATGGCTGAAGGCAAGGGGAAGTAAGTCAATATGGTAAACTCTGATGAAAAGGTTCCTCATAAGAGGCAGCGGTTGGAAGCTTGGGAGCTTCAATGTGTTTGCTTTCCCCCAACAGAAAAAGGCCCCCTTTCAAGCCCTCTCGTTGTAGAAGCTACCATTGGAACGTTGGAAACACATAGGGCATACATAGACACTGGGGCAGCCACTGAAATCATGTTCGAGAAATTTTTCAACCGCTTAAGCAATGAAGAACGTTCAAGGCTTCAACCCTCTGGAACCTCCATAAAAGGTATCGCCGATATACCCCTCAAGCCTTTAGGACAACTGACACTAGATGTTTGTTTCAGTGAAGGTCAGAAGAAAAGAATTCAGCCACTTACCTTCGTAGTGCTCAACATACCTTCAAACTATGATGTAATCATAGGAAGGCCAGGGCAATGTGCCTTCTTTATGGCAGTGTCCGTTGGGCATGGCACGGCAAAATTCCCAACCGAAAGGGGGATGGCAACCCTTCAACCCTCCCAAGAGGCTTACATGATCAAAGGTGAAAATGCCAGAAGTGAAGAAGATAAGCAAAGGCTTATCATAAATCCTAAGTACCCTGAGCAGAGAATAAGGGTCAACCCAAACCTTTCACAAGAAACTCTCTCCTATTTGGAAAATTTGTTGACACATTACAGCGATGTCTTCGCTTGGTGTCCGGAAGATATGACAGGAATCCCCCGAAGCATTGCTGAACATGAATTGAGGATACCTCCTGATGTCAAACCTGTTGTCCAAAAGAAAAGAAGCTTAGCACCAGAAAAAAGCTTGGCTACTTGTCAGGAGGTTGAAAAGCTCGTATCAGCTGGTATTCTCCGAGAAGTCAAGTACCAATCATGGGTTGCAAACCCGGTTATGGTCAAAAAACCTGATAACTCCTGGAGAATGTGCATAGACTTCAAAGATCTTAACAAAGCTTGTCCTAAGGACTGCTACCCTCTACCAGAAATTGACCTTAAGGTTGACTCGCTCACCAGTTACCCTTTCAAATGCTTTCTTGATGCTTACAAAGGGTATCACCAAATACTCATGAAAGAGGAAGACGAAGAAAAGACGGCGTTTCACACTGACAAGGAATCTTCTGTTACAAGAAGATGCCTTTTGGGCTAAAGAACGCCGGAGCAACCTACCAACGTCTGGTGGACAAAGCTTTTGCAAGCCAAATTGGCAAAAACATGGAAGCCTATGTCGATGACTTGGTAATCAAAAGCAAGACGGAGTATCAAATGCTTGACGACATCCAAGAAACTTTCAAGAATCTTAGAAAGGTCAACATGAAACTTAACCCTGAAAAATGCTCGTTTGGATTCGAAGAAGGAAAATTCCTGGGTCACATTGTCGGAAAACAAAGCATCAAAGCCAACCCAAATAAAGTAAAAGCTGTCCTCGAAGCCAAGCCACCAAAAACCAAAAAAGAGGTTGAAAGCTTAAACGGGAAACTTGCTGCCCTGAAGCGGTTCACTTCAAAGCTGGCTGAAAGGTCCCTACCCTTCTACAAAACACTTAAAAATTGTTCTGATAAGAAGGATTTCAAATGGACCAATGAAGCCGAGGAAGCATTCAACCAGATGAAACAACACCTGGCCTCCTTGCCAGACATTGCAGCCCCAGAAACGGGAGAATTGATATCAGTCTATCTATCAGTTGCTGAAGAAGCCATAAGTGCAGTCCTCACAATCGAACGAAACACGGCTCAGGTACCCGTTTACTTCTTCAGCAAAACTTTAAAATTAGCTGAAACTAAATATCCTCCCCTCGAAAAACTTGCCCTAGCCCTAGTTCAAACAGCTAGAAGGCTTAGGAGGTATTTCCAAGCACATCCTATACAAGTGGTCACTGACCAACCTGTAAAAAATGTGCTCGAAAAACCTGAAAACTCAGGAAGGCTAGCAAAATGGGCAGTGGAACTAGGTGAGCACAACATCACCTATGTCCCACGGAAAGCCATTAAAGCCCAAGTTCTGGCCGACTTCCTTGTGGAAGTCCCAGACCAAACAATTGACGAAGTAAACACCACAACCACTGAACCCTCCAACCTTGAGGCCTGGAAGCTATTCACCGACGGGGCTTCAAGCGTTGAAGGGTCAGGGGTTGGGTTAGTTCTAATCAACCCTGAAGGGTTAGAATTCACATATGCTCTCCGTTTTGATTTTCAAACCACCAATAATGAGGCTGAATACGAGGCACTGATCGCCGGCTTAAGACTGGCCAAAGAAATGAAAGTCCAAAAGCTTGAAGTGTTCACAGATTCATTGCTAGTCTCAAGCCAAGTCAACGATAGCTACGTTGCTAAAGAACCCAATATGAGAAGATATAAAGAAAAATCCAAGGAATTGATGAACACCTTCCAAGCATGCAACATCAAACAAATTCCAAGGTCCCAAAACAAAAAGGCTGATGCCTTAAGTAAACTAGCATCCCTCACCTTTGCCCACCTCACCAAAAAGGTGTTGGTTGAAATGTTGAAGGCTCCATCGATTGATGAATTGGAGGTCCAAGATGTAGTCACCGAGGAAGATCCAAACTGGATGACTCCCATTAAAAAATTCCTTCAAAATGGTGAACTACCCGATGATCAAGTAGAAGCTGAAAGGGTTAAAATCAAAGCAAGACAATATGTGTTGCAAGGAGAAACCCTCTACAAAAAGGGTTACCTTGCCCCCTTGCTAAGATGTGTTGGTCCCGAGCAAAGTAAGTATTTGATCAAAGAAATTCACGAAGGTGTATGTGGAGCCCATTTTGGAGCTAGGTCGGTGGTTGCAAAACTCATGAACCTTGGATATTTCTGGCCCTCGATGCATCGTGACACCACCGAGCAATTGAAGAAATGTGATGCTTGTCAAATTCATGCTCCAATCCTAAAAAGTCCTAAACATGATCTTGTCCCAATAACCTCGGCATGGCTATTCCATAAGTGGGGAATGGACATTGTTGGGCCATTCCCTCCAAGCAAAGGAGGAGTAAAATTCTTGCTAGTAGACTATTTCACCAAATGGCCCGAGGTTAAACCCCTTGCAAAGATCACAGGGAAACAGGTTATTGACTTCGTTTAGGAAAACATCATCTGCCGCTATGGGCTGCCGGGAGTGATTGTCACCGACAATGGAAAGCAATTTGCCGAAAAGCCTTTCAGCCTTTGGTGTAAAGAGTACAGAATCAACCAGATCTTCAGCTCAGTGGCTTACCCGCAATCAAATGGCCAGGATGAAAGGGCTAACCGAAGCATAGTGGAAGGCATCAAGACAAGATTAGGAAGATATGAAAGCAATTGGCTCGAAGAATCGCCTAGTGTCCTATGGGCAATTAGAACAACCGAAAAAACAAGCCACAAGAAAAAACCTTATAGCTTGGTATTCGGATCCGAGGCTGTAATCCCTGCTGAAATAGGAGTTGTAACCCAACGAATCGTCAACATGGATCCCAAAACAAACCAACAAGAGAACATGTTGAATTTACAACTCCTAGAGGAAGCCCGAGATCAAGCCGCAATCCAAGAAGCCAAATACAAGCAAAAAATGGAAGCCTACTACAACAAGAAGGTTAAGAATGAACGATTCAAGCCAGGGGACTTAGTCCTCAGAAACAATGAAGCTAGCAAAAAGGAAAATCAAGGAAAGTTGGGCCCAAAATGGGAAGGTCTATACACCATCCTCGAAGCACACAAGGGTGGATCCTACAAGCTAGCAGATTCAGAAGGCAAAAGGCTTCCAAGACATTGGAACGGCAAAACCCTGAGAAGATTCCATGTTTAGACAGAAAAGTTTGGTTTGTATCAAAATGTACCTCGAACAACACTATGAGAACCTTTTGTAAAAAAGCAAGTATTGCTTGAATGAATGAAGTTGTTTTATCAAACTTGTCCTTCTATCCTAATATCAGGTTGAGAACCTAGCAAAAAACTCCATGGCAAGGGCCATGTAAGGGGATGAGCTCCCAGGCCACATCGCTCAATAGGTTCAAGGGTTGAATGAACCTATATAAGTGGTGAGTTCCTAAATCAATACAACTCCATGAGACTCATTAAGTCAAAACAAAATTGTCTCATAGACAGGTCTGAACAGCCTACACCAATCGTTCCTTAAGCCTTAGAAATATAACCAACAAACAGGCTTACGAAGTAAAACAAATCACAAAAAAATAATAAAGAGGATAGGTGCTATGTCTTTTTGTTAAAAATACCAAGGCTAAGTGTCTGCAGCACTGATCCCTTTAAGGTATAAAAACATAAAGACAACGCGAATTCAACAAAGACAATGTTAAAAGGAAAAAACTATCCAAGGAAAAATACAAGTATAAATCCATCAGCAAAGCATACAAACCAAATCAAAAGCTATCAAGGCTTCAAGCCACCCACATGACAAGCTTGAAACGTTAAAGGCTCTAACCCAACTACGATTAGCCAAAAGGCTTGAAGGGTTAAAACCTACCAAACAAACTAAGCAAAGGAGGCATACACATAAAAACACGACACAAGTAATATAATTAACCATCATACCATAGCAAAGAAAGTCATGAAAGACTTTCAAATAAAAGTTAAAGCAACTTCTAGTAACTTGCAAGTTAAACTACTGTTCAAATGGCCATACAGGCCCAACACACCACCAACAGGAACCTTAAGGGTTCCTGGAAACCTAATATTGTTCAAAATAACATTACAGACCATAAATTGTTTTGCTAAGAAAGCTACGAATAATCATCAGATGGCAGAAGGCTTGGAGACACCAGAACCTTCAGCTTTGGCCTTCTTGGACTTCTTAGCCTTAGCACCACCATCACCACCAACCGCTGAGGTCTCCAAACCAACATCCTTTGAAACATCCGGCAGACTCGAGAGGGTATCATCACTATCTCCGGAATAAGATATTTTCTTCGAAAGTGAGCCCAAGACCTCAGTGCAAACCTTTTCATTTAGACCCTCCGGTTTCAAATCCTGTGAAACAGACAAAGGCTTACCAAAGCAAGAGGAAACCTGATGAACAAAAGGATATGTAAGCCTCTCCATCTGTTCAACTGAGCTTTTGAAAACATCAGAAGCATCGGGACAAAATAAGGGGGACTTTTCCAAAGAATGCCCAGCTTCATGCAACTTGTAACCAGCAATGAGACCTTGGTGTTTTCCCAAATTAAGCAACTTTGTATAAACATCACCAAGAGCGGAATTAAACTCGGCAGAATGAAGCAGGTAAGTGACAACCTGTTGAAAGCCCTGCTCAATCAACCACTGGTTATCACTAGTTGCACGAGAAACTGAAGCCTTCAGGCTCTCCTTCTCTTCATCAAAGGCCTTCTGTGCAACAGATAAAGCCTCCCTGTCCGCCTTTAGCTTCAACCGATCAGCCTCAAAACTCTTCTTAAAATCGATCATCTCAATCTCATGCTGCTTTGACAAGCCTTCAACCTTCTTCGACCAAGCTTCCTCCTTCTCAGCAAAGCTGCTTATCTCCTTCTTCATCGCTGCCATCGAAGACTTCATCTTGTCTTTCTTCTTGGAGAACTCCTCATACTCTTGCATCCTCTGACGAAACGGGCAACGCCCTGAGGAAGCATGGCAGCAAGGTTGCAAGTACTGAGAATCATACGAGATAACATCACATCATCATCCATTTCGGAGATAGTCTTGTGAACCGAAGGTGGAGCAATATGACTCAAAGCCTCTTCACAAACAGCAGCATCTTTAAAGTTATCATCAACTTTCACTGACCAACATGGCACATAAACCGCATCAGGATCCAACCCTTCAACGTCCATACTCAAAGAACCCTGAACAGGTGTAGCAGGAACCTTCTTGGCCGAACCCTTTTTGCCATGAACAACTAACTTCTTCTCCCTTTCAGAACCCACTTCAACACCTTGATCCCCAGACTCTTCAATATCATCACTCAACTCCACCGGTTCGGTAGAAGTGGATTGAGGAGCGGCTTTCAAACGACGAGTAGATCGCCGGGTTGAAGTCTTGGGGGCAAGAGGTTTAGAAAAACCCTTAACATTCGAAACACTAACATACCCAGCACCTTCAAACCTCTGTTCAGCACCTTTAACCACAACATTCTCATCAGGGATAACAGGAACATCCCCAAAAACCACATCCGAAGTATCATCACTTTTAATGAAATCCAAGGCAGACATAACTGCAAGCAACAAACAGACAGAACATGAGACACAAATTAAGAAAAATACAAGAAAGGTGGAAAAGAAAATGCATACCCGTGCCATCTCTCATCAGAACCGGATCCCGATTAGCTTTTTCCCATAACTTACTAACCCCTAATAAAACCAACAAATGCTCAGGAAAGGGACGAACCCTTGAAGGGCATTCACGAATGGCTTTCAAAAAAGCATCATTCAAGTCAGATGCAAGGGGTTCCGGTTCATTGAGAACAGCATCCGGGTGTCGCCACACCATTTTAAATGGAACAATAGTATCGGAAACCCAGAAAAAACGATTCTTCCAAGTCCCAAGTGTGGTAACCATAGATGAAATAAGGCCGGAATCAACCTTGGATGCTTCAAAAGTAAACCAATCGCCATTTTTGGCCAAACGGAAAAAACGGCGAAAAAGCAATAATGAAGGATCATATCCGAGGGCACGACACAAAACCTCAAAATGTAAAACCCTAGCCATGCCCTTCGGATGAATCTGACCGAAAGAAACTCGGTAATATTCCAACAAGTTTAAAACAAACAAGGAAAATGGATGACGAAGGTTTGAAAACTCGAAATGACGACAATAAAGAGCGACGAAACCAGCCGGACATTTGTCAATCGAAGCATCACACGAAGGGGCAGTAGGATTAAACTTAGTCCCAATACCATATTCCATACAAAACAACTCTACTTCCTCTTGGGTCAATCGGGAAAAGGATTTTGCTAAATCCTTAAGAGCACCAATTTTTGCAAAAATATGAAAAACGTAATGAAACTAAAGGAACCGGTACTAACCTTGAAGAAAAGGGGAAGGAGTTGAAGAGAAAACTTGTGGGAATAATGAAAAAGCAAATGGGAAAAAGGAGAAGGTAATAAGTTAATACATGGGCAATAATGTAAAACGGTGCACCCTGCAAAACCGCCACCCTACAAACTGCTACACATCAATCAAATCAGTTGTCAGATATTCAAAATTTAAACATTAACCGTCGACAACCCTCCAAGCCTCCAATCGTTGAACCTTTGAAACCTTCAGGGAATAAAATAAATGCTTAAAAAGTCAGAAGTCTTTGATCTACTCCCAAAAACCTCTGACTTGGGGGGCTGATGACGGGGGTAGCCCGAGACCAAATAAAATGGCCAAGTATGTAAACACCTAAAAGGTTAAAAGGTTCAACGCTTGAAAAAGCTGAGGAGATGGTGTAAAGTAACACGGGAACAGTGAACAAGTCACATCCCCAAACAGTCTCACCAACCACAGCCGTAAAAGCAATGCAGGTCCACAGAATACACGTTATTATCCGGGGGTCAAAAGGCTCAACCCCCGAAAGGGTAAGCCCCTCACTGCAAGCTGGTTCACTAGTCAAATGAATACTCCTTTGGGACATGTCTTCTCCTATATAATGACACTTCATTCATTAACAAAGACATCTCAGATCAGCTTTGTTCTCTCGAACTCTGGTCATTCACATCGTACATTCACTTCACTCAAAGCGTCCCTCACTCACATTCACATTACGCTTATTCTTTCTATTCCTCAGTCCTTTTCTGAATAACACCTCGGAATTGGATCTTCAAACAAGAAACATAAACTAGTGAACCTCCTTCCACGTCTTGCAAACGTGGGGGGACCCCACGACCTGCGTTAGGCAAGGTTAAACCCTTTAACCCTTCTGCCTAACCACCCTTGCTACTATCCTCGGTCTATATTCTGTTGTCTCAACAATATACATGTTATAAGATTGTTATGTAATAACTTGATATTAGCCAAGGTTTTGACACGTTAGATTGTTGAATGTGGAATATCTAGTATTAGGCTTTAACTTATTTTTTTGTTCCTAACCAAAGTTTAAACCGTGAAATCAAACCGTCGGTAACAGTTTGGTTTGGTTCGGTTTCAATTTTCAATAGTTTGGTTTCGAGTTAGAATAATAAAAACCATCACTGACGGTTTGATTCAAAAATCGTCATAACTAAACCGTAAACACCACTAGTTCTTACAGGTTTTGTTTCCTTAAAATTGATTCTATACCTAACACATCTATAACTTAAATTTGAGACATATTTTATACATCAATTTTTTCAAATACAAAACTTTGTATTTTATTTATTTATTTATTTAGGGGTGGGGGGGGGGAGGAGGAGGAGGTTGGTTAAGCATATGTATTATTAAACAAATTTTTTCAATATATAAATCATTTCTCACCTTCACCTACCACGTGGGCTCAATATTCCACCATTACTTGCCTGGGGACATACATAAAAAAAAAAAGAAAATTCTTAAGAATTTAGAATTTCTTTGATTTTATTTTAAACGGGAATTCACACACCTTCTAAGAGTAGAAGGAGTAGTGTAACATATTGGTTGTTAATGATGTTATGACATGTTAACTGATATTGTATATTATTCTTTCGTTGTGTTAAGGGGTATTAAAGAGATTATATGCTAACATATTAATCGGATGTTAAAAAATTGAATTAATTATTTTTTTTCTTTTTTTAAACCACTAAAAATAGGGTTAGATAAAATTAACTGGACTAAAACATTTCCTTGGAGTGAGGTAGAGTGAAACTCAGAAAAATAGGTGATGAGACACTTATGTAAAGTTAAGACTATACGGTGTGGAGGAGCTTGAAAATAAGACATTATGCGACATGTGGACGTTATGTGGATGCATGATTTTTTAACTTTTATTTTTTTGAGTGTTTCTTTCTCGAGATCTTTTATTTTTTGGGGGTTGTTCGGATCGAAGTTGCGGTTGTGTGCATTTCCATGTTACTTTTTTTATTGTTCCGTAATAATCTCATTGTGTTAATGTCTATAATACATCATTACTCTTCATAATATTTTTAACGGCAAACTAATATACTACTAATTACTTATGCACTACATCTTACAAGATTTGAACCATCCACCTCTTAAATAAAGAGGAGACAACTTACCACCGTTCAACATTCCTTAAGGTCATTACTCTCCGTAAATACGATTTCCTTCTAAATCGTATGACAATATATTTTCTTATTCAAAGATGGAAACAACGAAAAAACACATGAACTTATGGCTGTAAACAAACCACACGTTTGGCGAAAGTTTGCGAACTGTTCGGTGAAAAGTTCGTTTGTGTTCGTTCGTTTATTAAAAAAAACACGAACAAGAAATTTTGTTCGTTTGGTTAAATGAACGAAGATGAACAGAGGCCGCTTTTGTTTATTTATGTTCGTGAACGTTCAATAACGTGTTTGTTTGTGTTCGACAGATCATTAATGTTTTTTATTTTTATATTTTTTAATATTTTAAAATTCCGGCAAATAAAATATATTTAATAAGTGTAAGTGTATTATATATTTTGTTCATGAATGCTTGTTTGTCTTCGTTTGTTTCCATCTGTGTTCATGACAATTAATTTGTACTCATTTGTATTGATCAACGTTCGTTGCCTAAAATTTTAAAACAAACACAAACACGAACAAATTCGTTTCCTTAACAAACGAACACGAACATAAAATCTCATTCGGTAAGTGGTTATAAACAGTTCGTAAACACATATTTCTTAACAAACGAACACAAACAAAATTTGTATAGTTCGTTTGCACCCCTAGGTGAACTAGTTATTCTTAAACTGATAAATAAACATGTGAGCTATTACTCAACTTTCGTTTGTCTCATTTTCAAATAAGATCACAAAAGCAATGGTTAACAGACTTTTTATATGGTCCCACATATTTGAATTAAAGTATTATCAATTATTCATAACACATATAGTCAAATTAAAATATATTATATCATTTAAAATAGAAAAAAGGGGTTAGGGGACTCGGTATGGTTTTGGTGAAATGATTCGGTGATGCCATTCACCGATCGGTGAATGATTTCCGCTAAATCGGTGATGAAAATTCAGGGTTCGGTGATAACTTTTTTCGGTGTATAGTCACCGATGTGGAAAAAGGAGAGTAGGAGGATGGAGGGGGGTTTAATGGTGGGTCCCAACCTTTTTCAATCAATCACAATTTTTTTTAAATTCTTTACCACTCTCTAGGTGTTTGAACCATACCCTCTGATTGAGTGTAAAATGGGAAGTAGAATGAGGAGTTGACATGACATGCTATTATTGGGTAGAGAATTATTCAAACACCATAGAGTGATTGAACCATACCCTCCACCCTTATGTAGATTTGAATTAAAAGTTATTCAGTTATGTAAATTTGAATTAAAAGTTATTCTGTTAATTGTTCTTTTTTCCTATAATACTGATATTTTTAAACTCTTTTTTCCTGTTCTTTACTTCTTTCTCGTATGTAAATTTGAATTAAAAGTTATTCTGTTAATTATTCTTTTTTCCTATAATACTGATATTTTTAAACTTTTTTCCCTGTTATTTACCTCTTTCTTGTCATCTCGTATCATCATCTCTTACTCTTTGCTTCTTCCTCATCATCTCGTATCATCATCTCTTACTTTTTGCTTCTTCCTCTTGTACCACCATCTCTACCTAGCTAATGTTAGATGCCAAGACCATCGTCGCAATGGCATCCCCACCGACAATCTCCATCATCACATGTGCCGTTGTTTTCCCTATTTTATGGTGAAACTTAGAGTACTTTGTCCATGTGATTGTGAGATGCACATCACATCTCTTTTAGCGTTTTAGTTCCTGTCCAACAGTATTGGAAAAAAAAACCGAGTCTATATTTAACATATTCTTTTTACCATCACTTATACATAAGAGGTGGCACAATACATAAGATATTTTATCTCAAGTAAACAAACACCATCTAAATAAAATAATTTTTGACAAATTTGATTATTATTTTTAGGAGAACCTTACAATTTGGTTTCATCGAAATGAAATCCTATCATTAACTTGTTTATGAGAATTTCATGTGATGAAATTTAATTAAATGTATGACGTATGGATTAGGATCCTTTGATGTTGGTTATGCCAAACCGTAACAACAAGATAGGGAAAAAATGGCACATTATCAAAATGAGATGTTAAGATATGAAAGGATCTCAACCTATAATGTGAAGTTATAAATCGTGGAGATACAATAGGAAGTTTATTTGGCTAAGAAGGCTAGGAAGTGATCTTGACCATCCATTTAGTTAATCAAGGACTAAGATTAAATGATGGAAATTGAAGGGAAGAAAAGAGACACATGGGTTTGTTTAAGGGTATTCTAGTCAATCCAAGACAATAGTTTCCCTCTCCTCCAATTCCCCCCTCCCCCCATTTTTTAAACGTTAATAACTTTTTCATACGACATTATTTTATTATAAAAATTGCACCAAAAAACAAGCGTTTTTTTATCTTTAAAACGAGTTTACTATTGCTATATTTTCGAAATTTTTTTTTGAAAACCCAGTTGCGTAAAACGCAATGGAAAAAACCCATTTGCGTAAAATGCAATGAAAAAAAAACCTAAAAATTGACATTTTTCTAAAACGCAATGCACCAAAAACACAAACAAATGTCTTATTTTTAAAACGCAATGGTCAGAAAACACTTAAAATGTCTGTTTTTCTAAAACACAATGGACTGAAAACACATAAAAATGTGTTTTACCTAAAACGCAATGCACCAAAAACACAAACAAATGTCTTATCTTTAAAACGCAATGGTCAGAAAACACTTAAAATGTCTGTTTTTCTAAAACGCAATGGACTGAAAACACATAAAAATGTGTTTTACCTAAAACGCAATGCATAAAAAACACAAAGAAATGTCTTATTTATAAAACGCAATGACCAGAAAACACTTAAAAATGTCTCATCTCTAAAACGCAATGGACTGAAAACACCTAAAAATGTGTTTTACCTAAAACGCAATGACTAAAAACACTTCAAAAATGTGTTTTACCTAAAACGCAATGACTAAAAACACTTAAAAATGTGTTTTTTTTCTACAACGCAATAGCCAGAAAACACATAAACTCTCTTATTTCTAAAACGCAATGGACACATAAAACTGTCTGTGAACTGTCTGTGAATTGTCTGTGAACTGTCTGAATTGTCTACGAATTACTGTCTTCGAAATGAGTCAATTTCTGGAAAATTATTTTTTCTGATGCATTTTTATTACAGCAATAAATTTTACTGTCTTCAACCCCAGCCAGGGGCTCTGCCCCTTGGACCCCGCCAGGGGCGCTGCCCCCGGACCCCCGCCAAGATCGTAAAACGCAATGACTAAATCAAACACCCAGATCGTAAAAATGAAATTAAAGAATTTCGTACATGGATCGAAGTGATTTCTTCAACAATTGACGAATTTTAAATGATTGAAACACTTATCAGCGCTCGAATCGAGTGATTATTTCCAAAATCACCGGAAAAAACGAGATTTTCTTATGAAATTAAACTGGGTTTTCTTCAAAAAAGCCGAAGAACACGTTGATCGGGTGTTTGAATCATTGATTGGTGATTAAAATCGCACTATAATGTAGTGATTATTGAGATAGAAAGTGAAGAAATGGTTGAAGATGGTGGGTTTTGAAGTTACTGGGTTTTGAAGCTACTGGGTTTTGAAAAGGAAGAAGAAAATGTTTGATTGACTAAAATATTATTTTTCTTTATTTTAAATGTTGCCACTTGTTCTAGTCCTATTGCTTCCTACACTTCCTAGCCAAAATAAACTTTCTATTTGATCTTTTCTCTATAAATCGTTACACAAATAGAAAATTTGGATCTCTATCTACAACTATTTTTACCAAACACTTTTAAATAATTTGCAATTGACATCACAATTCGAATTAAAAAATTACAACTTATAACTCAAGTTAGTTCTATCAAACATTTTTCTTTAAGCGTACAAACAAATTTATTCTATTCACAAAAGATGTAAGAGAAAGTAGACAAAAGTGTTGTCTATCAAACATTTCTTAGCGGCAAGCAATGACTTAACATGTAAATACAAATTACGTCATTTAATTTGTTAATTTTGCCTAAAACCAATGTTTTAAATACCGGTATGAACCGGCCGGTTATACCGGTTAAACCGGATATCGGGCACGAGTCCGGTACGATAAAGGCCGGTAAAACCCGAATACGGTATGCCTTATGTACCGACAGTAAATCCGGTTTTACCGGTTCAAACCGTTGAACCAGTTTGCATTATCTTAAGATTTGATTTCTTAATTTTAATAAAATACGATGTTAAAGGTAATATTGATCTTCCATATTTCCGGTAATTAACCTAGTGTCTTCTATTCCAATATTTTATCGTTGTTGAAACTGTTACTTATATCGTACAATACAGTATTGTTTATAACTAATAAAAATATTCACTAGTTTACAATAAAAATAGTTATTTTTAGATAAAACTATGATAAGTTACATAAATCCAATTGAGATTTGATTGTTTTTTTAGATGAATTTGTATTTTATGAAATTTATAGGGTTAACTAGTAGCCCGGTTCAACCGCCCGATACAACCCGGTTCAACCGGTTGAACCATTTTAGAGCCTAACCCGGTATGACTTAAAAACCGGTTTTTAAAACATTGCCTAAAACCACAAGAGTGTTGTCTATTTTTGGTTTTATGTATAAATAAGCTTGCGTAATTTATTTTTTCTTTCTTGATATCATAATTATTTTAAAGAAATTCCTATAATTTCATAACAAGACCATTCGTAATGGTCTCGTTGTTGGGTCTTCCACGAACCAGCCACAAGGGAACGCTACCCCTTTGCTCGTGGTTGGGCAAAAATGGCTCTGGCTCATGCCATCGGGTGGATTTTGAATCAAACGAGATTTCACACCATAATTAATCTGACCAAACCCTTCGTATCAAGGTGTCGTCTTGGGACGTTAACTATGTTTTTGGCAAATATTCGAACGAGTCATGGGTCTCAGAAAGCATTTTCGGACACGACGTTGAACAAGGTGAGGAGGTTGTGTCTGTGGTTCATTGTGATGACGGGAGAGTGCTACTAGATTTGAACCAGAAAAAAAAATCTCTATAAGATGTGATTCTTTATTTTACCAAAGTCTCACCATTTAGTTGTTTAGTGGGTTCGTAGAAGAAGTTGAACCATCTTACTTACGTGACACAAAGCTATCAACAATACACATACGAGACTTACCATTCACAAGTGGAAGAACAACACATGAACAAGCAAGAGGAAGATGCTAACGATTTCGAGAAAGGTCCTCGAGGGATATTATGACGAAGTATGTAGAACTATCAATTGGTTGCACGTGGCACCTTCAACAAATAACTGCAGGATGTGGATGCCCTAAACGAAATTATTGATTGCTCAAAAATTTGGTGTGATTATTCAATATTGAAGCATTGGTGATTGTCAAACTTTCTTCCTCTTATTGGATGTTCCGAATGTTTACCCTAACCATCTTATCAAATCGTTTTCTTTTGTGAACAATGACCATTTCATCATGGTTAAGTTAACCTAAGATAGATTGTCCAATGCGAATACCGAATGGACTTTGGAGTTTATACCGACGTGATGAAGCTATAGAATGGGAGACTCTATATACGCCTCGTATTACACAGTTTAAGGCACTAATATGTAGTAATAAAAATCAACGAAGACAATACATTAATTTGTTTTCAGTTTCATTGAAATTGTTAGAATTGTTATTTGTTATTATTGAGCCATGTACGTCGCGTATAACCATATACACGTTGTATAAGACACCAGGGATGTCAAATAAATATGGGGGGTGTCCATATACAAGTCGTAAGACCGTGGGGTATGGTGGGGCTTGGGTTGGGGCATGAGTAACACCTGGAATTGGAGCCCCCCGGCTAGTGACGTGTCTGTGGGGTATGGCGGGGCGTGGGTTGGGTGCACCGCTTGGCAGATTGTTAAAAAAAATTACAAAAAAATTATAAAATTCACACAACATTTATAAAAAAAACCTACAATTTCATTAGATTTTTGAAAATTACATAATCCTAAAAATTACATAATACATAAAAATTACAAAATAAAAAACTTAGAGCGTTAGGTAAATTTCAAAAAGGGCGATCTTGTCGAACGCCTTTCACTCCTTGCCTAGAAATTCAATGTTCGCCACCGCCACCCAGTCCTCGTGGCTTAAATCGCCGCTCGGAACGGCTTCGTAGTAAGCCTTGAAACGATCGAGCTTGGGCCGTAGCTCGCGCCATTTATATTGGCACGCGTTGAGGTTGTGGCGGTCGTGTCGGACGTTATGTTTGTAGGTTGCGAATGCTTCAGGCCAATATCGTGTTTGGTCGGGTTGCCGACCCTTCATAACGTCAACAACGCTTGTGACGAGAGCCAATTCTTCCTCGTGGGTCCAAGATGCCATCTTCTTCGGGTTGGGGGTGGTCAGCCGGTGGGGTAGCGGTGGATAGTGACGGGTTTGGAAGTGGGTAGCCGGTGGGGTAGCGGTGGATAGTGACAGGTTTGGAATGGGGTAGCCGGTGGGGTTGGGGGTTACATTTATAGGGGATGTTGGGGTTGGGGTGACCGCTTGGCTTGGCCAAACGGTTTGAATTTAAAATTCAAACTTTCAAATGGCCCGCTATGGTATGGCGGGTCAGCTATGACAGGGCGGGGTCAGCGAATAGGAGGCCGCCAGCTAGGATGTCAAGACCGCCCCACGCCCGGCTTGAAACCCAAGCCCCAAGGGCCATGCCCCAACCCAAGCCCCATACCCCATAGTCTAGAAGGGTGAGAAGACATATGAATTGACATATAGGCATCATGTCACATTGCTTAACGTTCTTGCCACAATGTTTTAGGCTTAGAATTCATTACATTACGTCTTAAATTGTTATGTTTGTGTTTTTCTTCCAAAACAACCCAAAACATGATGGTTAAGCACAAAGCATGATGCATACATGTCAATTCCTATATATTCCCACACTTCTCACAAAAATATACTTTTTAAAGGAATCTAAGACTATACATAAGTGTGTATAACACTCGAATGACATCAATTCATCAAAATTTTTGAAGAATAACATAGAAAAAAATAATCCTAATTGTATATAAATAAAACTAATTAAATATATGCTGCAAAACAATAAACAAATATTAACCCGACATTGAAGTACCACTTGCTGTATGTTAGTAAAAGCTGCTAGAAAATGGAATACAATTAACAATTTGTCTGGACTCTAGACCACTTAATGCACATGTGGTGTCACAACTACTAGCGTATTGAAAATGTCTTTTATCGAATGCTTGAAAAGATAAAGGCCAAACTTAGGAGTTGTGTCAAAACTTGTGGCTAAAAATAATATATATATTCAAGCACGAGCTTTTTTTGTGGAAGTGTATCTTGTTTTTATCATAAAGAAATAGTATCTTCCTCTTCAGCTAATAGCTAGACAGGTCATTTTGAATGGTGTTGGCCCACCCTTTTAATCATAGACATACAAAATCAAATTGAAATAATTTGGAGGCTAACACATCTCATACTATTCGTATTATTAAGAGTAAATTACGTTTTTGGCCCCTGTGGTTATATCAGTTTTACTATATTGGCCCAAAATAAGAATTTTTAACAGATCAGCCCCCATGGTCCCATTGTCTAACCGTTTTAGCCCCTGAGACTAACCAAACCCTAACCCTGGTTAATTTCTTGGTCACATGGGTTGCACATGATGGGTAAAATTGTAATTTCCCCTCCCCCTTTTATGACTTTATAAATAAAACCCAAAATCATCATTTTCTTGAACAAATCAGATCATCATCTGCATCTCTCTTGAACAAAAACCCAGATCTGATTTCTTGAACAAATCATATCATCATCATCTGCGTGTCTTGAACAAATCATCATCTGCATCTCTTGAACAAAAAACCCAGATCTGATTTCTTTAACAAATCAGATCATCATCATCTGCGTGTCTTGAACAAATAGTACGGTTGATTGATGGTATGGTGATGATGGTGGTGAAGAACGGTGACTGGAGAAGACGATTGATGTGGGTTACCAGTGATGATGAGAGGGTGGTTCACGATTGTAGGTGGTGGTTGTGGTGGACATCGGAGGTTGGTTCGACGGGGAAGACGATGGAGAAGAACGGCCGGTGGATATCAACTCCGTTCAAACATCCGGCGACGATTGACACAGCGACGATCGATTCCGTTCAAACATCCGGCGACGATTGAATCACCCAGGTCAGTCGGATTTGGGGGTTTCATTCAAACACACAAAACACTGAATTTGGGTTTTGTTTTTTATTTGTTCTTTGACAATTTTGTGTTAAGAATTTAGGGGGTGTTTGGATGTTGTTTATGTGGGGATGATGATGATGACGATGATCTGGGTTAGATGATGATTGTTCTTGAAGATTAGGGTTTGAAGATGATGATGTGCAGATGATGGGTTCTTGTTCTTGAATTTAGGTTTTGTTTTTTTTATTTGTTCATGTTCATGTAGATGAAGAGTGTTCTTGAAATCTGGGTAAGTTCATGTAGATGAAGAGTGTTTTTGAAATCTGATGAAGATCTGAAACTGATGTGCAGAAACTTTTGGTTTTTTTTTTTTTTGTTCAAGTTTATGTAGATGAAGAGTGTTCTTAAAATCTGGGTAAATAGAAATTAGATTTAAAGGGGAAGAGAAATTACAAAAATACCCTTGCATGTGACAAATAATTAACCAGGGTAATGGATGGAGTTAGTCTCAGGGGCTAAAACGGTTAGATAATGGGACCATGGGGGCTGATCTGTTAAAAATTCTTATTTTGGGCCAATATAGTAAAACTGATATAACCACAGGGGCCAAAAACGTAATTTACTCTATTATTAAACTTGATTCGACAAATAAAAATGAATACGTAATCCTGTATTTATACGAAACATAAAATAATCCTAACTCAACTTAAACTTTATATACACTAGAGGGTAGGCCCGTGCGATGCACGGCATGACCAATAGTTAGTGTCCTTCATTTTGTTGTGCATTCGGGGAAAATGTTTATGTATGGATAAAAGATAATTAGCCAAAAAAACAATGTAAGAGAAGCCATACAAAACGTGATAAGAGCCTGTACCATAAGCCGACCACACAAAATTTAAGGCGTGCATAGCACAGGAAACTTTGTTTGCTGAATCTGTTTAAGAACAAACATGTATGCCAAGTCCAAAAACATACATTACAGGGATAACGGTTAGATCAGCCTTACTTTAACACATATTATTACCTTGCTGGTGAACACATTTACTCTATGTTTAGGGTACAATTTGATTAGGTTGCTGATACTGAATTGAATATCACACCAAATTACAATAACAGTTTATATTGCTACTATTTACCCAAATCAAGCACCTTAAATAAGTCAGTGTTTCTCTATATTCAAAAAACGAACTATAACTGACGATTATTAAAGTGCAACAGTCAATTCAATCCAAATACTGCAATAGAAACATATCCAATCGAATCACAATTATATCAACACGTTTTAAATTTCAAATGGTTAAACCTCATAGGGGTCTAAGATGAAAACTGGCTCATTCGTATCCCAAAGTTTTTAAATACTAAAATTAAAAGAAAAAAACAAATAAGAATTACTAAATGATATTGAATAAAATTTAAACAAAGACCAAATACAAAGATAATGGCAAAGTAAGGCTGATCGAATCGAATTATATGTGCCACTATACAAAATTTAATTTATATTAAACTTAAATAAATTATCTTTGACGCTTCTCATAAAAATGAATTGGATTATCTAATTAAAAGATTTGAACCCATCGATGTGGTAGTACAGGGATTCAGTGCCTAGATGGCGAATCGTAGCAGGTGTGCTTGTGATTTATAGGTTGTAATACCATTTCTTATTGAATATTCTGTTGTCATTTCTTTTAGCAATGAGGCCAATGGTACCACCTTCATACCATTATCCTTCAAACTTTTAGATCAAAGTATACTAACACTTTTATAACGAAAAATAAGTACAATCCATTCCTTGATCATTTACCAGAGTTCAACACCCGTTGTTTCTTGTCTCTCGTACACGATGAACTCGCGGTTAATTACACAAAAAACGGCTTCATGTGCTCCCCAAATCTTAATCTTATGATGTTGAGGTTTTCATCAAGATGTTTGATGTGCCTTGCTTCTACCAAATCTGAGCCCCATTTCTGTCCAAACAATAGAAGAAGAATAAAGTAAAGGGTAAGATGACATTCATAACTCAAAAAATGTTGCTAAAACCTTCATGCGCAAATCAAATTTGCTACTACTTTGCGACCAGTGGACATTTTGTGAGTGCTTTTAGTGACAATAATTTGGGTTTCATCTTCGCTAGTTTTTAAACAAAACAATTAGCGTTTTTGGTCGCAAGCATTAGCTAATTTTGCAATCGTTTTAATTCTTAGTTGCAAATTTGTCGCTAATATGCATTTAGCAAATATTGGTTGCAATAGTCTGTTTTTTAAGAGAGAAAACGACTTTATTACACAAAAAGAACCACGTGGACCATCGGTTGATAAACTTTTCAGGCGAAACCGATTTAAACAACCATTGGTTGTGAAAGCATGAAAGTGCCCGGAACCAGATCACGTTTCGATATCTCAACACCATCTTCAAAGCCAACACTTTCCATCCTTAAATTCCAGTCACATTAGCACTCCACATCATCGCTAACAGACCTTGGCATTTTAAAAACCATAATATTGTAAAAACCATTTAAAGTAATGTAAGATATATCATGTTATTATCATGAATCAATAAATCAGTAGAGATTGAGTAGTTATCAAAACATGTACCATGATCTCGTGGTGTTATATGGGCACTGTTGGTGTTATCATTGGTTGATGTTGAGTGAATAAATGAATGTAAGACATGAGACAGATGCATGATGCTCAACATTATAAAATGAGAGAGGGGTGAAGGGACAACGAAAGTACAGAGTTGGATTATTTGTTTAGGAGAAGAGATGGGAAATAATGAGAACCCATATTGTGAGGTTTGCATGACTAAGGAAAGGGTTTAAATATAAGTAAGCATCAAGATCGCAACTCTTCAGCTAATTTGTTGAAATTAAATTCGATCGCTAGGAAACAATGTAGACAACTCTTCGAATTCTTTTTTATTATCATTTGTCTACATTTATTTAACTCTTCGAATTCATTTTTATTATCATTTTGTCTACATTTATTTTATCAATTTAGTTGTATTTAAGAATACTTCAATTGTTAATTTATATTTAAAAAATCATTTAACCCATGTTAAAAGACCATTGTGCCCATTTATTAACCCCATTAAGTTGTTGTATCATAAGCATAAAATATTGTAATTACTTAAATTTTGACGGTATCCTTCAGAAATGCTTTATAATATAGTATAGATAAAACTGGATGTAAATATGTAATTAACTTATTGGCGTTATTATTTAGGATCAACCCGATCTAATTAGCTAGCTTGGAAGTATTTTGGAATTTGGAATTGCTTTTTCAATGTAATTTCATTATAAATGTTTAAGCTAATTTTATTTTCTTTGTATTGTTAATTTATAATGAGTCATTACATTCAATTAATTATAGTCCCTAGAGATCCATTTCAATTAATTATAATCGGTTAGAATTAAGATATTAATAATTTAATATTCATGTTGGAAGACGAATTTACCCCTAAAACATAATTAATATACGCATCGTGTGTTGTATACTAAGTCTTTCTACTTGTACCTTTTAATTTTTAAGAAGTCCTTGTAAAAAAATGACAAATTTAACCCCCAAACATAATTAATATATGCATTGTGTGTTGTATACTAAGCATTTTTACTTATACTTCTTAATTTTTAAGAAGCCCCTAAAGAAATGCTTTATAATATACTTATGATTTTGTAATATATTATTTTAAGTACTGCATTTAATATATCATAAATATTGGTTTTAAAATAGAACATGTAACTAAATTTTAGATTATATATAGATAGATAGTTAAATAAACCAGAGTAAATTACAAGTTTTGTCCTTTATAAATACACCAAATTTCCAGCGGTGTCCTTTAGCGCAAAAGTTGACAAGTTATGTACTTAATGTTCCAAAATCTTGCACGTTATGTCCTTTAGGCCAAAGCCAGTTAGATTTTTTGGTTAAATCTGGTCATGTGCCTTACACATGAGGGCATTCTTGTCATTTCACCTCCTTAGGAACTATTTTGTTAAACAATATATATGATGTATCTGTAATTCTGTACATTACATAGAACACCTCTCTCTCTATAGCCCTCTCTCTACCTCTGTTCACAACCGCCGCCAATAACCACCACCCTCCACCACTCTAAACATAACCAACACTACCATTGTTCTGCATCAACCACCACCGCACCAACATCACCAACGCCCACCACTACCCCACCTGCCACCGCCCACCACCGCAATATTGTTAGATTCGGCACCGCCCACCACCGCATTAGCTCTTCAGATCTAGAACTGGCCCTGATCAGAATCCCCACCAGACCCCTGTTATCCATGCTTGACCCCTAATTTGGTGGATTCTTCCTCAAACCAAAAAATCTAACTTGGTTTGGCCTAAAGGACACAATATGCAAGATTTTGGAACATTAAGTACATAACTTGTCAACTTTTGCGCTAAAGGACACCACTTGCAATTTGGTGTAAACATAAATGTAACAACCTGGAATTTATAAAACTCTAAATCAGAATTATTAAGTGTTAATTATATAGGAACCAGCTAACTAGGAAATTACAACCCAGTTAGTTAGTTGACTTGTTTTAAAGCATGAATGAATTTAAATTGCCAAAATATAAACTAAATACAAGTGGAGGGACCTATGTTGTATAACTTGAAACTTAATTCAATTAAAACAAATTAAAACATACCAAACACACACAAGAGGTGTGTCTGGTCGACCAGGAAACGCAGGGGGCGACATAAGCTCCTTACCAAACCCTAGCTTCCACAAAATTGATCAATTGAAGGTCATAATCAAGTCAAAATCGATTTTCAAGCACAAATTAATGATCACCTAGTTGAAGGGATCATAAGGTATGTAAAATCTTGATGTTTTGATTCATCTCAAATTCTTGGTTAATTGTGAAGAACTAAAATTGAGCTTGATTATGTCTTGCATGGGTGAAATTAGAAGTAATATGGTGTCTAGGGATAAACCCTAGATGATTTCTTATCAAAATCTTGCATGAGGCTTGTAAGGTTTATAATCACCAATGTAGATGACTAATAAGTTTGTAGAAACTTGATGAACACCAGGATTGTGATTCTTGTTTTAGTGTAATTTGAATTCCAAGAGGTAAATTCTGAAATATAGAAGTTAAAACATGTGTAAATACGCCTAATTGAAGTTGGTTTAGATGAAAATTACAAGTCATGAACTTGGTTATGATTATGTAAAAATCTGACCCGTTAGGTGTTTGATAAAACGCCTAAGTGAGGATTAAAATGTAAAAAGTTGGGTGAAAACGCAGATTCGATTATTATATAGAATTGTGCGTTAGGGCGTATGAAAGAGTTCTAAATTTATTTTGAATTGAACTCTTTAGGCAAGGAATCCAGATCGTCAAGCGGACACGCCGGAGGGGATACGCGTTTGAAAGGTGTGCACTAAAGGTACGCGACTTATAGTTTCGCTACATTATGTTTAATTGTTAGTCTTACTTTGTTATATTAAAATTTGGTAAACAAGGAAAACCCGTTAAGTCACGGGAGTGACAAAGTCCCATAGACAAGTAAAACGGGTCAAAACATGTGCTAGAAATAGAGTTTGGATGTGTCTAGTAATGGTGACACCCATTCGGCATCCAAACGGGTCAAAACAAGTTAAGTTATAAACATAGAAATTAATAACCATCTCTTGTGATTGGTTATATATATGTATATAAATCAAGCGTAGGTCGTGTCACGGATACGCTAATTCGTTGCAAAAGCATGAGCCCTTGTAAAGGGTTTATAGTTCGGAACATTCGCTCGTCAAATGATTTCGAAAGGCATGGTTAAAATCTTGGAAATAAGCATGATGATTATTACATAAGCAACCCTCGGGAGGGGAGCAAAAGCTCACGTTTGGTAAACGCAGAAACGAGTGCATTGGCCTAAGGTTTGTGATGACAACAATACATGTCATGAAACTTGTAAACAAATGGGTCAAATAAGCAAGAGAAAATTTAAGGACAACTATTTTTGAAATGATATTTTTACGCAAAACGTGTTGATAAACGCGTCCGTAATTAAATTACGGTCACGTAGGAAAAAGAATCGACTAAAACGGATGCCCGAGTCAAGAGTTATGTCAATTTAAAGTTTGGAACTGAGATAAGTGGTGCTGGGCGAAATTAGCAGCTCCAAACAACAACTTTCTATCGAAATAACGTGCTAGCGCCGCGCCACGGGGAGAACAAATATCCGTCGCGCGACGCGACGGTGTTGGGGTCACGCAACGGCCACCCCCTAAGTCCTTCGCGCGGCGCGACCGTCCCAGATGTTGAATTTTGTTCGTTTTTGATACATTTGAACCTGGAACTTGTATATACTTGATTTCTAAAGTGTCAAAACTAATTATTTTCATGGTTTTGACCGTAGGTGAAGATGGACCTAACCCGGATGGCGATCAAGCAAATACCAAGAACCGAACGCACCAAATGAAGCTTCCGCATCTTGTTTATTTTGTTTTAGTAATATGTAAACACTGAAATCATGTTTTTCTTAAGTTAACTAGTAGCATGATGACTTGATTATTATGACCTCGTAAGGTCTTAAAAATCATTAAACCTTTTGTAAACTCGTAAATTTTGTACTAAATCCAAGTTTTTGTATCATTAAACTAGTTATATTAAGTAGGGTGTTACAAGTTGGTAATCAGAGCTAAGGGTTGTCAATAAAGTGTGTTCGGTTCAAGCTTGATCAAACATCCGGTAAGTGTTAATTGTTTTAAGTAGATTTAGAGAATATAGAAATGAAACATGAACGGATATGCACGAAAAGAGTGTGTAGATTCACTCAAACACGGGAAATGCATGAAACAAGAACGGTTGAATCAAGCTATAAACTTGATTAAACCAAAACAAGTAAATCATATGTTAAAAATGAAATGTTTAACGATTAATGTAAACATTTCAGTATTTAAGATGGCGGATGAAAGTAACGATGATGCGGTGCCAAGAGTCACCGAGCAAATGAGAGAAGTGATTGCCGAGGAGGTTGGAAAGGCAATCGAAAATAGTTTGTTTGGTTTCATCGATAAGATCCAGACCACGGTATTAACAGTGTTCGATGAAAGAATCAAGAAATTGGAAGATAATGCTAATATAACGAAGGAGAAGTCCGGAGGACGAAAGCCTTGTACATACAAGGAGTTCATGGCATGCAAACCGCCAGTCTATAATGGGGAGGTTGACCCAATCGTATGCCAACGATGGCTAAGCGATATCGAAGGGGTATTCGAGAGGACCCATTGTGATGAAGATGACTACGTAGCTGGTGGGATAACAAAAAGAAAGAAATTGGAAGCGAAGCAGCCAAGGCTATCACATGGGATGAATTTAAGACGCCGTTTCTTAAACACCACAGTCCCAAGGCGGTCATAAATCGAATCAAGGAAGAGTTCATGCAACTTAGGCATAAGGGTGAGTCCATAGACAAGATCACGGGAACGTTTATGGATAAAATGAAGTTTTGTGATGAATTAATAACAAACGAAGAACAGAAGATATATTATTATTACAATATGTTGAGCGCCGAGTATAGGGAGTTTATGACTCCTTCAAAATACGAGACCCTTACCGAGATCATAAATGTTGCTCGGAAACGGGAGATCGAATTGAGAAAGCAGGTTGAACGGGGTGAACGGAGGGCTCATAATGTTAATCCAAGCCCTAAGAAGAAATTGCGAACGAACGAAACAGTGAAGAAATCGGATGCGAAAGGCGGGTCGCCAAATTGCAAAATCTGTGGAAAGGGTCATAGGGGCGAATGTCGCTTCAAGGATAAGCCTTGCCCCATATGTCGGAAAATGGGGCATATGGCTTCATCATGCCCAGAAAAAGTGACGGTTTGCTACAATTGTTATCGACCGGGTCACAAGAAATCGGAATGCTCGGAACTGGTGGGAAAGAAAGATGGGCAAGACACGAAAGGTGAAGCCCTGAAGGCAAAGGCTAGATCTTTCCACTTGACTGCTGCAGAAGTAAAAGTTGAACCCGAAGTGGTTTCAGGTATATTTGCTGTAAACTCGATTCCCGCGCGTATATTATTTGATACGGGTGCGAATAAATCCTTTATTTCATATGGGTTTATTCGACATCCTTCATTTGTTCTAACAAAATTACTGATGCCTTTAGAAGTAGAGATACGTAATAACAAGAGTTTTATCGTTTGTGATGTATGTGAAAATTGTAAGTTGAGCATTGACGATGAAGAATACACAATAGACTTGATCCCAATGTCAATGGGAGAATTTCAAGTGATCGTGGGTATGGATTGGTTATCCCGATACCATGCAAAGGTGGCATGCTTCCGAAAGGAAATAAAACTGACATCTCCTAGCGGAAAACGCGTTACAATATACGGCGAAAAAGGGGGTAACCCGGTGATATGCACGATAGAAGCTCACAAACTCATGAAACATGGATGCAAGGCATATATGGTATACGCAAGTGAATCGGAGAAAGAATCCCTCAAAATCGGAGATGTGCCAGTGGTATGCGATTATGAAGATGTGTTCCCGGAAGACTTACTGGGAATACCACCAGAACGGGAGGTAGAGTTCGGAATCGAATTGATTCCGGGCGCAAAACCTGTGGCCAAGGCGCCGTATCGGCTCGCGCCATCAGAGCTACAAGAATTGATGTCTCAAATCCAAGAATTACTCGACAAAGGGTTTATCCGACCGAGTGTGTCCCCGTGGGGCGCACCAGTACTATTTGTGAAGAAGAAGGACGGTAGTATGCGTATGTGTATCGACTACCAAGAGTTAAACAAACTCACGGTGAAAAATCGATACCCACTTCCAAGAATTGATGACTTGTTTGACCAACTATAAGGAGCGAGTTGGTTCTCAAAGATTGATAGCAGACCGGGTTATCACCAATTGAAAGTCAAGGAGGAAGACGTACCGAAGACGACCTTTCGTACGCGGTACGGGCATTATGAGTTCCTTGTGATGCCTTTTGGGTTGACTAATGCACCCGCAGCTTTCATGGATCTCATGAACCGGGTTTGCAAACCTATGCTGGATAAGTCGGTAATTGTATTTATCGATGACATTTTAGTATATTCGAAGAATGAAGCTGAACATGTTTACCATTTGCAAGAAGTGTTAGAGACACTCAGACGAGAAAAGCTTTATGCAAAATTCTCAAAGTGCGCTTTCTGGTTACGAGAGGTGCAGTTTCTCGGGCATATCATTAGTGCCGACGGGGTACTAGTGGATCCGTCAAAAGTAGAAGCCGTGTCAAAATGGAACACTCCAAGGAATCCCTCAGAAATCCGAAGCTTTTTAGGGCTCGCGGGATATTATCGGAGATTCATACAAGATTTCTCCAAAATTGCTTTACCATTGATCAAATTGACTCGCAAGGAGGAAAAGTTTGTATGGGGCATCAAACAAGAGGAAGCCTTCCAAACACTAAAAGAAAAGTTAACTCACGCTCCGGTGCTAACGTTACCGGAAGGAGTTGATGACATGGTGGGTTACTCGGATGCGTCGCATTCGGGGCTCGGATGTGTTTTAATGCAAAGAGGCAAGGTCATAGCCTACGCCTCGAGGCAACTGAAAATCCATGAGAAGAAATACCCGACTCATGATTTGGAGCTGGCAGCAGTAGTGTTCGCCTTAAAAATATGGAGATACTATTTGTATGGGGTAAAATGTACAATCTTTACTAACCATAAGAGTTTGAAATATTTCTTCGATCAGAAGGAATTAAACATGAGGCAAATGCAGTAGTTAGAAACGATCAAGGATTACGATTGTGAAATACATTACCACCCCGGGAAAGCCAATGTAATAGCAGACGCGTTAAGTCGAAGGACAGATTATGCCCCGATATAAGTACAATCAATGCAGCTTATTGTGACCTCGGGCCTACTAGAACGGATCCGAGAAGCACAAGTTGAAGCAGTGAAGGTAGAAAACTGGAAAAAGGAAAGAATTGTCGGCCAATTTAAAGATCTTGAAGAAGGCAATCACGGTTTGAAAACACGTTTCAACAGAATCTGGGTTCCTAACATATGTGGAGTTAAAAAGCTTTTACTAGATGAAGCTCACAAATCCCATTCTTCCATCCATCCGGGAGCAACCAAGATGTATAACGACTTGAAACAAAACTATTGGTGGCCCGGAATGAAAAGAGATGTAGTGAAATACGTGGAGAAGTGCCTGACATGTCTACAAGTCAAGGCGGAACACCAAAAACCATACGGTAAGCTTCAACAGTTGGAAATTCCGGTTTGGAAATGGGAACATATTACAATGGACCTGTTAACCAAACTACCGAAGACGACCCGTAGATTTGATGCAATATGGGTAGTTGTTGATAGATTGACAAAGAGTGCTCACTTTATTCCAATACGTGAGACTTATACGTCAGAAAATATGTCGGAGGTTTACACTAATGAGATAGTGGCACGCCACGGAGTACCAGTATCCATCGTGTCCGATAGGGATACCCGGTTCACTTCAAATTTCTGGCGAGATTTCCAAGAGCAAATGGGAACCAAATTGTTCATCAGCACTGCGTACCATCCTCAGACGGATAGACAGAGTGAAAGAACAATACGAACATTGGAGGACATGCTACGAGCATGTATTATTTACTTCGGAGGTAGTTGGGATGTTTATCTACCTTTGGTCGAATTTCATATAACAACAGCTACCATGCTAGTATCGGAATGGCACCGTATGAAATGCTTTACGGTAGGAAGTGTCGGACCCCGGTGTGTTGGGGTGAGGTGGGTCCACATGAACTCGCTCACAAAGATATAGTCCGAGCTACTAATGAATAGATTGAGATGGTTCGGGCACACTTGAAAGCGGCACAATATAGACAAAAGTCGTATGCAGACAAAAGGCGAAGACCGATCGAGTTTCGGGTTGGCGACAAGGTCATGCTCAAGGTATCCCCATGGAAGGGGGTTATCCAATTTAGAAAGAGAGGAAAATTAAGCCCAAGATTTATTGGGCCGTTTACAATTGTCGAACAAGTAAGGAAGGTAGCATACCGCCTTGAACTACCGGAAGAATTAAGCGGAATTCATAGCACATTTCATGTGTCACATCTTCGGAAATGTCTAGCGGACGAAACAACCTATATCCACTACGACGACATCGAGGTGGATGACTGACTTAACTGTGTGGTGAAACCCATTGCGATTTTGGATCGTAAAGTGAAAACCATAAGGAACAAAGAAATCAATCAAGTAAAGGTCAAATGGGAACACCGGAAGGGTTCGGATACTACATGGGAATCCGAGGAGGAGGTGCAACGACTCTACCCTACGTTATTCGGTACGTAATTCGATTTCGGGGATGAAACCCTTTTAAGGGGGGTGGACTTGTAACAACCCGGAATTTATAAAACTCTAAATCAGAATTATTAAGTGTTAATTAAACAGGAACCAACTAACTAGGAAATTACAACCCAGTTAGTTAGTTGACTTGTTTTAAAGCATGAATGAATTTAAATTGCCAAAATATAAACTAAATACAAGTGGAGGGACCTATGTTGTATAACTTGAAACTTAATTCAACTAAAACAAATTAAAACATACCAAACATACACAAGAGGTGTGTCTGGTCGACCAGGAAACGCAGGGGGCGACATAAGCTCCTCACCAAACCCTAGCTACCACAAAATTGATCAATTGAAGGTCATAATCAAGTCCAAATCGATTTTCAAGCACAAATTAATGATCACCTAGTTGAAGGGATCATAAGGTATGTAAAATCTTGATGTTTTGATTCATCTCAAATTCTTGGTTAATTGTGAAGAACTGAAATTGAGCTTGATTATGTCTTGCATGGGTGAAATTAGAAGTAATATGGTGTCTAGGGATAAACCCTAGATGATTTCTTATCAAAATCTTGCATGAGGCTTGTAAGGTTTATAATCACCAATGTAGGTGGCTAGTAAGTTTGTAGAAACTTGATGAACACCAGGATTGTGATTCTTGTTTTAGTGTAATCTGAATTCCAAGAGGTAAATTCTGAAATATAGAAGTTAAAACATGTGTAAATATGCCTAATTGAAGTTGGTTTAGATGAAAATTACAATTCATGAACTAGGTTATGATTATGTAAAAATCTGACCCGCTAGGTGTTTGATAAAACGCCTAAGTGAGGATTAAAATGTAAAAAGTTGGGTGAAAACGCAGATTCGATTATTATATAGAATTGTGCATTAGGGTGTATGAAAGAGTTCTAAATTTATTTTGAATTGAACTCTTTAGGCAAGGAATCCGGATCGTCAAGCGGACACGCCGGAGGGGATACACGTTTGAAAGGTGTGCACTAAAGGTACGCGACTTATAGTTTCGCTACATACTTTGTTATATTGAAATTTGGTAAACAACGAAAACCCGTTAAGTCACGGGAGTGACAAAGTGCCATAGACAAGTAAAACGGGTCAAAACATGTGCTAGAAATAGAGTTTGGATGTGTCTAGTAATGGTGACACCCATTCGGCATCCAAACGGGTCAAAACAAGTTAAGTTATAAACATAGAAATTAATAACCATCTCTTGTGATTGGTTATATATATGTATATAAATCAAGCGTAGGGCGTGTCACGAATACGCTAATTCGTTGCAAAAGCATGAGCCCTTGTAAAGGGTTTATAGTTCGGAACATTCGCTTGTCAAATGATTTCGAAAGGCATGGTTAAAATCTTGGAAATAAGCATGATGATTATTATATAAGCAACCCTCGGGAGGGGAGCAAAAGCTCACGTTTGGTAAACGCAGAAACGAGTGCATTGGCCTAAGGTTTGTGATGACAACAATACATGTCATGAAACTTGTAAACAAATGGGTCAAATAAGCAAGAGACAAATTAAAGGACAACTGTTTTTGAAATGATATTTTTATGCAAAACGTGTTGATAAACGCATCCGTAATCAAGTTACGGTCACGTAGGAAAAATAATCGACTAAAACGGATGCCCGAGTTAAAAGTTATGTCAATTTAAAGTTTGGAACCGAGATAAGTGGTGCTGGGCGAAATTAGCAGCTCCAAACAACAACTTTCTGTCGAAATAACGTGCTAGCGCCGCGCCACGGGGAGAACAAATATCCGTCGCGCGACGCGACGGTGCTGGGGTCACGCGACGGCCACCCCCTAAGTCTGTCGCGTGGCGCGACTCTCTCAGATGTTGAATTTTGATTCATTTGAACCTGGAACTTGTATATACTTGATTTCTAAAGTGTCAAAACTAATTATTTTCATGGGTTTGACCGTAGGTGAAGATGGACCTAACCCGGATGGCGATCAAGCAAATACCAAGAACCGAACGCACCAAATGAAGCTTTCGCATCTTGTTTATTTTGTTTTAGTAATATGTAAACACTGAAATCATGTTTTTCTTAAGTTAACTAGTAGCATGATGACTTGATTATTATGACCTCGTAAGGTCTTAAAAATCATTAAACCTTTTGTAAACTCATAAATTTTGTACTAAATGCAAGTTTTTGTATCATTAAACTAGTTATATTAAGTCTGGTGTTACAATAAAGGACCAAACTTGTAATTTACTTAATAAGCTAACTATATAAACATATCTATTAAACAGATAATTCAAACTAATTAAATAATTAACCATACGATCTTTATCTTAAACCCACAAAAACTTTCAATATTGTCTCCAAATCAAAATTTTCCTTCATTCACCACCTTAATTTTGATTTGGACTCGTTTCATATCCGTGTTGTTATCAACAACTTCAACTCGTTTGATCTCTCAATATCCCTCTTCCCAGGTCACCAGAACTACACCGTTCATAACCATCGATTAAAGAAAAAAACAAGCTCCTCGTTTCTACCATTCTTTTCTTTCTAGACAAGACAAGATTCAAAGCCTCCCGCTTTGACGAATCTTCTTCTGTCGGTCTCCCGCAAGTCCGATTGGATAGTTCTACCAAAGAAACAACCTACACCAGTTACTTCGTTCTATCCTTGGCGGTAAGGATCGGGGGTCTGATTAAACCCGAATTGAAAGTTGCTAATGCATCAAGCTCATCACCACTATACTGAAACGAATTGAATTGATCACCCGTCACCATCGTTTTCCCATCGATACTCCCCATGACACCAACTGACCCGAACCACCTCGTAACTGTCGTTAACACCCGACGATAACCTTCACACTCACTAAACCACTCTTGGTCCGACTTGCAAACTGATGCCATCACCCATGCATCCCTTTAATCCATGCATACCAAAATCAATTAAATTAACCCAATACCAACGATTGGTTATTATCTATTTATCCACTAACCATGATCAAATAGGTTTCATGACTTTGAATTAATTCCAAGTGTGAAAGAATTTTTCGTTCTCCTCCACTTGAATCCTAATTATGATTTAATAAACAGTCCTTGCAAACTAATAACTATCCATGATCCATCCTAGTCGTCCACATGGACTTTGCCTTGAGACACCATCACCTAATTGATTGCCAAACCCACCCTTTATTTTGAACAGGCCAGGATTTTGTTTAGGCTAACTCCTTTTGCCTTTTCAACTGTAACAATTACTTTTACGGACTCCAAAAGTTTCGATTACTCTCCAACCTTCCTACCAATCGTTCCCTTTTCTTATTCTTCTTCCTGTTCTTTATATTTTTCTGGCTACGATAATCAAACATAAGTATTAAACGGATAAACTTACTTGTCAATCCTTTATTCATCTTGGTATTCCCTGGTCGAGTTCGGCTTAATAGATCTTGAATGTGTGATCAATCGTTGCTTCTGCTTCTTTTCTTCGGCTCTTGGCTCTGATACCAATTGTTGTCCCAGGCTTTCAATCACGAACATACAAAACTGACGTGATGCAGTGTGCTTATAAATGATATATATTTTTAGTTGGTTTATGCACTAGTTCAAGTTTTAATTTTTATAAAAACACGATGAAATACTATCACACTACACTTCAAGTTGGGCAAGTGTACTCATCGTTGGCGTAATATAGTAATATTAAGATACTGAGGTCGTCCAATGATACGAGTTTTAGTACCAAGTCTTCTTAGCTTCTAGTCAAACCCAAAAGTTAAAGTTTTAAAAATGGCTCAAAAAAAAAAAAATGAAGAGCTAACTAAAAAGATAGTAATCAATGATAAGGAAATGGGGTGTTTGGGGTTAACATACATCTTGATGCTTCGTTAACTAACTCTTAACATGAGGTAACAAAGGCTCGATTGTCAGAATCTGGGTCAGAATCATAACACACTCGAACCTATCGGTTTAAATCAGCAGGGAAACATCACTCAAGGACGGAATCAAACCATAATGGTAACGCCCAATCAACAATGAAAGGATATACCACTATAATTTAGTATTAATTAATTAGATAGTTTAAGGGGTTTAAATTATGAGTCACTTTTTATGGAAACCAAGTCCTTTACACTTTGGTACTAGCGTCGCGTAAAGGCAAGAGCTTATCCAACCCAAAGTCCTTTACAAAACCTTTAACCTCCGGTCAGAGCATCAACATGTTTTAACCTCCACAAGATAATTGGTAGATTTTAAGGGTTAAGCCGAAATAATAATGACCCAAGCCAATGGAGATGCTAATATTTCTGCACGTTCAATAAACTATTAATTAATTAAAGTCACTAACACACACACACCTTGTTCGCTAATGATCTTCTTAGTTAACTCCCCATCAAGGAGGGTAAGTTTCCCCCAAACACCCACAAGAATCTAGCTAGGAATGACCATAAAACTATTTTTTACCAAATTTGAAAATATTATACTAATCATCAAAAGCATGATTGCACTGACGGTTCTTGAGTTTTTCTTAAAGATTACAATGATTAGAGATAGTGGGTAGAAGAGAAATGTGTAGTGGAAAAGAGGGGAGGAGAATGAACAAAGAAAAATGGTGGAAATGGGCTTTTATTTATAGGCTAGTTGTGCTCCGCCTGGCCAAGGGACCTGCTACAACCGGTTCTTGAGGCACGGGGCGTGTCTCCTAGGCACGGGCCATGATCAACTGTGTGGGTCCCCCAGATCTTCCAAATCTTTCAAAAATCAACTTTTCTCACCTAGTGCTGAGACACGGGACGTACCTTTAGGGTACGATGCGTGTTTGGACCTTTCTTGTCTAGCTTTGCTCCATGGTCTTTTGGAGGTGTCTTCCAGAATCTGGATCCGAGGCATGGGCCGTGTCTGGACTATTTTTCTCATTTTCTTCAGTTTTTCGTTTGGATTTGCTTCCTTTGTTCATCTTGGGCTTGTTTTGTCCCAAAAATCAAATATAAACCAAAATAAGCCTATTTTGAATATTACTTTAACAAAACACAAAAAAAGTGGGTGTAAATTTATATAAAAACATGTGCACTTTGTTTATATCAAAATCCAAACACTTCCAATTATTAAACTCGACTTCATAAATAAAACTGAATACGTAACCCTGTATTTATACTCAACATAGACTTATTCTAACTCAATTCAAACTCTCTCTATATATAATTAAATAATTTAACTAGATAAACTTATCTATTAAACAAATAATTCAAACTAATTCAATAGTTAACCAAACCATCTTTATCTTATAGTCACTCAAACTTTCAATATCTTCCCCAAATCATAATTATCCTTTAAATGGTTAAACTAATGTAATTGTTTTATAAATTCAAAAATAATAGTACAGCTAGGGGTGGCTCTTGGCTTGGGCTAGGGGTCCCCACCCCTCATGTTTTCGATTCGCATTGTAAATTTTACTAAATATGTTTGAAAATTTTATATCTATTAACCCCCCCCCCCTCTCCCTCTCCTCTTCGCTGATTTTATCAAAAACTAAATTCAAGATTCACCAACAAGTAAAAATAATAGGATATCGCGTAACCAATGAAGAAAGAAGCTGGTTAGGCTTTGATAAGGGCGTAGACAAAAAAGCGTGTTTAGCGAGATGATGTGCTTATCATGAGAAATTGATGACCCTTTGGCTAAAAAAAGGTGTCAAAGGGTAATGATGTGTAACATCCCAAAATCTAAATAATATATATTTGGATTTTAACTGAAGTTGGAATATTTTAGTGTGTTTCATGAATACTAAAGTGACGCATAAATCGTGCATTGTGCCAGTTTGTATAGTAGAAATCGATATAAAAGTTATGAAATTTAGCAAAAGTCAAAGATGTGTCAAAAGTCAAAATTGTAGAAGGGTGTAGAAGGTCTTATGCATGCTTTAAGGATTATTGCTTGTAATTTGTCACAATTTTATTCTTATTTTACGATGACATTCAAGAATTTGTGGGATTTCACCAATTGGAAGTTGAATTTCTACTCATTGAAAGAACACCAATTTTCATGAATCACAAAGCTTTAATTATCCTTTACGCATCTTTTGTCAAAATAGAATAGTTTTTTTCTTTATTATTTATCGTAGTAAATGAGTCGCATTACACATAGTATGATAAGAGTCTTTCGAAACTCTTGAACTGTAAGAGAGACTTCATTTAGGGTGATCTTTTAACCAAAGTTTCATGTTCGGTTTTGAATTAGAGACGTGAAAAATGATGAATCGACATCAACTATAACCCTACTGAGAAAGAATTAGCACAGTCGTCTCCCACCTCCTAAAAGAGAGAAGCAGGAAGAGAGACTTCATCTAGGGCGATCTTTTAACCAAAGTTTCATGTTCAGTTTTGAATTAGAGACGTTAAAAATGATAAATCGACGTCAATTATAACCTGCTGAGAAAGAATTAGCAGAGTCGTCTCCCTTCTCCTAAAAGAGAGAAGCGGGCTAAGCCAAGAGAGAGAACAGTCGTATTTGCTATTAAGGTTAAACCTACCTTTAATTCTAGTGGTAAAAAACAACCATGTTGGGAGGACAACTTGTTTAAGAAAAATGTAACACTAAAGGCGAACATATACAAATAAAAAATGGCTAGAAAATACGGTTGCGTTCTAAAATCAGTATTATTCATTGCCCCTTGATAAGAGGTTTTTTAAACAGTGTAAAATTTTGAGAGAAAACGAAAAAGCAACCCATAGAGAAAACCCAATTTTATTCATCAATACATATAAAAAGGAAAAGTTAATCAAGGGTTGTTTTCCATAGATTTAGCTCGTGAACTCATGTGTACAATTGTACAGATCATTCATTTAATGGTCTCAACTCTCAACCCACCTTTAATGTCAAACCATTAATTTTGTGTGCAGGTTCACAAGCAAAACTCTAATGAGACTTCAATCATATAATTGGGCCTTGGCCTACCAAGTTTTTGAAAAGTTTTATGGCACATGTTAGAATTTAAATTTTAAACGAATGAAGTTCTTACAAAAAAAAAAAAAAAAAAAAACCTTCTTTTAAACGAATGAAGTTCTTACAAAAAAAAAAGAAAAAAAAAACAAAATAAAACAAAACTGATATGAAAAATAAGATAAATATGATAAGATGAGAAGTGTATATTCTTTCATTTATCAATCATATATATATATATACACAATGATGTAGTCAAATGTAGCTGAGAATTTATGTAGTCAAATGTAACTGAAACATTATGTAGTCAAATGTAACTGAAACCATGATAATTTAGGAGGAGAATTAGGAGGGAATATATCTGTATTTATAACACTCCCCCTCAGATATATATTATTATTTATTATACACAGTTAATAACATACTTCAGGATGATATTAAATAGATACTTCAGGACCTATATAATAAACTGATACTACTGGATCAGTTGTACTGCCTCATTAAAAACCTTACTAAGAAAACCCATTGGGACAAAACTTAGTTAAGGGAAAAAGAGTACAGTGTGTATAATTCTCCCCCTGAATTCAACAAACATTTTTCAATCTACGGAGACGGATCTTGTGTGATAGTTGCTCGATAGTGTTTCTTGATAAAGATTTTGTGAATAACGTGAATAGGTCAGCTAAATTTTCACTTGACTTGATTTGGCAAACATCAATTTCCCCTTCTTTCTGCAAGTCATATGTTGAGAAGAATTTTGGTGAAATATGCTTTGTTCGATCACCCTTGATGTAACCTTCTTTGATCTAAGCTATGCAAGCAGCATTGTTTTCATAAATAATTGTCGGCTCCCTCTTGATCTGTTCTAATCCACATGCTTCTTGTATGTGAGTAATCATTGATCTCAACCACACGCATTCTCGACCAGCCTCATATAGTGCAATTAGTTCGGCATGATTTGATGACGTTGCTGTAAGTGTTTGCATAGTTGACTTCCAAGAAATTGTTGTGCCACCATATGTGAATAAACCTGTTTGAGATTTTTCTTTATGTGGATCTGATAGATATCCAGCATCAGCATACCCAACAAGCTGAGACTTTTGATCTTTCTGGTAGAAAAGACCTAAGTCTTGTGTCCCGCAAATATATCGGAATATGTGTTTTATTCCATTCCAGTGTCTACGTGTTGGGTTTGAACTGTATCTCGCTAGTACATGTACCGAGAATGCAATATCAGGTCTCGTGTTATTTGCAAGATACATAAGAGCACCGATTGCACTTAAGTACGGTACTTCTGGACCAAGTACTTCTTTGCCTTCTTCTTGAGGGCGGTAAGGGTCTTTTTGAGGATCTAGCGGTCGAACAACCATGGGTATGCTAAAAGGATGAGCTTTGTCCATATTACAATGTACTAACATCTTCTGGATGTAATTTGACTGATGTATGAATGTACCGTTGCGCAAATGCTCGAACTGCAGGCCGAGACATAATTTTGTTGTGCCAAGGTCTTTCATCTCAAATTCTCTCTTTAATATATTAGCAGTTTTTTTTATCTCTTCAGGAGCTCCAATGATGTTTATATCATCCACGTAGACTGCTATTATAGTGAATTTTGAGAGTGATCTTTTTATAAAAACACATGGAATGATTACATCAGACTTGTATCCTTTTTTTTTCAAGATATTCACTAAGCCGATTGTACCACATACGACCAGATTGTTTAAGACCATATAAAGATCTTTTTAGCTTAATAACACACATGTCTCGAGGTATTGATTTTAATGCTTCCGGCATTTTTAATCCTTTAGGGATTTTCATGTAGGTGTCATTTTCTAGTGTCCCGTACAAGTATGCAGTGACGACATCCATAAGTCTCATTTGAAGTCCTTCTGAGATTGCAAGGCCAATTAGAAATCTAAGGGTTATCGCATCCACTACAGGGGAATACGTTTCCTCATAATAAACTCCTGGGATTTGGGAAAATCCTTGTGCTACAAGACGTGCCTTGTATCGTACAATCTCATTCCTTTCATTTCTTTTTATAGTAAACACCCATTTATAACCTACTGGTTTGACGTCTATGGGTGTTCGGACTACAGGTCCGAAAACATTTCGCTTTTCAAGCGAACCTAACTCAGCCTTTATGGCCTCTTGCCATTTTGGCCAATCAATTCTGTGCATGCACTCTTCTAGAGTTTTAGGTATGTAATCATTTTCATTGATTATATTTGTTGCTATAGCATATGCGAACATATCATTAACACGTGTTTCATTTCGGTTCCATATTGTACTATTTTGTACGTAATTGATAGAGATCTCGTTTTCATTTAGTACCAGTGCGTCTTCTGGATTTTCATTTTCCTTTGGAATTATATTTGTCTCTTCTGGGACATTTACCTCTTCTAGAGTTTCATTTACTAAATTTTCACCAACTGATTTATTCTGCTCTTTTCGCTTACGTGGGTTTTTATCTTTGGAACCTATTGGTCTCCCACGTTTTCTTTGTATGGTAATCGCTTCTGGGATTACTTCAATTCGAGCAGGTGCATTTGATGCTGGTATATGTGACTTTGTCACCCTATTTGTGTCTGTGAATGCATCTGATAATTCATTTGTCATTCTTTGCAAATGTATAATCTTTCGGACTTCAGATTCACATTGACCACTTCGGGGGTCGAGATTCGATAATGATGATGCATTCCATGTTAACTCTTGTGTTACCAATCTTTCTTTAGTCTTATCTCCCCCCTAAGACTGGGAATACTGTCTCATTAAACTGACAGTCAGCAAAGCGTGCGGTAAACATGTCACCCGTTAATGGTTCTAAATATTTAATAATAGAAGGGGCATTAAAACCAATGTAAATGCCCAGTCTTCTCTGTGGTCCCATTATGGTATGTTGTGGTGGCGATATTGGTACATATACCGCACAACCAAATATTTTGAGGTGGGATAGATTTGGTTCTCTTCCGGAGACCAGTTGTAATGGGGAGTATTCATGGTCGGCAGTTGGTCTTAATCGGATTAATGCAGCAGCATGTAGAATAGCATGCCCCCATGCAGAAGATGGCAATTTGCATCTCATTAGACAGGTCTAGCGGTTATTTGTAATCGTTTAATTAATGATTCAGCTAAACCATTTTGTGTATGAACATGAGCTACTGGATGTTCAACCTTTATCCCAATCGACATACAATAATCGTTAAAAGCTTGGGATGTGAATTCTCCTGCATTATCCACTCGTATGTTTTTAATTGGATTTTCAGGGAAATGAGCTCTCAATTGTATGATTTGCGTTAATAGTCGGGCAAACGCTACATTTCGGGTAGCTATTTCATATCTTTAAGAATAGTGTTAGTACTACCGCTATCTACCAGACATTCATCACCAATAATAGCTCTACTGGAGCTAGCATGCATATTTCTTCAGGAAATAAATAAAAATAAATAAATAAAAATTAATGCAAAGGAGTAAAAATAAAACATTGCAAAAGTTTCAAACCAAACCAAATACCAAGGTCACAATGTGAAAAATAAAACATAAAAGATACGTTAAATATGTTTAAACATCACGAACATTTTCAATGAAATCGCATGCATCCAAATGAACGTCTGATATCGTGGGTGAAGGTGCATTCTCAATCAGATTAGATTCAACATTCTTTCCTTTTTCTTTCATCATGCGTTGATATGCCTCAACGAGGTGTTTATGTCACACCCCGATTTCCACGTGTCTCACCGGTGGGCCCGGTGGGGGATTACCGTGACGATGTTGGCAACAATATAGTCAAACCACACAATTATATAATGCACAGCGGAAGCATAAGATAAATATATAAATTTCAACCTCTGATTGTAATATCAAAATGTATTACAGGGGTTGGATATATCCACAGTGGATCGTAAATAAAAGTAAAGTATTGTTCCATTAGATACTGCAATCAAGCTTGCGAGGCTTATCCCGACGCTAGGGAGCTAATACCAGCCAATTACGTTTAGGTACCTGCACTTAATCTTTTTGGGGAAAATACGTCAGTTTATAAGTTTACAAGGAATTGAATCTCCTGAATAGGTCCTACCATCTTGGCCTCGTCATATAGGCTAGGTTTACCCTTGAGATTTCTTTTTAGAAAAAAAATAATGCCTACTGGCAGGGAAGGAAGAATATTTATTTTATTTAGGATCTTATCACGAATCCTAGTTTATAAGTTAATAATAGCACAATTGGCCTAGTCGCGTAGACAGTTTAATTTATAAGCCATGACCGTCTGGGATCGAGGCATTTAGTAATAGCACAAAAGGCTTAGTCATGTGGACAAGTTTAATTTATAAGCTATGATTTCAGAGAATCACAGCATGAAGGTATTCTGGCACAATAGGCCTAGTCACTAGGACATTTATAATTTATAAGCTAGGATTTCAGAGAATCAAAGCCTTGAGGTTTGAACTTAGTTCATTACCTTTTTCTGACAGGGAGTCATAGACTACCACTGCCTTTTGTCTTATATGACAATTAGTATGACCCGTAGGCATTACATCACTATTGGATGTTTAATAAGTTTGGCCCGTAGGCATTACACCACTATTGGATGTCTTAATAAGTTTGGCCCGTAGGCACTACATCACTAATGGATGTTTAATAAGTTTGGCCCGTAGGCACTACATCACTAATGGATGTTTAATAAGTTTGGCCCGTAGGCACTACATCACTAATGGATGTTTTAATAATTCTGGCCCGTAGGCACTGCATCACTAATGGATGTTTTAATAATTCTGGCCCGTAGGCACTGCATCACTAATGGATGTTTTAATAATACTGGCCCGTAGGCATTGCATCACTAATGGATGTCTTTATAATACTGGCCCGTAGGCATTGCATCACTAATGGATGTCTTTATAATACTGGCCCGTAGGCATTGCATCACTAATGGATGTCTTTATAATATTGATCACCTTCATTGGTGATTTAACCCACGATTTATATATCATTTAGTTGGGTTTTGAAATCCTTTAAAGGATTATTGTATAAGAATGACGTGCGTGATTTTAACGAATCACATCTGTCATGAATGTTAACATGCGTACAGAGGTTAACAGGGAATCAGAATCTTTTCATCTAGGTCGTACCATCTTGACTGATCTTAAAAGACCCCAAGCTAGGTTTCACCCCCTTAAGATTCTTTATTTAGGCAGATCAATAAAAAGGAATGGTTTTCATTTATTTAATATTTCTTATTCAGAATGAAAGTCTAACTTAATCATTCCATTATATAAAAGTGAAAGTATAAAGTTGCCCTAAGCGGGACTTGAAAGGAATAATGTTGTCCTTGTAAGGACTGAAAGATAATTATGTCCTTATAAGGACTAATAAGGAAACGATCTTCAGCAAGAGGAGTTTCGTCTTCATTCATTTCCTGAATGCTTTCTCCTTGGTTGCACGTTTCATCCTGGCCGCGGTACGAAGCTCAGCAGTTCGAGACTCCGGATGTGGAGACTTCCTATTACAGCTCCTTCGCTTGGCGACGTATAAAAATTTGGAAGCAAAATTTCCGGATCAGAATTTAGAATATTCCTATGTTAAGTCTAGACTCAAGTATGTGCAATTGTGTCATTGAGATTAAACACATAAGGATAGTGTTTAATTCACTCAATGTTGGCTCTGATACCAACCTGTCACACCCCGATTTCCACGTGTCTCACCGGTGGGCCCGGTGGGGGATTACCGTGACGATGTTGGCAACAATATAGTCAAACCACACAATTATATAATGCACAGCGGAAGCATAAGATAAATATATAAATTTCAACCTCTGATTGTAATATCAAAATGTATTACAGGGGTTGGATATATCCACAGTGGATCGTAAATAAAAGTAAAGTATTGTTCCATTAGATACTGCAATCAAGCTTGCGAGGCTTATCCCGACGCTAGGGAGCTAATACCAGCCAATTACGTTTAGGTACCTGCACTTAATCTTTTTGGGGAAAATACGTCAGTTTACACTGGTAAATACATTCAACTGACACATTTGAAAATGTTTATTAAAATTGATTTGAATGCACAAGGCACAAACTCTTTTATAACTTGGGAAAATTCATAATGATCTTGTGAACGTTTTACATGTTCTTTTATGCGTTCAGTAGCCCGGGTCGTGCCGGGTTAAAGATTTATAGACACACCACGTTTGCGTAAAACCGTAGTACAGAAACCAACGGCTACGTCTTTTAGTTTTAATGTCGACACTTTATACCGGGTGTACGCCTACACCGGGATGTCGATGGTCGTGGCCATTTCGTAAAATGATGCCGAGGATATCCGGGACAACGGTCATTAAACCCCCCAAAGGCTTATAAGCAACAAAACTGTTTAAATGAGCCAATCATATTTAATCAATTAACCACCTAAGCGATGGAAGTATATAATGCTCAATCAAGCGGTATTAATATACCGTAACCCAAGCCCATATAGGGGAAATAAGTCAAAAGTATTTACCTTTGCAAGTATAAATCCTTAATTAAGATCAAGTCACCGATAGCTTTTACTGGGGCTCCTAATCTGGAACGAAGGTTTTAATTAACCTCTTAGAATCCTAACGGTCCTTATATTAGCCGTAGCTTAAACCGGTTGATTCCGATATATAGATATGGTTAATTCGCACGAAAAGGCGAAAACCGAGAATGGAGTATGATCTGGACCCAACAAGTTCAGTGACTTGTTTTATATGGGTTTATAGTTCATACTCTGGATTTTGGGGTTCAAGTAGTATACTTTGACCCGTATCGGCTATTGCACGAAAACTAGTTCCGTGGGCCGTACCGTGTGCGCAAATAGGCGAAACGGTTAACCATAAGAGTCGTACGCTTATTTCCTAAGTCAATATGCCTTAAAAGTATTTTGGTATCAGTAGGATACCTTCCGTAATGCCCGTAACGAGTTTAAGTTAATATTATGCCCCGTAGGGGCTTTTCGGTCATTTTAAAGACTTTAAAAGGAATTTTCGAGTTCTACAGGAAATCTGAGTTTCCCGAACAGCTTATAAAGCTTAAAATACTTTATTTATTATTTAAAACCAGTGGCAACTGGAATCGGGTCAAAAGACCTTGTAGAACTCCCGTTTTGGCCAAAAAGGGCATATTCGGTATTTACCGAACCGTAGCCATAACCGCAGGTTATGAGCAAGGTAAAAATTATTAAAAATCTTTAAAATTCCCAAAATATTATTTTACCACAGTGGGTAAAAGTTTTGGTGCCAAAAACTTGGGTTAGATGAGCGTTATGCTAATGGCGCCGGTAATTACAAAACTTTCTTAAAAGTGCGCCTTTTAGCATAACTCTCATTCTAGGCCTCGGATTGACGTGAAACTTCAGGGACATGCTTATAATTTAACAAGCAAGGTTTTGGTCCGTCCACGTGTCCGAAATACTCGTTTTAATTTTAAAAGGCCGTTACGGTCAACTTTTAGGCGAATGACGGAAATACGTAAAAGACTCGGATAACTCATGAACCGACCACAGAGGCTTATACCAACATGTGACCTGGTCCTAAGAGAGTCCTAGGGTATATTTATACCTCACTAAAACGGGTCAGAACTGAAGTCAAAGCAAAAGTCAAACTTTTGCGACATTCGGCTCCGAACCGGTTCTATATAGTAAATGATTGATTCAAACGAGCGCAAACATGTTTATATACTTATTATCATGTTTTATGATTATCAAAACAGGTTCCATAACATATATATTACAGATTATGCATAAATCGCTAAAATAGCTTTCTGTTGACTTTTTAACCGCACGTTTGACTCGATAATTGACATAGCTAGAGTGGTGATCAGGGGGAACCATTTTAGAGGTTTAATACCCACATAAATACCAACTCATAACCACTTTTGATTCGTCATAAGACTGAATCATTTGCAAGATATTGCAATGACAACCGTTAGTTACGACGGTTGCGTTTATGAGCCATAACTAAGGAAATGTGACACCACAAAGGGTTAGATCACTTACAGAGGTTGTGTTCTTGCTTATGGAGCAGAAGAAAAGCTAGAGAGCTCCTTAGAATGATCAGATAGTGTGTTTTGAGTGTGATGAAGGTTGTAACTACAACATGGCTATTTATAGCCAAATGCCAAGCCATATTGATCATTGCAAGCACTACTATCAGACCAGGGGTGATGGTAGGTGTCCCCTAAGTGTTATGGGTTGAGCATAGGGTGCCCATGCCCCATAATTATGTGCATGATCGTTCACAAGCTCCAAAAGTCAAGAAAACACAATTTTTCTGCATCTGGGCACTTTACGCGGCCCGCATGGGAGTTCCATGCCATTTTAACGCGGGTCGCCTAAAGTTCAAAAATCAGACGCGAAATAGAGGAGGCTCGCGGCCCGCCTCAACTTATGTTGAAACCTTACGCGGGTCGCCTAAGGTTATATTTCAGGATTTTTAAATCTTTTTGTAATTATTACAGAATCTGGCCATTAATAACGAAATCTTTCGTAATGATTCGCCTGACCTTTCGGTTTTGAAGGGGTAACTTTGCGGTTTGGCCCTCGGTTATTTACCGATAGGGGCCTCGTGTTAATTACCCGCATTATTAAGTCCCCGGTTTATTTATTAATTATATTGGAAAGCCTTAACTTTCACTGTTGACGCTTTTAACCCTTCTTCTACGAATTCGATCGTAACTTTCTCGTTTCATATCGAAACTTCGCGAAATTCATATATGTTATTTTAGTGAGGGTATAATACCGTTACAAAGTCTTGGGAACGTTAAAGGGTCACTCAGAGGTATTATTAAACATGTTGACACAGTTAACCCCTGTAGTTTGTAATCTCTCACTTTCTTCCGCGTTTTGTTTTTGTACGATCTATAATTTATTCGTTTGAAGGTTTAAGCATTATTTAGGGATACTATACAGTATATTTACCCCTGTTGATATTTATAACCCTCGAATTTATATATTTTCAAGGTTTGTCAAAATTAGTCCTTTATTTATTATAGATGCCACGTGTAAACAAATGACACGTGTTAACACATCATTGGACACAAAATTTCGAGGTGTTACATCCTCACCCCCTTAAAATAAATCTCGACCCGAGATTTACTCAAATAAATAGGGGTATTTTTCTTTCATTGTAGCTTCGACTTCCCACGTATATTCAGGACCTCTACGAGCATCCCATTTGACTTTTACAATCGGTACGTGCTTTCTGCGAAGCTTCTTTACCTGTCGATCTTCAATCGACAAGGGTTTTTCTATAAACTTTAAGCTCTCATCTATATGCACATCTGTGTGTGGAATCACCAACGACTCGTCGGCGAAGCACTTTTTGAGATTGCAGATGTGGAACACATTGTGAATTCCATTGAGCTCTTCAGGCAAGTTTAGTTTATAGGCAACTGATCCGACTCGTTCAATGACCTCAAAAGGCCCTATGTATCTCGGACTCAGCTTGCCTTTCTTGCCGAAACGCATCACCCCCTTCCAGGGTGACACCTTAAGTAATACTTTTTCACCCACTTCGAAGTGAAAATCCTTACGCTTTGGATCAGCGTAGCTCTTCTGCCTATCGCGGGCAGCCTTGAGACGTTCCCGGATCTGGACAATCTTGTCCGTTGTCTGGAGAACAATCTCTGGTCCCGATAATTGGACCTCTCCTACTTCCGCCCAACAAACAGGCGATCTGCATTTCCTACCATATAATGCCTCAAAAGGCGCAGCCTTTATGCTGGTGTGGTAGCTATTATTGTAGGAGAATTCGATCAGGGGTAGGTTTTTATCCCAGTTACCACCTAAATCGTTCGCACATGCACGAAGCATGTGTTCTAGCGTTTGAATAGTACGCTCACTTTGACCGTCCGTCTGTGGATGGTAAGCCGTACTAAAGTTCAAACGCGTGCCCAAAGATTGCTGGAAACTTTTCCGGAAACGAGATGTGTATCTAGTATCCCTGTCGGAGATAATAGACACAGGTATGCCGTGTAAGGCTACAATCTTATCAACAAAAAGTTGGGCTAACATATCGGAGCTACTTGTCTCTTTGATGGGTAAGAATGAGCTGATTTAGTCAGTCTATCGACTATAACCCATATTGTGTCATTTCCTTTCCTCATCCTGGTTAGCATGGCAATAAAATCCATAGTTACCATCTCTTACTTCCACTTGGGCAGTTCAAGTTGTTGTAGCATGCCAGACAGCTTTTGATGCTCAGCTTTGACTTGCGCACAAGTCAAGTATTTGGCTACATAAGCGGCTACAGACTTTTTCAAGCCTATCCACCAACAAATTGCCTTTAGATCCTGGGCATCTTATGGCAATTCTCAGTTGTTGCTTAATTAGGGTTGCGGTCTCTAATATATAAGCAATATGAACCGTCTTTCTTATTTAATAACATAAAACTTTCGGAATATTGAGTCAGGCTATATGAGCCTATATCTTAAACCCTACTTAATCAAGGTTTCGATTGTTCTATAAGCAATATGGAGTTTTCGTAATACTCCAGCCCACAGCGGGATGTTAATATTAATTCTACCCGCCTTCCAGGAGGTAAGCTGGGGAAACTTATGAGAAGATAATCTAGATACAGGGAGACTACAGAGATTTTTCATATCTCAGGCTCCAGTTTATTCATTATTGTTTGTGCCAAACAAGTGACACATATAGGTCCACGAAATTCCAATTCGGGAACATTTACTTGGCCAATACCATTCTGGATATTTTCTTTGAATACTACTAGTCGACTTTAGTACAATATGACCATTGGGATATCTCATGGGTTCCATGTATTAAACCTCCATACTGATCAGGCATGGAAATAATCTATGGGACACATTAGGATACGCCAATCCTCATATGACACTTTTATCAAACATAGTTTGGCATTCGCAGGCGATAGAAAAACAATGAAGGAAGAAAAATAATTAAAATAACATATGTTGTTGTACTCTATGCGAAGGAAGAGTACTTTTAGATTTTTCGGAAGGATTTCTTGCCGATACGAAAAGAATTGGGTACTAAGGTTCCCTTGGTAAATTATACCTTGCGGATAATATAAAGTTTGCTAAGCTTATGGTTTATGAAGATTGATGATTGCCTGTATTAAATCAGGACACTTAGCGGAGATTATCATTGGCAAAAGGGTGATGAACATACTTGATGACATCGTAAACTGCCTTTTGGTGTTCATTAGATGAGTCCAGGCATTTCTTCCTTTAGCCCTTTCCAGGCTTAGCTGCACCTTCTTGGGCAGTTTTATGGTATCTATCTCTAATACGGTCTTACTTATCACAGTCGTGATAGAATGTATTCTCCAGGTCCCTACATTCCGAGGAAATGATGACCTGTTCCTTAGCAGATGTCACACTGCCTGGGTTTTGGTTTTATTCGACACTGCCCCTAATGTCTTTGCTAGCAATTCTTACATACAGGCTCTTACCGAACCTTCATTGCTTTTTATTAAGCATATATTCGCTCTCTTTCTTAGATTTATGGGAGTTATCTTCCTCCTTTGGTTCGTCCTTCATATACGAAGTGTGAACCAAACTCTTTTCATGAGCGATTGGACATGGTTTTGAATGAAATTCAGAGCGAGGAGCATTCGGCCCTTGGATTGTTTCATGAACTTTCCATGGTCCCTTCAACTGCTGCGTCAACCATATCCAGGAGATTAACTCCATTAATATTGAGGTTTATGTTTGTAGTTTTTATTAACTTTCGTCGCATTAATAGTATTGCGACTGTTGTCTACCTCATCCGAGTCTTCCATACTCGAAACTTGGTACTAATCACTAAGATTTAACAATTATTAGTCATCATTCTGATGACCTGACTTAGGTTAGCCATGGCATTCATAAGCCGTATGGGTCATTTTGTTCTGAACATTCTTAGTGAATGCTATCGGGATGTATATCTATTACATTTAGCCTAGGTCACAAAAGGATCATCAATGGCCTTTAAGGTTTGGAGCTAGTCCAATATCTGTTTGACAGGGGACCATAATGCCACAACTGTCTTTGTCACAAGGACGTTTATAAATAGCTCAAAGGCTATCCTTACATGGTCTTGGTTATATATATGTATATACATAAATGGCATAGAAAACTGTCGCGAGGGACGTAGAAGGATATGGCAATAAGCCCAGTCTTGAAGAATATAAGTAATCATATGGCACGAAGGCCTTGTCGTAATGACATTTAGGTGTGGCACAAATGGCCTTGTCTCTAGGATGTCTATAGGATATGGCACTAACACCTGTCACCAGTGATGTTAACATTTAATATGTTAACTTGTCACGAACGACTTATTAAAGCATGGAGGCTAGTCGTAGGTGACTTGCAGTATAAATTGTGGGTTGGTCACAAGGACATCAATTCGTAGGTTGCAACTTCATTAGATCAAGAGTCTTAAGGCTTGAACACAGTTCTTCACCTTTTGGACAGGGAGTCATAGACTACCACCTCATCGTCTAGACAGGCGATTTTCTTGACAGGAAGGCAATACCAATTAACATCACTCGTGGATGTCTATCTATATTACTGTATCTACCGATATTAATCATGATCATTTAGATCGCGTGGACTATTAGGTTTAGGTATCATTCTACCATTTTGAATAGGGGATCATAAGGATCACTCCTATTTTGTCTTATCAAAATAGAGTAAAGTATAGCCCGTAGGGATTTCATCACTAGGGATGTCAATATCATGAGTTTATGATCATCATATTGATGCTATTAGTCAGGATTGCAATGATAGTATAGAGTATAGGATTTGAGTATAGCTCACTCCCTTGGGCAAAGAATCACAAAAGATTACGATTGCCTTGTCTCAATTGGATAATATAATATGGCCCTTTAGGAAAAACATCACTAATGGCCGTTTATAATAGGTTTATCCTATTAGATGATCTAAGTCATGATTGTGTTAATTATATTGACTATTTCTGGCTTGAGCATAGCTCACCACCTTAGACAAGGAATCATAAAGATAACAATGTCTATGTCCTAAATGGATAATATATTATAGCCCGTAGGCAAAACATTTCTAAGGATGTTAAATAATATTATCATCGTATTAGATGATATTAGTCATGATCGCATTGATCATATAGACTACTATGTTTGGACATAGTCCAATATCTTAGACAGACGGTCAAAAACCATCACTGTCATTGTCTTATCGGACAGCAAGCTTAGCTCGCAGGCATTTCATCACTAACGATATGATCATCCCATATAAGCCATGATTTCTAAATCATTAGCCTAGATAAGGGAATTGGAAGAATCCAATATAAGGATGACTTTTGTGATTTTCCCGAATCACATTTGTCAATAGTGTTAACACGTGCTTAGGTGTTAACAAGGATCTGAATCCCTTGAGTAGGTTTCACCATCTTGGCCGTGTAGGCTAGGCCTCACCTTCAAGATTCTTTTTAAACTGCATACTGGCAGGGAAAAGAGGGATGTTTATTTTATTCAGGATTTTTATCATAAATCCTAATTTAATAAAATATAATTATGGCACAAGAGACCAAGTCACAGGGACAACTTCATATTATCAACCTTAATTTTGTAGAATTAAGGTATTTAGGCCCGAACGTGTTCTTGCCTTTTCTTGACAGGGAGTTGTAAGTTACGACCGTCTTTATTAAAATTTCTGGCCTGGAGGCCTATCAATTAACATCTCGTAAGATATTAAGACATATAGTCATTGCACTGATGATACGTTCAGCGGTCACAGTAATGACATGACGACATGATCAGTGCCATTAATTTAATCAACTGTCGTTCAGTGGTCATGATAATGGCATGACGGCAGGATTAGCACTTAATTTAATCAACTGACGTTCAGTGGTCATAATAATGACATGACGACAGGATTTGCACTTAATTTGATCAACTGTCGTTCAGTGGTCATAATAATGACATGACGACAGGATTAGCGTCTAGAGGGCTTTGAGCATAGCTCATCCCCTTAGGATGGGGAATTTCAAAAGATTACAATTGTTGATGTCGCAATCGGACAGTGTATTATAGCCCGTGGCACTTCCTCCTTAAGGGATGATTATTTTAATAAGGAAGGCTTGGAATAACCCAATCTAGGGATGACTTACGTGATTTTACCGAACCACGTTCTCCAGGAGTGTTAACATTTTACGGATGTTAACAAGGAATTGAATCTCCTGAATAGGTCCTACCATCTTGGCCTCGTCATATAGGCTAGGTTTACCCTTGAGATTTCTTTTTAGAAAAAAAATAATGCCTACTGGCAGGGAAGGAAGAATATTTATTTTATTTAGGATCTTATCACGAATCCTAGTTTATAAGTTAATAATAGCACAATTGGCCTAGTCGCGTAGACAGTTTAATTTATAAGCCATGACCGTCTGGGATCGAGGCATTTAGTAATAGCACAAAAGGCTTAGTCATGTGGACAAGTTTAATTTATAAGCTATGATTTCAGAGAATCACAGCATGAAGGTATTCTGGCACAATAGGCCTAGTCACTAGGACATTTATAATTTATAAGCTAGGATTTCAGAGAATCAAAGCCTTGAGGTTTGAACTTAGTTCATTACCTTTTTCTGACAGGGAGTCATAGACTACCACTGCCTTTTGTCTTATATGACAATTAGTATGACCCGTAGGCATTACATCACTATTGGATGTTTAATAAGTTTGGCCCGTAGGCATTACACCACTATTGGATGTCTTAATAAGTTTGGCCCGTAGGCACTACATCACTAATGGATGTTTAATAAGTTTGGCCCGTAGGCACTACATCACTAATGGATGTTTAATAAGTTTGGCCCGTAGGCACTACATCACTAATGGATGTTTTAATAATTCTGGCCCGTAGGCACTGCATCACTAATGGATGTTTTAATAATTCTGGCCCGTAGGCACTGCATCACTAATGGATGTTTTAATAATACTGGCCCGTAGGCATTGCATCACTAATGGATGTCTTTATAATACTGGCCCGTAGGCATTGCATCACTAATGGATGTCTTTATAATACTGGCCCGTAGGCATTGCATCACTAATGGATGTCTTTATAATATTGATCACCTTCATTGGTGATTTAACCCACGATTTATATATCATTTAGTTGGGTTTTGAAATCCTTTAAAGGATTATTGTATAAGAATGACGTGCGTGATTTTAACGAATCACATCTGTCATGAATGTTAACATGCGTACAGAGGTTAACAGGGAATCAGAATCTTTTCATCTAGGTCGTACCATCTTGACTGATCTTAAAAGACCCCAAGCTAGGTTTCACCCCCTTAAGATTCTTTATTTAGGCAGATCAATAAAAAGGAATGGTTTTCATTTATTTAATATTTCTTATTCAGAATGAAAGTCTAACTTAATCATTCCATTATATAAAAGTGAAAGTATAAAGTTGCCCTAAGCGGGACTTGAAAGGAATAATGTTGTCCTTGTAAGGACTGAAAGATAATTATGTCCTTATAAGGACTAATAAGGAAACGATCTTCAGCAAGAGGAGTTTCGTCTTCATTCATTTCCTGAATGCTTTCTCCTTGGTTGCACGTTTCATCCTGGCCGCGGTACGAAGCTCAGCAGTTCGAGACTCCGGATGTGGAGACTTCCTATTACAGCTCCTTCGCTTGGCGACGTATAAAAATTTGGAAGCAAAATTTCCGGATCAGAATTTAGAATATTCCTATGTTAAGTCTAGACTCAAGTATGTGCAATTGTGTCATTGAGATTAAACACATAAGGATAGTGTTTAATTCACTCAATGTTGGCTCTGATACCAACCTGTCACACCCCGATTTCCACGTGTCTCACCGGTGGGCCCGGTGGGGGATTACCGTGACGATGTTGGCAACAATATAGTCAAACCACACAATTATATAATGCACAGCGGAAGCATAAGATAAATATATAAATTTCAACCTCTGATTGTAATATCAAAATGTATTACAGGGGTTGGATATATCCACAGTGGATCGTAAATAAAAGTAAAGTATTGTTCCATTAGATACTGCAATCAAGCTTGCGAGGCTTATCCCGACGCTAGGGAGCTAATACCAGCCAATTACGTTTAGGTACCTGCACTTAATCTTTTTGGGGAAAATACGTCAGTTTACACTGGTAAATACATTCAACTGACACATTTGAAAATGTTTATTAAAATTGATTTGAATGCACAAGGCACAAACTCTTTTATAACTTGGGAAAATTCATAATGATCTTGTGAACGTTTTACATGTTCTTTTATGCGTTCAGTAGCCCGGGTCGTGCCGGGTTAAAGATTTATAGACACACCACGTTTGCGTAAAACCGTAGTACAGAAACCAACGGCTACGTCTTTTAGTTTTAATGTCGACACTTTATACCGGGTGTACGCCTACACCGGGATGTCGATGGTCGTGGCCATTTCGTAAAATGATGCCGAGGATATCCGGGACAACGGTCATTAAACCCCCCAAAGGCTTATAAGCAACAAAACTGTTTAAATGAGCCAATCATATTTAATCAATTAACCACCTAAGCGATGGAAGTATATAATGCTCAATCAAGCGGTATTAATATACCGTAACCCAAGCCCATATAGGGGAAATAAGTCAAAAGTATTTACCTTTGCAAGTATAAATCCTTAATTAAGATCAAGTCACCGATAGCTTTTACTGGGGCTCCTAATCTGGAACGAAGGTTTTAATTAACCTCTTAGAATCCTAACGGTCCTTATATTAGCCGTAGCTTAAACCGGTTGATTCCGATATATAGATATGGTTAATTCGCACGAAAAGGCGAAAACCGAGAATGGAGTATGATCTGGACCCAACAAGTTCAGTGACTTGTTTTATATGGGTTTATAGTTCATACTCTGGATTTTGGGGTTCAAGTAGTATACTTTGACCCGTATCGGCTATTGCACGAAAACTAGTTCCGTGGGCCGTACCGTGTGCGCAAATAGGCGAAACGGTTAACCATAAGAGTCGTACGCTTATTTCCTAAGTCAATATGCCTTAAAAGTATTTTGGTATCAGTAGGATACCTTCCGTAATGCCCGTAACGAGTTTAAGTTAATATTATGCCCCGTAGGGGCTTTTCGGTCATTTTAAAGACTTTAAAAGGAATTTTCGAGTTCTACAGGAAATCTGAGTTTCCCGAACAGCTTATAAAGCTTAAAATACTTTATTTATTATTTAAAACCAGTGGCAACTGGAATCGGGTCAAAAGACCTTGTAGAACTCCCGTTTTGGCCAAAAAGGGCATATTCGGTATTTACCGAACCGTAGCCATAACCGCAGGTTATGAGCAAGGTAAAAATTATTAAAAATCTTTAAAATTCCCAAAATATTATTTTACCACAGTGGGTAAAAGTTTTGGTGCCAAAAACTTGGGTTAGATGAGCGTTATGCTAATGGCGCCGGTAATTACAAAACTTTCTTAAAAGTGCGCCTTTTAGCATAACTCTCATTCTAGGCCTCGGATTGACGTGAAACTTCAGGGACATGCTTATAATTTAACAAGCAAGGTTTTGGTCCGTCCACGTGTCCGAAATACTCGTTTTAATTTTAAAAGGCCGTTACGGTCAACTTTTAGGCGAATGACGGAAATACGTAAAAGACTCGGATAACTCATGAACCGACCACAGAGGCTTATACCAACATGTGACCTGGTCCTAAGAGAGTCCTAGGGTATATTTATACCTCACTAAAACGGGTCAGAACTGAAGTCAAAGCAAAAGTCAAACTTTTGCGACATTCGGCTCCGAACCGGTTCTATATAGTAAATGATTGATTCAAACGAGCGCAAACATGTTTATATACTTATTATCATGTTTTATGATTATCAAAACAGGTTCCATAACATATATATTACAGATTATGCATAAATCGCTAAAATAGCTTTCTGTTGACTTTTTAACCGCACGTTTGACTCGATAATTGACATAGCTAGAGTGGTGATCAGGGGGAACCATTTTAGAGGTTTAATACCCACATAAATACCAACTCATAACCACTTTTGATTCGTCATAAGACTGAATCATTTGCAAGATATTGCAATGACAACCGTTAGTTACGACGGTTGCGTTTATGAGCCATAACTAAGGAAATGTGACACCACAAAGGGTTAGATCACTTACAGAGGTTGTGTTCTTGCTTATGGAGCAGAAGAAAAGCTAGAGAGCTCCTTAGAATGATCAGATAGTGTGTTTTGAGTGTGATGAAGGTTGTAACTACAACATGGCTATTTATAGCCAAATGCCAAGCCATATTGATCATTGCAAGCACTACTATCAGACCAGGGGTGATGGTAGGTGTCCCCTAAGTGTTATGGGTTGAGCATAGGGTGCCCATGCCCCATAATTATGTGCATGATCGTTCACAAGCTCCAAAAGTCAAGAAAACACAATTTTTCTGCATCTGGGCACTTTACGCGGCCCGCATGGGAGTTCCATGCCATTTTAACGCGGGTCGCCTAAAGTTCAAAAATCAGACGCGAAATAGAGGAGGCTCGCGGCCCGCCTCAACTTATGTTGAAACCTTACGCGGGTCGCCTAAGGTTATATTTCAGGATTTTTAAATCTTTTTGTAATTATTACAGAATCTGGCCATTAATAACGAAATCTTTCGTAATGATTCGCCTGACCTTTCGGTTTTGAAGGGGTAACTTTGCGGTTTGGCCCTCGGTTATTTACCGATAGGGGCCTCGTGTTAATTACCCGCATTATTAAGTCCCCGGTTTATTTATTAATTATATTGGAAAGCCTTAACTTTCACTGTTGACGCTTTTAACCCTTCTTCTACGAATTCGATCGTAACTTTCTCGTTTCATATCGAAACTTCGCGAAATTCATATATGTTATTTTAGTGAGGGTATAATACCGTTACAAAGTCTTGGGAACGTTAAAGGGTCACTCAGAGGTATTATTAAACATGTTGACACAGTTAACCCCTGTAGTTTGTAATCTCTCACTTTCTTCCGCGTTTTGTTTTTGTACGATCTATAATTTATTCGTTTGAAGGTTTAAGCATTATTTAGGGATACTATACAGTATATTTACCCCTGTTGATATTTATAACCCTCGAATTTATATATTTTCAAGGTTTGTCAAAATTAGTCCTTTATTTATTATAGATGCCACGTGTAAACAAATGACACGTGTTAACACATCATTGGACACAAAATTTCGAGGTGTTACAGTTTAGGGGTGTGACATGTGCGGGACCAATGATTTGACATTCCACATTTATAACATATATTGTTTTGGCTCTCGCTGGTTCTCCCTCTAGGAGGTCGTCCCGTGTTTTGTCGGCTCGATTCGCCACCACTAGATTTAGAATTTTGAGATTCTCTTTGCCATGTATTGCTCCGTCCACGACCACGCCCGCGACCGCGACCTCTCCCACGTCCGCTTTGATAATTTGCCGCATTGGCTTCTGGCAATGGGCTTGCACCGACTGGTCGCGCTTGATGATTTTGTAGTAGGAGCTTGTTGTTTTGCTCCGCGACCAACAAACATGATATTAATTCAGAATATTTTGTAAATTTACGTTCCCTATACTGCTGCGACAGGAGCATGTTTGATGCATGGAACGTTGAGAAAGTTTTCTCAAGCATGTCTTCGTCGGTTATTTTTTCACCACATAATTTAAGCTCAGAGGTGATGCGAAGAAAGGCAGAGTTGTACTCACTAACAGTCTTATGATCTCGTAGCCTTAAATGAACCCACTTGTAGCGGGTTTTAGAGAGTAAGACCAACTTCAGGTGGTCAAATCTTTCTTGAATGTTTTTCCATAACTCGAGAGGGTCCTCGACAGTACTGTTTTCCCTCTTTAGGTCTTCATGAAGATGAAAGCGAAGGAATGCCATAGCTTTAGCTTTTTCTTGAAGGGACGTTTTATTCCCATCAATGATTGTCTCCCCCAAACTCATTGCTTCCAGATGAGTTTTAGTGTCAAAAGCCCAAGAGGGGTAGTTGTTGCCCGAGATGTCGAGTGCGACAAATTCGAGTTTTGATAAATTTGACATTGTATCTACAAAAATTAAATTTATATGTGAAATAAGTAATATGTATATAAATTAAATTTATATACAAATTTATTAAAAACTTTAAAGTTGAGGGACCTAAGTGTAAGCTTATAAAATTTATTTCAAAAAAAAAATGTATGTAAAACATGTAAGGTTGTAATACTATTATAATATAGTATCTAAAAAAAATCCATTCCTAGAAAAAAATCAGAGAACACCGAGTTACCAAAGCATTTGAAAAGGGTGGTTAAAAAAAAATTGACCTTCAAGACACAAAAAGTGCCGCCTACAAACAGTTAACCTACGCTATTTTTTCGGTGATAATTATCATTAAGGCGTTTCCATTTCTTTTTTCAAAATCAATCAAGAATTTAATAAGGCGTTTCCGTTTCTTTTTTTTTCAAAATCAATCAAGAATTTAATAGATAATCATGGCTTCATTCAGTTACGTAACTTCTTCTAGTTCCGATATGTACGGTTGTTGATCGTACCTACCACGTAAAACTCGCCGGTGGGTGTATAGCGGCTGAAAAAAAAAATCGGTGGCGGTCGACGATGATGCTTGTCACAAGGGTCTTCACCAGAGTCTTGCTATATGATATCCTTATTCAAGAAATTGAAACCAAAGGTTTCGCTTTTGCAGAATATGAAACCAAAGAAATTGTTGATCGTACAACCGAACGTTAAGATTTGGAATTTCTGGGCAAAACAAGGCTGCACCAAAACCGCAGACGTCACCCATGCTTGAGTCAAAATCTTCTTTCAAATCAAGGTTGCATCGAAGAACTCACGGGGCAACCACACTAGGATTTAATCAGTAATACATGACGGCAGTGATTGTCGAACCAATTCGTGTTTCGTAGTTACAGTAATAAGGCAAGGTCTAGATCTAAAAACATGTTTACGATCTAATAAACTACGAGATTGAATCCTACTCACAGACAAAAATATAAGGTCTACATCTAAAAGCAAATTTACGATCTAAAAGCATGATTGTCGATTTCAAAATCCTACTCACAAACAAACGATTATATCTCATATTACTTTGAACAATATTTTGCAAGTTTGAATACTGAATCACAAAAAAATTTGTTGATGTGTGTGATTCAAGTGAGTAAAAGCTTATATATCTGCCAAATAAATGCATTAGACGTTAATGAATATTACCTGGATTGATGAATATGTGGTGGAAGTAGAATTCCAAAATATCTGTAGAAGCATCCAAAACAAGAGATAACGCCAACAAGCAGAATGAGTTAGAGCAGGGTGCTGATAACGTGATATGAAAAATAAGATAAATATGATAAGATGAGAAGTGTATATTCTTTCATTTATCAATCATATATATATATATACACAATGATGTAGTCAAATGTAGCTGAGAATTTATGTAGTCAAATGTAACTGAAACATTATGTAGTCAAATGTAACTGAAACCATGATAATTTAGGAGGAGAATTAGGAGGGAATATATCTGTATTTATAACAAAAACCTTTTTTTGTTATAAATAATTAATTATATTGTGATTATCAATTCCTAATATAGTCCAACTTGTTCTCCAAGCCTTTTCCCCTTATAAATTATCTATTCTTATGTTCCCATTAAAGTCAACTCACTCTTAAATAAATATCAACCCTTAGATCAACCTAAGGTAAAATCTGGACCGTAATAATTCAAGAAAAGCTTCTAGATGCAGAGGTTGAAAGCGGTTTTCCTTTTATTCAGTTTCTCCCCACGTTGCCGGTCAAACCCACTCTTCTTCTCTTTCTCTGCTCAAAAACAATTCATAGTTCCCCAATTTCGATTTCGGTTCCCCAAGCGCTGGAGCCTATTCAAAAATGCGCTCATCTTACAATCCTTTGGAGTGGTTTGATTTCAGAAGATTAAACTGACGGTGGATTGGTGTTCGGATTTCCTCCCGCCGCTGCTCTGACCAGGTTTTTCCAATCGAAGTCGACAGCCACGGTGTACTTGAAACCGATGATAGTTAGGTTTTGTTCAATAAAAGGGGGTTTTTCATAGATTGGTATGTTTTACTTATATATTCATCATAGTTATTGGCCAGTTTTTATGAATCATTTTTTTGTTTATGTTTTTGCATCTTTAGGGTTTTAATTTTTGAGTTAAGTGAAATTCCAGGTTTTATCTTCGTCAAGGTATGTCATTTTGCATTGTTAAATTCTAAGAAAACATCTCTGATGCATGTTACAAGGTTGAATATAATCTGTTTCTTATTATTTTTATTTGTATGCAAGATGGTGCTTCGAACATCCAATGAGTGAGATGGGGTTAGGGCGAAATGCGAGTCCATTAAAATTAGTTCAAATTGCATAAAACGACAACTGTTGAAATGAAAATAGTTGTAATTTTAATTGGAAATTTCTTACAAATCGGTGACATGGTCTGTGCAGGGGTAGGTTCAAATGCACTTGACCACATTGAAATCTTATGAAGCTGAGGTACAATGACTCTATGAGATTGCATATTATAAGCTGAGGTACTAAGTTTGTTAAAATGCCTGATTCTTTTTTAAGTTTCTTTATTACACTTGAAATCTTATTTTTTGTTTAATTTCATAAAGACAGTGATAGTGTGGAGATCATTTCATATGGGCCCATCTTTAGTCCCTACAAATCGCATTTTTAGCGTGAACTCGGTGAGGGATTGTCTACGTCTATCTACTTGGTAAATTATCCTCTTACTATCCACACAACAGAATAACGTTTTATACGAGTCGTTTTACAAGTTGTTCAAGTCTTTACGGTTGGTTGCAATAATTATACATCCTGTATAACCTTATACGACCCGTATCACCATATAACCATTAAATGGCTGGTATGATATGTGGCGGTGGTGTACGTATACCGACGCCCTTTATAGTACAACAAAGATCATGTGATGTAGCATGTAATATGTTTTGACTACGTTGTTAGGCTGTCTATTTGAATCTTGTGGAAGTTTAGTTTCTTATTTCAAGTTAAAATTCATGATCTTTTGTTTTGCTATGTTGGCTGGACAGGTTATTTTTGTTCCTCAGCTCCACTTCATCCACACATTTATAGCAATTGTCAGCTTTGTTCATGTTTGTTTCATGACTCATATGTTCATATGTTTTCTAAACCTCTAGCCTAGCAATTAACATTGGAGATTGGACAAACTATAATAACTACTTTTTTAACAACAGTTAACACAAGAAAAAATTTATAATAAATGCTAGGGAATTCTATTTATGAAGGTTTACTTCAGAGTTAGCGTTGCTGTTAATGGTTATAAGTTTTAAAAGTTTGTAGAATGTTTTTGTGCATTAAAGAGCATTTTGTGTTATCATGTGTGAATATATTTCTTCATTGGTGTTTGTTTGACGGGGGCGTTTAGCTACTGGTGCAAATATACTGCAGGATTCATGGTCCCCTGCCATGACTGTCGGTTTTGTACGCATCAACATCGTCTCCGTGCTACCATGCTCTACTTGTAAGGTTTGTTTTCTTATTAACTTGCTCAATATTCTATCCTTAAACTTTTCAAATCAAGTTATGGATGGTGAGTTTTCGGCATGACAACAGTGTCCTGCTGATGATGAATGATATGTGAAGAATTGCAGGAATGGGAGATTTCCCAAGGAGACCGGGTGGTGGTTCTATGACAATGAAGTATAAGTATTAGGTGGTTTTACTGTTTCTGGTCTGAAGCCATTTTTATTGACGCTTCCTACGGAAAGGTATGTTGATTATCATATAAAATGTTGTGTGTGTTTATTAAATGCATTAGTTGTTCAAATAACAATCTAATAATTAAACCTAGCTGATTAAGCTGTGGTTTCTATAGAAAATTTGTATGGTATGTGTTGTGTTCGTATAAATTCTTTGGATACTTGCCGCACGACTGGCACTGTTGACCAGTACCGTATTGTTGGTCTGTCAGCAGGCATGATTACCAAGGTTAATTCATCGACCGACACTGTTGACCAGTACCGTATACTAACTGATATTTTGGTAAGCATTTACTTACAATATCCTCTTTCATTGACTAATGTGTATTCTCTAAAATTCTCGATGCAACACGTCAATTGAGTTATAAAAATTCAAAGTGGAGTGTGTGAACAAACCATTATTAAAAAGGTTTCTTTTTTTTTAGTTATGGTCTATGATTGTTGAGGATATCTAAGTCCAAATTTGGTGTCCTAATTCATATGCACATGAATCACAGGTGTGCCCTTTGTCGGAAACAAGCTTATAGCTTGCTGCTAAGAAGGTATGTCACCTAGAATCTAGCTTCTTCCTTCTAGAAATGTTAAGACTTAAAGAGTGAGTGTGATCATTTTGCAAATATTTGTTAACTAATTGATTCCTTCAATATATCTTGGGAAATTGATGTAGTGAGGCTTCTTTAAAAGTGGCCGGTTTCAACCTAAAGATTTAAAATGCAGGTTAGAAGTTTAAATAGATGGCTTAGGTGTTATATGGGTCAAAGTGTGTGTTTTACTTGAAAACTTAAAGGATGGACTAAGGAGCTGATGTGGGCGTAGGCAATGTCCACTGGCATAGCATACGTTGTTGCATGGGATCCTACACTCAGAACTTTCTGAGCTACGTTGGGTAGCTGAGAAAAATGTTGGGCCAGATGTACAGTTAGCATACTTATGCACAACTGGTACTTGGGAGATGTTTGCTACTTCTTTTATTTTACATGTAAATAAATCTGAGTTAATTACTCACATTAATGCTTTTATATGTGGTGATTTAATGGTGTAGGTATAGTTGCCAAAGTGTGAAAAGAAGTGCGATTAAGTCTCAAGTTAGCAACGAAGATCTAAAAATACTTTTTTTTTTCTAATCATTTTACAAAGGCTTTAAAGGTTCTTAGTTTTGTGAATCTTCTGCAAGGTGAACAATGAAAATTACAAGGATCTTCATGATGTAATAGTTATATATTCATTGTGAGGAAGACCTCCACTCAAAGGAGAACAATGACCACCACGGGTTGGAAGTCAAAGATAGTCTGAAAGTGGATTGCATTTGTGTTGGTGGCTGCTGCAGGTTAGTAATTTTTTCTCTTTCTTTATATTGTTTTTTCCATCTAATGTAATGTTTTAGGAATCGTGAAAATACTGATACTTCTATTTATATAAATGAAATACGATTTTATTTTTAATCTGTTGATTTTTATGCATCATTGTATCTAGAACTTGCTTCAAAAATTACTTTGTTAACATGTGCCTAATTAGTTTAATTCATTGTGTGTAATCATTTTTCGTGTATCCTAAATCATCATCATCAAGTGAACGATGAGTTATAGGAGCATAGTTGGCTAATAAGTTTTGTATCTTACACAAGTCTAATGGGCAAAGAAAACACCGAACAGCCGCATGTTAGCTTATAAGTTTCTGAGTTCATTGTGACATTAAAACACCCGTCCACCGGACGGGTATAGAACTAGTATTCAATGTATTCTAATGTAAAAGATGCACCATTAATATTAAACATCTCTTTCTCTCCCAATATCTCCTCTCATCTTCTTGCTATTAGGCTTGTTCATAACACTTTATCAGCACGATTGCTTTGGATCACAAAATCATAAGGTATATCATATTCTCTAATTAGTTTACCATTATTCATCACACTCATACATAATCCATATTGTAATTTATACAATTGTGGGTTGTGTTAGAGATTTGTTTTATTCTTCTCTTTAGTCTCTCATAATAACATACTTAATTATATCGTAACATTAACATAGTTCGTATAACTTCACCAAAGATTTCATGGTGGTTACACCAAAACAAATATTTAATGTTTTGTTAAAATTTTAATATTAGAAAATAGTAAAAGAAAGAAAGCGTAAACCGAGGATAAAAGTTATTTGTCGTTGCTTTCAATTTTTCAGTTTGTTCTATTTTGTCAAAAGTCAACATACAGTGACTCAATTTTATTTTAGTGTGCTTAAAAACTAAAACCTGTTTATGTTATAATAACAAGCTTTACAAGGAGCTCTAGAAACTCTGAATAGTTGTTTAAACAACGAATTACATTTATGTACTATCAGTGCCAATATTGGCATATTGGCGGCGATGAAACAAATAACGGACTAGCCCCTCTACTTTAGTTTAGAGTTTAGGCATTATTTTTGATTTATTTATTTATTTTTTTTCAAAAAAGAATTAAGAAATACTCATGGTAACCATTCAAGCCAACGAAATTAGTAATATTATCCGTGAACGTATTGAGCAATATAATAGAGAAGTAAAGATTGTAAATACCGGGGAGGGGCGTAAAACCGTGTTACCAGTATTACGGGGTCGGGGAGTAACCATGCTAAATAGCAACCGAACCACAACTAAAACCGGGAAAAACGTAAAACTAAAACATGAATTTTTAACACCAAGTGACTCACATGACATAAAAACTACCAAACATCGTACTAAATAACAACCCGAAAAAAAAAATACTAAGAGACCAAACGTGACAATCAAACACTGTGATCAATTACTAAAATAATAAATGAAAAAAATACCCTAAAGTTAACACAAAAGAAAAAAGAAAACCAAAAACCAAAAACCCAAAAAGACAAAAATAAGTTACTATTCATCAAGATGTGATGAATTAATAGATATATATCAACTAGGTGTTGCACCGCCCGCGTTGCGGGACGATAGCCGAATAATTCTTAACCAATTAAAAAAACAGTACCATAGTTTTGCTAGAAAGAAAAAGTAAAAAGAGTGTTAGGCAGCTTCTTCACACGATTTTTAGCTGGGGGCAAAGTCATATTTTTATTTTTACTTGTGGGAATATCAAATTTTTTTCCAAGGGTAAAATCCTAATTTTTAGCTAGGGGAGAACCATATTTTTATTTTGCATTGGGGGAAAAACGTAATTTTGAATTGAGTGTGTTATCGTAATTTTGAACCGAGGAAAAAATTGTAAATTTTAACTGGGGGCAAAAGCATATTTTTATTTTGAACTGGGGACAAAGACGTAATTTTAAACTGGGGGAAAAACCGTAATTTTAAAGTGGGTATAAAATAATAAACCGATGTAAAATCGTAATTTTGAGCCGGAGGAAAAACAAAATTTTATTTTGAACTGGGGCGAAAACATAATTTTGGCTGAGGGTAAAAGCGTAATTTTTTATCAAGGGCGAAATCGTATATTCGGTTTAGCTGGGTGTAAAGTCTTTTTTTTTAAACTGGGGGGAAATCATAATTTTGAACCGATGGTAAAATCGTAATTTTGAGCTGGGGGCAAAAGCAAAATTTTATTTTGGACTGGGGGCGAAGACGTAATTTTAAACTGGAGGCAAAAACGTAAATTTAAAGCGGGTATAAAATAAAAAACTGAGGGTGAAATCGTAAGTTTTGAACCGATGGCAAAATCGTAATTTTTAGCTGCTGGCAAAAAGGTTATTATATTCTTTAGTCTGGAGAAAAGCATAATTTTAAACTGGGGGCAAAACTGTAATTTTAAAATGAATATAAAATAATAAAATGGTTTGTCCGATAGAGGAGGTGCGGCCACCCATTTCGACCAATGGCAGGGAAACACTATTCCCTGCCATGCTTGATGTCCCGCCCGCGTTGCGGGGCTATGACCGAATAGTTCTCAATAAATTAAAAAAACACTATTATAATTTTGCTAGGAAAAAAACTAAAATGATGATAAGACCATAATTTGGGCTTAGGGCAAAACTGTAATTTTCAGGACTAATAAGCGAGTGTTAGGCAGCTCCTTTAGACGAAAAAAAAAAATTAAATCGAGTCAACCAATTAAAACTAAAAAGTTTTATAGTTTTGTTAGAAAATTAAAAAAATGGGGAAAACGTAACTTTGAACTGAGGGGGAAATCATAATTTTGTTTCAGGGATAAAATCGTAAATTAAATGGACCAATGGGGTTGAGGGCAAAATCGTAATTTTGAACCGATGGCAAAATTGAAATTTTTAGCTGGGAGCAAAAGCATAAATTTATTTTTAAATGGGGTAAAAATATAATTTTCAACAGATGGCAAAATCGTTATTATAAGGAAGAAAACCTAATGGCAAAACTGTAAATTTAAACGGGAAAAATTGTAATGTTGAACCGATGGCAAAATTGAAAATTTTTAGCTGGGAGTAAAAGCGTAAATTTATTTTTAAGTGAGGGTAAAAACATAATTTTGAACTGATGATAAAATCGTAGTTTGAAAACGGGATAAAATCGTAAATTTGTTGGGCCAATAAGGAAGTGTCATGTATGAGTATAAATATAACCAAAGGAAAATTGTAATTTATAAAAAAAAAAAAAAAGGTTGGGTGGCATGCGCCGCCCAAATTGGCCAATCCCACAGAATTACTATTGCCGCCGACATTCGTTTATGTAGGTGTTGAAAATAAGATCAGTTGTACTTCTATCCGAACTTAAAAACATTAGTGAATGACTTACATTATAAAAATCCATTAAAATCACCAACTCTAATTCTTAAGCACCGTATGAACCCATCATATTAAAACCTGTGTATGCTATGTAATATGATATTTTAACATAGAAAACAAATAAGAATTACCTTTTATTTTACATATTTGTTGTATGTATATAGCAAGATTCTACGATATGTTATTCTGGGTATGAACCAATACAAATAAAAATCATAATTGACCTTATTTAAATAAACATAATATTGAAATCAGATTTTCTTATATTATTTAATTGTCTTCTGCATAAGATGAGTAATTCTCCTCCTTATTTGAAATACAATGTTAACTAATTATATTTATTGGTTTTCACTTCGAATAACATACATTAATGTATGTGTTTTTTTTTATAATATAGTTCTACCATGACAAATCTTGCAAAGCTTGAATTTATGGCTTTAGATATTACTGGGAAAAACTATTTGTCATGGGTGTTGGATGCTGAAATACATTTGAATGCAAATAATCTGGGTGACACAATTAAAGAAGGAAATAAAGCAAGTACCCAAGATAAGGCAAAAGCCATGATCTTTTTACGCCATCATATTCATGAGGCTTTGAAAAGTGAGTATCTCACTATCAAGGATCCACTTGTCCTTTGGACCAACCTGAAAGAAAGGTATGACCACCAGAAAACGGTAATATTACCGAGAGCTCGTTACAAGTGGATTAATTTAAGGTTGCAACACTTTAAGTCTATAAGCGAGTACAACTCGGCAATGTTTAGAATCACATCACAATTGATTCTATATGGTGAAAATATTACTGATAAGGAAATGTTGGAAAAAACATTCTTAACCTTTCACCCCTCGAATGTGATACTACAACAACAATATCGTGAAAGGGGTTTTACCAAATATAGTGAGTTAATATCATGTTTGCTTGTGGCCGAGCAAAATAATGAACTCTTAATGAAAAATCACGAGACTCGTCCGGTTGGAGCAACCCCAATCCCTGAAGCTAATGTGGCAACATATAATGGCCAAAGTGAAAGTTACGGACGTGGTCGAGGTTATCATCGTGGTCGTGGTCGTGGTCGTGGTCATGGCCGTGGTCGTGGTCATGGTCGTGGACGTGGCCGAGGAAATTATCATAGTGTTCAGTTTAAAAACAAAGGGACCCACCAAAAGTGGCATAATAATGAAAATAAATCCAATGATGAAAAAAATAAAAGGAAGGCGGGATCTTCATCGAATGCATGTTACCGATGTGGAAGTAACAATCATTGGTCGAAGACTTGTCGTACGGCCAAACACTTGGTGGAACTTTATCAACAATCCATCAAAGACAAAGCAAAAGAAATAGAGACAAATTTTACATATGAGGTTGCAAATGTTGATAAAGACCATAATGATACAACTAATCTGGATTATGATGATTTCCTTATTGAGCCAGCTAACTTGGATTCTGGTGATATCGTGGCTGATACAACCCAGTTGGATGCTTGCAATTTTCTTTACATATGATATCGTGGCTGATACAACCCAGTTGGATGCTTTCACCAATTGGAAGTTGAATTTCTACTCATTGAAAGAACACCAATTTTCATGAACACAATTTTCATGAACACACAAAGCCTTAATTATCCTTTACGCGTCTTTTGTCAAAATAGAATAGTTTTTTTTCTTTATTATTTATCGTAGTAAATGAGTCGCATTACACATAGTATGATAAGAGTCTTTCGAAACTCTTGAACTGTAAGAGAGACTTCATTTAGGGTGATCTTTTAACCAAAGTTTCATGTTCGGTTTTGAATTAGAGACGTGATAAATGATGAATCGACATCAACTATAACCCTACTGAGAAAGAATTAGCAGAGTCGTCTCCCACCTCCTAAAAGAGAGAAGCAGGAAGAGAGACTTCATTTAGGGCGATCTTTTAACCAAAGTTTCATGTTCAGTTTTGAATTAGAGACGTTAAAAATGATAAATCGACGTCAATTATAACCTGTTGAGAAAGAATTAGCAGAGTCGTCTCCATCCTCCTAAAAGAAAGAAGCGGGCTAAGCCAAGAGAGAGACCAGTCGTATTTGCTATTAAGGTTAAACCTACCTTTAATTCTAGTGGTAAAAAACAACCATGTTGGGAGGACAACTTGTTTAAGAAAAATGTAACACTAAAGGCGAACATATACAAATAAAAAAATGGCTAGAAAATACGGTTGCGTTCTAAAATCAGTATTATTCATTGCCCCTTGATAAGAGGTTTTTTAAACAGTGTAAAATTTTGAGAGAAAACGTAATATCATCAAAAAGCAACCCCAGAGAAAACCCAATTTTAATCATCAATACATACTAGTGGGAAACCCGCACGTTGCTGCGGAGTCGATAATACAGGACAAAAATATAATTTAAACCTTAAAACAATAAAAAAAAATTATAATATATTAGGTGTGGTTCTCATTATCCGCCTATGCAAACAATCAAAACAACCCTTTTAAAGAAAGCAATTTTTAACCAACCCGGACCGACCCGAAACCCATTTTGACCCGGGTCCGTTTCAACCCAAACCCGTTCCGACCCAAACCCGTTTCGACCCGAACAAAAACAACCCTTTTTTTGTAAATGACCCATTTTGACCCATGACCCGACCCAAACCGACCCGGTTGCCAGGTCTCGATTGCATGGTACAACATAAGCATTTAGGTATGCTCCTAAAATGCACGTTATAGCATAAAACTTGTTAAAAATGGATATAAAGATTATAATGTTTTAACAAAAGAAATGCCAATAATAAAGTTTTAAATCATCGGGAACCCAATGTCTCAACATCTTCAGATCCTGAGAAACTCTTTCCTCTTTGATCCGCCTTCGTATGCGGGTCACTGCTGTTATGACGGATGCTCGAACTTCATTCGGGAACTAACCCGTCTCTGATGTTCTGAGAGAATAAAAGTAATTGTTAGATAAACAAAAAGTGGTTGACATTTTGAGTCAGCATGTTTGACTTTAAAATTTCAACTTCTGTATTCTTTTTCCATTAACTTGCAAAACTTGGAAAAATCATGGTTTCTTGAGGTGAAAAGTCAATGTTAAAAAATTCAAATAGTTAAGAAATCAAATATACAAAGTTAAAGACAAGTCAAATTACTTTTGCTATTGATTGCTTACCTAGTCATGGTTAAGAAATCATCCCAAATCAGTTTACTGAGTTCGTCCTTCTCCTCAGCCGTGAGCTCAAAGTTCAGTTCTCTACCACACATGAAAGCGGTTTAAAATTGGTGAATTATACTATTTAGACATGATGCAATACGTGTCATACAAACAAGCAGCTTCTTGTTGGGAGCCAACTGTACCTGGATGGATTTGTTTTTTGTCGACTTTAATGGCAGCTTGCTATTTCATGTTCTTATAAGAAAACCCCTCTCAACATGGTCAAACTTACTTCATTTTGACCCATATGGATTACCTAAAATCAAAATTTCAAAAGGTTTTAACATTATTTACAGGTGAGATAGAGGATAGTTACTGTAAACAGATACTAAACCAAAGTTGCTTGCCTTTTTTATGATATAAGCCCGATAAATAGACTTGAAAGAAACATAATTATAAGAAATGTACATCGGATACAACATGAAGCGGATATGAGGCCCAATACGAATCCGCTACAAGCAGCTGTAATGTCAAAAGCTAGTGGATTTCCTTTACATCCAAGTGCTTTTTGAATCTAAAATACGATGAATTTAACAGTAAAAATATTCCAAGCGGCCAGAACCCACCGATTTTCTCCCTCTTTCTAACATTTGCTCGCTCTCTCTTTGCAAACCCATATTTGTTCTAGATCTAGCATCATCTACAGAACCCTAAATCCCCAAATCTTCCATTGCAGGAATCCATAGCCATTGCCGTGTCAACCACCGCACGTTGCCGCTGGTACCATCAAATGACTTTTTTGGAAGGATTTTCAGTTTTCGATGGTACCAACATACAAGGAACTAATCGCAACTGGATATAGAACACGGGTGTTTAGGTAAACTGCTGAACCATCATGTTTTAAACAACACGTTTATCATGGTTCGTTAATTAACACTGAAATCTTTATAGTCATACTAATAGTTGGTCGTTGTCTTTGATGATACAAGTATCACATCAATCTTTGTGAGCATACCCCACTGTAAGGTTGAACGTAGTGGGGCGTTTTAGCCCATCATCGCGCCATTATAGCGCCGGAAACACCGCCCCCAAGGGCGCTATGTTTCAAAAATGGGGGGAGGGCGCCAGATTTTTCGCGGCGTTATTGTTGTTTGGTTAATTGATTTGGCCAATCAAAAATAGAAGAGTTTTTTTATATTAATTAATAAAACTTAAAATTATTAAATAGGTAATGATGGGTAGGGGCTTTATGACTACGGCCTCAAATTGCATAACGCCCCATAAAGCCCCTTGCTGACGTGGCACGACACGTGTCGCATAACGCCCCCAAAAGGGCTTTATGACTACACATGGCCTAATAAGGGATTTAGGGTGCCCACATTTACTTTATTTAAAGAAGATTATATATTTGATGTGGCCCATTAAATATCTTTTGCATTCTTTTTTCTCGGTGAATAATTGCATCTCAAGCTCTTCAATTTTAGAATTTAGACTTTCTGCTTCTTGAGTACTTTCTTCCCAATAGATCTATGTACCATTGCATTGATTACAATAATGCTTAAAATGTAAAAACTGAAATAGATAATGATAAACAAAAAATTGGTCGCACACACCTGTAGTTGCTGCTTGTGATCTTCTAGCATGTCAATTTCAGATTGCTATTGCTTCAACTGCACCATGGATTTAAAAGAAAATACAAATAGGTAAGCAGCAAGAACATGATAATTAGCAAATAATTTGATGCAGGAGCATATCAGCATATCTTATATTTTTATTTAAAATTTGAATTTCTTATTTTATCTTTTTTCATAGTTATAAGTAGGGCATTTAGGGTTTATTGTTGATCAGTTTTTGGTTGATTATTAAATAAAAAGAACTGTGTTCTTGGAACCAATGGTTCGTTTTTATCGTCATTGATTACTAATTGTTCTTGAGCCATTTGAGTGCACGCGAAACTGCATCAGTTGGTATCAGAGCTTTGGTTCTCAAATGGCTCGACGTGAAGGTGAATACTTGTTTGCTCGTAGAGTCGCCGACAGAGGCAACGACATTAGTGTTTTCTATTCACGTGCTCGTGGTGAAGGTCGACACCCTATTCGTAGATTCGCCGACCGAGGCAGCGATGGAGTCTATCCTGATCCATGGGATCTGAAGATCAAACGGCTCCGACGACGAGTCCGAGATCTTGAAGAGATCAAACGACTCCGGCAACGAGTCCGAGATCTTGAAGAGATCAAACGGCTCCGCCAAAGAGTCCGAGATCTTGAGTTACGACGGGAGATGCGCTTTAAGGAAACCGAATCGGGAACTATCGTCCGGGACGATGTGAACGAGGAAGAGGAGCATCCTTTTTGCCATCCCCACCTCCGGTTCTTCGAACCAATTTATCAGAAGAGTTTGACGGATGACGAACCCGATTCGAATAACATCGTTTGGGACGAAAGTGATGACGAAGAAGAGGCCAAATATAACGATTTGAATACTCCTGTTAATTGTGATGTGTTTTTAACGGGGGAAAATCTGGTTAATGGTGGTGTCACGTTGACTGGTGATGATGAATTGGGTTCCGAAAGTTGTCATATTGGTGTTGTGGTGGATATTGCCAATGATGTGGTGGCTAGCGGTGACCAGACGGTTGGTAGGGTTGAAACTCCATTATTGTCGACAAAAATAGTGGAAGGATTGGCTGTTGCACAAGATATGGAAGGTTTGATTTTTGGAAAATCCAACAATGCCGCTGAGGAAGTTATGGAGGTTGCCATAAATGTGGGTAAGTTAAGTAAATACATGGATAATGTTCCTAGCGAGGCCATTTTAAATTTGGAAATGATAGTGGAGTGGCCCATCAAAAAAGATGTGAATCGTAGTATGGAAAAAAATAAGAATGAGGAAATCAAAATGGGTGATGCCATGCATGGCAATTTAAATGAGATGCTTGCAAAATCTCTAGTGGGTTTACAAAATTGTGATGGGCCAATTTTAGAATTAATTTGTAGGCTTGTGTTAAATAGTCCATCGAAGCTTAATGGTAGTCTAATTGGTGGGGATCCAAAAGATGAAAGAAACGGGAGGTACATGCTACAGTTGGGTGAGACGACCCGTACAGTTGAGTTGTTTACACGAGTTTTTTTCGACGTTCCATACGACCCTGGTGGTACAGTTTCAGAGTTAGGCGAAAAGGCCGATGAAATTAAGCAGTTTAGACGGGTCGTGATGATAATATTAAGTGGGTGTCGGGTTGATGTTCCTTACGATCCGGGTGGCTTTGGTCCAAAGGCAAAACTCGAGGACGAGTTTTTTCGAAGACGGGGAGAATGATGCAGGAGCATATCAGCATATCTTATATTTTTATTTAAAATTTGAATTTCTTATTTTATCTTTTTTCATAGTTATAAGTAGGGCATTTAGGGTTTATTGTTGATCAGTTTTTGGTTGATTATTAAATAAAAAGAACTGTGTTCTTGGAACCAATGGTTCGTTTTTATCGTCATTGATTACTAATTGTTCTTGAGCCATTTGAGTGCACGCGAAACTGCATCATAATTATTTGTAATTAATAAAACAAACCTGCTCATCATGAATATCGTCAAATTCTGGAGATAAAGGTTTTCTATCTCTGGCTTGTCGTTCAACTCCATCGGCTAATCTCAAGCTTCTGGAATAATCATTTCTCCATCAGCTAATCTCAAGCTTCCGGAATAATCATTTTCGCCATCAAAGTGATGTCTTTTTCTATGACCCCAATCACTATAAGACAAGTACAAAATAGATACAGATAAGTAAAAAAGAGATTGCTGAAATCTCAAACAGATAAATATAAAAATCAATTCTTTTATGCAAACATAAACATACATATATAAATAATTGTATTATATAATACACTTAACCAAAGTAATCAAAACACCTGTTTACTTACAAAATACACTTAACCATGGTTGCAATATGAATGAATACCTTTGAGTAGCCAAAATCATAGATTTTCAGCCGCGGTGCAGGGTTCCCATCTAACAGAGTGCTCTCAAGCTTCAAATCTCTCTGACATATTTGCTGCACAACATTCACAACACCCAATATAATAAAATGATTAAAATCTAATCACATCCGATAACAAATGACACGTATAATGATGTAAACCTAAGTATGTGTAAAACATGCAAAAATCAAACCTGAAAATGAAGAATCGGTTGATCTAGCAGATCTTGAATTCTGTCTGAAGTCATAAAACAAGCCCGTTTTGTTCGTAACTTTGCATGCCTGTTCAATTTAACTATGTTCAATACGGCTGATAACCATAATAGATACAGATAACTTAAAGCAAATAACTGATAACAAATAACTGATACCATTGCGCTTATGGCTAGGCAATAGTCAAAAATAGCAATCTTCGTTTCGAGATCATAGACTATAGAAATTAAACAATAAAATTCTTAAGTACATAAGTCAATCTGGTATTCAAGGATACAGTTCAGGATCTTTACGCCTAAGTTCATCAAACATCTGCTTGTAAGGGGTGCCAAACTTGTACACATTCGGTTCTCTTAACGAAGGACCAGGGAGTTTAACATGGGTCCCTGTTCCATATGAACAAACATCAAAACCTTCCCTCTTTAGCAGAAAGTGAGCTTCCATCCCTAAACTGGTTCAAGTAGGTCAATGAAAAGTGAAAACCAATTTTGGTTTGAAACCGGTTCGGATTATGTTAGTTTGTAGACTGGTTTTAACCAGTTTTGAGCAGCTTTTTACCGGTTCAGTTCGGGTTCAAACCAGTTTCAAAGTAAAGTTATAAACCCGTCCCAAACCTATGATTTCCATCCGGCTCAAATAGGTTCCTTTGCTTGTCGGTTACAAACCGGTTTCAGATCGGGTTGAAATTTGGTTTCAGCTCAGGAACCGTTTTTGTGTAGAGGATTATAAACCGGTCTCAAACCTACGATTCCTATAACCAGCCTGTTAATTATATAACTCTTGTTCAACATGCTTGCATTGTAACTTTGCTTCTAGCTTCTAGATAAACAATTACAGTATATTTAAAGTAGAGAACAACCGAAGAGTATACACATACCATGAAATTACTTTAAAATATGAATGTTGGGTACCTGAATGCACAAAAAGAAAAGAAGTCAAGGTTGCAAATCATGATCTAAATAATTCCAACATCCCATACACGATTAACTAAAAGCAAATAAAGATTTGATTGATTGGATCAGGATTTATAAACTTACCTGAGATATAGAGAAGCTAATCTTTGATAAGCTCTTTAAAAACCAGGGTTCTTCAACCCACAACCTCCTCGCATTCCTTAATAACCTCCCCCAGCCTCACTAACACGGTCAACGACTGAAGGTGAAGCCCACCAACTCAGATCATTCTTCACTCCCATCTCACCTGAAATTTCATTTTCACCGATAAAAATCCCCAATTTCTTCATTCAAACACCATGTACACACCAAATATAAACACATTAATTTACCAAAATACAAACATAACATGAACCCTAGATCTCCAGTTCTTTAAAATTCAGTAAAAACATGCATAAAACAACTAAATAATCACAATGTAGAGATTATAATTGGTTTACAAGATAACTGTGATGAATCTTACTAACCTGCGATTGGAATTCAGCCTCTGTCGGACTCCAAACTTGCGCACCCAACAGAGACTAAAGATATAAATGTTCTTGATCCATCCCATCATATGGTTATGATTAAATCCTGAAACCGTTTTGGTTTAATTGCGCATTTATTGAATTCGGCTGTCGCCGTAACCCCATTGAACCATCGAACTTTTGATATACATCCATGTTGGTGAAGCGCTTTTCCATAGAGGAAATCAAGGAAGCGGTTTGGGATTGCAGAGGGGAGAAAACACCAGGTCCAGATGGGTTCACGTTTGGTTTCATAAAACACTTTTGGAACATTTTGGAAGCCGATTTTTTAAGTCTTTTCGATTACTTCTATGTGCACGGCAATCTGAACAGAGGTTGTAATTCAAGTTTCATCACCTTGGTGCCGAAATCTACCAACCCACAGTGTATCAAAGATTTTAGACCCATTAATCTTATAGGATGTATCTCGAAGATAATCTCAAAAGTTTTGGCAAAGAGACTGAAAAAGGTTATTGGGCTCCTGGTAAGTGACACTCAAACAGCGTATATTGAAGGTCGTAGCATACTGGACGGGCCGCTAATAATCAATGAACTCCTATCCTGGGGTAAGAAAACAAAGAAGGAAATGATGCTATTTAAAGTAGACTTCGAGAAAGCTTTTGACTCAATCAGTTGGAAGTTCTTGGATACGATACTATCTCAAATGAGTTTTCCTGCTCTATGGAGGAAATGGATTATGGGAATTCTGTCATCCTCAAGATCCTCAGTGTTAGTAAACGGCTCACCAACACAAGAGTTTAACATTGAACGTGGTGTTCGACAAGGCGACCCTTTATCACCACTTTTATTCATTCTCGCAATGGAGGCATTACATGTTGCTACGGTCACGGCTAATGTTCAAGGAATCTTTAAAGGTTGTATAACACCAAATAACGGACCCATCATATCTCATCTACTATATGCTGACGATGTCCTATTTGTGGGTGAATGGTCGGAATCAAATCTATATAATCTTTCTAGATTACTTAGATGCTTTCACTTGGCATCCGGTCTCAAGGTCAACTTCAACAAAAGTCAATTATTTGGAGTGGGTGTACCTCCCGAGTTGATTGAACAAAATGCCTCCATTCTTCAGTGCAAAATGGGGGTATTTCCATTCACTTATCTCGGGATCCCCGTTGGAGCTAACATGGGGTTGGTAAAAAATTGGAAAGCGATTATTGAAAGATTCGAAGAGAAGCTGAGCTTATGGAAAGCAAGAACACTGTCATTTGGAGGAAGAGCTACACTTGTTGAGGCGGTACTAGGTAATCTTCCTACTTATTATCTATCACTTTTTAGTGCACCTAATCAAGTTCTAAAACATCTTGAAAGAATTCGTCGTAAATTTCTTTGGGGGGGATGCTTGGAGAAAGATAAAGTTAGTTGGGTCCCATGGTTTAAAGTTGTTGCACCAAAAAATAAAGGGGGTCTCGGTATAGGCAGTCTATCCTCTACAAACAAAGCTCTAATGATCAAATGGTGTGTACGTTATAAGAACGAAACATCCTCGCTGTGGGCGAGAATAATCACGGCTGTGCATGGTAAGGTGAGGAACCATTCATACATTCCTCTAAAAAGCTCACTTGGTGGGGTTTGGAAGGCTATTGTAAACATGGGTCGGTTAACGCAAAACCAACCCATCAAGGTCCAAGAGAGACTAGTTCCGAAAATAGGGAGAGGAGATAAGACACTCTTTTGGCTGGATAACTGGGTAGGTAACGGACCACTACGGGACGTTTACCCCAATCTCTATGCTCTTGAAAGTGAAAAAACCTGTCGTGTGATGGATAGATATATATTCAATCGGGATGGCATCGAATGGAAATGGGGCAGTAGCACGTCTTTGACAAACGAGGAGCAGAGTAAAGAATGGGCTGAATGCATCTCAAGAATAAAGGTCATCAACATTAATGGCAGCGAAGATGTTTGGTTATGGAAATCAGGCTCGGGTACAACGGAATTCACAGTCAAACTGATAAGGGAGGAGCTGGATCATATTAATACAACTAACGAAACGAAAGTTCTCAAATGGCTGCACTGGATTCCTAAAAAGGTTAACTGTTTCCTTTGGAGGGTGGTTCTCGACAGAATAGCAACAAAAGAGGCATTACAGATCCGGCGTATTCACTTACCCTCTTTGCAATGTGTCTTTTGTAACGATACAGTAGAATCGATTAATCATCTGCTTATAACATGTGACTGGGCCCAAATGGTGTGGACTTTAGTATTCCAGTGGATGAAAATTCAGCAACCAAGGTATCTAGTAAGTGTGGTCCAGTTATTGGAGGTTATGGATTCACACAAACGGGAAAAGAAAGTCAAAAGGGCAATTTATGCTATCGTCGCGGCAACCTGCTGGAACCTGTGGCTAATGAGAAATGGAATCATCTTCAAACAAAAATCTCCCAACATTACAAAGGTGATTGGCGACATAAAAGCAATATCGTTCACTTGGTTAAAAAATCGGGCAGGACTATCAGAAATTACATGGGGGAACTGGAGATCGTTTAATTTCTAAGTATTTTTCACTTGTTATGTAGTTCATGTAGTTGTTCTTTTTTTCTGTTTGTACTGTTTGTACTGTTTCTTGAGCGCCTTGCTTAAGTTGTTATAAAATTTCCGCCCTTTTCAAAAAAAAAAAAAATCTATGTATCGCATCTTATATGTGTGGGAAGACATAAATATACCTAAAATTCAGTGGGTGGGATGGAAACGCACAAATGCTTCAATTGTTGCATTCAATGGAGAATTAAAATTAGCATTCACTACTGCAATCGATGAGGGTGACAAAATCATTCTAACCATAATTAATTGCTCCCACCGTTTCATTTGCTTGTTCGATTGGCTACATATTCGGAGGGGGATGTAAGGAGAGGAGGACAAAATGGGGAGAAAAAATGTAAAAATTTAGGTTTTATTTGAGACTTTTAGGCTGCCATCTTAAAAAATGGGTGTTAAATTACAATTGTGTACATAGGAAATGCTTATATATAGTATATAGATATAGATAGAAAGGAAAAGTTAATCAAGGGTTGTTTTCCATAGATTTAGCTCGTGAACTCATGTGTACAATTGTACAGATCATTCATTTAATGGTCTCAACTCTCAAACCACCTTTAATGTCAAACCATTAATTTTGTGTGCAGGTTCACAAGTAGGGCCGTTCAAATCGCTCGCTGCTCGTTGCTCGCTCGACGCTCGTTCGGAAATTGCTCGGAAAATGCTCGTTCGATTTAACGCTCGGTTGTAAACGAGCCGCTCTGCTCGGTTCGGTTTGTAAACGAGCCAAGCATGAGCAAAGGTCCGCTCGGCTCGAATTATTATTTTAATTAATATATATATATATACATATACATATACACATACACATACATCTATAAACATGTATATACACAAATATAAATTATACATATATATACACACATACACCTATATATATACACACTTACACATACATATATACTTAAATATAAATTAAATTTATAGTTTATACGTACCAATCTATTAGATTTTGGCGAACTATATACAAATTTACAACTATATCTATACGTACTTGCCCAACCACGCCAATAAAAGTTAAAATCAAAACTAAAAGTTAAACCCTAAATCGATAAACGACAGTCTGTTCATCGCCTCAATGTTTCATGTCGCTCGAACTTCGCTCGACGCTCGCTCGAAATTTTTACTGCTCGAAAAATGCTCGCTTGATTTGATGCTCAGTTTTAAATGAGCCGCTCCGCTCGGTTCAGTTTGTAAAGTTTGTAAACGAGCCAAGCACGAGCAAAGGTCCGCTCGGTTCGGCTCGGCTCGTGAACCAAGTTTTTGAAAAGTTTTATGGCACATGTTAGAATTTAAATTTTAAACGAATGAAGTTCTTACAAAAAAAAAAAAAAAAAAAACCTTTTTTGAATTTTTTTCTTTATTTTAGTTTTTTAAATCTACATTTCTAACTATAATTACAGTGGACGATTCTCAATACAAAATCTTTGAATTCAGTGGCGGGTTTCAATATTTTGTTGAACCCGGGTAAACCCAATGGCAAAAGGCCATAACGTAGAGACTTTATTGACCCGGCCCACCACCATTCTAGAGGACTCACTGCCCGAATGCCCAATATGATAAAACCACTGACTAATGATGGTAAGATACTAAGGTCGTCCAAGGATACGAGTTTTTGTACCAAGTCTTCTTAGCTTCTAGTCAAACCCAAAAGTTAAAGTTTTAAAAATGGCACAAAAGAAAACTAAAGAGGGAACTAAAAAGATAGTAATAATGATAAGAAAATGGAGTATTTGGGATTAATGGTGTTGGCCCACGCTTTTAATCATAGACATACAAAACCAAACACAAACGATTTGGAGACTAACACGTCTTATACTCGTCGTATTATTAAACTCGACTCGACAAATAAAACTGAATACGTAATCCTATATTTATACGAAACATAAAATAATCCTAACCCACTTAAACTTTATATAAATACTTAAATAAACTAACTACATAAACATATCTATTAAACAGATAATTCAAACTAATTAAATAGTTAACCATACAATCTTTATCTTAAACCCACTAAAACTTTCAAGATTGTCTCCAAATCAAAATTTTCCTTCATTCACCACCTTAATTTTGATTTGGACTCGTTTCACATTCGCGTTCTTATCAACAACTTCAACTCGCTTGATCTCTCAATATCCCTCTACCCGGGTCACCAGAACTACACCGTTCTTAACCATCAACTAAAGAAAAAAAAACAAGCTCATCGTTTCTACCGTTATATTATTTTCTTTCTAGACAAGACAAGATTCAAAGCCTCCCGCTTTGAAGAATCTTCTTCCGTCCGTCTCCCGCAAGTCCGATTGGATACTTCTACCAAAGAAACAACCTACACCGGTTACTCCGTTCTTATCCTTGGCGGTAATGATCAGGTCTGATTAAACCCGAATTGAAAGTTGCTAATGCATCAAGCTCATCATCACTAACTAAACTATCATCACTAACTAAACTGAAACGAATTGAATTGATCACCGTCACCATCGTTTTCCCAACGATACTCCCCATGACACCGGTTGACCCGAACCACCTCGTAACTGTCGTTAACACCCGACGATAACCTTCACACTTACTGAACCACTGTTGGTCCGAATTGCAAACTGATGCCATCACCCATGCATCCATTTAATCCATGCATACCAAAATCAATTAAAGTTAACCCAATACCAAAGATTGGTTATTATCTATTTATCCACTAACCATGATCAAATAGGTTTCATGACTTTGAATTAATTCCAAGTGTGAGAATTTTTCATTCGCCTCCACTTGAATCCTAATTATGATTTAACAGACCGTCCTTGCAAACTAATAACCATCCATGTACCATCCTAGTCGTCCACATGGACTTTGCTTTGAGACACCATCACCTAATTGATTGCTAAACCCACCCTTTATTTTGAATAGACCAGGATTTTGATTACGCTAACTCCTTTTGCCTTTTCAACCGTAGCAATTACTTTTACCGACTCAAAAAGTTTCGATTACCTTCCTGTCGATCGTTCCCTTTTCTTATTCTTCTTCCTGTTCTTTTTATTTTTCTGGATACGATAATTAAACATAACTATTAAACGGATAAACTTACTTGTCAATCCTTTATTCATCTTGGTCTTCCCTGGTCGAGTTCGGCTTAATAGATCTTGAATGTGTGATCAATCGTTGCTTCGGCTTCTTTTCTTCGGCTCTTGACCAAGCTCTGATACCAATTGTTGTCCCAGGTTTCCAATCACGAACATAAAAAACTGACGTGATGCGTGTGCTTATAAAAATGATATATATTTTTAGTTGTTTTATGCACTAGTTCAAGTTTTAATTTTTATAAAAACACGATAAAATACTATCACACCACACTTCACGTTGGGTAAGTGCACCCATTGTTGGCGTAATATAGTAATGGTAAGACACTGAGGTCGTCCAAGGATACGAATTTTAGTACCAAGTCATCTTAGCTTCTAGTCAAACCCAAAAGTTAAAGTTTTAAAAATGGCTCAAAAGAAAAATCAAGAGGTAACTAAAAAGATAGTAATCAATGATAAGAAAATGGGGTGTTTGGGATTAACATACCTCTTCATGCTTCGTTAACTAACTCTTACCATGGGGTAACAAGGGCTCGATTGTCAGACGAGGAACTATGTGTCTTAATGCATAGGGTTGTGTAGTATCTGGGTCATAATCATAACACACTCGAACCTATCGCTTTAAATCAGCAGGGAAACGCCACTTAAGAACGGAATCAAACCATAATGGTAACGCCCAATCAACTATGAAAGTATATACCACTATAATTTAGTATTGGTTAATTAGATAGTTTAAGGGGTTTAAATTATGAGTCCTTTGGTGAGTCGCTAATTCTCCTAAGGCAGTCACTTTTTATGGAAACCAAGTCGTTTACACTTTGGTACTAGCGCCGCGTAAAAGCAAGAGCACCCAAAGTCTTTTACAAAACCTTTAACCTCCGGTCAGAGCATCAACATGTTTTAACCTCCGCAACATAATTGGTAAATTTTAAGGGTTAAGCCAAAATACTAATGACCGAAGTCAATGGCGACACTAATATTTCACTCACTTTTAATCAACTTTTAATTAACTAAAGTCATTAACACACACACACACCCTTGTTTACCCATGATCTTCCTTAGTTTACTCCCTATCAAGGGGGTATGTTTCCCACAAAACACCCTCAAGAATCTAGCCAAGAATGACCATGAAACTATTTTTTACCAAATTTGAAAAGATTATATTAATCATCAAAAGCATGATTGCACTAATGATTCTTTAGTTTTTTTAAAGATTATAATGATTAGAGATAGCGGGTAGAAGAGAAACGTGTAGTGGAAAAGAGGGGAAGAGAATGAACAAAGAAAAATGTTGCAAATGGGCCTTTATTTATAAGGTGGCTGGGCTCAAGACACGGGGCGTGCCTGGCCAAGGGACCTGCTACAACCGGTTCTTGAGGCACAGGGCGTGTCTACTAGGCACGGGGCATGGTCAACTTTGTGGGTCCCCTAGATCTTCCAAATCTTTCAAAAATCAACTTTTGTCATCTAGTGCTGAGACAGGGAGCGTACACTTGGCTGCCAGAGGTAAAATATGAGATCCGTTAGTCATGTATTTTACTATTTTAAAAAAGTGAACATGAGGGTATGAATCAAAAGATCAATGGGATAATTCAAAGATAGTGAAAAAAATAAATATGTTAAGAAAACGACGTATACCAAAAATACACCAGAGAACATCTTTATATAAGCGACGAACCAACACAAAGTTTAGGTTGGCAACTAGTTTTTGATAGTTAGATAGTTATAGCAATGGAAAACCGTTAGCTAGAAAACCTCATCTTACCTCTGGCAGCCAAGTTGTCGTTGCCATTATGTTACCATCGACGAGTTACCACCGATGGTCAGTTGCTCCTGACTATCTTTTACCACAAATAATTAGGTAATATTGATTAGCTTCTGTGCAATTATCCAACAATTGCGCAAATCTGTAGCAACCTATAGCGACTTTACCCCTTGGACCCTGCATGGGGTGTTGCCTGCAAACTCCCACCAAGGGGGTGCCCCCCGCTTGGAATAATAATAGTCATGAATGAGTGTGCTACACATTTCCTAACCCGTATCAGTCTATATTCTTATTTTCCTTTAGTCTCAAGTAAATTCTGTTTATACTAGAATAATCAAGGTGACACTAAAATCACCACACTTGACCAGACCTTGCCCAACCCACAAATCCTGTTTATACTAGAATAATCTTGGTGACACTAAAATGACGAGACCTTGCCCAACCCAACCCAATCCAAACCCGACATGGTTTTAACATTGACCGGTTTCGACCCTACCTTTTGTATAACATCTACAAATCTGCAATGAGTGTTTGAATGGTGGAATCAATGTGACATCATTAGGGGTGAGCAAGTTATGGTTCTGGAAACTCAGAACCTTGAACCCGAACCGGAACCACAATGACCCGAACCTTTTTGCCTTGAAAGGGTCGGTTCGTGGGTTTAAAAATTCATCAATGAAAGGTTTCAGGTCGGTTCTGGTTCTGACCCGTGGGTATTAAATTAGAACCACTGGAACCTTGGATAAACAACCATCAAACTTCCATCTATTCCTAGTTCCTTATATTTCTTATATAAAACAAAAAGGCATTAAAACCATCCAATTTCCTTGCGTATAAGTAATCCTTCCTAAATCAAACCTCTGGCTAATGAAAAGTTCGGACTTCAGCCATTGAAACCATCGGCCATTGAAATCTTCAAAGACCAATCCTTCCAAGATCAAACCATCAAACATTCTGCGGTTCTGTTTTTCCAGGTAGAATTATGTGTATGCTTTAGGGATTTTGGGTGAAAGGTTTTATGTTTTGTTTTTTTAGATTGATGTTACTACTATTATGAAACATTTTTTTTATTTTAATGCAGCTCAGTTCACAGACCCAAATAAAATTAAAGTTCTTGCCCATCAAACCCTTTACCCCACCCACCAGACCCTTTTGGACCCGGAACCGGATAAACATAAAATGGTCAGTTCGTGGTTCTCATTTTACAGGCTAAAAAGGGTAGAGGTTCTGGAGGTTCTGGGTCCAAAAGGGTCGGGTCCGACCCTTTGCACAACCCTAGACATCATCGACGAACACAGAGCCCATTGATGGGTCTCAAGTCTCAACTACACCAAATCTTTGGGTTTTCCTTGTGTACCCAAGGATGGAGAAAAAGGCCGCAACCAACTAGAAGAATATACGGAATAATATTGTAGAAAGTCAGGCCCAACTAAAACACATATGAACAAAGATTGCAAAGTTTTATTAATTAATAATATTTAAATTAAAAATTGGCGTGGCAGTGTTTTAAATAGAGGTATGAATTTATATCACGAACTTAGACACGTAATTTAATTCACGTATTTTGGGTTTACTCTAAACGGATTCAAGTCAATTTTAGATCGAACCTGAAAATACATTTAGCTAAACAGACTGTGTTTGACCTGGTGGATTGACCCACTTAACCCATTTACTTTTAAAAACTTCAAAAAAATTAGTACATATGCCATAACTTATACTAATTAGGTATACATTTTATGCCAAATTTTTAATAGTAAAAGAAGAATGAGCAATTTAAATACAATTATTTTACGCATCTAGGGGAAGGGGTGCAACCCGATAACCCAAGAAAAAAAAAACCAAATCAAACCCATGCCACATCACCAACCCGATTAACCCAAGCAAAAACCAGGGGTGCAACCCAGTACAAAATCCCCATCTTCATCAACCCGTGAAAACCCGTGTAGCGGTTGGGTTCATATGTTCACCATGATTTTGAGGGTCGTGTCGAGCTGGATCTACCAATCGGCAAACACCCCATGTTCCGAAGTCTGAACAACGTTTTACCCATAACATTTCTAATGCTCTCAGCTACAATCAAACAATAACCTTATAACCTCTCTTATATGAAAGTGAGTATTATTACTATATGATTACGCTACATAGGTGACTCAACAGCTTGTGACACAAATTATACAACGATTATGATGCGCTTAGTTTAGTTCAGTCATAACCTAAGCGTGTTGCAAGTAGGTTAAGAGCCGCCACCAGCCTTTGTAGTTTCCGTGCTACTTGTTGTCATAAACGACTCCCCACAGCCACACTGTCCTTTAGAGTTTGGATTAATAAATATAAATTCAGATCTGCACCAATCATAACAATATTCAAATCTTTCAGAATCAATCATTAATGTGTATATGTTCACACAATATAAAAAATGAAAATAAACCAAATATAATAAAAATAAGCTTCTTTATTTTGGTTGCCTTTGCATGTTAGCGCTGGCTTGTGTGTGTGTATGTTGTGTAATGGGTTTCTTTTATGCGCTTTCACCTAGTTCTTGTTTGATACTTTAAAAAGAATTTTTAGTTATTTATTTATTTAGTTTTTTTCCGTACCATGCTTTATCTTTTTATTTTTATAGTAGTTGTGTGCCTTTTTATGTTTCATTTGACTCTTATGGTTGGATGTGTCTTTGGAGTTGCGGGTCTCACTGGAAGCAGTCTCTTTATCCCTTGGGATAGAGATAAGACTTGCATACATCCTACCCTCCCAGACCCTACCAAATACCAATAGCTTTGCTGTGGGTGGGATTATACTGGGTACGATTGATTGATTGATTGATTACCTGAGCTTATCATCAACAAAGTCCATCTTGGTACCAATAACGTGCATAAGAGCTTTTGGGTCTATCAGTATCTTCACACCCTTGTCCTCAATCAACTCATCAAATTTCCCTTTTTCATCTGCACGTTAATAATACTAGTGTGTTATAAACTGCTTGCATCTACTATCTTGAGTTACAAAATTAAAAGAAAATGAGAAATCGATCTATTTATTACAACCCATTAAACAGGTCGACCCTCCACCTCCACCCTACGACCCATTTATTACAACCCTGCAACTTGTATCAATGTCTAGCCTCACCGCCTCTTACAGCCTCGTATGGCTGAGGCCTAGGTTTCAATTGACCCCCATGAGGCTAAGCCTTTTAAGCGATTTTTCATAGCCTCAGACGTGGCGTAAGCCTCAAGGCGAGCCTCGGAAAGCCTTTTTAAACCATGACTTGTATAACATGTTTACAACTAGATTACAACCCGTTTGACTCGTTTAGATATACGGATAGACGGGTCATGTTCAGGTTTGTCAGGATCAAAGTTGATGTATTTGACACGAATACATACGTGCTGCATTTAGGTTGAACGATTCAACTCATTAACACGCCACCCCCACCTGCCATGATTGACACCTTTACCTCAGTTGAAACTGAAACTAATTAGTGTATAAATTATAACTTGAGTAAAAAAAAGCTCCAATACCAAATAGAAGTTAGATAGTCTAGATTCTAGAATAGAAGCTTTATTGTATAGATTTTCATGTAGATTGTGAGATTGGCAGGCCCAAGATGGCAATTTGTGAATAAGGTGAGTAGCAATGGCCCCTGGGAGTGTTCAGTTTCGTATTGGACTCGAAGAACCCGAAATTCGATTCAAAATCGATTTAATAACTGAATTTCGCATCGAATATGAAATTATGGTTTTAGATTCGATATGAAATTCGAAACTTGTTGGACTGAAGAACGAGTCAAAAGTTATCCAATAGTTCTCATCAAGGCTATCCCAATTGTTTATGCATGTTTGTTTCTTTCCGTTACTAGTTTACGTAGGATTTGCAATTTGAATTTCTTGTACTTAAAGTCTTGAATCATGATTCTTGTTAATGGAATTCATCAGATCATTCGCCTAAATTCTCTTTTCTTCATCTCTCAGCCTTCTAGGAGTTTTGGTTTGACTCGAATAGAACCATAACATAATATTTTGGATGTTTCGGATATAGTTTTTTATGTTTTTGTTTTGAATGTGTTCAGTATTTGAATCAAATTCGAAAAACTCGAAACTCGATTCGGATTCGAATTCTTGGATTTGAAGTCGATTCGACTTCGGTAATTGAATTTCAAATCCAGGTTTAAAGTTTTAAAGTTCGAATATTCGAATCATTGAACAACGCTCAAAAGTGATTGGGAAAGTGAGACTGGTCTAAATCGGTAATATCTTTAGAAATTTAGTACATGATCTTCAAGCAATGCATAACTGAGTAATGTCCAGCTTATTATTCGTATTCACAAATTTACAGTTAATCGTATCTAGAACCTGCAATGACCAGATCCATACATTTAAGGATTAATTAAACCTCTCTGATCTGATCATTCTTCTGCAGATACAGAAACTAATGAACAGAATAGACATCATTTCCAGTATCAATTGTTAAATCCTCTGATCAAATGAACATTTATTTGCAACTTCTGATAATCAGAATAACAAACCCTAACTTAATCATAATAATAATACACATAAATTCCTAAAAGTTCAGGTCAGGAATCTATACAGCAACAATTAGGATTCAAATTGTAATAATAAATATATGTGAATTTGAAATACGGATACGAAAGAAATTGGAAACCCTAACCTGCATAATTAAGGGTATAGGAAAGACCGTTACAACCGCGAGCTTTGACGCCGAGTTTAAGATAAGAGCGTTGGCGGTGGTGTAGGAGGTGGCGAATCCTGTCAGCCGCCGCTTCTGTTAGGGTGAGAGCTTGCCGTCTCGCGGCGGTCGCCACCCTCTCCGCCGCTGTTGCTGCCAATCGTGATGATGATGCCATTTTTGTCTATAGATGTTGGAGAAACATCTCAAATTATCTGGGAATCCTTTCTATTTTTTTTTATTATTATTTGGTAAAAAAACTATATACATACGAGGAGATTATTATAGGCCTCTAAACGAACCAAACGAACACGAATATAGGCGTGTTCATGTTCGTTCATTTAAGTTTAACCGAATACGAACATGTACATGTAATCATACATACTTTTTTGTTTGTGTTTGTTCATTAAGAAATCGGGCATGTTCGCGTTCGTTTATGTTCGTTCGTTTAAAGCATAAACGAACAGTTCACGAACATAAACGAACACAAACAAACATAAATTAACATGACTGAACAAATATAAATGAACACAAATGAACGTGATTGAACAAATATAAACAAACACAATTGAACATTAGTGGACACAAACAAACAAGTCTAATATATTACAGTTTATCCGAAAACACATCTAAATTTGGGTTCATAGATGCTAAAATAAGTAGGTTTTTATATAAATATTAAGTAACTGATCAGTGACGATCTAAGAAAAAGTTTAAAATTTTATTTTTTACTAGAAAACTTAATTACTAATTAGTTATACTAGGGAGAAAGCCCGTGCGACGTACGACATGCATAATAGCTATTGTTTGTTCGTGGTAAGACGTCTGACACGGCCGGTGCATAACATGTAAGACAATACGCCTACAAAGGGGCGTGCTAAAACTTTATTAAACCATGGACCATAAGTTGTTTCCTTGCAAAACTTGCCGGCCAAAAAGAAGTGAAAAAAGATGTCTTCCAAGGAAAAAAAAACATGAAACAGAAAAAGGAAAAACGCATAAACTCTCGCACGCCTTCCTATCTTATTGGATAACACATTGACCAAAATTTAGCTAACGCATGCCACCGTCATCCACAATCCCATCACTAGCCAACTGACTGCAGTGAAATAACGAAAAGAAAACTATTAAAAATGGTATACTATGTTTACGTATATATGCATCGAAAAGTAGTACGGGTTTTCATTACTAACACTAAGTGCAGACGGTATACCTTTCATGTGGGTCACTGTCAACTGTTTCTTCTGAATCCGAATCTGCATAAGCAGGCCTGAGAAGGAAAAGCACGAAACATTTATGTAGACGGTTATCAAAAATAAATATGCACAATTACATTGTTTATGGAAATCAATCAATTATAGTTGAAAGTTTTTTTGTTGTCTTTCCATTTATAACGACACCAAATTTATTTTTTTCAAAAACCAACTTCTCCCCTTGTATGTCTTTACACATTCGAAGTGATGTGTTACCAAGTTTTTTTATTCCTAATTTTTTAATGTAGAACAATGCACTTTTATATTTACGAACTCAAGTTTCCAACTGTTGTAGCCTCCTAATTTTAAAATAGAGTAAACATATACCAGGTATGTAAATAACATTTCAGATCGAGTAGAAAGGTAAATAGCACATCTTTAATTAAAATGGTTTATTAAACAGGGCACAAATAAAGTGTAAGCCGATATATACCTTCTGATCGCTTCAGCGCGCTTAACTGGTGTCGGTATGGGTAGCACCCCTTTGTCTTTGGCGGGGATCGATGGAGGTATGGAAGAACCAAAGGGCTTACAACCATCCCCATCTAGGAGGACATTCTTGCAGTTGAAGGATTCAAAATGGCCATGATCATAATACGTACACGAATCAAGCTGGAGGGTCTGAGTGCTGCCCACAAGAGAGTTCAAACAATTCGGCAGTGTTGAAATGCTTCCATCAGCGTTCCTTACCATCACCGGAGTGAACTTATCCTGTATGTCAGTGGAATAAAGGCTGTAGACGTGTGACAGGCCAGACTCTGCTGTGAGTATACTATGAGCAGTGGTCTTTGTCAAGCGTTGGGCGGTGTCTTCAAAGCAGACAACGACAGCTTCGGCTATTGAGTAAAACACCTCGAGTTCTAGCCTGAAACTGTGTAAGGTTTGTAATTTATTTTCAGTTATAAGCCTGCATGAGAATGGCTACAAATTAATACAACTAAACATTTTTAGAAACAAACCTTGCTCTCGGGAAGACAACGGGGTTTTCACACCCATCACACCACATATCGTTGTCTTCACGCCCCACGCCTTTCATGCAATTCCCACCGCCACATGTCAGCCTGAACCACTCTTGGCTATTGCGTATGCGTTTGACTTCAACATGACATGTGAATTCAGCACTCTGCATATATTACCAGCATAACTATAAACTTTAACCATTTGATTCAAAAATGATAACCAATATTGTGTTTATCCAAAATGACATATCCTAAGTGTATATTACATTCTAATGCAAACCTGATTTGACCTTAACCAAAATAACATTAGTATATTGTAAACAGAGGTAAAGTTGATGAACATCTTTTTTTAATTGTAAAGTACTTAAACCAAAATGAGGAAAACATTTTGCTTAAGAAAAGCTTATTATTTGAAAGCAATACATGTAGTCAAGATTATACCACCATGCCGACATACATCTTTACGCTTCTAATAAACTACTTATTATAGGAATAGTATAATATAGATACCATGAGCCCAACTTTTTTAGCCTTTTTACGTTGTTTATGTATAATAAATGTTGATTGTATATTATTTAAAATATGAAAAAAAGGTTTTTCTAGCACATAAAATTTTAATACAACTTTATGTTTGGCTTTTGTAGCACATAATATTTCGTTATTTTTCATAACCTTGTCATTTTAAAGCCATGTTTATTAATTCAACAATTGTCTCTTACTCTCATCAATCACCAACCACTATCAATGTTTTGACATGGCCAAGATCACGGAAAATCATTTTTTGCTATGGAAGCTAACATTAGCATCATTTTTTGCTATGGAAGGCAACATTAGCTAAATCATTTTTTCTATGGAAGCCAACATATGCATATAATAACCTAAATAAAAATACTAACTTTTTAAATGAAAAATCAACCCTGCCTTGGTTCTAGTAACACGCAGATTGCAAGTTGACATTAGACCATTAGACCATGTGTAGTGGTTAAGAAAAATAATGCCCCCACCATGGGACATTATCCGACACGTGCCAGTCCAGTCAGCATGGGGCGTTATTACAAAAGTGGCGTAGTGGGAATAATGCCCAAATAATGCCCCTTCCAATCATTAAAAAAAACCAAAATAATTTCTCATTGGCCAGTCAAAACCCAGTCAACCCATCACAATCCAAAAGTGGTGTTTTTATAAACACGCCTAACCCATTTTTTTTTTTTGAAAAATAATGCCCCATAATGCCCTATGTAATGGGGTGGGTGGGGGGGGGTTTGGATTTTTTTTCAAAAATAATGCCCCACTACGGGTGGTCTTAGGGATAGTAACACCCAGATTGCAAGTTTTGACGTTAGACCATGTGTAGTGGTTAAGAAAAATAATGCCCCCACCATGGGGTATTATCCGACACGTGGCAGTCCAGTCAGCATGGGGCGTTATTGCAAAAGTGGCGTAGTGGGAATAATGCCCAAATAATGCCCCTTCCAATCATTAAACAAAAAAAAAAACAAACTAATTTCTCATTGGCCAGTCAAAACCCAGTCAACCCATCACAATCCAAAAGTGACGTTTTTATAAACACGCCTAACCCATTTTTTTGAAAAATAATGCCCCATAATGCCCTATGTAATGGGGTGAGGGGCGTTTTTTTTTTGATTTTTTTCAAAAATAATGCCCCACTAGGATGGTCTTAGAGATCAACGATGTCAAGTGGTAAACAAATTCTATGCATTAGACACTTTGGGCGCTACCACCCATTTACTGACAATCAAAACTGACAATCACAATCAAAACACTAACGTAACCATCAAAAATCAAAAATTAAATCATTGCAATTCTAATAAAATTCTTTGAAAATTACCAGAGTGATTGCATGAGTTGAGATTTTAAAGGTTATTCGGCTCCTTGCTGAATTGAACGCTCTAGGTTCCATTACCGAACTCCCTTACGTGAAGTCGCCATTTCTGCTACTACTTAAGCCTGTGTTAATTAACAAATTTAGATGAAATCATACATCAATAACATATAGTTTGAGATGAATTGATATTCCTCACCGTCTAGGATTTTGCTAAGGCGGCCTTGTGGTGTCCAATTCAACTGCCAATCACAATCAAAATCAATATATGTGATGATGATACACCTTAATAGGTAGTGAAAATAAACAAACGAAAGCGTTCGGTACTTTAAAAAAATCGAGATCAATTTGATACATTGAGCAATACAATATCGATTAACATTGACCTTAACACAAAATCGGCAGACGACTTCTGGGAAAAGACGGAGGAAGACAAAGAATGGACCAGAATCTTATTCAATTTGAGTTGAATTGAGTTGTGATTATCATGAATTAAAAAATTGAAGAGAATAATAGAGATATAAAGAATAGGAAACCCTTTCCACTTTCCATTATTAAAAGCCTCACTATAGGGTTCTTTGAATGTTGAGGAATGAAAGGTTTTGTAACCGATGGATTGAGTCCTGGGAATGTCTGATAAGTTTCGACATTACTTCACATTTCTCATATGTATTTATTGTAGCTTTTGTGTGAGTAGGAGGTAACATAAGACCTTTCATATGTCATCTTAAATAATGTAGAAATTTTAATTTTAATTCAATTAATAAATTATGGTTTGAGAGATGTATTAAATGGAATTCAATTTTCATTTAAGCCAATTCAGTTTAATACTATAGGGTTTGTTATCTTATTTTAATTTAATATTTTATGATTAATTGAATAGTTATGTAGAAAGACAACTTTATCCCTAAACTAATCTCATTTAGTATTGTACTATAAGCATTAAAACTTGCAATATTATTTTAACTACTGCATTTAAAACATCATAAATGTTGATTTTAAAACAGAACATGTAACTGAATTTTAGATTATATATAGAAGTTTAATATTTTATGATTAATTTAATAGTTATGTAGAAAGACAACTTTATCCCTAAACTAATCTCATTTAGTATTGTACTATAAGCATTTAAACTTGCAATATTTTTTTAAGTACTGCATTTAAAACATCATAAATGTTGATTTTAAAACAGAACATGTAACTAAATTTTAGATTATATATAGATTTATATAAGTAGTCAGAAAAGCTAATATTCACATAAATATAACTATTTATGTAATCACGTATGAACAAAATCATAAATCACATATGAACAAAAATCATAACCATACGGCATTTGTTTTTTTTTCATGCGTAGGGTATAGTTTTTTTTTTCTTTTTAAGTTTTTGGGTGTGGGGAGTTTAGACTATCCACTATCACAACCTAACCCAACCCAACCAATCTTTCAGTAAAATACTAATTTCTCTCTCTTCCACCTACACAACCCAACCCAATCCAATTTTTCACCCACATTCACAACCCAACCTAAACTAATATTTTATTATATAAATATGATTTATAATTATTGTTTAAATCATGAAAATTGAGAAAAGCAATTAAATATTGTAAAGTTAGGTTGCAAACTTTGGTTGGTGAAATAACCCGGTCGTTCATCATGGTGAATTTTTTATTAAAAAAATTGCTCAAATTTTTTGTCCTATTATCCATGTGGCAACCGGTTGTGGAAATTGTTCACCATAGTAGATAGTCTTAGGTATATGAGGAAAACGACCATTTCATTTAAATAAGAAAATGACAAAAAAGTGAGTGGTTAACAATAATTTTTTACCCAATATGTTACTTGAATGGAAATGATGATAAAAATAAAAACAAAAATTTAAAACTCAGATACAAAAGGTTTAATTTTTGAATTAAAGTGGTAATAGTGACTTAAACTTAGGGGACCATTTTGGCATTTTACTCTTGTTTTAGAGATTTTTTTAAGAGAACTGAAAAGAAAAGAGAAAAGAATAAAAGTTGTATACAAAATTTCATTCGTTCCAAATTAAAAGGAAACTAGGGTTAAGACCCGCCCGTGTTGCGGCGTGGGTACATCGTAAACATTGAATGGATTAGTCCAAACGTTATATGATGCATTAACCATATGAAAACACACATTTTGACGTATCCAGTTGAACTCAATGTAACTTGTATAAGCATTGTGATTGAATCAAACGTAAAGTAAATCAAATTCATATCGAACAATCATAACGTATTATATGTGACCCAACTCATACATAGAAAACGTAACGGGTATGAAGGAAAATATGCACATGTATTCGAAAGGGATTAATTATAGCTTTCGAAAAAAAGGGGAGAAAAAGAAACCATGATTTGACTCCACTTGATTCGAAACAAACTTTACGAAACATACATAAAATAAACACGAAAACATATTATATTTGATCTGAATCATTTCCCAAAAAAGTTTACATCGAAACGTAGAACAACTTGAATTTATACCAAAACGTACACAAAATATACACGTAAAAATGGTTTCTTTAAACGAAAACGTATTATATTTGACCTGAGTCGTCTATAAAAAAGTTTACGTCGGAATGTAGAACAAATCATATTTATACATACCCGTACATAAAATATGCACGTAAAAAATAGTTTTTAAGTAAAGAACGTATAGGGGTAAACCGAAACAAAATATTAGTAAAAAATTTAATAGGTTAAAAACATTCGTAAAACCGTGCCAAGTAGCACTAATGCCACAACGACATCGCCTCTCAACATCATAAAAATAAAATAGATAAAATGGTAAAAATTACACTGAACGAAAAGTAGACTAATATCGTTGAACCACACACACCCGTTACAGTGTGTTAATGCGAAGAAACTAACTAGAAACGTAAAACGTAGAAAATAATAATGTAGTCGATCGAGGACTCGCCTGTTGCGGCGAACTTTTCAAAAGGGAAAAAATGGACGCGTTGTGACGGGTCTGTCAAATATGAAAAAATAGAGCAAAAAACGTTGAACCTCACATGCACGCTACGACATGTTAACTCACAAAATTTAGAACGAAACGTAAACAAAAAACTCGCGAAAGATAAAAAGTATGGGGACCAAAGTTGTAAATAATAAAGTGTTGTGTTAAATTAAAAAGATGGAAAACTTAGGTTAAAAGTAAAAAAATTAAAAGGGGTTAAAATACAAAATATGAAATGTCTGGGTTAAAAGTGAAAAATCAAGTTTTTCTTTTTTGAAAAAACTCCCCAAGCTTGTGGTACAACTTCCAATGCAAAATAACCAGAAACGTAAAACGTAGAAAATAATAACTTAATCGACCTAGGACCCGCCCGTTGCGGCGAACTTTTCAAAAGGGAAAAAATGGACGCGTTGCGACGGGTCTGTCAAATATGGAAAAAAAGAGCAAAAAACGTTGAACCTCACATGCTCGCTACGACATGTTAACTCGCAAAATTTAGAACGAAACGTAAAACATAAAACTTGCGAAAGATAAAATGTATGGGGGACCAAAGTTGTAAATAATAAAGTGTTGTGTTAAATTATAAAAGATGGAAAACTTTGGGTTAAAAGTAAAAAAATTAAAAGGGGTTAAAATACAAAATATGAAATGTTTGGTTTAAAAATGAAAAAAATCAAGTTTTATATGACATGTTAACTCGCAAAATTTAGAACGAAACGTAAAACGAAAAACGTGCGAAAGATAAAAAGTATGGGAGACCAAAGTTGTAAATAATAAAGTGTTGTGTTAAATTATAAAAGATGGAAAACTTTTGGTTAAAAGTAAAACAAATAAAAGGGGTTAAAATACAAAAAAACGTTGAACCTCACACACACACACACATATATATTTATATAACAGAATATACATGTAGTTTTTATAAAAAAAATTAATAGTTTTGTCACATAATTTTTATAAATTTTCATCCAAACCACTAACTCAGTTTATTTTTTTTTTGTTGAGGTGAAGGATGTTTTAAATTTTATAGATTAAGACAGAAATTAATTTCCACTTTCTTATATAGATCAGTTTTATAAAGAGAAAGCGATATATAAAATAAATATAATTGGTGTGCAACACATAACAATCGATTACAACTTTTAGTATTTAATCAATTGTAGAAATAGAAAAAAAGTGTAAAACATTACATATTTTTAAATGTGTTGAGCACCTAAGAAATATGTTGACAGAAATAAAATATTTATTTAATTAAGATTATAAGGGTAACTAACTAATATTTATTATGAGTGGTTTGAGTAAAAAAACCTTTGATTCATGGCATTATACTTACTATTTGGTGGGTAATTTTAAGGTTTGGTAACGATATGTTGTTTGATAAGGGAAGGGGGATGGCACTGGCTTCTGTTTTTGTTATGAGCGAATTTAAAAGTGTAAAAGATGAATTACAAGTTTGGTACACTACATATAATAAGATTTATTTATTGGACCTTTTTCTATAAGGTCAACATCATTTTAGTTTTATAAAATTTAGAGGTTTAAGTAGATTTTATTATTATAAAACTGATCTATATAAAAAATTAGAAATTAATTTATGTCTTTATTTATAAAATTTAAAACATACTTCCCCTTAATAGAAAAAAAATAACCGATTTAGTGGTTGAATGAAAATTTATAAAAATTATGTGACAAAGCTATTATTTTTTATTTAAAAATTGCATGTATATTCTTTTTTATTATATACGTGTCAAAATTAATTAAATAAAAGAAATTAAAAAGAGTTTGAGTAAATTGCCAAAATCGTCCATGTGGTTTTATATTTGACAATTTCATCCAAATATCCTTCAAGTTAATAGAAAAAGTAAACTAAGTTAGTGGTTTGAATGAAAATGTCAAAAAATGCCAAAAGTCAAGGGCTGTTTGGCAAAAAAAAAAAAAAATATTTTGGATGATACTGACAAATAGGCATAAATCTCATGTACGATTTTGGTAATTTACTACTTAAAAAAAAAAAAAAATGATGTATCATATGTGTATTAAGTTTGGTCTTTTTGTCGTATTTTTAGTCATGGGCTTCCACACTAGACCCAATCGACAACACAAAGAACCCTAACCTAAACCAACCTCCCTTGTCATCTTCCCCATGGCTTCCAAGGCGGCAAGGAAGGCAATCTACCTCCAGAAGCTACACACCCACCTCAAAGACAATAACAAACATCTCGTCATCGTGAGTGCCGACAATCTTTGTGTGAACCAACTTCAGGCCATAAGGCAAGGACTGCGACCCCACTCATCTGTCGTCATGGGTAAGAATTCTTTCATGAGACGCTCACTCGAGATCCATGCCCCATCTGCCGGAAAGCCTGCTTTTGTTGGCGCAATTCCTCATATTAACGGCAAAGTTGGGTTGGTCTTGACTGCTTGTGATCCAGAGGAAGTGAGTGAAACGGTTGCGGGATATAAATTGCAGCCGCTGGTGTGTTCGTCAATGGATATTGGGATGTGTTCTCTGTGGCAGTGGTTGCTGGGTTTTCATATGAATTTGCTCAGTAAGTGAATGGCTTTTGAAAGGTTGAAGCTGATTTTTGGAATAAGAAGATGGGTGATTAAGAGGGTGGCTGGCTGGCTGTTTATGTGAATACTTTATCTTATAATCAATGCAGTTAAGCAAATGGTGTATTAGCTAAATTACAATTCAGCTGGTTCGGTTTGTTACTAATTCTTTTTTTTTTAATCATTATTCATAATCTGTGTTTATGAATTGTTAGTTATAAAAGCTTGAGACTTAGATTTGTAATGTATTGCCAATGAGCTCCGGCTCAAGTGGTAGGAGTTTGAAGACTTAAGTTCAATTCTCATAAAAAAAAAAAAAGAGTGGTAGGAGTTTGAAGACTTAAGTTCAATTCTTATAAAAAAAAAAAGAGTGAGGCATTGGTTGGCTTTGATAAGTGATAAGAGACCACGAAAACCTGAGTTCGATCCTTAAGTCAAATGGGTTTTACTGTTAATTTACCGTCGTGCCTACGGGCGGATGGGTTACTGGGTTTTCTCCGGAATTGGTGGTGGACGACTCGGGTTTACTCTCGGAGTACTCCGTTTGTCTAGTGGATGACCCGAGAGTGCGCAAGATTGATTTGTTGGGAGTCAAAAAAAAAAAAAAAAAGATTTGTTATGTATTCTTTCTACCAAATTCAGCGAGTATGAACAAGGAAATGGGATTCAATGGGTGTTTTATTATGATAGCTTCTCCATCTTTGGGCCTTTCACCATTGAACGGTTTTGGGCCTGAACAATTCAAGAGTTCATTTTTAGCCTAAGATATCACACCTTTCCCAAATTCAGTAAAAGGTACATAAGGCCTACAATCTTGGATATTCCAGGGGTGGGCGTTTGTAGGTGCACAAAAAACCGGTTTGGGATCTGAAAGCGGTTTATAAACCGATGCGTAACAGATAGTGAAACCGGTCTCAATCTAACCTGATCCGCCAGTTTGAAATCGGTTTGAGAATATCTCCATTAAAGCTGGTCTGCTCACTAAATGAAGCAGTGTTTAAAAGGTTGAAGCGGATTTTTGGAATAAGATGATTGATGGATGGTTAAGAGTATGAATAATTCTTTTAAAACCCAATGCTGTAAAGCAAATTATATTACCATTCAGTTTTTATTGGGTTTTTGTTTACATTATTTTTTGTACTGTTTCATGAAATGTTTGGTTTATACTTTTTTTTTTTGAACGGCCGAAAACTTTATATATAAATATAAATATAAAGGCCCAGCAAGAAGCTGGAAAATCCGAAAACAACCCCAAACAAAAGAAACAAAACAACAGAGGCAATTACAGGATATTGGCTACATCAAACAATAACCACTTTTCCCATGGAAGGGGTAAGAGATTCGACCGTTGCTTAAGCCAAATGAAGACATCCCCCTTGATGAAATCGACCGTCTTCACAACTGGAATAAAGGTTCCTTCAAACGTCTTCGTGTTTCTGGCGTGCCATAATCTCCAAACCGTGGCCATTACCACAGTAAGCACCAACCTCCTCCACTTCGCATCGCCCAGACAGTCAAGAAGATGCTTAATCAAGCCCCGAAACGTAGAGCAGTCACGAGGGAAGGAGACCTTTAACCAGGCACACACATTCCACCAGATGCTTTTTGCAAACAAGCACTCGGCGAAGACGTGATCCGAGGTCTCCGCCTTTAACCCGCAGCGATCGCAAGTAACATCATGAAGCGGAACCCCTCCTACCTAACTCCACTTTGGAAGCTACCTTGCCGGAGAGAGCATGCCAAAGCAGAAAATTAGACTTTGCCGTAGCCCACGAATTCCATTTGAACTCCGTCCCGTCACTGTTCTGGCCACCCGCAGCGTCAATCTCTCTTCTGATACATTTGACTGAGAACCCGTCCCCCCTTTCATTTTCCCAGACCCAAGTGTCTCTCGCCGAATTCAGTTGGACCCCGTTTAACAGCCCCATAAGAGATGTCACTTGGTTCCACTCCGCCGAAGTAGACGGGTTGCCTAACCACCGCCAACCTCACCTGCAGCCACCCCCGTCTCTGATTGCATTATCCTTGACAAATGTATCTTTTTCGGCAGCCAACCGGTAGAGGTCTGGAAACACAACGGCAAGCGGTTCAGACGTAAGCCAAGCATCCTTCCAGAATCGTGTAAGAGCTGCGTCCCCCACCGTAACCCGTAACTTCCCTGTAATCGTAATCCCAAACCCCAATAACACCTTATCCAACGACCCAATGTCCTTCCATAAAGCAGGGAGAGTTTTCTTATTCGGGATCAAACTGTTGTCCCCTTTATTTTTGTGAATAGCTGAGACCACAAACGCCCAAAGTTGACTAGGGTTGTCTCGAAAACGCCACCACCATTTAGATAGCATTGCCAGATTAAAGCTCGAGATGCTCCCCAGCCCGACCCCACCCACAGCTTTTGGTTTCAAAAATTTATCCCATCTCATCCAACGAATTTTCTGCCTCAGACCCGTTCTATCCAACACAAAATCCCTTCGCAAGGCTTCAAGTCTCTTTATTATGCTTTTAGGGGCCAAAAACAAAAAAAAGACAATAGGAAGGAAGACTACCGAGGACAGCTTTGGCAAGGGTGACCCTCCCTGCAAAAGACAAGTGTTTCGCCTTCCAACAAGAGAGTTTTTTTTTGGAATTTTTCCACCACGGGTTGCCAATGACGGGCTTGCTTCATTGTACAATAAAAGTAAAGATTGACACGGGATGTACGAGGAAAGCCCTTGATCTATCTAGATCGCCGGCACAAAACCTCGGGAGCTGACAACTGCCAGCTGCCTTTGTTCTTCTTATTGATTGAAATATCAGGATACAGCTTCAGGATAATGCACGAATCAGCTCTAAGTGTTATACAATAATTGTGAAATGTGAGTGAATGATTGTGATTGTAGCAAGTAATCAGTGTGTGTACGAGATTACAGTGTTTTCTAATGATCCGGCATCCCTTTATATAGTTTTTAAATTCTAACTGAATATCCTATAATTCCGGGTACTGAGAATATCCCCCTGTGACCGTTGTAGACCTCTTCATCCGCTATCAACGTTCAACTTTCAACCACTTTGAGCGAGTCTTCAGGTAGACTGGTCCTTGTTAACGTTGGTCCCTTGCAACTGAAGTATACAAACAAACCATTAGTAACGAACAAGGTACTTCTGTAGGATGTTACCAATATCCTGGTACGATATCCTGGTCGCAGATTAGAAACATAAAGTCAAGACATATTATCGGGATATAGGTTCAAAATTCCACCCATAATAGGAGATATGGGACGATGATGGTGATGAAGTGAGAGATACTTCAATCGTGTTCTTTGTTGTCCACATTGTGTGTTACTGGTTTGAAAGCGAATTGTTATCATGTTAACAACCCATTCGAAGAAGAGGTATCAAGAAGGGGTTTCAGCAGGTAAAATATTGGGGAAAACTTCAATTGTAAAACCAGTAGTTATCATTGTAATTTAATACACATAAACAGTACATATTATTTGTTAAACAAGTATACGTACTTCCTGAATGATTAATTAGAAATATGTACAGAAGCATACTAAGTGCTAACTAGTGATGATTAATATAGCACATACATAACCTTTTAAAAATGATTATGAATATGATACACATATATATAACTATATAATTCAAAAACTAAAAGAAAAGTTAATAAAAAAGTTAAAATGGTCGATTCCAAGATCCAAACAGACCGTAAGGCTGCAATATCTTCAGAACCGAGAACCAAACGATATGAATCCTTAATCAAGATTAAAAAAATTAAGATGCCTGATATTTTTTCATCGACCTTAATTATTTTTTTTTTATTTTTTTTTTTGTATTTCAATGTTAGATAAAATGCCGTAGGGAAATTTGCTATCATGAGTTATAGAATTTTGCAGGAAAAATTTAGATAATGAGACTAAAGAACTAGGCATGGTTTAAAAAACGCTCGAGGCGTCCGTTTTGAGGTGAGGTGCGCCTCGAGGCAAAACGTCAAGAAATCGAATCTGAGGCGGCGCCTCACTGCTTGTTTTTATACGTACGCCTCAAAGATATGAGGCGGACGTTTCTTGTCGAGGCGGAACGGAAATTAAGAGGCGTACATGTCTTTTTAGGCGAGAGAAATTAGGGTTTTAAAAGGTTACTGAAGAAAACAAGGTCGATTCAGAAAGAGGCTGGATGAAATACAGAGGTAGAAACTTAGAAGTAGATTAAAGATGGAGACGTACCTGGCTTGTAGCAATGATGGAGGCGTAACTCTTTTAGGGTTACTGAAAAGGGACGGCTCTTTTATTCATTCCATTTACAAAAACTTACATTAGGACTCTTAAACATTAAACTTTTATCATATTTAACCCAAAACAATTCTCACAAGTTTATTTACATTAGGAAGTTATGTGTTTTACGTTTAGTATTTTATTTTATAAAAGATATATAATTTTTATACTTATTTTTTAATTCCGCCTCGGGCTTACGCCTCGGTTCGCCTCGAGGCTTACGCCTCGAGGCTTACGCCTCGTGAGACGAAGGAAAAACGCCTCAAAACTCGTTTCCGTTTTTTTAAACCTTGGAACTAGCAAGAATCAGATATTGGTTCTCTGAATAATTGCTTTTATCACTTCTTGAACAATAGTTTTTGCATACCTCTTTTTGAAATTTGGATTGATTCTCAGCCATCATCATTGCTGCTGTTGTTGCTCTTTTATTTCTTTTCAGCAATCAACTGGAAGATCTAATTTAAATAGAGAACGGGGTGAGACCGAAACTATAATTTTGGAAAACTCAGGAAAAGTGACACATTCAAATAGAGACTGACATTCAAATAAAGAGCGAACCTGCTGTCATCACATGATATTCTAGGCATTGGTAAGGTATGCATTTCTAATCTTTTGTTCCCTTCTTCGGTCACCTGTATTCTATCTCATGTATTGCAATATTTTTATTTTTATAAAACACAACCATGATACAAATATATAACACAACATAAGTATTTAAAAGCAAAACAACAATTTTACAAATATTGTCAATTATATGAATCTATTAGGCTTCTGTGCCTCTTTTAATCTTGGAAATCTTCACTGCAACCGCCACATATACCTTCTCCATGGTTACCTCTGCAATTATAAAAAGCTTCCTTCTCCATTGCTTCTTGAATGCCAAAACTCCAATAATACCCCAAAAACCTGTTGCAAATCCACACGTTATGTCCAAGTAAAACCATACCTTCCTTAGCCCATTAGCCTTTTTGTATTTGTTCTTGCTTGTTGTGGCTGGTGGGTTTTCATCATTGGAACAATTATTTGGCAGAGGTGCGCCACAGAGATCCCTGTTACCAGCATACATTGATGGGTCAATAAGTGTTCGCAATTGATTTCCGGTTGGAATTCTTCCTGACAAGTTGTTGTGTGACAAATTCATAAATTCCAAAAAGTTCAAAGCTGCCATGCTTGGAGGGATTGTCCCGTTTAATTGGTTGTCTGAGAAATCGATAGAATTTAACGCCTTCATCTTTCCAATGCTATCTGGAATACTCCCACTCAGATGATTATGAGATAAATTGATACCCATCAACATAGCAAGTGTAGTTATCTCTGGAGGGATTTCTCCTGTAAGTTTATTGCTTGAAAGGTCCATGTTAACAACTAAATTCGTCGTTTTTGTATATTCAAGCTCCATTCCTTTAATGACTTGAAACACATTGACCAGACCAAAGTCACTGTAACGTGGTCCATCACCATATGAATCTGTTGTCCCATTCATCCAGCTTAACTCTCCAAAACAATGAGGGATGGATCCTGTTAAGCTGTTGTGTGCGACATCCAAAATATGAAGATATGAACATTGGCACAAAGAATGAGGAATACCTCCTGTGAAGTTGTTTTTATGCAACCTCAGAATCCTCAATGCCCAAAGCTCTTCTCCAATCCATTTTGGTATGGTTCCGGAGAATTCGTTATTGCCCAAATCTGAAACTTCTAAGTATTTCAGATTTCTCAGATCTTGTGGGATTTGGCCATTGAAGTTATTGTCATTTAATTTTAACCATTTTAATGAGGAAGTATTTCCTAAAGAACTTGGAAGGACTCCAGACAGCCTATTTGAATCAAGTTTAAGCAGCGCCAAGTCTGGTAGATTCCCTACACAATCAGGAATATTTCCAGATAACTGATTGCCGGAAACATCAAGAACTTCCAACCTTCTTCTTCTACATACTGAACTTGGAATTGACCCATTGAAAAGGTTGTCTACTAGAAGTAAATACATGATATTTTCGTTAAATGGAAGGTTTATCAATGATCCAGTTAGTTTGTTGTGAGAGAGATCTAAATATAAAAGCATGGGCATATTCCGTAACCATGTTGGTAGAAGACCATTTAGGCTAGCATTAGACAAGAACAACCGCTGAAGCTTCCTTTGATTTTGCAACCACTGTGGAAATCCATTTACAATCTTGCAAGAACTAAGTTTAACAATCTTCAGTTGGAATGGAGGTATCCACTCATGTGACATATTGATAATCAACTTATGATTAGAAGATATATCCAAGTTCTTCAACATCGAGAGTTTAGCAAGATGGGCTTCCAAAACCACTCCTTCTAAAGAATTGTTAGAGATATCTAAAGAAGGGAGTTTGGTGAGTTGCCCGAGTGAAACTGGGATTGTACCAGTTAACAGGTTTGATTGCAGACCTAAATGAATTAAACCTGTTAATCTTCCCAATGATTCTGGGATAGAACCACTCAATTGATTATTAGAAAGGTCAAGTTTGGTAAGTTTTCCAAGGAATGCCGGAACGGGACCGGTTAATTTGTTAAAAGACAGATCTAATACTTCTAAAGATCTTAATCTCTCCAAAGCTTTAGGGATTGAACCTGTAAAACTGTTTGAGTTGAGACTTAAGACTCTTAAATTGTTTAGTTTTCCAACAGATTTTGGAATTGAACCTGTAAAACTGTTAACGGAGAGACTTAAGACTCTTAAATTGTTTAGTTTTCCAACAGATTCTGGAATCGAACCTTTTAATTCACTTTCATCTGCTTCCAACACCTCTAAAGCATAATGGGAACATTCAGACGTGTTTGATGATGGGCCTAACATTTCTCCTCCAAAATCATTACCAGAAACGCTTAATTCCTTCAGATGACATTGTCTCCAAATCCCAACAAGCTCGATGTGCTCAAACTTATTATAAGAAACATCGAGCTTTAGAAGGTTAGGCATGACAGGAATTGATGAGTTCAAACTGTTGTCTAAAAGGTCAAGGAATTTTAGGGAAGTGGTGTTCATTAATTCAGATGGAAATCTACCCTCAATTGAATTTCTGCTAAGATCAAGATATTGTATGTTAGAATGGGCACTGGAATTCAAATAAGTGGGTGAAAAAGGGGCATTGTAAAGCCCACACGCAAACAAATGCAATTCTGATAAAGAAGGCATTATGTTTAGCAGGTTTACAGAGTTCCATGCCAGATTAAGATTATAGTTTGAAAGATCAAGGAATGTTAAGGATGTCATGTTTTGAAAAAAGTGCGGGAGTTGACCTTCAAAGAAGTTGGAGCTAAGATCCAGATATTCAATGTTGGGAAGTATTTTACTTGAATTAAGATGAAGTCCAAGATCAGCATTAGAAAGTCTACAGTGTTGAAGACTTAAATATGTTAATGAAGGAATCATGTAAAATACCATATCAACATTGTTTGCTTGAGAAAGATCCACATCACTCAAGTCAAGATGCTCAAGTGAGGAAAGGCCAGAAACCCATGCCATATCATTTGACGTGAGCATATAAATTGAACCAAGATCAAGAACCTTCAAATTGGAGAGATTTCCAATGTGCTGGGGAATAGTACCACTAAAATATGTATTAGAGAGATTAAGGTAATTTAGCTGCTTGAAGGATCCAATGAATTTAGGAAATTGACTTCCTTGAAAATTATTCCCACTCAAATCCAGATATTTCAGATGCCTTAACTCACCAAAATATACGTTCACGCTATCACCTTCTAAGTAGTAATACCCTGAATAGTAATCAGCAGTACCGTAGTAACCAAGGAAGTTGTAATCTCCTCTGAGATGAAGAGCGGCAACTCTTCCGGTGGCGTCGTCACAACGGACTCCTTTCCATGAGCAACAATCAATGCCAACCCATGATGAGAGCACTTTAAAGTCATCTTTGACGCTGTGTTTGAACTCGAGTAGTGCTAATCTCTCTCGTTCATGGCAGCTTCTTGTCGAATTTTGAGCACCCAGACAAGTATGTTTGGTTGCAACCAAAAACATGCTTAAGAAACAGAGATGAAGCCCCCAAACCCACTGATTTCCCATGATTCAACCTCAACTTTTAAGAAAAATGAGATGAAATAAGAGTTGCTATGATGAACAAAGTACGTGAAGTAATAGTTATGTATATGGACGGGAGCTAATGGCCCATGGAAGACTTTGCAAGTCGTTGTGGATAATCAGTGCAAAAATGGCATCCACAAATTTTGCTTTCTTCTATCCAGGACAAAACTGCATTCTTCTATCCTGTACCTTATAATTCTTCACTTCCCTATGGATAAAATTTTGATAATTTTATTGTACATAAATCCACACCTCACAATCTATAGTTATATTCCTCATTTTTCTTACAATTACCTTTGAGCAACCTTATGTAAAAAAACTTCTCAGGTTGGGGTTGGGCATGCTACTTTACACACTAATAATGGCGCAAATCCTTTTAAATTTCAATGGTTACCTGACTTCCCTTATTCAAGATAACCAATATGTTATATTCAATGTTATAAAAATTCTTTTAATATATTTAATTGTTTAGAGTTGAAAAAAATCTTTCTTTAATATGTATTTTAAAAAATATCCTTGTGCATATCCTTAAGCCCACAAGTTTAATACCATAAGATTTAATTCTACTCGTGATGTCTTCAATTCTCTAGTCTTTATTCCAAAAACTCTTCTCGTTTCTACAATTCCAAATGCACCAACATGCTAAGATGATAATGCCATAAACAACTTTCTTCCTGAGCTCTCCGGGACCAATATAATTATAGAACTCTGACAGGTCCGTAACTGAGAAGCCAAAAATATTAGGGATTTTACATCAGTTACTAACCCATCGCCAAACCACCGCTGCCACCATGCAACCCGAAAATAAATGGCCTGAAGTCTCTTGCCTGCAACCGCAAAAAACGCATCCATCCGAGCTAACAACGATGTTTCTCTTCTTTAACGCCTCCAGTGTAGAAAGTCTACCCATCTCTGATCTCCATGCAAAAATATTGCACTTCTTAGGAATCCATCAACTCCATTCCATAACGTATCGCGTGCTATAATCCAAAGAATCTTGCTGAATTTTTTTTAATATTCTTAACCAAAAACCCACATTTTAAAACCACCAATTTCGAAAACTTTGATACTAGTAATTGCAAAGAAAATATTTGAGAATTCGAAAACATTGATGATATTTTAATTAATTACATTCACAACTTAATGTGTTCAAAACTTGTTTAATAAGGAAATGTTTCTCCCAAGGTTCCAACTTTTGATCTTTAAAGAGCTCCACTTTATTCAAGAAGGCTTTCTCATTGGACCCGACCCCTTATTGATTTTCTAAAGCATAACAGTTGCACAAAATTGCTTCTTTTAGAGGTGTGTACGGTTCGGTTCGGTTTTGAGTCGTAACCATAATCGAAACCGATATGATCGGTCATTACATATCCTTAACCAATCGGTTTGGTTATTTTGGTTTTGGATAATTCGATTATTGTTCGGTTCCGGTTAAATAACCATTTTTTTATTTTTTATTTTTTTATAGTTTGTGTAAGTTGTTGTTGTTGACTTGTTGGGAAGGTGTGAATGATATAAATACAATTAAAAAAAACTAAAAATTCACATGAAAGTAACAAGGATCTTCATTAACAATTAAACCATAAACAAAATGCAACTGAAACCATTAGCAAGATAGCAACTACCTAGACGAGCAAATGTTATACAACCCAATCCACTAACATAAGGGTTTAAATCCAACAAAATAGCATCATAATGTTAACCCGAAAATCAAAAGTAGGCACGTGTTACGTGAAGCCACAATAATACAAAAAAAGGTGCCTAGAGTTTTAAAGTTAACAAAGTTTTAAACCAAAAAAGCTACAAGTTCTACTTCTAGACGTTAGTCCCAATCTTCATCTTCATCATCTTCAACAATCGAGTCTTTGGGAGTTTTCTTTCAGAGTATGCAATCTACAAAAGCGCACATAAATATATTAATATCTAAGTAAAAAAAGAACATGTAAATTGAAAATGTTATTACCAATTTCCATATTCTCCAAAGCATCAACCAACACCTCTAGTTGTTCACCATGCACGTAAAGATCTTGCAAATCTTTTGGTGTAGACCGTAACCAATCTTGGGCACAAATCAATCCCTCTGTAGTTTTAGGAGTAAGAGAGCTCCTATATTTATCAAACACCCCTACCACCGGTGCTAAAAGCCGACTCGGATTCAACAGTTGAGATTGGCATTCCTAAAACATGCTTAGCAATTTCAGAGAGAATAAGGAACTTAATCTTATTTGCCTTCCACCAAACTAAAACATCAAATGTTTCCTCTCTTTTTTCCGTTCCATCACGTAAATAAATTTCTACTTCATGATCATCAAGAACTTCTTCACCTTCCTCCTCTAAATACTTTCTGTAACCATCTTCTAAGTCAACATACCCAACATCATCAAGCAAATTACGCGTGGATGATGAAGCACTTTGTCGCTCCTTTGTTTTAGCTACCTTTAGCTTATAATGATCAAACATATGTATAGATTTTTAAATCAACAATAAAGTCTCGCACCCTTTTACAACTATATGTATAGATTTTTAAATCAACAAAATTTATTTTTAAATCTCACCCTATTTTACAACTCATTTAGTTTCTAGTTAGTAGTTACTACAAAATGTACAGATTTCTATTTAGTTTCTAGTTAGTAGTTACTACAAAATGTACAGATTTCTAAATCAACTTTCACTTTAAGTTATGAAGTTTGTTTTGGGGTACACAAAATGGAACGAAACATAATAGAACATGGACTTACAGAGAGAACCGACGTCGAGCAGAGAAGCAGCGTCCAGTAGAACCGAGATCGTATTAGCAGAGCGGGAAAGTTGGAATGTTGTCGTTTTTGAGCGGGAGAACCAGAATGACGATACGTATTATGATCTAGGATAGGGTTTGAATTGTTTTTCACTTTCATTTGTTTTATAATTAGTGTAATGGCCCCTACATTTGACATTTGTTTTTTATTAATGTAAAATGGGCCTACTAAGGGGTTGTTTGGCAACATCTGAACCAATAAGTGCTGAATGAATAAGAGGTCTGAATGGATAAGAGGGTCTGAACCAGTAAGTGCTGAACCAATAAAACGTTGTTTTGTTGCACATCTGAATGATGAGTAAAATGACATTTTTATCCCTGAACAAAACAAAATACCCAGGCTTTAAAACAAAAGTTGTTCTCTCTCTAAATTCGATCCAGATTACACCAAATTCGTTCCATTTCTTCTATCATTGCTTACAATCTAATTGATAAGAACATGTACCTATTTGATAAAAGTAGCAGCAAACAATTGAAGAAAATAATTGATCGATTACAATCTGTCTCTCACACTTCCCCATCTTCACTCTCTGCTTCTCTCTCTAATACCATAGACATCGAACCTCATCACCATCAAGTCATCAACATTCTTACAACCCATCTTCACTCTCTGCTTCTCTCTCTAAAAACACCTTCCTTGTACTCTCCATAGCAACCACCTGAAAACAATCAGAGGGAGAGGACGAGAACGGGAACGAGAAGAGAGGGAAGAGTCGGAGGGAAAGAGAGACCGGAGAAGGAGGAGGAGACGGTGGCGATGTGGAGGAGCAGAGGAGGAGGTAACAGTGGCGCTGTGGAGGAGCAGTGGAGGAGGAGACGGTGGCTATGTGGAGGAGCAGAGGAGGTGACAGTGGCGGGGATTTGTGGATGAGAGGAGAGGAGAGGAATGGGCTGTGGAAGAAGATGGGTTTTTTTTTTTTTTGTTAGGGCACAATTGTCACAAGTATCATTCAGAGTTTGGTCAGACTACTCCACATGTATGACTCGGTCAGACTATAATAAGAGGCTGGGAAGTTTTAAGAGGTATGAAACAAACAAGCTGATATCTGACTCAGTCAGACATGAGACTAATAAGAGGCTAATAAGATGCAAACAAACAGCCCCTAACTTGGGTCTAATAACAATGGGGTTCTTAAAAACTTGGACTAGATATAAATATAAGGAGTTAAATGCCTGGATAGTCCATGTGGTTTGGCCTTTTTTCACCTTTAATCCCTAACTTTCTAAAATTACCTCTATAGACCCCAACTTTTCAATTTTCGTTCCCGAATAGTCCCTGGTGTAGATGGAGGTTAGTTTTATCAGTTAAGTTGATGTAAAATGACTATAATGCCCTTAAGTAAAACAAAACGAATTAATTAAGTACTATATATAATACCAGCCACATAACTCTCGCTCTACTCTCTCCCTTTCTCTCTTTACTTTCTCTCTCTCATTTGAAAAACCATCACCACATCCACCAGCACCTCCACAATTTCCATCACCTCTCAGTCGCCACCACCACCATCACTGTCAAAACCAGCACAGCCGCCATCATCACCAGCAAATCGTCTTCACAACCACCACCATTAATCATGTTCAACAGATCTCAAACAAATTGAAACAAGCCTTCAATCCTTCACTTGTAACCAAATCGGAATAACCAAATCAACACTAAATCGGATATAAAACTCTTCATGTGCTAGAACAATAACTAAACTACATGAAATATTACCAAATGTGGATGTTTCCGGCCTATCTTAGCTTCTGTAGAAGGTTAATATGTGAATGAGTGAATGACCATGGGTTTCTGATTTGTTTTGCATCCTAAATAAATCCATATTTCCATTCTGATATCCATGTTTACATTTGAATTCACATAATAATGCATAATATCAGATGTGAATCTGCATACATGTGCTAAACGTATTAAGTACCGACTTAAGATCTTGAAAAGTCTTGTACTGATCAAGATTTGATATTTTGATCCAATGTTCCAGATGTTGGTAGACTTTATGTCACACCCCCAAATAACCACCTAGGGCATGTCCCTATTGGAGGTGCAACGATCCAACAAAGAGCCACCAATCATATCAAACACAAGTTATAAGTAAATACCAAATCAATAAAATGTATTGTTTGAAAGTTAAACCAAAACCAAAATACTGAGCGGAAGCATAAACGGATAAGTGTGTAAATGTATCAAAAGCAAATCAAGACAACTGTTTATTATGACCATAACCACTCCAGCAGCATCAGACAGCAAGCTCCCCAAGTTCCTTCAGTAATCACCTACAAGCATGTAAGCAAGTGTGTCAGACTACGCTGGTGAGTTCAAGGTTTTGTTATCGCGTCGAGTTACCAGATGTAAGTTAATGCGAGTCAATATTACGTTACGATGTTGCTTATGTTAGACACCTTAGGGAGTGTGCCCAAGTGTATCCGGGGAGTGGGTACCCCTTACGACTGATTGCTATGTTGCCTTCGTTAGATACCCTAGGGAGAGTGCCCATATGTATCCGAGGAGTGTGCCTCTAACAACCATAGCCCTATCCAGATAATTAGTTCACGTCCGTCCTTACGGCCCGGTGTGAGGTTTCCCACCTAATAGCGCTATCAACTAATCACCCCCATTGCCCTCCAGGCAAAAACCAAAACCGATTAAGTTGTTTACCCAATTTTCCCTTCCAAATGTTTACCAGTTGTCCCAAACCACCGGGACGCATGCTTGAGAAAAGTGCAGTGAACTCACCTTGATTTGCTCGGCAGATAGTCTACTTGCTAAAATAACTTTTGATCAATCGCGTCCTATAATAGTTATTACATCTAGTCAGGTTCGCACACAAGTATTACATCTAGTCATGTAGCACAGAAGACGTCACATATAACCCAAGTAACATACACCTCCTCATACAATAGTAACAGTTGGTCATGATAAGCAATTTACACATACATTATAGCATTACATAGTTGATGTTTAGTTCCTTTTTCATCAACATTAGAAATAACCAGGCCGCCCATTGGGCCCCTGATCGGTCCACTAAATGATTAGCACCACCTCAATAGTCACATGCACATTCCTATTATTATCCTAAATCAATTTAAAGTACATTACATGGTTTCTAATGTCCGGCCACTTACTTCCCTCTTACTGGACCGAATTCTAAGGCTCACATATGATTTGACCATAAAAACAAGGCCATCAAAAAAAAACACAACAGTATCCATGTGCAAGTCATTAATTAATTCTTTGGTGTGTGTGACATTAAAGCAATTTTTTTAAATGAGATGACACTCTTTTACCACATGTAGCCGTCCCCCCATTGGACCCCTTGTTTGGTCCTTTTATAGCATGACATCACAAGAAAGATAAAGGGTTCGGTCCAATCACATCTTAGGAAATCATTTATCTATCATTCAATACAATTATTATTAAATCTTGAGCAGTCGATTCAGTATGTACCAGATGTATTATATTAAGCAATCGACTAGTATACGCCAGATGTATTATATTATCAAAGTCATCATGTTAATCCTACATCTTGGTTTCATGATCACCATTAACACAGGTTGCACGGATCCAACTACGGGCTTTCTTATGGCTTTAAAACGGGGCCGAACCAACAATTCATACATATCATTAATTCGGCAAGTTCGTACATACCACATCCAACCTAGCACCTTCACGAATTCTACCACCGGTTAAGTGTAACAGTGCCCGTTCATACTACGCTTACGTATTTACGCACATACATGCAGATCTACATTCATTAAACATGTTCGCATGAATATATATACCTATAAGCATAGCATTCTGTACATTAGTTTCATAATCTTCCAACCCTTTGTTGTTTATATATATAACCATGTATCTATAGTTCCACACAGTTTCATATAGACACATATATATAGCACCACATACACACAAACACATGAAAAATCTAACCGTGATCACGAACCACGTCTCGAAACCGAAACCGCAACAAGTCTATTACTAAATCTACGGACGAGAGAGAGAGAGAAATCTTACCGGTGTTCGCCGGTGAACTCGCCGGAGAAGAAGGTAGTGGTTGGTTCGACGTAGTGTTTCGGGCGAGGAGGAGCGGTTCAGGTGAGGCGGCAGGTAGGGTTTGCGTAGAGGTAGAGATCATTATGTGTGTATATATATATATGCAAACCATGCAAAATAATCGCTGAACAAGAAGAGTCGGTGAAGGAATTCGAATGTGTGGGCCGAGATCAGGCTGGGTGGGCTGGGGGGTTTGGGTTTCGAACAGTACAGCCAAAACTAAATCTTCAAAGCGCGCGTTGCGCTGCGGATTCCACCACAATCACCCGATACTTTAACCCAGACACACCCCTCAAGTTTTGTATTCGTCTTTCCTCTATAACATGATTAGGGCACTGTATTGAACTGGTATGCCGAAACCTTTAGCAACTTCTTCGCGTTAATTTCTTAAATGAAATTAGTTTATAAAAAACTCACAACTAAAAAGTAATTAAGATAACCAAAGATTGTACCTTGAAGAAAGCAAAGGATGCTATTTTTTTTTTTTTTTTTTTTTTGATACTGAAACTACAAACTTTATCGTAGCTTGCAAAATTAACTTATAGATGTTTTCCCAATCTGCTCACAAATATACATCATAGCAAGCTAATCACATTGCATTACAAATCAGACATAACTTATTCATGAACTTTATGATAAACCTTTATAATTTTGTATACAAACGAGTTAACGCTAACCCGCGCGTTGCGGCGGGATGTTGATAACGTGTTCGGTTTACTTTGATGATATGCATACATGATCGGCTAATGCTCTATTGTGCAATATGTGAACATGTGTTGGCTAAATCTTAATCAAAACCATACATAATCTACAAAATTGTTTTGTAAATATGTTGTATCATTCAAACTTTGCTACTCCTGTTGACTATTGCGTTCAAAACAATAAAGAAATTTCTATTTTGACTTTTCAATTCAAAAAATTCTGTTAAAAAAAAACAATTTGCGAACAACACATATAGGAGAGGTAATTTGTAGTCAGTTTGGCAAATTGAATGAGAAGGGCAAGAAATTTCTATTTTGACTTTTCAATTCAAAAAATTCTGTTAAAAAAAACAATTTGCAAACAACACATATAGGAGAGGTAATTTGTAGTCAGTTTGGCAAATTGAATATCGAATGTCTTCACGAATTTACACAAACACACACACATTCAAACTAATTCATCACCGTCAACACTTTGATTTGATTGTGGGTAAAAAAAAGGTTCAATCTTTTCCAAGTATCTATATCTTAAAATCATTACTGCAAATAAATAACATAATCTTTTATCAATAATGATAAAAAAAACCACACAGAAACAGACGAAATGTCTAATTAAAAACATTTGATTCATTTGAATTTAATTATTATTATGATATTCTTTGCACAAAGTAGAATGATCACATAGTTTCACTAAAATGGCAAATTAAGTAAAATCGCAATTGGTATATAAATACGGAAAATGAAAAGCAAATGATAGATTGTTGATAATTCGTCAAGAAATTCAAATTTACAAAGGTATAAATGGAATAAAATCAAAGGAATGTCTTGCGTAAAAGTTAAAAATGGTGATAGTAAAGATTTTGTAAAACGGTTACAAATAGTCTAGAATTACGGTGAAAATTAAGATGGTGGCGGTTGAATTTTTATTAGGTTGGAAAGTGGGTAAATAAATGGATTGATTAATTCATGTAATCTACAGATACGAAACGGTGTTATTCTTTTAAAGTCAAGCGGTGCTATCAATCCAATGAAACAATGGAACATTCATAAGGGAAGAAGTTATTTAATTCATGTGGCAAGAAGAGAAAAAAGAAAGAAAAAAATAGCGAAATAAGTGTAGAGGGGGAATCGAATTCTGGGTTCTCTTCGTTGGGGAAAAGTTGCGACCACCACCCACACATAGAAGATCTTGTGATGTTCATTCCATTTAGTTAGTATACGTATAATACCGACGTGACTTTTAATGAATGGGTACAAACCCTAAGTTGGTAATTGTATATATGTATAGTATCTCCGTATATCATTATCATAGACAGTAATGAAATTCATAGTTTTCGCTGTTATTGCAGACACATGTGAATTTGAAATTGTATTAGTAATCTTAGTATATCATAGTCCCAACTAAAGAAGGAAAAAAAACAAAAATCATGGTGAAAACATATGATTGAATTCACTGAACATAAAATTTTTTAATATTACCTTTGATGTGATCGTAAATGGTGTAAGGTTAATTGAGATTGAAGAGTAAGCAATGGAATTATTTTGGAATATTGTAGAATTGGGCGAGTCGGTACTCGGTATTATTAAGTATTAAAAGAGACTACGATGATGTGGCGTTCAATTTGATTTTTCTGAACTGTCGTTATGTTTCGTTAATGCCTCTTTGTTGCTTTAGTATGATAATAAACAAAAGGGTGAGTGTAATAAAGGGGTGTGTTTTAAATAAAAGGGTGGATGAAAACAAAGAGTTATGTGTTTTAAAGAAAAGGGGATATGTTTAAGGGGTATGTGTTTTAAATAAAAGGGTGGTGTAATAAATGGGTATATGTTTTAAACAAAAGGGTGCATGCAACCCTTGTAAGTATATAATATAATAATTAAGTAAGGGGTATGTATGTGTGGTTTTTTAAAAGTCACAACTTTTCATTTCAGAGATGCAACCCTTATAAGTATGTAATATAATAATTATAAGCAAAGGGGTATGTATGTGTGATTTTTTAAAAGTCACAACTTTTCATTTTAGAGATGCAACCCTTGTAAGTATATATAATATAATAATTAAGCAAAGGGTATGTATGTGTGTTTTTCAAAAGTCACAACTTTTCATTTTAGAGAGACAACTCAAGTTACTTTTTGTAGGGTTATATAATAATTATGACTAAGTATTATGTTGATTTATTTAATTATTACTATTATTATTATAATATAAATATATTTATACCCACAATGCATCAACAATGTCGTGTACAGTATCCATGCTATCTTTTGACCCTCTAAGGTTTCGGGTTGCGTGAGTAGGTTGGGTTGGCAAGCGAGATATATGATTTGGTTCAAACGGTTCGGATCGGTATAATACGATAAAGATTTGGTTTCAAATATTCGTTGACGCACTAGAATTTTAATGAGCATATAATTAATCCATCAAATAACTGTAAGATTTGATTTATAAAAGAGAAATAGATGGGCCTTTATCTCAAAGTTACGAGTTGTCACATCATTCCCAACTTGAAAGAAATTTCGTCCCGAAATTTAGCACGTAGTCTCAGAGGAAGCTGACTGGGTTGCGTGGTTTTTTTTTTTTCTGGTTTTCCTGGGGTGTCACATCCTTCCCCCGTTGATTTGGAATTTCGTCCCGAAATTCCGCAGGACGATAGGAGTGAGGTCGATAGAAAAGGTCTGATCCACAAGAACAAGATTGCAACCCTAGACTTTTACCGTTTGCTAGCTCTACTATGTACTTGGTGTTCAAAAGTGTTGAGGTACGATTAAACATTTGACTTACTTTTAAAGACTCGAAACTAGTATCGGCACTCGAATAAATTAAAACAGTAACCTAAAAGTCGTCAAGTAGAAACTCACCCTGACCGATCACGAAGACACGTCCCCTAGCACCATTGTCGTCGTTGTTACCCCCATTGTTGTTCCCATTTCCTTGGTTGTTGTTGTTCTGATTCTGATTCAGCTGGGGGCAGTCTCTTTTGAAATGGTCTTCCGCACCACACTGAAAGCATCCCCTGTTGCCTTGCTCTTGCTGCTGTTGCTGGTTCTGTTGTTGCTGATGTCCGGGCTGTGGGACTCTACAATCTTTGGCTTCGTGGCCTGCTTTACCACACCTGTTACATGTTCGTCCACACTGCCCGAAGTGATGATAGCCGCACTTGCCACACTGAGGCTTCTTTCCTGCATAAGACCTCTGACCTTGATTCACTGAGGGTGACTGGCTAAAACTGCGAGTACTGCCAGTGTCTGTCTTCTTTTGGGGCTGAACCGAGTTGGACGCTTTGTCCATATTACCCCACTTGCGTTTACTATCAGTGACAGGAGTAGTGGCGGCGGTGGCGGCAGTAGTAGCTTTAGAAATACGTGGTGGCAGTGAGTCGCTCTCCACCTCCTGGTCAACGATTTTATGTGCCAGTCTGACGATCTGGGTTAGATTATTGAGGTTCGCTGCTGTAACTAAACCCTTCACCCGTGGAGGTAACCCCTTAATAAACAACTCGATTCTTCGAGGCATGGGTCGGGACAAGTTCGGACACAAATCAGCTAACTCATACGATCGCTTCACATACGCCTCGATTTCTGACCCCACCATTGTCAGATGATAGTACTCATTCTCTAACTTCGCTATTTCATCTCGAGGACAGTATTCCTCTCTCATCAGTTCTTTAAAATCATCCCACGTAGTGGCGTTCGCCGCCTCAATACCTAGCAGTTGGACCTGGGCATTCCACCAGGTCAAGGCACCATCCTCAAGCGTGCCTGTTGCATACTTCACGCGGTCCCCCACAGGACAGTTGCACATAGCAAACACTGACTCAGCTTTCTCGAACCACCTTATAAGTCCCACAGCCCCTTCCGTTCCGCTGAAGGTCTGTGGCTTGCAATCCATAAACATTTTGAACGTACAGACAGGCTGGTTGTTTGGGTGCGCAGCTTGGTAGGCTGCCAGAGCCTCAGCCACACGTGTGTTTATCAGGTTGGTTAACTCAGCCTGAGTCATGTTGATGCTACCACGACCGTGTCCTCGTCCACTCATGTTTCTTTAATAGGAGAAGGGAACGAATTTAGAAGTCGAGAACGAGAAAAGTATTCAGTGTTATCACGTTAAGGGCGATTAACTACTATGTTCGTACACAAACAGGGAAGAACCCCTCTTACACTCGTTAAGCCTCATTGGGATTTGCATGCACCACGCGTTATTATTATGTGTGCACCCATGATAATAAGGCGGTTTGCATGCTCCTCTCAATGCTTCTTAACTTATGTTCGAAGTTTCTCCCACTCCAATCAACACAAATTAAGCACTACCAACAAGATGAGAATTTACTAGATGTAAGTGTTATGTTACACTATCAATGTGTCATGATGTCTACCCTGTCGTATTGTGCATGCTATACATATAGTTACGTTTACTAAACATATAAGCATAAGCTAAGGAGGAACGAACCTTGCAGTCTGAAGCTGAGTGTCATGGTCATCGTTTGGATCAATTCGGTTATAGTCTGGTTTTATGAAAACATTTTAAAACCGAGTTCTCTATAACCAGTGGCTCTGATACCAAACTGTCACACCCCCAAATAACCACCTAGGGCATGTCCCTATTGGAGGTGCAACGATCCAACAAAGAGCCACCAATCATATCAAACACAAGTTATAAGTAAATACCAAATCAATAAAATGTATTGTTTGAAAGTTAAACCAAAACCAAAATACTGAGCGGAAGCATAAACGGATAAGTGTGTAAATGTATCAAAAGCAAATCAAGACAACTGTTTATTATGACCATAACCACTCCAGCAGCATCAGACAGCAAGCTCCCCAAGTTCCTTCAGTAATCACCTACAAGCATGTAAGCAAGTGTGTCAGACTACGCTGGTGAGTTCAAGGTTTTGTTATCGCGTCGAGTTACCAGATGTAAGTTAATGCGAGTCAATATTACGTTACGATGTTGCTTATGTTAGACACCTTAGGGAGTGTGCCCAAGTGTATCCGGGGAGTGGGTACCCCTTACGACTGATTGCTATGTTGCCTTCGTTAGATACCCTAGGGAGAGTGCCCATATGTATCCGAGGAGTGTGCCTCTAACAACCATAGCCCTATCCAGATAATTAGTTCACGTCCGTCCTTACGGCCCGGTGTGAGGTTTCCCACCTAATAGCGCTATCAACTAATCACCCCCATTGCCCTCCAGGCAAAAACCAAAACCGATTAAGTTGTTTACCCAATTTTCCCTTCCAAATGTTTACCAGTTGTCCCAAACCACCGGGACACATGCTTGAGAAAAGTGCAGTGAACTCACCTTGATTTGCTCGGCAGATAGTCTACTTGCTAAAATAACTTTTGATCAATCGCGTCCTATAATAGTTATTACATCTAGTCAGGTTCGCACACAAGTATTACATCTAGTCATGTAGCACAGAAGACGTCACATATAACCCAAGTAACATACACCTCCTCATACAATAGTAACAGTTGGTCATGATAAGCAATTTACACATACATTATAGCATTACATAGTTGATGTTTAGTTCCTTTTTCATCAACATTAGAAATAACCAGGCCGCCCATTGGGCCCCTGATCGGTCCACTAAATGATTAGCACCACCTCAATAGTCACATGCACATTCCTATTATTATCCTAAATCAATTTAAAGTACATTACATGGTTTCTAATGTCCGGCCACTTACTTCCCTCTTACTGGACCGAATTCTAAGGCTCACATATGATTTGACCATAAAAACAAGGCCATCAAAAAAAAACACAACAGTATCCATGTGCAAGTCATTAATTAATTCTTTGGTGTGTGTGACATTAAAGCAATTTTTTTAAATGAGATGACACTCTTTTACCACATGTAGCCGTCCCCCCATTGGACCCCTTGTTTGGTCCTTTTATAGCATGACATCACAAGAAAGATAAAGGGTTCGGTCCAATCACATCTTAGGAAATCATTTATCTATCATTCAATACAATTATTATTAAATCTTGAGCAGTCGATTCAGTATGTACCAGATGTATTATATTAAGCAATCGACTAGTATACGCCAGATGTATTATATTATCAAAGTCATCATGTTAATCCTACATCTTGGTTTCATGATCACCATTAACACAGGTTGCACGGATCCAACTACGGGCTTTCTTATGGCTTTAAAACGGGGCCGAACCAACAATTCATACATATCATTAATTCGGCAAGTTCGTACATACCACATCCAACCTAGCACCTTCACGAATTCTACCACCGGTTAAGTGTAACAGTGCCCGTTCATACTACGCTTACGTATTTACGCACATACATGCAGATCTACATTCATTAAACATGTTCGCATGAATATATATACCTATAAGCATAGCATTCTGTACATTAGTTTCATAATCTTCCAACCCTTTGTTGTTTATATATATAACCATGTATCTATAGTTCCACACAGTTTCATATAGACACATATATATAGCACCACATACACACAAACACATGAAAAATCTAACCGTGATCACGAACCACGTCTCGAAACCGAAACCGCAACAAGTCTATTACTAAATCTACGGACGAGAGAGAGAGAGAAATCTTACCGGTGTTCGCCGGTGAACTCGCCGGAGAAGAAGGTAGTGGTTGGTTCGACGTAGTGTTTCGGGCGAGGAGGAGCGGTTCAGGTGAGGCGGCAGGTAGGGTTTGCGTAGAGGTAGAGATCATTATGTGTGTATATATATATATGCAAACCATGCAAAATAATCGCTGAACAAGAAGAGTCGGTGAAGGAATTCGAATGTGTGGGCCGAGATCAGGCTGGGTGGGCTGGGGGGTTTGGGTTTCGAACAGTACGTTCCACAGCCAAAACTAAATCTTCAAATTTGTAACCAATAATTATGACTAAGTATTATGTTGATTTATTTAATTATTACTATTATTATTATAATATAAATATATTTATACCCACAATGCATCAACAATGTCGTGTACAGTATCCATGCTATCTTTTGACCCTCTAAGGTTTCGGGTTGCGTGAGTAGGTTGGGTTGGCAAGCGAGATATATGATTTGGTTCAAACGGTTCGGATCGGTATAATACGATAAAGATTTGGTTTCAAATATTCGTTGACGCACTAGAATTTTAATGAGCATATAATTAATCCATCAAATAACTGTAAGATTTGATTTATAAAAGAGAAATAGATGGGCCTTTATCTCAAAGTTACGAGTTGTCACACTTTAGGCCCTTCATAGAATATGAACGATTATCCCAACTTTATGCTTTAATGAAAAAAATACATAATACACTCATCTTCACACTCTGTTTCTCTAAAATCCTAAAAAAAGATTGGTCTAAAACCTTGATAACTGAAAAATTAGGGCAAAAGAAACACAACAAACAGAGATTCAAGTTAGATTTCGGAAGCGGGTCTGATGTCCGGCGACCCACGTCGTCGTCTGGAAAACCTGCAACTTTGATTCCGGCCACAACCACCATGGACAACCACTGTCTCTTCTCTCCCTCTAGCTATCGCTCTCTTTGCTGGCTATGTTTCTTTCTCCCTCTCTGTATCGCTCTCTTGTCTCTCTATCTGCATCCTCTTTTTCTCTGTAAGTTTTTGTGTTCTCTCTCTATAGAGTATGCAGGGAAGAAGATGAAGATGAGTTGATGAAAGTAGAGGTAATTGGGGGTGGGTTGGGGTAATGAAGGTGGGCCTATAAAAATAATATTTATTTTAGTGTTTTAATTTATTAGATTTAATTAGTAATGGTACTTTAGTCATTTTAAACACATTTAACTGGACAAACTAACTGACATCCACTCCAGGGACTATCCGGGAACGAAATTGAAAAAGTTGGGGACTATAGGTGTAATTTTAGAAAGTTAGGAACTAAAGGTGAAAAATGCCAAACCACAAGGACTATTCGGGCATTTAACTCTAAATATAAGAGTAAACTGCCATTTTGGTCCTTGAGGTTTGGTCAATTTTGTCATTTTACTTCAAAACTCAAACCTTTTAAATCTGGGTCCTTATGATCAGGGGCGGATTTAGCATGGTTACATGGGTTCCGAGGAACCCATTCGATTCGAAGAAAATGGAAAAAATTAGTGTAAACCTTGTATGATTTGGGAAAAAATAATGAAAATTAAGTGAAAAACTACCAAAAGGAACCCAGTGGAATCCGACCCTGGATCCGATACTGCTTATGGTTTCACTTTTATTGTCATTTTGGTACAAAAATCAAATCATCTGATATTTGGCTAATAAAATCTGGTTATTTTGTCTTTTTCCTCAGGGGCAAAATGGTCAATATGAATTTATTATATCATATTAATTAAATTAAATATCCATTTTACCTTATAAAAGCAGATATATGTTCATCTTCTTCGTCTTCTCCCCACATCCAAACCCTAATCCCTAATCCATCATCTTCTCCCCCTGCAACCGTCTGATCGACAACACCACCATTGTTGATTTCAATCTCAGCAATTTTAAACTATTTCCCTTACATCCTAAAAAGATGTGGATTTTTTACTTGAGTAATTTACGTGTTTATTTAGTCAATCATCAATTTAATCAAATGTAGCTTTACAAAACTTGGCTAAGTCTACCGAATTTATACTACGTTATAAATTAGGGTCAAATGTAAGGCATCATTCTATATTGTATCAATGCTGTTATGGGGAGAATAAAAAATCATCAAATACAATTAAGAGAGATAATTGAAAGCAGGATGTGACATGAGCTGAGAAGTAATAGTAATACTAGCCTGAAATCGGCATCGAAAACACCAGGTGCAGCAACAACAGTGACCGGTTCGGTAGGTTGAGTCGTCAACGTTATTATGTGAGTGATTTGGAACGGCGATGTAGCGGTTGACATTTGTGGAGAAAATCTTCTGCTGAGATTTTGAATTGGAGGTAATTTGTTGATTCGTGAGGAGAGAATAGAGATGGAGGCGGAGCATCTACTCCAAACCGTCATCGTTTGCCCTGCCCTTCACGCAAAGTAGAAATATTAAATAAATAAAAAGTAAAATGTCCGGATAGTCAAGTGGTTTTGTAAATAAATAATCTTCTCCTCACATGTTGCGGATAATGGTGCATCCCCGCCATATGCTACCGCAACACCACCATTGTCGATCAAACGGTTGCAGGGGGAGAAGATAAGGAATTAGGGATTATGGTTTAGGTGTGAGAAGAAGATGAACATATATATGTTTTTATAAGGTAAAGGGATATTTAATTTAATTAATAACATGCTATAATAAATTCATATTGATTATTTTACCTATGAGGAAAAAAACAAAATAACCAAATTATATTAGCCAAATACCAGGTGATTTGATTTTTGGACAAAAATGTCAATAAAAGTGAAACCACAGAGACCCATATTTAAAAGGTTTGAGTTTTGGACTAAAATGGCAAAAGTGACCAAACCTCAGGGACCAAAATAGCAGTTTACTCTAAATATAATCACAAAATTATGCATTGGGCCAAAGTATCGGTCTGGTTATGGATTAGTTGTTAACCGTAACTGAACCGATTTTTTCGGTTACTATAAAAAAAGGATAACCGAACAGTCGGTTAAGGCTCGGTTCAGTTATTTAGGTTATATGCTCACCCCTAGCATGTTTATATCTGTTTATAGTTAGGCTATGGGGTGTGGAGGAGGATAGTCCTTAAAGGATGATCTGTCATGTAGGCGTCCACGTCAGCGGATGTACGGATGAGTCTAAAGGGGATGGAACAAAGGTGTGGGGGATGGTCCCCTATATATATATATATATATACGGTATGGTTCATGCAAGAACCACTTTTATTTTGAGAACTACGAGAACCAATGTGAATACAACAAAATAAACTCACTACACCAACAAAAACCTAAAAAAACGTAACACCCCCCCCCCAGCTAAATGCTAAAAACTAAACCCCCCCCCCTCCACCAAAAAAAAAAACCCTTAAAAATCTAAAAAACACATAAATTTTTAATTAAAATCGCTACTTTTAGTATCAAAAAAAATTATTTAAAAAACAATTATTAACGAAAATCAGCGAGTTTAATAAAAAAATAAAAAAAAAATTGGTGTGCTTTTGTAGATATTTTTGGTTGTGTTCAAATTGGTTCTCGCAATAAAGGGTGGTTCCTAACAGATATTTCTCCTATATATATATATATATGATGTATGTTTTTTTTTGAACGGTAACTTTCTTAAGGTATTTACATCCCCAAGTCGGGGACCTAACCAAGTCTGTCCCAGACTTACGTTGTCTTAACCGGGTCCGCGCTGGGAGTGGTCAGACTTGGCTAACGGCGTTCGCCCGGAAACCGTACCGCCTCCACACGAGACACCTCGCTGGAGTAACGACCGGATTAAAACCGGGGCGGCTCAGGCTCGAACTTGCCCAACATTGGCTAACAAGCACTTACCATCATTGCCTGGTCCCCACACCTTTGCTACACCCGGGAGTCGAACTATATGTGTGTATTTGAGGGTCGTCGAGAGCGGCTGCAGGAGGACGTTGGGGACGATGACAGGCCTGAGGAGGTGGGGAGGTGATCCGAAGCTGGAGGTCAACAGGCAGGGGACGTGCCCCATACCAAATAGTCTTATATACGTCAAAAAATTATATGAATATTTAAAATTCCGTATCCTTTTAAATTTAACATTAATTTCTCTATGTTTTCATACATATAAACAATTAAAGAGAAATACATAGCTTTTGAAAACAAACAAAAAGTGCTAAAGAGAATTAATTACATGGCTTTTGAAAACAAACAAAAAGTGCTTGAAACTAATACCATATTTGTTATAGTGATGGGACACACTCATATACAAATAACATTTTTATGTAATATATTGAACTTAAGGCTGCATGATATGGAGTACCGTCCTCCACCGGGCACCGGTGCTGACGTTGACTCCATCTCGCCCCTACCGTCCTCCATCCCGTTCCGTCTTCAACGTCCATTCTTCGACGTTCAGGACGGTCCTCTAGGTGGGCCCCCTTTGTTTCATTGTTTGTTTGTGTTATTTGACTTGTACATTAGGCTTCAATACTTATACATAGGGCATAGAAATTAAAAAAAAAGAAATTGTGGGGTAGGATCATCCTCTCATACCCTCTAGTGACCATTCTTGGAAGGACTATGACGTGACGCCTACGTGGCGGATGGTCCTCCAAAGATGGGATGTCACCATACCCTCTAGCCTAATACTAGTTTTTATGTCTTATATGTTCATCCAACACTTGAATAGTACCGATTTAATTACTTCACATAACATAACAAGTGACATCACTTAAAACATTATTAAAAAAAATACGTGACTCAAATATTGGACATGTGAACACACAGAATTATTAAAACCTTGTCGTTCATATACGTATTGTAACTATTACGTGTCGGCAAAAAAAAAAAAAATACAAATTTCGTAATTAAATCATGAGAAAAATGTCCGGATAGTCCCTGTGGTTTCGTCTTTTTTCACCTATAGTCCCAAACTTTCTAAAACTACCTGAATAGTCCCCCAAGTTTTCATTTTTTGTTCCCGGATAGTCCCTGGGTCTAACTTCAGTTACTTTTCTCTGTTAAAATGATGTGAAATGACACAAATACCAACCTTAAAAGGCCAAACCATAGGGACTATCCGGGCATCTTTTTCATTTTTATTTATAAAACCTCACCACCACACTTCATCTTCAACCTCCACCCACCATCACCCTCCTCCACCCTCCACCCTCCACCATCGCCGCTGACATCATCTTCTCTCTAGTTATGTTGATGCTGCTGCTGCTACTGTTGTTTCATTTGAAAAGGCTATGACGATGGAAATTATTTCGAGGAAAATCGGAATTTACAGATCTGATCCGTATCTTGGCTAGGCAACTCGGACAATATGTATTTGATACATGCTACTGTGATTTCAGCCATGGCGGATTTCGACAGTAAACTCCGATGATAACATATTTGAGCCTATTCATTTACCTCTTTACAAGTGGAAAAGGCTCGGTTCGGTTCAAAACTAGTTCTGGCTCTTAACCGGTTTCAAGGGAGTAGTTCTCAAACTGATAAGTGGAAAAGGATCGGTTTCTGTTCGGGTCAAAAACTGTTTTTTTTTGTTGACCTCGACATGTACCTATAACCGCCTTAAATGATGAGATGAGGTGTTATGTTGTGTTATGCTCTCAATTGAATTGAGGCTCAGGTGAGAATGAGGAGGTTTCTTAGAGTAACTTTCCTCTTGCCATTTCGACTGGCAGTGTTTTCTGAGGATGATTGATGATGATGAGTGATGATGATTATGTTGCTGTTGTTCCATTTAAAAAAGGTTATGACGATTGAACTCGATTGACCCGGATCTGAACCAATCGATCCGAATCTGAACCGAGCTGCGTGAGTCGAAACAAACCGAAACTCGAACCAAAACTGAACAAGACTCGAACCCAAGCCGAAATTCGAAACGTGACCCAAACCAAATTCTGTCTACCGATTGGAAAATCATCGAAGTATTGGTGTTTACCTGAGAAACTACGGCTGCCTCCGTCGTCTACCGCTCACCGAAAAGACGGCACACCACCGTCACCGACCATCATCTTCATCGTCTCATCATCTTCACCGCCGCCTTAGCGGCGTTTCTGGTCACCGGAGTGACGGCTCCGTCGTCTGCACACTATCGCACCACCATAGAGGGGTGACCAGGCGCTGCTTCTCCATCCTAATCTCTCTCTCCCTCGCTGTTTCTCTCTCTACAGTCCTCTCTCTCTTCAATCTCTAATCCGGTGTGGATGTGAGCAGCTATGGATGTGTTCAAGGAGGAGTGGAGGTGTGCGACAACCATAAAAGATGGCGCCGGAGCTCGGCCGGCACCTCCGGCTCTGGTCACCGGACCTGTAACGAGAGAGAGAGAGAGAGATCACGAGGGTTTTGGCTGAATGTTGAAAGTGAGAGTGAAGGTTTTAATTTTTGTTTCTTTTAGAGAAAAATGCCCGGATAGTCCCTATGGTTTGGCCTTTTAAGGTAAGGGTATTTGTGTCATTTCACATCATTTTAACAGAGAAAAGTAACTGAAGTTAGACCCAGGGACTATCCGGGAACAAAAAATGAAAACTTGGGGACTATTTAGGTAGTTTTAGAAAGTTGGGGACTATAGGTGAAAAAAGGCGAAACCACAGGGACTATCCGAACATTTTTCTCTTAAATCATTTATGTATATAGTTGTCACAAAATGTCCAAAACGACTATCTCTTCAGTCTCAATTATAGGCCATGGACAATGAGATAGCATACAGTTGGACACCATAATAATAATAATAATTACAAGTAAATTCAACTATAACGAAATTTGACCAAAAAAATAATTTGACATCTTAACCATAATTATAATACAGCCGCCTGACCGTCGACCGGCAAAACATCTAAACCGGTTCAGACCGGTATCAAGCCGCTATCTTTGCCACTCTATTGGTCTGAACCAGGTTCGAAAAAGCAGCCTTGAAACTCCTCCAAACCCCAGCCTTCCTACCTTTAACCCGCACCGAACCAACCCGACCAACACACGAAACCCTAGGAGAAACCGGTTCAGTTATCAACAAACAGTAGTCCCTCCCCGGTTCAGACCGGTTCCTAAACAGCCTCACGTTTTCCACCTTATCATTATGCTTTGACCTCCCATCGGTTTGATGAACCGGTTTTTTTCTGAACCCGATTATCGACAGCTTCGGTTTCTGGTTTATGGAGACCGAGCGTCGAGAAGCTCGGGTTTGACATGGGTCTAGGTTTTTTGTGCAGGCGAACTTCACCGAAGCCTTGCGCTCCATGAACGTGTTGCGGTCTAGCCATTCAGCTACTTTGGTCTCGCAGATTGCATACGAGTCCGGCGGGTTGTTGTCCGTACAATAAACCGGGCCCGCTTCGTAATTTAATTTGTTTTCTAAATCTTGATCAAGATCTGTAATAGCACGACCATCATCATGATCTTGATCTAGATCATCATTATGACTGTGATGATCAAGATCAAGATCATGATCCGTTGGTTGGGGATTCAGATTTAGAACATGATGTTCAAATTGATGTTGTTCCTCCATGGAAGTGGTTGAAGGGTGAATTTGTGTTTGTTGTGGATGCATTGAGTGTTTTGGGTGGAGGATTGAAGAGGGGGGAGAATATTTATGTGTGAATATAGGTGGGGGGATCCTTGAAGTTTCAAAAGAAGACAGTCAAGTTATAGGACTTTTTAAGCCTCGGATTAAATGTGGGTGTTATATATATATAATAATTTATATATTACGTCTGCATGAGTACTGTTGGTGTTTAACGTTATGGTGTAAAAAGTCGCATTCGTTTTGTTTGTAGCTTGTGTCCGTTTATCATTCAACAACTCGAATTGGAAATGGAACTTGGGAGTAGTTTTTTAAAGGGATATTCACGGTTTATCATTGAACAACTTATTAGCCGATAACACCTCAAAACAAACTCAATACTAACCCAGTTTGCTTGCTGATATAAGCTGTCACGTCATCAAACCAGTGGCATATCGGTTGACACATCATCAAAAAGGGAAGCCAGATGCCACGTCTTAAAAAAGCCAAGTCATATGCCACATCAGCTGCAACGTCACACACAAGTGCCACATCAACAAAAACTAACTGGGTTAGGGTTCAATTAGTTTGGGAGTATTATCGGCTAATAAGTTGAAAGTTGAGAGTGGTGTAATACAAACTGAAAGTTATCGGCCAATTGGTGAAAGTTGATGTTATTTAAATCCAACTCGGTTTGTTTATTATTTAAAAAAATAATTATATTACTTATCCATGTTTATAACTATTTATATATTTCACATAATGCATTATTTAAAATTTTGTCATACTTTTAGGATAAACTAATTATTATGTATGTATAAATTTTTCATATAAAATAAAATATTATATGAATAGTACTATAGTAGGCTCGTCAAGGTTTATGGACAGATTTAAGCTTGTTTATATATATACACATTTTTCATATAAAATAAAACGTTATATGAATAGTACTATAGTAGGCTCGTCAAGGTTTATGGACAGATTTAAGCTCGTTATTTGAAGCTTGACCGGAGCTCATTTATCAAAAGAGCTAAAATATAAACTTTAGATTTTCTAAGCTTGACTCGATTCAAATTTTTAACAAACTGATCTTAAATTGCTCACAAACAACGCAACTCATATACATTTAAAATATTAGTGATTGTTGGCGATAACGCCCACCTCTTGTAATATATACGTTCGGGAATAACTTATATCGATAAATTAAATTCTGGAATACGAAATGGTTATTCAGTAATTAATAATAAGTGAGTATTTTTTATAAGATGAAACTATATAATTGTATGCTTTTATTTTGCCACGTAATTTGATATAGTTAGTTATGGTCAACAAATGATATTGCATTTTCTTTTGTTTGTTACGGTCATATATAAGTTTTGACCATATCTACACTCATATGATTAAACGATAATAAATAATCTTTACAAGACTTGGTTTTATGAGAAGTCGTGATCATAACTTTCTAAAAGAATTAAATAAAAACTAATGACTTTTTCATGATGATGCAAATTTTCATTTTTCTTTTTCGTAAGAAAAAATATATAATGAACAAACACGATGCAAATAACTTAAAAGTGTTTTTATTTTTGTATTTAAATCTTTATATGAACACGTGATTTAGTAGAATAGAAAAAGCAAACTATAAAAGGAGTTTTTGAATTATTCGTCAATTATGACACGATTTGAAGCATGAAACAAACACGATACGAATATGTGTAGTTAAACTATGTTATTTGTTTAATCATTCTAAACAGGTTGATTAAAATTAAACAGGTTGACAGGTTATTTGGTTCAATTCTAAAATAATTTTTTTCCAGCTCATTTCACCCGTCAGATAATGGTTCACAAGGGTCACGCTTGGGTTACATGAATAGTTAAAGTGTTTGAGCCAATGACATCTAGCTCAAGTGGTAGGAGGACTTGAATTTTTCTTTGAAGATTCAAGTTTAATTCTCATTTGGTGCAAAAAAGGAGTGTGGCATTGGTGGGCAGTGATAGGAGACTCAGGGAATCCTGGGTTTGATCCTTGAGCCAAACGGGTTTTACTGTAATTTTATCGTCGTACCTACGGGCGAGTGGGTTACAGGGTTTTCCTCGGAATTGATGGTGGACGACTCGGGTTACTCTCGGAGTACTCCGTTTGTCCAGTGAGTGCTCCAATAGTGCTCGGGATTGATTTGTTGACCGTTAAAAAAAAAAAATGTTAAAGTGTTTGAGTTAAAGGTTAATGGAATAATATATTTGTCTTGCTCGGATGTATTAATTTCCAATGCATCTATGATTGATACTAAGTTATAAAAACCTGAACTTTGCATCGATGCATTAGACTAGATGGTATGGGGGGCCGTCCCCCTCCGTCCCGGACCGTTGCCGTTCCGCACACCATCCCGCCCCCCTCGTTGACGTCGTGACCGTCTCCATGGAGACGCTGGGGACGAAGCAGAACAAGACAAAACCCATTTCCATTTCCAGTGTTTCCTTTGCAAAAATAAAAAAAAAATTAATTGCCATAATTAGTGGGGTAGGATCATCCTCCCATTTCCAGTGTTTTGCCATGGCGGATCATCCTCTATAAGACTATGATGTGGCGCCTACGTGACGGATCATTCTCCAAGAAAGGATGGTCACCATACCGCATAGCCTTATAAATATATGTATCATACTCGCATGCAAGTTTATGTGCACCCATAAGAGTGTAAAAATCATTGGTTAACCATGTTAATTTGTGTCTCTTACTATAATTACTACTATAATGAAACGACTTTCTTCATCGGAAACCTACCAGCCAAAGTTTCTAGCTTTCTTCTCTGGGAGGCTTTCGAAGGTTTTGGCCACATGACGGATGCCTATGTTCCCAGGAAAAAGGATAAATTTGGCAATACGTTTGGATTCATTAGGTTTGAGGAAGTTAAAGACATCGCTGCATTGCAACAGGAGTTGGGATCTGTCAGATTTGACAAAAGCAAGATCTATATCAAACAGGCAAAATTTGTGAAGGAGACAGATAGGCAGCCAAACCAGAAGTACCCGTTGAATAAAGTGACGGTAAGGCAACATAAAGGCAAACCAACCCAGGTATGGAAAACTGCAAATAACAACGTGCGTCCCTCCAACTACAGAGATGCATTAACGTCTGGCTTAACCAAGTCAACGTTACCAAACGACGCGGCAATAAACACTAAAGAACCGTTTGTGTCGACGGGATTCCAAGATGCAAGCGTCCCGGAAATTACTCCGGAACTTCATCTTCAAGAAGGAGAAGCTTCTCGTAATTGGAGGCATAGATCTCTCATTGGCCTTATCAGAAACCCTCATGACCTGAAACACTTGGGAGAGTTATTGGATTCCGTTGACCTAAACGGGTTTTCACTGCAATACCTCGGTGGCCTCAGGGTTTTACTTGTATTCTCGAACCAGGATTTGGCTACGGATTTCAGGAACAACAAAGACGGGCTTTGGTCGATATGGTTCACTGAACTAAATCCATGGGAGGGACAACACTTTCCTTTTCAGCGATTGGCATGGGTATCAATAAGGGGTGTCCCACTACAACTGTGGGATCCAATTGTGTTTGATCAGATCGGAGCACTAAAAGGCAGGGTCGTCTCTTCATCAACGGCATCGGCCATGGATTTTGATCTCTCGGTTAGTCGGGTCTGCATCCTCACAGAGGCCATCGGTAGAATTAATTGTAAATTAACTATCATGTGGGATGATATCCCGCGTACAATCTGGTTATCGGAGGAAGAAACTTTTGTGGTTCCAAATTTCTCGTTTACAAGCAGGGAGGCTTCGCCGGAAAAAACTCCGGAAACTCCGGTGAAGGATCATGAACCGTCGGGGGGTAACAACGTAGAAGATGAAAAGTTGGAAAAGTCATCATCATCCATGCAAATGCATGGGAAAGATCGTACGCCGGTTTCACAATTCCAAGACACCTCTCTCTCCAAATCATGCTGTCAAATTGATGGTAACCCTTCTCCCAACACTGATGACTCATCTGTGGGCCCCTATGACACACCCCCACCTCCTCCCCCTAATCGTTCTAGACAACCTGACCTTTGGGCTGAGAATTCTAATGTGGGCCTAAATGAACTTTTTAATAACACTGGTAGCCCAAATATTCCTAACACCCCGCCATCTAAGCCCAGGCAGCCCAATTCCCCTCCTACTCCACACCGGCCCAACCCAAATGTTGACCTAAACCAAACCTCTCCGGATCCTTTCAATATCATGGACCTCCTCAATACTGAGGTCACTTCTGTACAACCTATTGACCTAAATATCCCCCCTGCTCCTCTTACCGCTGCACAACCCCAACCACCTCCAGCAGTTGGCCGGAAAGGCAATATGCGAAAACCTAAAGCTCGTTTTCCCTCTATGAGAATGAAGGACACCCTATGGGCCCCAAAAATCGGTGAAATATCCAAACAAAAAAACAAACCCAATGCCACATACCCACCAGAGACCAACGATAGCTGTGCAAACCCTCCGGAAAAAACCGATGTAGAAAAGGAAGCTGATTTAACAGCAGAGGTAGGTGAATGCTTGGGGTTCAATATGTCAAGTGCTGCGAACAGGCTGAAGCAGCTGATCAATAGCGAACAGGTGACGATTGGTCCTCAATGAATTATTTGGCTGCTAACATAAGAGGGGCAGGAGACCCCTTGAAACAGGAACGCATTAAGGAATTGAGGAGGAAAAACAATATCAGTTTTATTGCTATTCAAGAAACGCAATTTTCCAACTCGGCAAACCTTCAGGTCAGCTCGTTTTGGGGAAACTCGCCGGTTGAATTTGAATCAGTCGATTCTTCAGGTAGATCGGGCGGTTTATTAAATATGTGGGATCCTGGGGTCTTCATTCGGTTATCTTCTGTGTCAAACCGGTATTTTCTAGCAACATCAGGTATTCTGAGAAATGGGGGGACTGAAATTAATATTGTCAACATATATGCTCCACACGATGCTACTCTTAAAAGAAACCTCTGGGCAACTCTGGCTGGCCTTATAAACTCCCTGAATGGATGTTGGATTCTCTTAGGTGATTATAATTGTGTCCGTGAACCTAGGGAACGAAAGAATTCAAAATTTGACCCACTTGCAGCTAGTGATTTCAATCAATTCATCCGGGATGTTGGCCTCTCCGAATATGCCATGACGGGATGTTCCTTCACACATCGTTCGGATGACGGTAAACGGTTTAGCAAAATTGACCGTATGCTTGTCTGCCACACCTTTCTGACCACGTGGCCCTCGGCTACTCTTACTGGTCTCCCCAGGTATCGCTCCGATCATCGACCCTTACTTCTTACCTGCTCTGATCTCAAGTTTGGCTCCCCTCCCTTCCGGTTTTTTAATTCATGGCTCAAGGAAGCTGATATAGAGGATCTGGTGAAAAAGGCTTACATTGGGATTGCACCATTCGGACCCCCTGATAAACTCCTAGCTGAACGTTTCAAGGCCATTAAGTTGGCTATAAAACCTTGGGTCAAAAACAATAAATCCAAAAACCGGGAACTTCTACTGGATCTCATGAAAAAGGTTGAAGCTTTAGACATTAAAGCTGAAAGCAGCAAGTTAACTGAAGAGGAGGCAGCTGATAGGGAATGCTGGATCAATCGCTTGGGTGAAATTGAAGACAACAACTTGGCAGACTTGAAACAACGAGCTAAGGTTAAGTGGTTAAAAGATGGCGACGAAAACTCTTCGTTTTTTCACGGAGTAGTGAAAGGACATCAAAGCTACAACAGAATAAATGGGCTTGAATTTGATGGAATTTGGGTATCACAACCAGACGAGCTCAAAACGAATATAAAAGAATATTTCCGAAAGCTGTTCTCTGAGGATGAGATTCTTCGACCCACTTTCACTAGTAGTGGTCTCAACACTCTATCTTCGGTTCAGGCGTCAATGTTGGTAAAACGGTTTTCTAAAGAAGAAATTAAGGATGCCGTCTGGGAATGTGGGGACGACAAGGCACCGGGCCCAGATGGTCTCACTTTCGGTTTCATCAAACATTTTTGGGAGCTTGTTGAGACGGACTTCATCATTCTTCTTGACTACTTCTACGTTCACGGTACTCTAAATCGGGGCTGCAACTCAAGTTTCATCACTCTGGTACCCAAGATCGCCAATCCCAACCACATAAAGGACTTCCGGCCCATTAGCCTCATCGGTTGTATTTCAAAAGTGGTCTCGAAAGTCCTTGCCAACAGACTTAAAAAAGTTATTAGTAGTCTTGTAAACGATACACAAACTGCATATATTGAGGGTAGAAGCATTCTGGATGGGCCGCTTATCATAAATGAATTGGTGTCATGGGGTAGAAAATGCAAGAAGAAAATGCTACTCTTTAAAGTTGATTTTGAAAAGGCATTTGATTCTTTAAACTGGGATTTTCTCCTATCTGTCCTCACACAAATGGGCTTCCCAGCTCTTTGGAGAAAATGGATACTCGGCATATTATCGACCAGCAGAACCTCCATCTTAGTCAACGGCTCCCCAACCCTCGAATTCAACGTTCAAAGGGGTGTTCGTCAAGGCGATCCATTGTCTCCGCTGCTTTTTATCCTAGCCATGGAAGCACTACACGTTGTGTCGGTTAAGGCAAATTCGCTTGGCATTTTTGATGGGGTTAAAACACCAAACGACGGGCCGACAATCTCACATCTTCTATACGCGGATGATGTTTTGTTTGTAGGGGAGTGGTCTGGAAAAAATTTCAACAATCTTGCAAGACTACTTAGATGCTTCCACTTATCGTCCGGTCTCAAAGTAAATTTCAACAAAAGTCATCTTTATGGCATTGGTGTCTCTAATGAAGAAATTGGTAACATGGCCTCCATCTTGCATTGTACAACGGGGTCGTTTCCGTTTACTTATCTCGGTCTTCCGGTCGGAGCAAACATGGGTCTGGTAAAATTTTGGAAACCCATAATAGAAAGGTTTGAAGGCAAACTCACCCTATGGAAGGCACGAACACTATCCTTTGGGGGTAGGGTAACTCTCATTGAAGCAGTCCTTGGCAATCTACCCACATATTATCTTTCGTTGTTTAACGCACCGGCACAAGTTATCAAGCATCTGGAACGTCTTCGCAGAAAATTCTTATGGGGGGGAAGTATGGATAAAAACAAGATCAGCTGGGCTCCTTGGTACAAGGTGGTTGCACCCAAGGAGGACGGCGGTTTAGGCATTGGCAGCCTAGTATCCGCAAACAAAGCTCTGATGGTCAAATGGAGAATGAGGTACAAAAACGAAAACTCAGCTCTATGGGCAAAAATAATCACGGCCATACATGGTGGTGAAAGATGGCACTCCAGCATCCCGTTAAAAAGCTCAATTGGTGGCATATGGAAATCTATCATCAACATGGGCAGAGTTTCAACAAATCCTGTCATAGATGCTAAAAGTAGAATGATATCGAAAATGGGTAGGGGTGACAAAGTTCTGTTTTGGCTTGACACTTGGGTTGGCAATAGACCTCTTCGTGAAGTATTTCCTGCTCTCTATGCTCTTGAATCGGAGAAAAGGTGTATGGTCTTTCAAAGGTACACAACAACTAATACAGGAATAGTTTGGCTATGGGGTAGTGCGAACGATCTGACCCACTCAACCCAGCAAGCCGATTGGGCTGCCTGTGTCGAATTGCTTCAGTCTACAACAATTGGATCTGGGCCGGATTCTTGGCTATGGAAAATGGCATCTGGAGATGATGTCTTCACGGTAAAATCGCTTAGGGCGGAATTGGATCACATAAGTTTCATTCCAGAAACAAAAGGGCTTGTTTGGCTGCACTGGATTCCTAAGAAAGTGAACTGTTTTCTTTGGAGAATTGTTCTTGACCGCATCCCTACCAGAGAAGCTTTGGCTACACGCAACATCCCTCTTCCCTCATCGGACTGTGTTTTCTGTAATGGTGTTACGGAATCGGTGAACCACCTTATGATCACATGTGACTTCGCTCAACAAATCTGGACCGTCATCTTCCAATGGATTGATCTACCGTTGCCTCGTTTCGTGATAAGTTTCTTCCAAATGCTCGAATATATATCGTCTTACAGCATTCATAAGGTTCTAAAAAAGGCCATATATGTGATTCTAGCTGCATCATGCTGGAACATCTGGAGAACAAGGAACGAGTTTCTTTTCAAACTCAAACCTCCTAACGTGTCGAAAGTGATAGGGGACGTAAAGGCATGCTCTTATACGTGGGTCAAATCTCGGGCCGGCCACTCGGAAATAAGCTGGGAGAAATGGAGGGGTTTCAAATTTACGGACTTTCCACTGTAATTTTGTTTTATTTATGTTTTGAATAACTCTTGTACTGTTTTGTCTTTTTGAGCCTCTGGCTCGATTCGTTTTAATGAAATTTCGCCCTTTTTCAAAAAAAAAAAATATAATGCGAAAAGTTTGTTCCAAGTTGTCGAGTGGACTTTAAAGCACGACAATGTGGATGCTGTTATTGTTATGTAACTTTTTGGAAACTGTTGTTCACATCTAAATTTTAAGATTCATGATTGCACGTCTTTCTAAGTAAACTTTATCAACCAGCAACAAACAAACAACAGCCGCTCACAAAAAACAAGGAGGCGCAATTTAGAAAATGAAAAGGAAAACCAGTAGGTATTATGTGTTACACTCGTAGTGTAGATACACAATTGAAATTTATTCACAGCACATGCTAAAAAGAAAAAAAATGAATTTTATGTTGCACTAAATAGTCATTCATCTCTTCATGAGTTGACAATGACCAAAACAATTAGTGACAAAGACTTGATGCTTAGAGAAGTAGCTAATCATTATAAAAGGTGCTAATGATGAGGGGAGTTATGCATCATAATATCCAAAGCGAAAAGTTTGTTCCAAGTTTTCAAGTGGACTTTAAAGGATGACAATGTGGATACTCTTATGTAACTTTTTGGAAACTGTTGTTCAAATCTAAATTATAAGATTCATGATTGCAAGTTTTTTTGTTAAGTAAAACTTTATCAACCAACAACAAACACCAACCCCTCACAAAAAAGGAGGCGCATACACACACCCGACCTACATAATTACTAAATTACACCAACTTCGCTAATCTAGCATCTTGAATTTAGATTTGCATTTAAACCAAAGGTAACATATAGATTTCACGTCTTCATGTCTTTGCCCGAGAACAATATCTCATTACGAGCTTTCCATATCCTCCAGCAAGTCACAATCATTATCCCATGAAAAGCATTTTCCTGCCTGCTAACCAAACCCACAAGATTGTGTAACTCCATCAAATCCTGCACCCGCACGGAAAATGAGAAAGTCGGAGGAATCTTACGCCACAAACTCACAACTTTCCAAACACCCGAAGCAATCATACAACTAGGGGTGTTCATCGAATCGAATATCGAATTTTCGAATTATTTGAATCGAATTATTCGAATAATTTTTATTTTTCCTTGAATTCATATTCGATTCGAATTCGATTAAAACCTACCGAATTCGATTCGAATTCGTATTCGAATAAAAAACCCAACTCGTATTCAATTCTTATTCGATTAAAAATTCGAATCGAATTAGAATAAATTTGATTTAATTCAGATTCTTTAAAAACATTTAAAAAACTTTCAAAATAAAACATAAATTTTAAAGTAGACATAAAGCACGATATCAGCTTAAAAAGTTCTAAATAAAGTACCACAAGTCTAAAATTCAAAACGAGAAGTCAGGAATAACCACTCCACATTACAAGTTAATATGTTTACTCTTAGAAATCTATTGATAGATTTGTTACTTATGTTTTAGTAATGTGCCATGTAGTGGGTTTGATAATGGGTAATTTTAATACTTGGAAAAAAAATTGAAAATAATTTATAGTATAGCTTAATAAAAGTTATATATGTAGTATATATAAAAATAATAAATAAAAATGTATAATTTTTATTTGAATTTCGAATCGAATCGAATTTGAAATTATAAATTCGTACTCGATTCGAATTTGATTCGTATCCGATTTACTTGACTCGAATTGAATCGAGTTCGAATTCGAATTCTTATAATCGAAACGAATTCTTCATAATCGAATCGAAATTAAACCAATTTCTAATTTTTTCTAATTCGAAACGAATTCCGCACACCCCTACATACAACCCGTAAATATGTGTTCAACCAACTCCACTTCAGTGTCGCACAAAACACATTTTTGTGAGCTAACTATGATGTTCCTTCTACTCAAAGCTTCTTCCCGAGTAGGAAGTTTATCCATCTTTGGTCTCCGTATATATATATATATATATATATATATATATATATATATATATATATATATATATATATATATATATATATATATATATATATATATATAGGGAGCCGCTAGAATGAAAACCACCTCGAGTTGTAAGAACCGCGAGAACTACACCCCACGGAGCGATATATATATATATATATATATATATATATATATATATATATATATATATATATATATATATATATATATACACGGAGAGTGTGTTTTTCCTAGAAAGTATAGGAAGCGATCTGGGCCATCCGATTGGTGTGTTTAATGGCTTAGATCAAATGGATGGCATTTTTCGTAATATCTGAGTTATATAATTATAGACTTTTAATGTAGTGAGGGTATTTTGGTAATTGGAAGTGTTTTAAATAAGTCAAGAAACTGCCATATCAATAACCAAATCCCTAAAATCATCCGATTTCCCCTTCTCTCCCTCTCTCTCTCTCCCCCTCTCTAAATCGATCTCTTTCCCCTTGCTGCTGGCGACACAAAACAGGACCCAAAAAAGCATTCAGTTTTCGGTTCCAAAGCTTGTTCATACCCCTTTTCTTCACTAGGTATTCATATCTTGTGTTGTGATTAAAGTTCTTGAAGTGCATATACGTTTTTGGTCGCAATCTGCTTGTAACTTGGCTGTGTTTTTGCTATTTTAATTGATGATTGTAGAGAGGCTTGTACCGTGGTTTCTGAGTCGTTCTTGATAAATGGAAGGATTACCAGCATGGATGGTAAAACACGGCGTCAAGAAATCTGCTTGCTGTTAAAACACAACGTCAAGAAATCTGCTTGCTGTTAAAACACAATGTCCAGCAATCTGCTTGTTGTTACAACACAGCGTTGTCACACCCCGATTTCCATGTGTTTCACCGGTGGGCCCGGTGGGGGATTACCGTGATGTAGTTGGCAACAATATAGTCAAACCACAATATTTAAATGCACAGCGGAAGCATAAAGATAAATTATATTTCAACCACTGATTGTAATATCCAAGTATCACGAGTAGTCGAAACAAATCCACAGGGGATCAAAATAAAATATAAAATATTGTTCAACAGATATTGGCATCCCAAGCTTGCGAGACTCTAACGATGCTAAGGAGTGGCCAGCCTATTATGAGTAGAACCCGCATTAATCTTTTTGGGGAAAATACGTCAGTTTACACTGGTAAATACATTCAACCGACACTTTTGTAAAATCTTTAATAAAATTGATTTGAATGCACATGGCACAAACTCTTTATAACTTGAGATAATTTATAATTAAATCTTGTAAAAGAATTACATGTTCACTATGCGTTCAGTCGCCCGGGTCGTGCCGGGTTTAAGGTTAATAGACACGCCACAAAGCATAAAGCCGTGGCGGGAAAACCAACGGTTATACCTTTAATAATATAGACACATTGTCGGGTGTTCGCCTACACCCGCGTGTCGGGGTCGTGGCCATTTCGTAAAATGATGCCAAGGATATCCGGGACATGGTTATTAAGCTCCAAAAGGCGTAAAGCCAACAAAACCAATTTTTAAACGGGTCACATTGAAATCATCCGACTACTAATGAGTTGGGGTCAATTGCCCGACCAAGCGGTATTTTAAATACCGTAACCCATGCCCGTATAACGGAAAATAAGTTAAAAGTATTTACCTGAGCAAGTAATATCCTTAATAAACAAATGCAAGTTTCTTTTACTGGTCTCCTATTCTGGAACGAAGGTTTAAACAACCTATTAGAATCCTAACGGGTCTTTAATCTAGCCTTAGCTTAGACCGATTAGTTTCAAAAGATAATTACGGTTTAATCGCGTGAAAGGCGAAAACCGGGAATGGAATGTGGTTTGGACCCAATAAGTTTGAAGACTTGTCTTATATGGGTAATATAACCACACTCCGGATTTTGAAGTAAAAATGATAAGGTTTGACCCGTTTCGGCTAGTTTATGTAAACTAGTTACAAAAACCGAACCGTGCGCGCAAAAGGCGTAACGGGTAACCGTAAGAGTCCTACACAGGTTTCCTAATTCAATATGCTTTAAAGAGGTTGTGGTATCAGTAAGATACCTTCCATAATGCCCGTAACAAGTTTAAATCCATTATATGCCCCGTAGGGGTATTTCGGTCATTTTAAAGATTATAAAAGAGGTTTCTGAGTTCTACAGGAAATCTGAGTTTTCCGAACAGTTTATAAAGCCCAAAATACTCTATTTATTATTTAAAATCAGTAGCAACTAGAATCGGGTCAAAATACCATGTAGAACTCAAGTTATGTCCGAAAAGGGTATATTCGGTATTTACCGAACCGATGCCATAACCGCAGGTTATGAGCAGGTTAAAAATAATTAAAAATCTTTAAAAATTCCAAAATATTATTTTACATTAGTGTGTAAAAGGTTTGGTATCGAAATCTGGGTTTAGATAGGCGTTATGCTAATTGCGCCGTTTAATTACTAAAGTTTCCGTAATTGCGCTATCTAGCATAGCTCCCATTCTAGACCTCAGATTAACGTGAAATTTTAGGGACATGCTTAGAAATCAGTAACTAAGATTATTGTCCTTTCACATGTCCAAAATTCACGTTTTAAAGTGAAAAGGGCATTACGGTCAACTTTTAAGCATTTAGCGGAAATGTGCTAAAGACTCGGACAAACAACGAACCGGTCACAGAGGGTTATACCATCATGTAACCTGGTCCTAAGAGAGTCCTAAGGCATATCTAAATCATATCATAACGGGTCAGAACTGAAGTCAAAGCAAAAGTCAAAGTTTTGCGACTTTCGGTTCCGAACCGGGTCAAAACAGTAAATGGTCGGATCAAACAAGCTTAGACTAGTTAATATATTTATTATCATGTTATATGAGTGTTAAAACAGGTTACACGCCATCTACATTACTGATTATGCATAAAATCGCAAAATAGCACTCTGTTGACTTTTTCTAAGCAAGTTTGACTCGACATTCGGACTAGTTAGAGTGGGAATCAGAGGGTGCCCTTTTAGGGGTTTAAAGCCCACATGATTACCAACATATAACTACCTTTGATTCGACAAACCACTGGACCATTTGTGATTTATCGTAAAGCCAATCGTTAATTACGACGGATTGACTTTCAAGCTATAACTATGCAAAAACTAAACCACAAAGGGTTTGGCACACTTACAGAAGTCTAGTGAATGACCAGAGATGCTTAGAGAGGATTGTTGTGCTCCAGAAAGCTCCAGGAGTGAAGAATGAAGGTGTGGTTACAATGTGCACAACTTATGGCCTTTTATAGTGAAAATTGGTGCATTAGATCATGACAACAAGGTCTATAATTGTTCATGGATGTTCAACAGCTGTCCCTGAGTGTTAGGGGACGTATAGGGGGTGCCCATGTTGCCATAATTGCATCCAAGTTCGGTTAAAATAGCAAACAGTGAACCTGTGCACGTTTTCTGCAACTGGAGCCTTGACGCGGCCCGCGTTAAGGATCAGGCTACCTTTACGCGGGTCGCCTGAATCCTAATGTCAGGAACCGGATCCGCACTGCCCGCGCGGCCCGCGTAAGCTTCTTGGTTTCTTCCACGCGGCCCGCCTGAGGCCTGTATTTCAAGATTTTCAAATCTTTTGTAATTATTGCCCTGGCCTTTCGGTTTCGAAGGGGTAACTTTGCGTTTTAGGGCCTCGTTTATTTACGAATAAGGGCCTCGGAACTTTACCCAGCTTATTAACCCTTGGTTATTTTATTATTACCCGAAAAGTCATAACTTTCAATGTTTGACGCTTTCAACCCTTTTTAACGAATTTGATCATAACTTTCTCGTTTTAAAACGGAACTTCGCGAAATTTAAATCACGCATTCTAGTGGGTATAATCTACCATTACAAAGCCTCGGGTATGCCCAAAGGTCACTCAAAGGTATTACTTAAACATGTTGATACATTTGGCCCCTGTAGTTTGTAATTCCTCACTTTCTTTCACAATTCGTTCCATACGATCCATGATTCATTCGTTTGAAGGTACGAGCATCATTTAGGGTTACTATACAGTATATCCCTCGTTGACATTTTTAACCCTCGAATTTACATACTTCCAATGTTTGTCAACTTTAGTCCTTTAATTAGTATTTAATACCACGTGTATACTTATGACACGTGTCAATACATCATTGGGCGCAAAATTTCGAGGTGTTACATCCTCACCCCCTTAAAAGAAATCTCGACCTCGAGATTTATTGAAATAAATGAGGGTACTTCTTCTTCATCGTGGACTCTACTTCCCACGTGTACTCGGGACCTCTACGGGCATCCCATTTTACCTTCACTATCGGTATATACTTCCCGCGAAGTTTCTTAACCTGTCGATCCTCGATCGACACAGGTTTTTCAACGAACTTTAAGCTCTCATCGATGTGTACATCTGTATGCGGTATAACCAGTGATTCATCGACGAAACACTTCTTTAAGTTACAGATGTGGAACACATTGTGGATACCACTGAGCTTCTCCGGTAAGTTTAATTTGTAGGCAACCGATCCGACTCGTTCGATTACCTCGAAAGGTCCAATATATCTCGGACTTAGCTTTCCTTTCTTACCGAATCGCATCACCCCCTTCCAGAGTGATACCTTAAGTAATACCTTATCGCCTACTTCGAAATTGAAAGGCTTACGCTTCAAATCTGCGTAGCTCTTCTGCCTATCTCGGGCAGCTTTCAATCGATCACGAATTTGGACAATCTTGTCCGTTGTTTCAAATATTATATCAGGTCCTGTCATCTAGACATCTCCAACTTCTGCCCAACAAACGGGCGTTCTACACTTTCTACCATATAGATCTTCAAAAGGTGCAGCCTTAATGCTCGTATGGTAGCTGTTGTTATAGGAGAACTCGACTAATGGTAGATGGTTATCCCAACTGCCACTTAAGTCGATCGCACATGCGCGAAGCATGTCTTCCAACGTTTGGAGTGTACGCTCACTCTGTCCATCTGTCTGAGGGTGGTAAGCCGTACTGAAATTCAAACGTGTACCTGGTATCTCTATCAGAGATAATAGACACAGGTACGCCATGAAGGGCTACAATCTTGACTATAAACAACTGGGCTAATATATTGGAGCTATGAGTCTCCTTTATGGGTAGGAAATGTGCTGACTTAGTCAGTCTATCAACTATTACCCATATTGTATCGTTCCCCTTCTTTGTCTTCGGCAACTTGGTGATGAAATGCATCGTCACCATTTCCCATTTCCACTCGGGAAGCTCAGGCTGTTGTAGCAAGCCTGACGGTTTTTGATGTTCAGCCTTTACTTGCGCACAAGTCAAGCACTTTGCTACATAGGTGGCTATAGACTTCTTAAAGCCTATCCACCAGAAATTTGCCTTCAAGTCCTGGTACATCTTATCAGCACCAGGATGAACGGAATATCAGGAACTATGGGCTTCCTGGAGGATAACGTCACGAAGACCTCCATAAACAGGAACCCATATCCTTCCATTCAATCTCAGAATTCCGTCTTTGCCATAGGATAATTGCTCTTCAGTTACCCCTAGCTTTTCGTTTGGATAGTTAGCTTCTAACACAGCTTCTTTCTGTGCAGCTAACAATCGTTCATTGAGACTGTTCTTGATTTCAATGCTCTTGGCATTGATCCTTATTGGCTTCACTCTTTCTTTCCTGCTCAAGGCATCTGCGACTACATTGGCCTTGCCTGGATGGTGTCTTATTTCACAGTCATAGTCGTTCAGAGTTTCCATCCAACGTCGCTGCCTCATATTCAGATCCTTCTGATTGAACAGATGCTGAAGGCTTTTGTGATCAGAATAGATCACAAATTTAATGCCATAAAGGTAATGTCTCCAAAGCTATAGTGCAAATACAACGGCATCCAACTCCAAGTCATGGGTGGTGTAGTTCTTTTCATGCACTTTCAATTGTCGCGAAGCATAGACAATCACCTTGCCCCTCTGCATAAGCACACAACCCATACCTGTCACACCCCAACCAATGGCGGAAACATCGGGATGAGACGAAGTGTGAAGATTGCTCGAGACATCATAACGCTAATAATTGTGACAAGTATTTAAATAATCCGATTTCATTTCATAAGATAGATTGTCAACATTACAAGAAATTCAAATACAACAAGTTTAACAAAAATAACATGACAACATAACAAAATTGATACAACATGTTAAACCTAAACGTCTATATGTGTATCTACGCATCAACGCTACTTCTTTTCATAGCATCGTCATCCTCAACCTGTAACATGTTTAAAATACAATTCAATGCAAAACCAAAGGCGAGTATACAAGTTTGATACATACATAGCAAAAGATAAGTTTTAAACAATTCCTCATAGCAAGCATGTGATTCAAGATAAACATTTAAACATGGCATGTGTCTAACATATCAAACCAAGGAAACGCAATATGCTCATGACATTACCGATGATAAAGGGCGGGTCGTTAATCCTATAGCGCTACATATGTCACGGTTTGGCTCGTACGAAGTTAATGATAAATTCAACACATAAGTTTCACCCAAATTTAAAGTATCAAGCCATCACGTATACAAGCATGTTATAGGAATGTTCATGTGTTTAAGCAAAATGTTCATGTGTAAGTTTATTGATAGATAAAACATGTTACACCCCAAAAGTGATAAAAGTAAAAGGGGGAATACGAGTATACTCAAAGTGTTTGCAAACTTTCCTACTTGAATCCCGCGAGTGAGTTGGTGGATGGATTAGTTTGGAGCACCTAGTCCTTCTACACGAGGAAACATAGGTGTGTGAGTTGGCGTTTAACGGAAGATTATGAAATTGGAGTTTTAACATAACATAAAGTAGAATAAAATATGCTACGAAAAGTAATCATCTTTAACTTAGTAACCCTTGTATGATACTATGTAACCAATATGGTTAGAATGTTTTCATGGGTAATATGCCCATTAGAATCATACTTGGTGTTTTTGGTCTTAGATGATATTCTATTACTTTAACATTTAAACACAAGTTCAACATTAAAGGTTCGAATGAATGTATACATATATTTAGGTTAAGTATTATATGTTATTTAGTCCAACAATTCAAATAGGAGGTAGAGGATTAGAATCCTCATTTAGGCACCTCGAGTTATCATGGAAGTCATGTATGGGGTAGGAAGAACTAGCTTCCGTTTAGGAACCCCTTGAATGTTCACCACTTCACTTGATGTAAAAACAACCAAGGAGGGTCACGAACTAGGATTAGTACAATAATATAAACAACCTAACTAACGAGAAATCATCAAATCATGTGAGGATTTTATGTTGGAACAACCCAAGTTGTTCCGTAATCACTCTTCATCAAGAACCAAGCTTGAACATGACTTGTGGGTGAAAAACCCTAACTAAAACAGAAAGTTTATGAGGTTTTAACCTCTGAATTAGATGTCTCAAACATGTTTTTAAGCTTAACCAACCATCAGAAAGGTTTTAAGCATTAGGACATTGGTTTGAGTTGTGTTAAACACAAGTTAGATGAAGTTTGCATAAGATGTAACAAAACAGAAAGTTTTTGGTCAATTTCGGAGAAATTCCAGGTCTGATTTCTCCAAGGAGAAGTCAAGGAATCAAACTCCATGATTAACCAAGCAAATAGGAAGAAGAATCAATTGTTTTCATCAAGAAATGAGCAAGTTATACCAAGTTTAGTGTAGAGGTATGAATCTGTCCGAAAATGCAAGTTCTTGCTTGAATTTGGGAGTGTTTTGGTGAAATTTGAGAGTGGTGAAAGTGTCCAAGTGCTTGGGGAAGCTTGGGTACTTATAGGGAGGTGATTAGGGTTGATTAGAGATGTTTACAAGTGCCAAAACTCGGTTTAAATATGAAATCCCGCTCAAAAATGAACCTGGTCGCGACCATCCATCTTTCTGCAGACCTGGGGGTCCACGCGGCCCGCCTGAGGTATCAGGCTAAGTCCACACGGGCCGCGAGCCTTTTGTGGTTCCAGGTAAGTTTCATTTTTTACAATTTGGCCCTTGAAGTTGTGTGTTTGTTGCGTTTAGGGTATTTTAAGGGCCATATTTGCCATAAAGGCATAGTTTAAGACCTGATTAAGTACGAGGAGTATAAACCAAGTATAATCAAGCATATAAGTGTTGTTCTTGTTCAAAACATGTTCGAAGCATAAGTTTAGTTTGATCATAAGTTTCACACATAGATTCCAAGTATAATGATTAACATCGATTGATGCACGAAGTTGAACATACGAGCATAATTAGAGTGCATACAACATATATGAAATAAAATACAATTTTCATTAATGATCCAAGTCCCGATTTAATAAAGATTACAAAGAAAGGAAATGATTACAAGAATACAAGGTTTCCAAAAATAGAATTACGAACACAACTTCCTATCAATGGAAAGTACAAAATAGCCGGGCGTTACAGTCTCCCCTCCTTTAGGAAATTTCGTCCCGAAATTTAGGAAGACGTAGGGAAAAGATGAGGATATTTCGACTTCATTTCGCTTTCGAGCTCCCAAGGAAATTCAGCGCCACGCTTTCCTTCCCACAGAACTTTGACAATAGGAATTCGACTGCGCCTCAATTGCTTGGTTCCTTGGTCCATGATTTCGACCGGTTTTTCCACAAAGTGAAGCGTTTCATTGACTTGCAAGTCTTCGAGAAGAACGTGGAGTCCTTCGTCAGCAAGACATTTCTTTAAGTTGGACACATGGAAGACAGGGTGTACATTGCTGAGTTCTTCGGGCAGGTCCAGTCTATACGTAACCTTGCCAATCCTCTCGAGAATTTTGAAAGGTCCAACGTAGCGAGGTGTGAGTTTCCCTTTCTTGCCAAATCGAACCACGCCCTTCCAAGGGGATACCTTGAGAAGCACGAAGTCACCTGTCTCGAATTCCATAGGTTTGCGTCCCTTGTCAGCGTAACTCTTTTGTCGGCTTCTGGCTTTCAATAAGTTGTCTCGAACCTGTAAAATCTTGTCCGTTGTCTCTTGTATAAGCTCGGGACCGGTGATTTGGGCTTGACCAATCTCATGCCAATAAATAGGCGAACGACACTTGCGACCATACAATGCTTCGAAAGGTGCCATTTGAATATTCGCGTGATAACTGTTATTGTACGAGAATTCGACCAAGGGCAAGTGTGAATCCCAGTTGCCACCAAAATCTATTACGCATGAACGAAGCATATCCTCTAAGGTTTGGATAGTACGCTCGGTTTGACCTTCAGTCTGAGGATGGAAGGCCGTGCTAAGGTTGAGTTTAGTACCCATAGCAGATTGAAAAGTTTGCCATAGACGAGACGTAAAACGAGCATCATGATCAGAAATGATGTCGATGGGAATACCATGACGACAGATTATCTCCTTCATGTAGACTTTAGCCAATTTCTCGACTTTAAAATCTTCACGAATGGGGAGGAAGTGATCTGATTTGGTCAATCGATCGACGATCACCCAAATACTGTCATGACCAACAGTAGTGCGAGGAAGCTTAGTGATAAAATCCATGGCAATGCTCTCCCATTTCCAGATAGGAATTCTTGGTTGTTCGAGTAAGCTAGAGGGACGTTGATGTTCAGCTTTCACTTTGGAACACGTGAGACATTTTGAAACGAAAGTGGCTATATCCTTCTTCATTCCAGGCCACCAATAGGACGTACGCATATCATGGTACATCTTGTCGGCACCAGGGTGAATAGAATACTTCGTGTTATGGGCCTCCTTCATCAAGAATTTACGAAGATCACCACGGTTGGGAATCCAGATACGATTGAGATAGTATAAAATGCCATCAGATTTGGACATGAGACTATTTTAGCACCACATTGCATCTCGTTGTAGAGGTTACCCTCATTAACGGATGTATACTGAGCGTTACGTATGCGATTTTGAAGATCGTGGATGAGTTGGAAACAACGAATACTTTTGACATGAGTTTTGCGACTAAGAGCGTCGGCTACTACATTTGCTTTACCTGGATGGTATTTGATTTCGCAGTCGTAGTCGTTTAATAATTCTACCCAACGACGTTGACGCATGTTCAGTTCCTTTTGGTTGAAGATGTGTTGGAGGCTCTTATGGTCGGTGAAGACCACAAATTTAGTACCATAATGGTAGTGTCGCCAAATCTTCAATGCAAAAACGACTGCACCAAGTTCGAGGTCGTGGGTAGTATAGTTTTTCTCATGAATTTTGACTTGTCTCGATGCGTAAGTGATAACCTTGTCGCGTTGCATAAGGACACAACCAAGGCCAAGGTTTGAAGCGTCGCAATATACGACAAAATCATCGTTACCATCAAGAAGCGTTAGGATAGGAGCATTGCAAAGCATATCCTTGAGCGTTTGAAAAGATTCCTCTTGTTCGGGACCCCAAACAAAAGGTCTCTCTTTTTGAGTCAAGGAGGTCAAAGGAACAGCGATTTTTGAAAAGTTGGAGATGAAACGACGATAATAGCCAGCAAGACCAAGAAACGAACGAATTTCAGACGGGGATTTAGGTGCGATCCAATTTTTCACAGCTTCGATTTTTGCGGGGTCAACGTGAATTCCAAGTTCGTTGACAGTATGACCAAGGAATTGAACCTCTTTTAGCCAAAATTCACACTTGGAGAATTTGGCCTATAGACGTTCAGTACGAAGGAGTTCAAGGATAAGGTGCAAGTGTCGCTTATGCTCTTCTTGCGTCTTGGAATAGATGAGAATATCGTCGATGAAGACGATCACAAAACGGTCCAAGTATGCTTTGCACACGCGGTTCATTAAATCCATGAAACAGTAGGTGCGTTGGTCAAACCAAAGAGCATGACCACGAACTCATAATGACCATAACGTGTACGGAAGGCGGTCTTAGGTACATCTTCTTCGAGGACTCGAAGTTGATGATACCCAGAACGAAGATCGATCTTTGAAAAGCAGGTTGCGCCTTGCAATTGATCGAAGAGGTCATCAATGCGAGGAAGAGGGTATCGGTTTTTGATAGTAAGCTTGTTGAGCTCACGATAGTCAATACACATACGAAATGATCCATCTTTCTTTTTGACATACAAAACGGGAGCGCCCCAAGGAGAAGTACTAGGGCGTATAAAGCCTTTGTCAAGAAGCTCTTGAAGTTGACTCGAGAGCTCTTGCATCTCAGAGGGTGCTAAACGATAGGGGGACTTAGCGACAGGCGTAGCACCAGGCACTAAATCGATGCGAAAATCGACAGAACGAGCAGGAGGCGGACCAGGAAGGTCTTCAGGGAATACATCGGGAAAATCACGTACGTCGGGAACGTCACTTATGCTTGGGCCTTTGTCTCTCTTCTCCACGATGTGGGCGAGAAAGGCGAAAGTACCCTTGATTAAGCATTTGTTCGCTTGGATACACGACATAAGCTTGAGACCTTGAGAAGGTTTCTCGCCATACACATGTAGAGAATCACCATTTGGAAGGGGAAGGCGGATGAATTTTTCAGAACAAACGACTTCAGCACGGACTCGCCTAAGCCAGTCCATACCTACTATGACGTCGAAACTACCCATTTGCATGGGTATGAGATTGATTGAGAACGTATGATCGTTTAGAGTCAACGAGCAATTGGAGAGAACAGAATTGACAACGATGGTTTTACCATTAGTGACTTCGACAACGAAAGATTTTGGCAACTTAGAGCATTTACACTTGAGCAAGGACTCGAATTCTAACGACACAAAATTTTTATCGGCACCAGTATCAAATAAGCATGAAGCATAGACATGGTTAACAAGAAACGTACCAGTAATGACGTCGTTCGCGTTTTGAGCCTGAGCAGTGGTGAGAAGGAAGGCTCGACCTCTAGCGGGTTCTTGGGCCTGTTGCTGCTGTTGCTGAGGCTGTGGTTGTTGCTGTCGAGGCTGCTGCGGTTGGTAACATTGAGGGCACACGTTGGCCATATGGTTAGTATCACCACACGTGTAGCAGGCTCGCCCAGGGGCGACTTGATTTGGAGCTAAAAGGGCTTGGTTTTGGTAGGCCTGTGGTGGGATGTGGCAATATGGAGAAGTATGCCCACTTCGGCCACACTTTTGTCACACTTTCAGCAATGAGCATTTGGAGGGTGATGATACTGGCATTTGCCACACTTCGGTTGCGTTCCATAGTAAACCTTGCGTGGAGTTTCATTGTTGGCAAAAGCAGGCACGGTTTGCAGGGGTTGTGGGTTTGGCGGAGTGACGACCGCATAATTTTGGCTCGAAGCCTTCCGCTTCTTGCCTTGGTTTTTCTTAGACGGTTGGGAGGGTTTGGGCTCATCAGAAGAGTCAATTGTAGCTTGGCGTGCGCTCTTTGTTGAAACCTTGTCACAGGTTCCATGAAGAACGCAGTTGTTGTTAAGTTCGGTGGCTATACGAAAAGCATCTTCAATGGTTTGGGGATTGGCAGAGGCAAGGTGGTTTGTCAGGGAAGGTGCAACACAACGGACGAATTTGGCTACGGTTTTGGGAACGGTTTCAACTTGTCCAGGACAGAGAACACTGAGTTGTTTAAAGCACATAATCAGGCCATCCATGTCACTCCCCTTCTGAGTAAGGTTCCAAAATTCGTTCTCCAATTTTTGGAGTTCATGAGGAGGACAGAAGTGGTCTTTCATAAGTTGTTTGAGATCGTCCCAAGGCATAGCATGTGCAACCTCGTTTCCCTTTTTGTTACGTTCAATCGTCCACCACTCGAGTGCCTTTTCACAAAACACCCAGTTGCATTCAAGGTTCTTAGTTCGTCAGGGCAGCCACTTTGCAAGAAGGTAAGCTCGATGGCATCAAACCAGTTCATCATGGCGGTAGCGCCATTCTTGCCAGTAAATTCTAAGGGTTTACAAGCCATGAATTGCTTAAATTGGAAGGTCGATTTGGGTTTTTCTGCCTTTGAGTCAACAGAGCCATGCGGTGAATCGGTTTGAATCTTGCTAAAGATGTCGGGTAGGACTTTAGCAAATTGCTTGGCCATAAATTTCATGCAATCTTTTTGAGACATGGCAGTGGAAGTTGAACCCTTCTTTGACTTTTGCTTCTTGGAAGAGCGAGACGACATCTAAAAGATTGAAAGAGAAGGAAAGGATGAGACTTGATCATTAATTGAAAATAAGGTTTGTGTATGTAATAGCAAGTAAATGTTCATGTATCAAGTAAAGTTCACATAGAGCATAAGTTTCCAACATGCATTCAACAAGTATAACACATAAGTTGCGTAAAGGAGGTATAAATTTAGTTTGTTCACGAGAATTATTATTGTTTGTGATTGCGGTAACGTGCGAAATGATTAAAACGACATTTCGAAACAAATGAACGTTCAAGTATAAAATCACATATAAATTGAGATACATAAAAGAGAGGCTCAATAAAACATAGGATTGTTTCGGGTAGAGAAACGTCGACAATTCCAAAGTGGGTCGAAAGTCCTTTCGATTTAGAGATATTGCGCTTTGGCCTATAAGTAAGATACTCTCATCGAGGAGCGATTAACGGTATCTTACCCTTCCGGTTACTACACATCTCTAAATGATTGGAACATTCGGGACTTTGGCGAGAATAAAAATCAAGGAATAGGACTTAATCGACAAGATGCGGGTTTCACCCCTAACTTGACGATCTCGTACCCTAAATGTGGTTGGTACTTGTCGGTCAAAAATAAAATTTTGACACTTTGACAAGGGTCCACTAGAGTTGAAATGGAAATTACCATTAAGTTGTGGATGTCACTCCTAGCTTAATGGTGGAATTTCGTGCAAAAATAGATTAAAGGTAGAATGAGAGTCGTTTACCAAATTGTGGGTTTCACGCCTATTTTGGTAAATTCTTCTCGTTGGTGTTACAAGAGTAAAAAAAATAGCATAAGTGTAGTTGTGTTAACCTTAGGAAAGGCACATAAATTTAATCAAAAGTATAGCTAGGAAGCATGCATGGTAGAGCACAAAAGTTCTAAACAACACATAAGAGGCAAAATTCCTAGAACTATAGATTAGGGCAAAAGCATGGCAATTTTTCCTAATTCCCTATAGTTATGGCTCTGATACCAATCTGTCACACCCCAACCAATGGCGGAAACATCGGGATGAGACGAAGTGTGAAGATTGCTCGAGACATCATAACGCTAATAATTGTGACAAGTATTTAAATAATCCGATTTCATTTCATAAGATAGATTGTCAACATTACAAGAAATTCAAATACAACAAGTTTAATAAAAATAACATGACAACATAACAAAATTGATACAACATATTAAACCTAAACGTCTATATGTGTATCTACGCATCAACGCTACTTCTTTTCATAGCATCGTCATCCTCAACCTGTAACATGTTTAAAATACAATTCAATGCAAAAGCAAAGGCGAGTATACAAGTTTGATACATACATAGAAAAAGATAAGTTTTAAACAATTCCTCATAGCAAGCATGTGATTCAAGATAAACATTTAAACATGGCATGTGTCTAACATATCAAAACAAGGAAATGCAATATGCTCATGACATTACCGATGATAAAGGGCGGGTGGTTAATCCTATAGCGCTACATATGTCACGGTTTGGCTCGTACGAAGTTAATGATAAATTCAACACATAAGTTTCACCCAAATTTAAAGTATCAAACCATCACGTATACAAGCATGTTATAGGAATGTTCATGTGTTTAAGCAAAATGTTCATGTGTAAGTTTGTTGATAGATAAAACATGTTACACCCCAAAAGTGATAAAAGTAAAAGGGGGAATACGAGTATACTCACGGTGTTTGCAAGCTTTCCTACTTGAATCCCGCGAGTGAGTTGGTGGATGGATTAGTTTGGAGCATGATGTGTGCTAAACAGACTATAAAAATTAACCAAATTAGACTCTCTAAGCTAGACACTAAAAATCTTTAATTCTAGACTCGACCTAAAACCACACAATCGGCAAGTGTACCGATCAATGTAGTATAACCTAGGAAGTCCGGATATCGAACCACAGGACTCTATGTATCACGCAAATTAGGCTCTAACAGACACTGACAAACACGACTAAGACTTGTTTATTTGTTTTGGGGGGGGGGGGGTTATGGAAAAATCTAGGAAATCTATATTAAACTACTAAATTAAACTAGAACTAGACTAAAGACGAATGAAGACTGAGGACTTTTCTTATATGAGAACGAGACCACCTAGACAAGAATCCTGGATTGATTTTAAGAGATTACCAATTAAGTTAAATGCACGAGTTATGGAACCGGGATCTTAAAATACTAAACCTATTAAGAACCAACGAGGCCCCTTGACCCTTCTCAAGGAGAAACCTGTGGAACTACCTAGGCCGTTAATCCTACCGGTTATTAGACGCCTTTCCAGTTGTCTAATTATTGTGTAAGTACCCTAATGTTGACCTATTCTTTTCCAATCCTAGATCTAGGGTAGTTTGAAGTAATCAGTTTGACTTGATAGACTAATAAAACCGACAGGTAAACCAAGACATGACCTTTTCCAAGGACTATCTAAAGCAATTTGCCGGATAAGACCTACCAATAGCCCCTCACTTTCCAGGTATTAGGACTAGCAGAACACTAAGACTTAGTGAATTATTACCAATTACTTCTAGGGGTTATTGGCCAATTCTCCCTAAAGAGTTAAGGTTTTCTTATGTGATATAGACACTCACCGAAATCCTAAACCCTAATATGACTCCATGTTGTGATATAGACTGTCACTAAGAATCATATGAAGCAAGTAATAACAATAAACCAACTCAAAGCATGCATATACATCAAACCATTAAATCAAACCGCTTATATAACACAATTAATCCATAACAATCATGCAAATAACATAAACCGGTAAAAACGTTATATCAATCCATTCATCAAAGTCTAGGCGGTTTATAAGTTTAGCCAAGCATGTTAAAACGTGAAAACAACCCAAAGAAATCTAAACCGGAATTCATCACAACAAGTTTCGTAAGAAAAGTCAAGAATAAAGAACTAGAAAACCCGATTAGATCTTCAAGTCTTCTTCCCTGAACTCGTACCGATGATTCCTAGGCTTCAAGATCTTCGAAAAACCTCCAAGAATGCTCAATGATCGCCCCAGAACTCCCAAAAATCGAATTAGGGTTTTTCCACACATTTTGGATGTTTTTATATGACTTTCCAAAATAACCCTTTACTAAATTCGTAATAATTACCAATCAGGACGTTCTGGCTGGCCGCCAGAAACTCAGGGACAAGGTGGTGGGGTGCCACCTTGTTTTTCAGCTCATTTACTAACTTCAGACTCTCGCCAGGTGCCAGAAACTTGCTCAGTGGGTGATGGGGTGCCAGAAAGTGACTCTTCAGCTTTTCCAACATGCTTCAAGACTTGACACTTCAATATTTTAACTCGTTTTACTCGGTTTCTCGCATATTTGAGCATCAAGACCTGCAAAACACGATTTGATCAATAGTATACATATTCTAACCAAAAACAAAACTAAATATAACGAAAATTATACAAACTTTACACGAATAAATGATGTATTTTGCAATACATCAAACATCCCCACACTTACTCTTTTTTCGTCCTCAAAAAAGAATTATGCAACGGAATCAGAAACAAACAATTACCCGGGCCAAAGGTATAGGTATAATTAATTAAAACCAAGATTTACGTTAGCCGCGATTGCGAATATACTTATCCCTTTAAACCCGAATCCAGTCCTAAACCCTTATCATGTAAATTTAGTTTAAGTGCGGTCAGTCTACCTAGGGTCTTACGCTAGAATCTACAGTCCACCTACTCCCAACTCAAGCTTATAGGACTAAAAGAACGATCATTTGACCAATTCCTAACCGTTTTATACCAAGATAAAGAGAGTTTGAAATCAAATCTAATTTTATTTCTTTTCTCTTTTTTTTCTAGCTTGCTTTGTTTTTTTTTTCATTCGTGAGACTAGACGATGATTTCCCTAACCCAGCGGTATTCCGACTGTAGAGTCGCTATCCCCAATCACAGATTACATAGGTTTCGGTACTTTTATTCGGCAAGTCGATTTCACACATCCTAGAGGCATTCCGGCTGTAGAGTCGCTATCCCCAACTCGGATTACATAGGCCTGTGTTACTTTCATTTAGTTTCTAGCTCACTTTTATTCTATTTTTTTTCTTTTTCAGCGAGATATGATAAAAAACTCTAACTATCTTAGCTTATAACGGCATCCCTTATACTATTTTTGCCGGTTTTAGTTTCCCATATTTCCCAGGTGAGAACCCACTAGCCGACCGACAATTAAGGTATATTAACTCAAAGGGACTTAGAACCAAAACCCGGGCCTATCCACATATCCCAAACTAGACGCAAACTCAGTTTATTATAATCTCATATTATTATTATTTGAACCCGAGCAAAAATTCATTTTTTCTATCATTTTCCGTTTTAATTGCAAACTTCTTTTATTTCGAAAGACATTTTCTATTTTTTTCATTTTTTTTATTTTGTATTTTTTTTAATAATTAAGACTCGATTATTTACATGTATCCCATCCCCACACTTAGAGATTGTATTGTCCCTAATGCAAGAATGAAAATACGACTCAACAACTACCTAAAAATAAAAACTACCAACGAAATAAATAAAAAATGTACAACAACAAAAAGGGAAACGACTTGCTGAGTATGTGAGACTGTCAAAGTGCCAGTCGTTTCCACATAAGCCCTCCAATTCGAAACGCGCTCAGCAAACAACTCTTAACCTCGGACACGCGAACGAAAGCGGCTACAACAATCACCCTAATCAAGCAAACACCAACCACTAGCAAAAGAAAATATGTAATATCACGTTCAACAACCATCCACAAGTGTATCAACCAACCCCAAAACCCATCCAACCTGTTTAAAATATTAGTACAGACCAAGATATGATGAAAACAGCATAAAAGAAAAATATAACGAAAAGATATGCTCGATCACTGCTGCATCATCCTCAAACCACACCATCTACTCCTCATCTCAAACCCTGCTCCACGATACTGACCACTCTCAGTGGTAAATCAGCTGGCTGCTCCTAAACAGCCCCCTGAGATCTCGTGGAAGCACCTCGCCTGCGTTTGGTGCCTGACGAGGAGCCTTCACCTGACATCCTGTAAAAATAGTTCAAAAACGCGCAAAAACAGGTGAACAGTCAGTAAACACAAACTATTTTTGTTATTTTTTTGAGTTTTTTTAACATAATTTCTGATTTTTTTTATATAATATTGTACATTCAAACAACGGCCGTATAGCATTTCGTTCGCGGCCGTTGTTCGAACGCAAGTGACTTTATGCAACACAATTATCGACACTACACGACACTAACAAGACTCGAAACACCCTTAAAATGACACAAAGAACCCTAAAGACGCAAAACACAAGACTTACAACCCTACCCCCTCCCAGCACTTTACTCGCCCTCGAGTAAACCCAAATGCCTATCCACATCCAATCTAAACGTAAGCGTGGAAGCAATGGAAACGGCGCGCGCGTTTAGTGAAAAATTATGTCTTTATGTCAAAAAAAAAAAAACGCGAACCGTATCCCCACACTTGAGTGTTACCTATCCCAAACCAAATCATCCGCAATTTCCAAAATAAATCAAATCAAACCAGACCAAACTGTGTTAAAATCTGACCCGACTAAAAATTATTGTCCGAAGAAAACAAAAACAACCACCCCCTCCTATCACTCGTTTTTTTTTTCTAAGCATATCACAAGCAAAACATTCGCAAACAGTCCACCAAAACAATCATCAACTCTATATACCCAACCCGATCCATCCGCAATCTCATTCGAACACCAACATGAACTAAACAGTCGACTACACAAGAGATAACCCTAAAACTATCAAGACTCTATGTAAAAACTAAACTAAGAGACTCAAAGTACATAAATTACAGGGAAACGCATACCTGAGATTCACTTGAAATAAGAAAAACGAGAAGAAAATTCGGTTGAACCATGATCCCCACAGCTGAATACGATTTTTATGATGAAAAATGGTAGAATGATGGATGGAATCGGGTTATGTGTAGGTGATAGATGAAAGGGTGATGAGATGGAGATGGGGGTTATCGGCTGGGTATTGGAGGTAGGTGATAAATGGGTGTAAGGGGAAGTGGTGGAGGGTGGCGTAGGGTGGCGTAGGGTGATAGAAGTAGTAAGATAAGGGGGGTTATCGGCGGTTATGGGAGGATTGATGTAAGGGTAAGTGATGGAGGGTGGCGTAGGGAGATACAGGTGATTTTAGGGAGGTTATAGGTGGAGGTATACGGTAATAATGGGGAGATGCCGGTGAGTAGTTGTGGTGAATTGGGGTTTATCGGCGGTGATGGGGTAGGGAGTTATCGGCGGTTTTGGGGTAGGTTAGGACTAGGTGAGTGGCCGTGGGAAGATGTGAGGTAATAATGGTGATGTATCAGTGGGTGAAAAAGGTGAGTATGGGTTGACGGTGGGGAGGTGGATGGATAGGGTATCAGTGAGTATTGGTGGAAGGGAAGTATACGGCGACAGAGAGGAAGAAATAAGGCTCTGGACAAATTTTTGGGATTTTAATTGTTTAAGGCTGCAGATCAGCGTTCTGGCGGCCCGCTACAACATCATGTGGTGGGTGGCGGCCCGCCACCACGTTATTTCTTTCCGAAAAATTTACCAAATTTATGTTCGTGGCCAGACAAGGCTTCTGGCGGCCCGCCACCACGTTATAAATTTCCGAAAAATTTTGATTTTTTTTAACACGCAATACTTACTTGGAACCTCGTTTCTCTCGTCAATTCCTACCAATCCTCGGTGATGCACTCCTACAAATGACTCAAGACACAAACAAGGACCCGAAAAAAAACTAACAAAACAACCGTTAGCTGTCGAAAGTTACAAAAAATTTATGAATATACAAACGGTACAAACTCTACACTTGGGATTTCAACTTTTCACATACTTACGGAGGATCGTCGAGATGCAGCTCACCTCCAAACACACACTCACGGGTTGTAGCACCATTATACCTATCATTGATCAACTCAACCCAAACACTCTTATCTCTCTCACAACCTCTCAACTCTTCATCTAGCGTTTTGAATCTACATTCCCCATATTGAAATCTATCCCCACACTGAGGTTTGCTCAGTGTCTTAATCCGAGATTCTAAACGCTCCACTCTCTCCTCCAATTCCTCTAACTTTCTATCCGGTGGGTCCCCACACTTAAATTCTGTCACTTTCTCTGAACCCTCATCACTCACATCCTTCTTCTCATCTCTCTCGTCATTCTCACACTCCCCCACTAACGAAACCAAATGCACTCTGTCACTATGCCCTTTCGAACTCATAACCTCAAAAACTACTCATTCCTCGCCCGCTCTAAGTGTGATGGTGCCTAAAGAGACATCTATTAGAGCTTTAGCGGTGTTTAAGAATGGGCGACCTAAAATTAACGGTATGTTTTCATCGGCTTCCATGTCTAGAATAACGAAATCGGCCGGAAAAACAAACTTATCCACCTTAACAAGCAGATTCTCAACTATTCCCCTCGGGTGTTTCACGGACCTATCAGCTAAGGACAATGTCATTCGAGTAGGTGAAAGCTCGCCTAAATCTAGCTTCTCGTAAAGCGAAAAGGGCATCAAATTAATGCTAGCACCTAGGTCGGCTAAGGCTCTAGTGTTCGTGTTACTACCGAATAGACAAGGAATAGTGAACACACCGGGATCGGTAAGCTTTTCGGGCAACTTATTTGAAACGATGGCCGAACACCCTCCATGCAATGGGACATTAGACAACTCACCTAATTTCTCTTTGTTCTTAAGAAGGTCCTTCAAGAATTTTGCATATTTTGGCATGGACTGGAGTGCCTCTATGAACGGAAGATTAATCTTCAATTGCTTGAAGATATCTAAGAACTGCCCGTATTCCCTTGAGTATTTTTGATTCTTAAGGCGCGAGGGAAATGGAACATACGCATGATTCACATAGGGTGAAGGTCTAACGTCTATGGGCTTTTTCTCAACTTTCTTCTCACTTTGAGATTCACCGGGCTGTGCGGTACTTGCTGGGCTTAGCCTCTTTTGCACTTTGCCGGGAGCCTCCATCTCTATCACTTCATCTATAATGTCTCCATCCTCATCAGCCTCTCTCTCTTCTACGCTCGGGTTCCCTATGGTTCTGCCACTATGCGTGGTAATGGTTTTTACATGAGCATTCGGGTTAGGTTGGGTGTTAGCTGCAAACTGACCGGGTAATCTTTCATCTAACTTCCTAGACATATCACTTACTGTCACACCCCCAAAATCCACCTGCGGAGTATCACCGCTTGGGAGCGTGACTGACCAGGATCAAGCCACCAATCATATCGAACATGTAGTTAATGTCAAGTATAATAAATGTAAACCAATTATTCAATACGATTGATGTTCCAACAAAACATAATTTATGTAGCGGAAGCGTAATAATGAAATCCAGTGTATGTAAATAGTTCAAGTGTTGTAAGTATAACATAACATCCACGATCCGAGCTCCCCAACGACCTGCTCCTCCCTGTGCAAGCTCCTTATGTACCTAATATCCTGCAAGGCATGCAGCAGAGAGTCAACAACTAGTTGAGCGAGTTCACAGTTAACAGTTCAGTAATAGTGTAATGTGAGTAGTAGTATGTTCGTTCGTTATGTCACGTATCGTATTAGTTTCCCATCGCGGCCTCCCAGGCAGGTATGCGAAGATATTAGGGGGATGTTCATCCCGTGTATTCTAGACTAGGTTTATCTGTATCGCGGCCGACCAGGCAGGTGTGCGAAGATTAGTAAATTACAGTTCGCGGCCTTCCAAAGGCAGGTGTGCGAAGTCAGTCATAATATCGCGGCCAACCCTTGGCAGGTGTGCGAAGATCAGTTCAATAAGTGTTACTAGTCTAGTAGTAGTTCTAACAGTGGAGTATGTACAATAGTTCATCAGATCACATCACTACGTTCCCGTATAGATAAGTACCAGTAAACAATCAAATCCCATTCCCACCCTGGGAACCCCATGCCTTGGCTGTATGAACTCACCTTGGTTTGCTCGGTATGTTATTGCTTCTAGGGTTTATAAATCTCTAAGCCCGTTACCCAAGACCTAGGATATATTGCACATGATTCGTTCCATTAGGGTTTACAAATCCACGATATTCAAACAACGGTGCTTTGTGTGTTTATTGTGTACACGACGATATTACATATAATGTTCACACATGCAGAATCATACTGTTGCACACAATTATTCACATAGAATCATACGTCATACAAGCAGTCAATTCTATACACATAATTCATGCGTAGCATCCCAGATTTCATGGTTTAATCTTACGTGAACATTATTCTAGTGGCCACTGTTAACACTCTTTATACCTTTAACAGTGTAAATACTTCACATGTTTAACGAAATCAGGGGATCCAAGTGTCATACAGGCTTAACCGGATTAACATAATCTATCATGCATCTACTTGTTTCAAATTAACAATTACACAGCATTATACAGTTACACAATATCAGACAAGTGTGGGGTAAAAGTCGGATAGGACCACCCCCCTCTACAAACTCGGACTCCCTTGTCCATTCAACAAGGTCGGACCAAGGGTCCCCCCCCTTTTAAACTCGGGCAGCCCCTACCCCTAATTAAAAGATCGGACCCCCTTCATTTTCAAATAACTCGGACATAAGATGTTCATTAAACTCGGACATATGATGTCCATTAAACTCGGACATAAGTGTTAATCAATAAACTCGGCCCCTTACATATATCATTAAACTCGGACCAGCATAAACCATATTAACCTCGGACCTAAAGCCTCCCTAAACTCGGGCATCATTTACATGAATATTAAACTCAGACTAGGGGGCATTCAAGAAACTCGGACCTCCGATTAACAATAAACTCGGACAAGAATTTAAGGATTAAACTCGGACACTTGTGGAGGCAATAAAGTCGGACATGATTCATCATATTAACTCAGACATGAACATGATATTAAACTCAGACATGTTGCACCATATTAAACTCGGACCTTGTTTTCATCTAATAAACTCGGTCCACTTTTACTTCATAAACTCGGTCCAAACACATAATTAAACTCAGACAAACAATGGCTTCACATAACTCAGGGAAACAATTCAATCGCTCGTTCTTTGCATCTAATCAGTTACGTTTCCTATTGATCAAGCAATTTCAAAACCCTAATTCATATGTGTTGACGGCAGAAGCATAGCAAATCACCAAATGCAAATCAACAACAACAATTGTCACAAGAATAATCTACCGAGTATGCACTAATCATCATCATCATAATCATAATTATCAACATCAATTGCAAACACAGAACCCTCATATTATAAACTAGGGTTTTCAAGAATTTACAAGAATCATGCATTGATAGCAATCAATAAACAATCATTAACAATTACCTCGTGATGATTCTAGAGAAATGTGGAATCAAGAGTGATGATTAGCTTGTCAATGATGATGGTGATGATTGCTTGCTAGGGGATTAGAGAGTTACAAGTACGTGTTTTGATTTTGAGAGAATGATTAGTGAAAAGGGGATTAGGGTTAAGTATAACTAAAGTTTCACTAATTGCCCTCTACATCCTCAAGTATTATATTTTGCAGTAGTACACCATCTCATATCAATTTCATAATTTCACCACCAAGTTCATATATTTATCAAGTTCACAATTAACGAACAACCATGCACAATCAAACAATCGAAACATATATAATTCCATGGCAATCAATTGTGCAATTAATCAATTAAACAAGACAAGAACGTGCAATGAATGCAAAATAGAATCTTGGAGATTCGAGTTGTCACATTATCCCCAACTTAAAAGAAATTTCGTCCCGAAATTTGGTACGCACTCACTGAGGAAGCTAGGTAAGTTATATCGTTCACTGGTTTTCCCGGGGTGTCATATCATCCCCCCGTTGATTTGGAATTTCGTCCCGAAATTCAGTAGTAGTAGCTTCAGCCTCAGTAGTGGTTGCATTAGTTTCGAATAACTGGGGTACTTTTCTGTCATCTGGTATTTGCGTTCCCAGGTGTACTCTGGGCCACGTTTGGAGTTCCAACGAACTCGGACAAGAGGGATTCTCTTGTGCTTGAGGACCTTAACATCCCGGTCCATGATTTCAACTGGTTCCTCGACGAACTGCAACCGCTCGTCGATAGTGAGTTCCTTAAAAGGAGTTATGAGGGTCTCATATGACAGGCACTCCTTCAGATTCGACACGTGAAATACATTGTGAACTGCATCGAGTTCAGCTGGTAGGTTCAGCCTGTAGGCTACTTGGCCTATTCTTTCAGTGATTTCGAACGGTCCAACATACCGCGGATTGAATTTGCCTCGTTTACTAAATCGAACCACACCCTTCCAGGGTGAGACTTTTAATAAAACCCGGTCCCTGACCTGAAATTCCAAAGGCTTGCTACGCTTGACCGCGTAGGCTTTCTGACGGTCACGAGCTGCCGCCATGCGTTGTCGTATATGCGCAATCTTTTCTGTGGCGTCCACTACAATCTCTGGACCCGTAATCTGACTATCCCCCACCCCTGCCCAACAGAGAGGTGACCGGCATTTACATCCGTACAATGCCCCAAATGGAGCGGCTTGAATGCTGGTGTGGTAACTGTTATTGTATGAAAACTCCACTAAAGGAAGGTGCTTTTCCCAGCCGTTGCCGAAATCGATGACACATGCTCGAAGCATGTCTTCTAGAGTTTGTATCGTGCGCTCAGACTGCACATCCGTCTGAGGGTGATATGCTGTGCTCATGCCTAATCGTGAGCCGAAATGTCTGTGCTTCGCTTACCACAGCTCTGACGTGAATCGTGCATCCCGATCCGAAATAATGGAGGTGGGCACCCCGTGCCTCGAAACAACTTCTTTAAGATAAATGTCTGCGAGAGTGGAGAACTTATCCGTTTCCTTTATCGCTAGGAGGTGTGCAGACTTGGTGAGTCGATCCACGATCACCCATATGGTATCGTTCCCACGTTGAGATCTTGGTAGGCCTGTAACGAAATCCATGGAAATTTCTTCCCATTTCCACTGTGGTATCCTGGGTTGCTGAAGTAGGCCTGAGGGTTTCTGATATTCAACTTTGACTCTGGCACAGGTCAAGCACTTGCCAACATAGGTGGCGATGTGGGCCTTCATGCTAGGCCACCAATAAGTAGTTCTGGTGTCGTAGTACATTTTGTCCGAACCTGGATGTACCGAGTAGCGAGACTTATGAGTTTCATCCATCACAAGTTCTCGCAAACTGCCATAAAGTGGGACCCAGATACGCCCCGTTACATAGTAGGCGCCGTCTTCCTTTTGTTCCATTCGTTGCCTTGAACCACGTAAAACTTCAGCCTTGACGTTTTCTGGTTTTAGTGCTTCTATCTGAGCAGCTCGTATCTGTGCAGGAAGACTGGACTGAATGGTAAGCTGTAGCGCTCGCACGCGCTTAGGTAGAGTGTCCTTTCGACTGAGGGCGTCGGCCACAACATTGGCCTTGCCTGGATGATACTTGATGGCGCATTTGTAATCGTTCAGAAGTTCAACCCATCTTCGTTGACGCATGCTCATATCCTTTTGCTTAAGAATATGCTCGAGACTCCTGTGATCGGTGTAAATGGTGCACCTGGTACCGTACAGGTAGTGTCGCCATATCTTAAGCGCGAAAATAACAGCTCCCAGCTCTAAATCGTGCGTCGCGTAGTTCCGTTCATGAATTTTGAGTTGTCGCGAAGCGTAAGCAATTAACCTTATCCCGTTGCATCAACACACAACCAAGACCCTGTATCGATGCGTCACATTAAACCACGAAATCATCTGTGCCCTCCCGCAATGAGAGAATAGGTGCACTGCAAAAGCCTATCCTTTAGGTACTGAAAAGCGGTCTCTTGGGAATCTCCCCAACGGTAGGTGACACCTTTCTGTGTCAGCATAGAGAGCGGTTGTGCGATCTTCGAAAAGTCTTTAATGAATCGTCTGTGATATCCCGCCAAGCCCAAAAATTGGCGTATTTCCGTCGGTGTACTCGGTGCTGGCCAATTCCTGATCGAATCTACCTTGGATGGATCGACATGAATTCCATCCCTGTTCACCACATGGCCTAAGAAGTGGACTTCACGTAGCCAGAAGTCGCATTTAGGAAACCTTGCGTACATTTGCTCCTATCGAAAAAGTTCCAAGATAAAACGTAAGCGCTGCTCGTGTTCCTCATGACTCTTGGAGTAGATCAGAATGTCGTCGATGAAGACAATGACGAACTTGTCAAAATAGGGTTTGCACACCCTGTTCATAAGGTCCATAAATACGGCAGGTGCGCTCAATAATATCAAACCATCCATCATACCAAACATAAAATATAATAGGTAAAATAATTCATAAAACCCAACACGATTAATGTTCAAACCAAACTTTGTTTGAGTAGCGTAAACATAATAATGAAAACCCAAGAGAAGTTATAAGTTCAATTAGCGTTCATTGCGTTTCCTCCTCCTAACACGAAAACTCGACCTCTTGCCTCGTTGCCATTGTTGTTGTTGTTTCCCCCGTTGTTGTTGTTGTTCCCGTTGCCCTGGTTATTGTTGTGGTTCTGATTCTGGTTCAACTGAGGACAATCGCGTTTGTAATGACCTTCTGCCCCACACTGGAAACATCCCCGGTTTCCACGCTGTGGTTGCTGCTGCTGGTTCTGTGGAGCTGGCGGTGGGAGTTGCTGGTTCTGATTTGCTGGCCGAGAGCTTCTACAATCCTTAGCCTCATGACCCATCTTGAGGCATCTTTGACATTGCTCCCTGCGACATCTTCCGCTGTGGTGTCTGTTGCACTTATTACACAGTGGGTGAATTCCCCGATATCCACCCTGCCCCTGACTGCCAGATGATTGCTGACTCGAATTCTGGTAGTCATTTGTCTTGCGCTGCTGGGACTGAACAGAAACTGATCCCTTGCTAGAATCCCCCTCCCATTTCCTCTTGTTGTCACTGGGAGTAGTAGCAGTGGTGACAGCAGTAGCAGTAGCCTTGACACGTTTTGGCAGTCTGTTCTGATCCACTGCCTGATCTGTAATACGGTGAGCAAGGCGCTGAATAGCCTGGATATTATCAAGATTAGCCGATGTCACATGGCTCTGGATCTCTGGCGCCAAACCCTTGAGATACATCTCGATGCGCTTGTATGGAGGGTCCACCATTGTGGGACACAACACAGCCAGCTCATTCGACCGTTTAGTATATGCTTCAATCTCTGATCCAACCATTTTCAAGTTATACAGCTCGTCTTCCAACTTGTGAATATCTTCACGAGTACAATATTCCCTTTTGATTAGTTCCTTAAAATCGTTCCATGGGGTGGCGTTAGCAGCTGCCAACCCTAAGATCTGGACTTGGGCGTTCCACCAAGTCAGCGCTATTCCTTCCAAGGTGCCAGTTGCATACTTAACCTTGCGAGCCTCAGGGCACTCGCACATTTCGAATACTGACTCTAGCTTTTCAAACCAATGGAGGAGTCCAACTGCTCCCTCTGTGCCACTGAAAGAATTTGGACGACAGTCCATGAAGTTCTTGAATGTGCAGACAGGCTGCTGCGCGTGTTGACCTGCTTGAGCAGCTGCAAGTGCCGCAGCAACTTGAGCTTGAACGAGAGCCTCTAGCTGGGCTTGAGTTATGTTAATTCGTCCGGCCATTGATCTTCACATCAAAGGCAACATAAGTGAGAAAAGTTCGCGAATAGTGCGATGACAGAAGAGTGTAAGCACGTATGTGTTTCTTAAGCAATAACAAGTTGTGGGCAAAGTAATGTAAGCATACTACGAGCAAAGTTCTATGCAAATTCTAGCAGGTAGGCAATAAACATAAACCTTATAACCTAGGATGTCGAGTCTTGCACGTGGAGCGAAGCGTCGTTGTGGATCGTTGAGAGCACTGTTCTGGTTATAGTCTGGTTTTAATAAAAACGTTTTCCCATATTAAAACCAAGTTCTCTATAACCAATGGCTCTGATACCAATCTGTCACACCCCCAAAATCCACCTGCGGAGTATCACCGCTTGGGAGCGTGACTGACCAGGATCAAGCCACCAATCATATCGAACATGTAGTTAATGTCAAGTATAATAAATGTAAACCAATTATTCAATACGATTGATGTTCCAACAAAACATAATTTATGTAGCGGAAGCGTAATAATGAAATCCAGTGTATGTAAATAGTTCAAGTGTTGTAAGTATAACATAACATCCACGATCCGAGCTCCCCAACGACCTGCTCCTCCCTGTGCAAGCTCCTTATGTACCTAATATCCTGCAAGGCATGCAGCAGAGAGTCAACAACTAGTTGAGCGAGTTCACAGTTAACAGTTCAGTAATAGTGTAATGTGAGTAGTAGTATGTTCGTTCGTTATGTCACGTATCGTATTAGTTTCCCATCGCGGCCTCCCAGGCAGGTATGCGAAGATATTAGGGGGATGTTCATCCCGTGTATTCTAGACTAGGTTTATCTGTATCGCGGCCGACCAGGCAGGTGTGCGAAGATTAGTAAATTACAGTTCGCGGCCTTCCAAAGGCAGGTGTGCGAAGTCAGTCATAATATCGCGGCCAACCCTTGGCAGGTGTGCGAAGATCAGTTCAATAAGTGTTACTAGTCTAGTAGTAGTTCTAACAGTGGAGTATGTACAATAGTTCATCAGATCACATCACTACGTTCCCGTATAGATAAGTACCAGTAAACAATCAAATCCCATTCCCACCCTGGGAACCCCATGCCTTGGCTGTATGAACTCACCTTGGTTTGCTCGGTATGTTATTGCTTCTAGGGTTTATAAATCTCTAAGCCCGTTACCCAAGACCTAGGATATATTGCACATGATTCGTTCCATTAGGGTTTACAAATCCACGATATTCAAACAACGGTGCTTTGTGTGTTTATTGTGTACACGACGATATTACATATAATGTTCACACATGCAGAATCATACTGTTGCACACAATTATTCACATAGAATCATACGTCATACAAGCAGTCAATTCTATACACATAATTCATGCGTAGCATCCCAGATTTCATGGTTTAATCTTACGTGAACATTATTCTAGTGGCCACTGTTAACACTCTTTATACCTTTAACAGTGTAAATACTTCACATGTTTAACGAAATCAGGGGATCCAAGTGTCATACAGGCTTAACCGGATTAACATAATCTATCATGCATCTACTTGTTTCAAATTAACAATTACACAACATTATACAGTTACACAATATCAGACAAGTGTGGGGTAAAAGTCGGATAGGACCACCCCCTCTACAAACTCGGACTCCCTTGTCCATTCAACAAGGTCGGACCAAGGGTCCCCCCCCTTTTAAACTCGGGCAGCCCCTACCCCTAATTAAAAGATCGGACCCCCTTCATTTTCAAATAACTCGGACATAAGATGTTCATTAAACTCGGACATATGATGTCCATTAAACTCGGACATAAGTGTTAATCAATAAACTCAGCCCCTTACATATATCATTAAACTCGGACCAGCATAAACCATATTAACCTCGGACCTAAAGCCTCCCTAAACTCGGGCATCATTTACATGAATATTAAACTCAGACTAGGGGGCATTCAAGAAACTCGGACCTCCGATTAACAATAAACTCGGACAAGAATTTAAGGATTAAACTCGGACACTTGTGGAGGCAATAAAGTCGGACATGATTCATCATATTAACTCAGACATGAACATGATATTAAACTCAGACATGTTGCACCATATTAAACTCGGACCTTGTTTTCATCTAATAAACTCGGTCCACTTTTACTTCATAAACTCGGTCCAAACACATAATTAAACTCAGACAAACAATGGCTTCACATAACTCAGGGAAACAATTCAATCGCTCGTTCTTTGCATCTAATCAGTTACGTTTCCTATTGATCAAGCAATTTCAAAACCCTAATTCATATGTGTTGACGGCAGAAGCATAGCAAATCACCAAATGCAAATCAACAACAACAATTGTCACAAGAATAATCTACCGAGTATGCACTAATCATCATCATCATAATCATAATTATCAACATCAATTGCAAACACAGAACCCTCATATTATAAACTAGGGTTTTCAAGAATTTACAAGAATCATGCATTGATAGCAATCAATAAACAATCATTAACAATTACCTCGTGATGATTCTAGAGAAATGTGGAATCAAGAGTGATGATTAGCTTGTCAATGATGATGGTGATGATTGCTTGCTAGGGGATTAGAGAGTTACAAGTACGTGTTTTGATTTTGAGAGAATGATTAGTGAAAAGGGGATTAGGGTTAAGTATAACTAAAGTTTCACTAATTGCCCTCTACATCCTCAAGTATTATATTTTGCAGTAGTACACCATCTCATATCAATTTCATAATTTCACCACCAAGTTCATATATTTATCAAGTTCACAATTAACGAACAACCATGCACAATCAAACAATCGAAACATATATAATTCCATGGCAATCAATTGTGCAATTAATCAATTAAACAAGACAAGAACGTGCAATGAATGCAAAATAGAATCTTGGAGATTCGAGTTGTCACACTTACAACCCTAGAAAGGTCTTGGACCGCAGCTTGGTGATTCTTAAGCATAAGATCATGTTCACTAAGTTTCTTTTGGGTATTTTGATCCCTAACAATTAGTTGACTCATCATGGACTCCATTCTTTCCATGCTACCCCCTAAATCGAAACTGGAACCTTGACCTGTTTAAACCTGATTATTTGACCCCCCATCCTTGACTTGCCCATTTAAACCCCCACTGAAAAGCGAACCTAGACCTCTATTTGGATTTTGAGCTATTTGAAAACTAGAGGGTCCACTTGAACGAAAATTATTATTACTAGCAAAATTATTATTATTATTACGCCAACCCGAACCAAAGTTATTATTACCAAACCCACTAGACTGACCTCTACCGAACCCTCCTCCTACGTAGTCGACCTGCTCCTCACCAACAAGTAATGGACACGCACTCGTGTCGTGACCCCCTCGACAATACTCACATTTGTCAACCTTAGCTCTAATCTCTTTAAGCTCTCGAGTGATGTTTTCCAAAACAGAGGCTAAACTAGGGTCCATGGTGACATGGTTCACCCCTTGGGCGGGTGCACTAGTAGTGGTATGGGAATTACCACTTTGATACCTCTGATCGGATCGTGCTTGGGATTGAGACTGAGCAAATGCCTCAAAACGCTCTCTACACTCAGCTACTGTAAGAATACCCATCATGTGCCCCCCCCGCATTAGTGTCGAACCTATCACGAGTCTCTTGGGTGAGACCGTTATAAAATTTCTCACATAAAGCCCAATCAGAAAGACCATGCTGGGAGCAACGAGCACAAAGGTTTTGGAAACGCTCCCAAGCAAGGTAGTAAGGCTCGTCGGGCTCCATGCGAAAAGAGTGGATTTGGTCCCTAAGACGTGCGGCTTTGGCGGGCGGGAAATACTTGTTCAAAAAGGCTTGACGAAGCCTCGCCCAAGTGGTAAAGGTACCGGTTGGTTGAGAGTCCAACCAAGTAGCCGCACAGCCGGCTAATGAAAACTAGAAAAGCTGTAAGTAGGTGGCATCGTTGGGTGCACCGCTAAGGCTAAAGGTAGCTAGCATCCTAGAGAAACGGTTAATGTGGGCCGGGGCGTCCTCATCATCTCGGCCATGGAATTGGATACTATTAATGATGGCCTGCATGGCATAAGATGGAATTTTCCATGAATTTTCATTAACTATGGGTGGAACGGTGATGGGTGAGGCGAGGACGGTGAAATTTTGGGTGGCTTGCTGATGGACAGTTTGCCTAGGGTTGGCCATTGGTTCTAAGTTTTCTGAATTACTAGAGGTACTAGAAGTAGGACTATTGGGTGGGGAAACCTTGGGTGAAGTTTTAGGTGAACGGTTTGGCGAAGGTGGTGGTGTGGGAGGCGGGGTGGGTAATGGGGTGGAATCAAAGTTGGGAAAACGAGAAAAGGATGAAGAAGCAACCTGAGGGCCTTGGCCCAACTGAGATGATGACTGCTTGACTGGTGGTGGTGGTCCGTGCGAGCGCAGATGTGGCATCTACTACAAGCAAAAACCTGAACACAAGAAAAGCAGACAGAAGTTACTACGACTCAAGATGAAAACAAAAGACACAAAACAAAATAAAACACGTAGCACGTATTTGTCACTGAAATCTATCAAAGCTAATGAACGCGATTGCCAAGAGTCCCCGGCAACGGCGCCAAAAACTTGATGTGTGCTAAACAGACTATAAAAATTAACTAAATTAGACTCTCTAAGCTAGACACTAAAAAGCTTTAATTCTAGACTCGACCTAAAACCACACAATCGGCAAGTGTACCGATCAATGTAGTATAACCTAGGAAGTCCGGATATCGAACCACAGGACTCTATGTATCACGCAAATTAAGCTCTAACAGACACTGACAAACACGACTAAGACTTGTTTATTTGTTTTGGGGGGGGGGGGTTACGGAAAAATCTAGGAAATCTATATTAAACTACTAAATTAAACTAGAACTAGACTAAAGACGAATGAAGACTGAGGACTTTTCTTATATGAGAACGAGACCACCTAGACAAGAATCCTGGATTGATTTTAAGAGATTACCAATTAAGTTAAATGCACGAGTTATGGAACCGGGATCTTAAAATACTAAACCTATTAAGAACCAACGAGGCCCCTCGACCCTTCCCAAGGAGAAACCTGTGGAACTACCTAGGCCGTTAATCCTACCGGTTATCAGACGCCTTTCCAGTTGTCTAATTATTGTGTAAGTACCCTAATGTTGACCTATTCTTTTCCAATCCTAGATCTAGGGTAGTTTGAAGTAATCAGTTTGACTTGATAGACTAATAAAACCGACAGGTAAACCAAGACATGACCTTTTCCAAGGACTATCTAAAGCAATTTGCCGGGTAAGACCTACCAATAGCCCCTCACTTTCCAGGTATTAGGACTAGCAGAACACTAAGACATAGTGAATTATTACCAATTACTTCTAGGGGTTATTGGCCAATTCTCCCTAAAGAGTTAAGGTTTTCTTATGTGATATAGACACTCACCGAAATCCTAAACCCTAATATGACTCCATGTTGTGATATAGACCGTCACTAAGAATCATATGAAACAAGTAATAACAATAAACCAACTCAAAGCATGCATATACATCAAACCATTAAATCAAACCGCTTACATAACACAATTAATCCATAACAATCATGCAAATAACATAAACCGGTAAAAACGTTATATTAATCCATTCATCAAAGTCTAGGCGGTTTATAAGTTTAGCCAAGCATGTTAAAACGTGAAAACAATCCAAAGAAATCAAAACCGGAATTCATCACAACAAGTTTCGTAAGAAAAGTCAAGAATAAAGAACTAGAAAACCCGATTAGATCTTCAAGTCTTCTTCCCCGAACTCGTACCGACGATTCCTAGGCTTCAAGATCTTCGAAAAACCTCCAAGAATGCTCAATGATCGCCCAGAACTCCCAAAAATCGAATTAGGGTTTTTCCACACGTTTTGGATGTTTTTATATGACTTTCCAAAATAACCCTTTACTAAATTCGTAATAATTACCAATCAGGACGTTCTGGCTGGCCGCCAAAAACTCAGGGACAAGGTGGTGGGGTGCCACCTTGTTTTTCAGCTCATTTACTAACTTCAGACTCTCGCCAGGTGCAAGAAACTTGCTCAGTGGGTGATGGGGTGCCAGAAAGTGACTCTTCAGCTTTTCCAACATGCTTCAAGACTTGACACTTCAATATTTTAACTCGTTTTACTCGGTTTCTCGCATATTTGAGCATCAAGACCTGCAAAACACGATTTGATCAATAGTATACATATTCTAACCAAAAACAAAACTAAATATAACGAAAATTATACAAACTTTACACGAATAAATGATGTATTTTGCAATACATCAGAGCACCTAGTCCTTCTACACGAGGAAACATAGGTGTGTGAGTTGGCGTTTAACGGAACATTATGAAATTGGAGTTTTAACATAACATAAAGTAGAATAAAATATGCTACGAAAACTAATCATCTTTAACTTAGTAACCCTTGTATGACACTATGTAACCAATATGGTTAGAATGTTTTCATGGGTAATATGCCCATTAGAATCATACTTGGTGTTTTTGGTCTTAGATGATATTCTACTACTTTAACATTTAAACACAAGTTCAACATTAAAGGTTCGAATGAATGTATACATATATTTAGGTTAAGTATTATATGTTATTTAGTCCAATAATTCAAAAAGGAGGTAGAGGATTAGAATCCTCATTTAGGCACCTCGAGTTATCATGGAAGTCATGTATGGGGTAGGAAGAACTAGCTTCCGTTTAGGAACCCCTTGTTCACCACTTCACTTGATGTAAAAACAACCAAGGAGGGTCACGAACTAGGATTAGTACAATAATACAAACAACCTAACTAACGAGAAATCATCAAATCATGTGAGGATTTTATGTTGGAACAACCCAAGTTGTTCCGTAATCACTCTTCATCAAGAACCAAGCTTGAACATGACTTGTGGGTGAAAAACACTAACCAAAACAGAAAGTTTATGAGGTTTTAACCTCTGAATTAGATGTCTCAACCACGTTTTTAAGCTTAACCAACCGTAAGAGAGGTTGTAAGCATTAGGACATTGGTTTGAGTTGTGTTAAACACAAGTTAGATGAAGTTTGCATAAGATGTAACAAAACAGAAAGTTTTTGGTCAATTTCGGAGCAATTCCAGGTTTGATTTCTCCAAGGAAAAGTCAAGGAATCAAATTCCATGATTAACCAAGCAAATAGGAAGAAGAATCAAGTGTTTTCATCAAGAAATGAGCAAGTTATACCAAGTTTAGTGTAGAGGTATGAATCTGTCCGAAAATGCAAGTTCTTGCTTGAATTTGGGAGTGTTTTGGTGAAATTTGAGAGTGGTGAAAGTGTCCAAGTGCTTGGGGAAGCTTGGGTACTTATAGGGAGGTGATTAGGGTTGATTAGAGATGTTTACAAGTGCCAAAACTCGGTTTAAATATGAAATCCCGCTCAAAAATGAACCTGGTCGCGACCATCCATCTTTCTGCAGACATGGGGGTCCACGCGGCCCGCCTGAGGTATCAGGCTAAGTCCACGTGGGCCGCGAGCCTTTTGTGGTTCCGGGTAAGTTTCATTTTTTACAATTTGGCCCCTGAAGTTGTGTGTTTGATGCGTTTAGGGTATTTTAAGGTCCATATTTGCCATAAAGGCATAGTTTAAGACATGATTAAGTATGAGGAGTATAAACCAAGTATAATCAAGCGTATAAGTGTCGTTCTTGTTCAAAACACGTTCGAAGTATAAGTTTAGTTTGATCACAAGTTTCACACATAGATTCCAAGTATAATGATTAACATCGATTGATGCACGAAGTTGAACATACGAGCATAATTAGAGTGCATACAACATATATGAAATAAAAACCAGTTTCATTAATGATCCAAGTCCCGATTTAATAAAGATTACAAAGAAAGGAAATGATTACAAGAATACAAGGTTTCCAAAAATAGAATTACGAACACAACTTCCTATCAATGGAAAGTACAAAATAGCCGGGCGTTACAATACCGGTGTGCGATGCATCACAATATACGACAAATTCTTCCATTCCTTCCGGCAATGTCAACACTGGAGCATTGCTCAGCTTTTGTTTGAGGATATCAAAAGCTTCTTGCTGCTTAGGGCCCCAATTAAACTTTATACTCTTTCTAGTTAAAGAAGTTAGGGGTGCAGCAATTCTTGAGAAGTTTTCGATGAAGCGTCTGTAGTATCCTGCTAGACCTAGGAAACTGCGAATTTCCGTAGGTGTCTTCGGCTCCTACCAATTCATGACGGCTTCAACTTTGGCTGGATCCACCTAGATACCACGCTCGCTGACTACATGTCCAAGGAACTGAACTTCTCGTAGCCAAAATTCACATTTAGAGAATCTGGCATAAAGCTTTTCTTGATGAAGCAATTTGAGAATACAACGAAGATGTTTCTTGTGGTAAGCTTGACTTTTTGAATAGATGAGGATGTCATCGATGAAGACAATGACAAATTTATCCAAATAAGGCTTACAAACGCGATTCATGAGATCCATGAATGCGGCAGGTGCATTGGTGAGCCCAAAAGGCATCACTAGGAACTCGAAATGACCATAACGAGTCCTGAAAGCAGTCTTGTGCACATCATCGTCCTTGACCTTCAATTGATGGTACCCTGACCTTAGGTTAATCTTGGAAAAGTAGCTCGCTCCTTGCAACTGATCGAACAGTTAGTCGATCCTGGGAAAAGGATACCTATTCTTGATTTTAACTTTATTCAGCTCACGGTAATCGATGCATAGACGCATCGAACCATCTTCCTTCTTGACGAACAGGATTGGTGCTCCCCAAGGAGATGAACTTGGTCTAACAAAACCCTTGGCTAGCAGATCACCTAGCTGCGTCCTCAATTCTTTCATTTCCGTGGGTGCCAATCTATAAGGTGCTCTCGCAATAGGTGCGGCTCCTGGAATGATGTCAATACTGAATTCCACTTGCCTATCTAGTGGCAAACCAGGCAGTTCTTCCGGGAAAACTTCAGGATAGTCAGAGATGACTGGGATGTCTTCAATTCTGGGCTTCTCCTCACCGATAGTCACCTGTGCCATATAAATGACACATCCTTTCTTCAAACATCTGGATGCCTTTAGCATAGATACATGTGCAGGTAATCCATGTCGAGTATCTCCCTGGATGGTAAGTGGTTCTCCGGACAGAGTCTTGATTACCACTTGCTTCTGGTTGCACACGATTTGGGCTTGGTTATGCGATAACCAATCCATACCCAATACTACGTCGAAACCAACTAGTTTAAAGGGTAATAGGGATAAAGGAAATGAGTGATTCCTAATGGATATAACACATCCATCTAAAACAGTTGAGACTGTTCCCATAGTACCATCAGCTAGTTCTACTTCATATTCACATTCAAGGCTTTAACAGTCAATTTTAACAATTCACAGAACTTATCATCCACAAAGGATTTATCTGCTCCAGAATCAAACAATACTTTTGCGAATACATCGTTGATAAGAAACATACCGGTTATGACGTTGTCGTTCTGAATAGCCTCTTTAACATCCATCTGAAAGACCCTCGCATTAGTCTTTTTCCCATCTTCAGCCTTCTTCACTATCTTCGGGCAGTTAGTCTTGATGTGCCCTTTCTCATTGCAACTATAGCAAGTTGCATCCTTGAGTTTTTTGCACTCAAGAGTCCTATGCTCAGAGGACTTGCATATCCCACAGGCCTTCGGCTGGGATTTCTTTTCAAATCTGCACCTTCCGAAGTAGTGCTTCTGACAAACCTTGCACAAGGGCTTATCGCCCGACTGTCGGTCATTTTTCTTGTTCTCTGACCCCCTCTTGTGGTCACGATTGCCCCGATGCTTCTTGCTGGATCTACGTGAATCATCATCCTCACGTTTACTCTTTTCGCTATCAACATTTCTTAACGATCTCTGCCTCACTGTATCCAGCGTGAGAGACAGAGATATATCTGCCACGGATCTGAAGGTAGCAGGCCTAGAAGCCTTCACGCTAGCTTTTATTTCTGGGGCCAAACCCCCAATGAAGCGCGCGATCCGTTTGGGTTCCGGTGTTACAATATACGGAACCAATCTCGACAGAGTGTTGGAAGTCGTGAGATATGCCTGGCAATCCAGGTTCTTCATGACCAACGATAAGAAGTCAGACTCTATCTTCTCAACCTCGTGCTGAGGGCAGTAGTTTTCTTTGATGAGAACAATAAATTCCTCCCATGTCATACTATACAAAACAGCCTTCCCAGAGGCTTGAACCAGAGATCTCCACCACGCTAGGGCTTCACCCTTGAACGACTGTGATACAAACTTCACCACGTCTCTCTCAGCACAACCACTAATGTCCACAACTGTGTCCATTTCGTCTAACCAGGTCATGCAATCTACAGTGCCCTTCTCCCCCGTAAAGTCTCAGGGTTTGCAGGAAACGAAGTACTTATACGTGCAACCCCTGGCACGAGGTGCATCATCGACCACTTTCTTCTTAGGGTATCGTCGTCCTTCTTAGGCTTAGACGGAGTAGAGGGTGGTTTGCTGTGAGATTTAGAGTGGGTTTTTGGCTTTGAGTGTGGTGTAGATAGGATTCTGCTTCGGGACTCGGTGTATTCTTTGTACTGTCGATCCAAGGCTGCCTTAACAGCGCCGTCTACTAGAGCTTTCAATTTCGTGCCCGTTATATGAATTTGGGCGTTATCATTTTCATCCTCCTTTGATGGACTATTAACTCCACTTGGGCCAGCCATTGCAAACTTGAATCTGCTACAGAAGATAATGACAATGTTTTATTTAGGAGTTTATTTTGGAATTGTCTTTTATGGCAATTCATTAACCATGGTAAACATAGACCATATTTGGTTAATTTGTTACTCACTTTTATTTAGGATTTGAATATAACTTATGCTATTTACAAATAATATTGTTAGTGGCACATAAGCCTGGTCACAAGGACGTTTTTATAATATAAGCGGGGATTACAGAGAATCAAGGCATGAAGGTTTGAACCGTAGTCCTTTTACCTTTTCTGACAGGGAGTCATAGACTACAACTGTCTTTTGTCTTATATGACAATAAGCATGGCCCGTAGGCACCTCATCACTAATGGATGTTTGATAACATCCTTATTGATGACTTAACCCTTGATTTACAAATCATTAATTTGGGTTTTGGAATCCTTTGAAGGATTCTTATATAAGAATGGCGCTTGCGATTTTTAACGAATCACATCTGCCAAGAATGTTAACATGTTTACAGAGGTTAAAAGGAATCTGAACCTTTTAATCGGGTCTTACCATCTTGGCCGGGTCTTATAATGACACCAGGCTAGGTTTCACCATTAAGATTCTTTATTTAAGCAGATTAATTTGGAAAGAATGATTTTTGATTTATTTCATATAATAATTTATTAAAATGACAAAAATGAAATTTATAAACTTAACATTCCATTAATCATAATAATGCTTACACACTGCCCTAAACGGGACTTTTTAATAGACAAATACCTTCGCAGAGGTTTACAGAAAACAAGTCCACGCAGGGACCAATACAAGGATAGATGTCCGCACAGGGACAAAAAGATAAGTCCACACAGGGACTGTAAGGCAATTGTCCACGCAGGGACTAAATACGATAGATGTCCTCGTAGGGACTAAAATACTCAAAACAAATGTCCTCGTAGGGACTTGATTGTAATAGTAAATACTATAGTACATAAAGAGACTAATGATCTCATTTCTTCCTCCCTTTTAGTAGGTTTGCTAGGCCTTTAAGGAATCCACGATTACTTTTACGTTCTTGCTCAAAGTCTCATTCCACTCGGTTTAGACGGTGGAGGATTTCTTCTTGCTCCGGTGGAGAAAAACGTGGCTGCTGCGACGGCTGCTGAACCGGAGGTCTAGGAGGTGCTGGATACCCATGAGTTGTGTATCCTAATCTCCAAGGATCCCCATAAGGTCTGTCGGGATGGAGGGCATTGTAATTAGCCGCTACCACGTATGGGTCGGCATCATAATTATAGTTGTAGTGCGTGTGAGTCGGCTGCTCAAACGGGTTGTACGCGGTGGAACCGGCGTACGCTGGTATCGGGTTATCATAACCAAATGGTGGCGGAGGTGGTGCAACTGGTGCAGAATTCACCTCTGCAGGGTGACCAGAAGGTTCCCCTAACTGTGGTTCTTCAGTCACTGGCGGAAAGTGACTTGCACTCGAGTGGCGAGGGGTGCTAAAGTGGAATTCCCCTCCTCGGGTAGACATCCGCGCGCCTGATCTCCTATGCCTTGGCGGATCAGGAGGTGCTGGTTGAACTGGTGGCGGTGGAGGTGGTGGCGTAACTGCCACGAAACGTGAATCCTCGGAGGGATCCTGTTGCTGCTGCTGCTCATGAGGCGAGAAGTGGTGAGAAGGTGTGAAGTACCAATCACACTGGTTAAACCTCGCCTGGTAACTGTCAGGACCTTTATAGGGTGTTCCATGAAAGGATGACCCATCAGAGATCTCGATAGGATGGTTGGGAGTACCTCTTGCAGGCTCGACGGGATCTGTATCCTCGTCCATATCCATCGCGTTGTCTTCGGAAAAGTGATCCTCTGGTCATAAAGGGTTATAACCTATTGGTTCTTGGACATAATCAGCCGGGTTAAATTGGCCTTGAAAGAAAGGAGTAGGATCACCATAGGAATGGTGCGAAGCAGATCGCTGGAGAGGTATAAACGAAGGTTGAGGGTTACTGGGCTCGTTCTCCGAATTTGGTCCAAAAGAGTGAGGGTATGAAGGTGTCGAACTGTGTGAGGTAGACCGTCTTGCTGGCTCAAAGAGGTTCCTTCTACGTCTCTGAGGTTCTTCGCTCCTCGTGCTGGAAGGAGCTCGCATGTTCGAAGGTCCGGCCTCGTGATCATTATGAGTAGTGATCGGCCCTTTGCCTCTTCCTCCTCTTCTAATTGCTGGTGGCATATTTCCTGCTTAACAATTCTTTAAATCACAATAAACAATAAAAGACAAACTGGAATAACAAATTCGAATTTGTCCTATGTTCTTGTCTAGACTCAAGTATGTGCAATTGTGTCATTGAGATTAAACAAATAAGGATAGTGTTTAATTCACTCAACGTTGGCTCTGATACCAACCTGTCACACCCCGATTTCCACGTGTTTCACCGGTGGGCCCGGTGGGGGATTATCGTGACGTAGTTGGCAACAATATAGTCAAACCACAATATTTAAATGCACAGCGGAAGCATAAAGATAAATTATATTTCAACCACTGATTGTAATATCCAAGTATCACGAGTAGTCGAAACAAATCCACAGGGGATCAAAATAAAATATAAAATATTGTTCAACAGATATTGGCATCCCAAGCTTGCGAGACTCTAACGATGCTAAGGAGTGGCCAGCCTATTACGAGTAGAACCTGCATTAATCTTTTTGGGGAAAATACGTCAGTTTACACTGGTAAATACATTCAACCGACACTTTTGTAAAATGTTTGATAAAATTGATTTGAATGCACATGGCACAAACTCTTTATAACTTGGGATGATTTATAATTAAATCTTGTAAAAGAATTAGATGTTCACTATGCGTTCAGTCGCCCGGGTCGTGCCGGGTTTAAGGTTAATAGACATGCCACAAAGCATAAAGCCGTGGCGGGAAAACCAACGGTTATACCTTTAATAATATAGACACATTGTCGGGTGTACGCCTACACCCGCGTGTCGGGGTCGTGGCCATTTCGTAAAATGATGCCAAGGATATCCGGGACATGGTCATTAAGTTCCCAAAGGTGTAAAGCCAACAAAACCAATTTTTAAACGGGTCACATTGAAATCACCCGACTACTAATGAGTTGGGGTCAATTGCCCGACCAAGCGGTATTTTAAATACCGTAACCCAAGCCCGTATAATGGAAAATAAGTTAAAAGTATTTACCTGAGCAAGTAATATCCTTAATAAACAAATGCAAGTTTCTTTTACTGGTCTCCTATTCTAGAACGAAGGTTTAAACAACCTATTAGAATCCTAACGGGTCTTTAATCTAGCCTTAACTTAGACCGGTTAGTTTCAAAGGATAATTACGGTTTAATCGCGTGAAAGGCGAAAACCGGGAATGGAATATGGTTTGGACCCAAAAAGTTTGAAGACTTGTCTTATATGGGTAATATAACCCGTTTCGGCTAGTTTATGTAAACTAGTTACATAAACCGAACCGTGCGCGCAAAAGGCGTAACGGGTAACCGTAAGAGTCCTACACAGGTTTCCTAAGTCAATATGCTTTAAAGAGGTTGTGGTATCAGTAAGATACCTTCCATAATGCCCGTAACGAGTTTAAATCCATTATATGCCCCGTAGGGGTATTTCGGTCATTTTAAAGATTATAAAAGAGGTTTCTGAGTTCTACAGGAAATCTGAGTTTTCCGAACAGTTTATAAAGCCCAAAATACTCTATTTATTATTTAAAATCAGTAGCAACTGGAATCGGGTCAAAATACCATGTAGAACTCAAGTTATGTCCGAAAAGGGTATACTCGGTATTTACCGAACCGATGCCATAACCGCAGGTTATGAGCAGGTTAAAAATAATTAAAAATCTTTAAAAATTCTAAAATATTATTTTACATCAGTGTGTAAAAGGTTTGGTGTCGAAATCTGGGTTTAGATAGGCGTTATGCTAATTGCGCCGTTTAATTACTAAAGTTTCCGTAATTGCGCTATCTAGCATAACTCCCATTCTAGACCTCGGATTAACGTGAAATTTTAGGGACATGCTTAGAAATCAGTAACTAAGATTATTGTCCTTTCACGTGTCCAAAATTCTCGTTTTAAAGTGAAAAGGGCGTTACGGTCAACTTTTAAGCATTTTGCGGAAATGTGCTAAAGACTCGGACAAACAACGAACCGGTCACAGAGGGTTATACCATCATGTAACCTGGTCCTAAGAGATTCCTAAGGCATATCTAAATCATACCATAACTGTCACGGACCCCGACCCGGTTTTACCCGCTTCAGGAGCCGCGGGACAAGTATCCCGTGGTATTTAATTTAGGCGACAGTGGAAGTCTTTTTAAAACAGGATCTTTTAATAATTTAAACTGCTCGTTTCATAATTGAGGAATAAAATTCCATAATTTACAATAATATGATTTCTCCAGGAAATCTTTATTTTCAAAACATGTTCATTTATTTATTTACATTGAGCCACTTTTCTAAGCTGGGAGTGCTCTATGGCACTTTTCTTTGCTCATACCAGATCACCTGAAACATGTTTGAAAAAGGTTTTGTCAGCGGGGAAATACTGAGTGAATCATTCAGTTTACCGAAAACGACACATTTGTTATAATCTACAGTATTAAGGGGAATTACAATGTTTCTGATATCAAACCAACTACCCACAGTATCTGTCACTCGACCATCCATTGGCTAGCCCATTTGTCCAATGGTGTCTGTGACTGTGGTCAGATCACCCCTTGGCCACCCGTTTGTCCAAGTGTGACGGGAAATAAGTAATGTATACAAAACCCCACATACCGGCTGTAACTTTGGTGATTACATAGACTTAATCACTGTAATTATAAATTTGAAAATAACTTGGAGTTTTATAAAACAGTTGATAAAAAGAGAATGACTCACATTGCAGATTTACGAGCAGAGTATAAGCTTTACTGATTAGCCTTTTAACCTAATTTAAATAACAATGCACACACAAACGGGATTAGTAACTAATTCAGCAGTTACGTCAATTCACGAGATTAAACCCTCACAACTATTATCAAGTGCAATACTTAACAATTCAATGGATTCACAACGAATGACAGAGCATAGTCTGAATTCGAACAGCACTTAAACATTCAAGTCGAAATCACAATGAATAACAAAGTACAAGCTCAATTTGAGCAGCACTCGGATAACTGTTGGATAGTTATAATCGATCGGACGTTGAATCGTAATAGCGATCGAGTTATTACCCTGATTGTGGCAGCACCTCGTGATCGTGTGTGTGTTTAGTGTGCTATATCGGCCTTAATTTGACGTAGACAGAAGCGTTGTACGCCGTTTTTGTTTCAACAGTCGAGTGCCAAGGTCGGCTATTTATAGCCAGAATTTCGACACTCTTACGGACCGTATGACCTAGTCCTTACGGTCCGTAAGGATGACCGGTAGGCTTACGGTCCGTAAGGCCTATACCTTACGGTCCGTAAAGGACACCTGGTTTTTATAGGGTAGCTAGGCTCGGGACTAGCTTAGGTGAGTCAACAATTTTCGCAAATAAGGTTTAGGCAACGAATTCTGAAGATAATCGTTCAACTAGGGTTTGCCCCCCTCGAGTTTTAGGGGTCCTGATCCTGATTCCGATTATTCTGAAATTTTTAGGGCGAGTGCAGGATCACTTGGGTGTCTCAATTAGGATTTTCTTATTAACTAATTATAGTCCTAATTATTGATTTTAGCGACATTTGTTACATCCTCCCCACCTTAAGAAAAATCTCGTCCTCGAGATTCACTGAAACAAATGAGGATACTTTCGCTTCATTTCTGATTCCAGTTCCCATGTGTATTCTGGTCCTCTCTTGGATTCCCATTTGACTTTGACCAACACCAGTCGTTTATGTTTGAGAAACTTGACTTTCCTATCTTCAATCTGTAGTGGTTTTTCTATGAATTTCAGCTTTTCATTTACCTCTATATTTTGAAGAGGTACTACCAGGGATTCGTCTGATAGACATTTCTTAAGATTGGATACATGAAACACATCATGTACTCCAGCTAACTCTTCTGGTAGTTGTAAACGATAAGCTACTGGTCCGATTCTTTGGATCACTGGGAATGGTCCAATATATCTAGGACTCAGTTTTCCTTTCTTACCAAATCGTACTACTCCTTTCCAAGGAGAAACTTTCAATAGTACTTTGTCTCCGATTTGGAATTCTAACGGTTTGCGGCGATTGTCTGCATAACTTTTCTGGCGATCTCTAGCAGTCTTCAGTCGTTCCTTGATTTGTGATATTTTGTCAGTAGTTTCTTGTACAATCTCTGGTCCTGATAATTGACTTTCTCCTATCTCTGCCCAACAAACGAGAGTTCTGCACTTGCGTCCATACAGTGCTTCGAATGGAGCAGCTTCGATGCTTGAATGATAACTATTGTTATAGGAGAATTCTATTAATGGTAAATGGCTATCCCAATTACCACCAAAGTCAATTACACATGCTCGGAGCATGTCTTCCAGGGTTTGTATCGTCCTTTCACTTTGTCCATCCGTTTGAGGATGATATGCAGTACTTAAATTAAGTCGAGTTCCCATTGCCTCCTTGAAACTTGTCCAGAAACGGGAAGTGAAACGACTATCTCTATCCGATACAATGGAGAGTGGGACTCCATGTAAGGATACTACTTCATCTACATACAACTTGGCTAACCTTTCCATGCTAAAGGTTTCCTTCATTGGTAGAAAATGAGCTGATTTGGTTAATCTATCCACAATTACCCAAATAGCATCATTGCCTTTCCTGGTTTTGGGTAACTTAGTAACAAAATCCATTGTTATGAGTTCCCATTTCCATACAGGCATTTCTAGCTGTTGTAGCAGTCCTGAAGGTTTTTGATGTTCAGCTTTAACTTGTGAACATGTTAAACACTTAGATACGTATTCGGCTATATCCTTTTTCATTCCTATCCACCAAAAATTATTTCTTAAATCTTGGTACATTTTATTATTTCCTGGATGTACAGTATACCTAGATTTATGAGATTCTTCTAAAATCTTATGTCTTAATTCTCCTTGTTTAGGTACCCAAATTCTTTTCTTGTGGAATCTCCATATTCCATCATTTCCTTGTTCTAGTTCCTTTAGGTAACCTTTCATTCCTTCGGCATCGTCCTTGATTGCCGTTCCCTGAATTTCCTTTATTTGTTCCATTAAATCTAATTGTAGATTTAATCTAAGAGCACGGACTCTTCTTTGCTTTTCATGATATTTACGACTTAAGGCATCTGCGACTACGTTTGCCTTTCCTTCGTGATACTGAATATCACAGTCATAATCACTTAGGATTTCCATCCACCTTCTTTGCCTCATGTTTAGCTCTTTTTGCCCAAATATATACCTTAAACTTTTATGATCCGTATAGATAGTAAATTTACTTCCATACAGATAATGTCTCCAAATTTTAAGGGCAAAAATTATAGCTCCTAATTCTAGATCATGAGTTGTATAATTCTCTTCGTGCTTTTTCAATTGTCTAGAGGCATACGCAATTACCTTCTTGCGTTGCATTAACACACACCCATATCCTAATTTTGAAGCATCACAGTATACTTCAAAATCCTCGGTTCCTTCGGGTAAAGCTAAGATTGGAGTGTTTGTTAATTTATGCTTTAGAATCCTAAAAGTTTCTTCTTGTCTAGATCCCCATTCAAACTTAACGGCTCTACAGGTTAGCTTAGTTAGAGGTACAGCTATTTTAGAGAAATCTTTAATAAGTCGTCTATAGTATCCAGCTAAGCCTAGAAAACTTCTAACTTCCATAGCCGTTCGTGGAGTTTTCCAATCTGCGATTGCTTCTATTTTAGCAGGATCTACGTGAATTCCTTCGTGATTCACCCTATGACCTAAAAATTGCACTTCGTGTAACCAAAATTCACATTTCGAGAATTTGGCATAAAGCTTTTCTTTTCTTAACAAGGTTAAGAGTGCCTGCAGGTGTTTACAATGTTCTTCCTGACTTTTGGAATAAATTAATATATCGTCAATGAACACGATTATGAATTTATCCAAGTATGGTTTACAGATTCTATTCATCATGTCCATAAATGCAGCTGGGGCATTTGTTAATCCGAAGGGCATGACTGTAAACTCATAATGACCATACCTTGTTCTGAAAGCGGTTTTAGGTATGTCCTCCTCTTGTACTTTCAACTGGTGATATCCGGATCTTAAGTCTATTTTAGAGAAATACCTAGCTCCTTGCAATTGATCAAAAAGATCATCAATCCTAGGTACTGGGTATCGGTTCTTAATTGTAACTTTATTCAGTTCCCTATAATCGATACACATTCTCATTGATCCATCTTTCTTTTTCACAAACAACACTGGCGCACCCCAAGGGGATGAACTAGGTTGTATGAATCCTTTGTTTAATAATTCATCTAATTGTTTCTTTAATTCTAGCATTTCAGTGGGAGCTAATCTATAAGGTGTCTTAGCTATTGGTGCAGTACCTGGAATTAAATGAATTCTAAACTCGACTTCCCTATCAGGTGGTAAACCAGGTAATTCTTCAAGAAAAACATCTGGGTATTCTGAAACTTTAGGAATGTCTTGGAGTTCCTTACTTTTAGTGTTAATGATTACAGAAATCATATACACCATTTCTTGTTTCCTTGAATAACCAGCCAATTTCATTACTGAAATGAATTTCAATGGCTTTCGTGATCTATCTCCTGAAATTAGAATTACTTCTCCTGTGGGAGTACGGATTTCTACGGAATTCTTATCACACGGGATTTGGGCATGGTTGGCTATTAACCAATCCATTCCTAATACTACATCAAATCCGGCTAAATTCATAGGTAACAGGTTTGTAGAAAACTTATGACCTAACAATTCTATCTTTATCTCTTGCAAAACCTTATCTATGTTGACAGAATTTCCTTTTGCCGTTTCAACAGTAAAGATCTGCTTAAGGGTATTTAGAGGTAAGTTAAGAGCTTGGCAGAATGAAGTATTAATGAAACTTTGGTTTGCACCAGAATCAAATAATACTTTTGCATAGACGTTATGTACTAAGAACGTACCCGCTATCACGTCTGGGATGAGTTCGGATTCTTGAGTGGTCAGCTGGAATGCGCGTGCATTTTTCTTAGTAGTTCCTTCAGTTGTTTTAGCTCTATCGTCTGCTGGTCTAGCTAACTTAGGGCATTCAGATTGAAAATGTCCGGTTTCTCTGCAGTTATAACAGATTCTGGTTTTCCTTCTGCAGTCTTCTTCCCGATGTCCTTTCGCCTTGCAAAAGTTGCAAAATATATTGCACTGTCCATAGTGTTTCTTTTTGCAATTTCTACAGAAAGGAGATGACGAGTACTGCCCGGTTCCTCTTTTCTTGAATTTATTGCTGTTATTACCCAGGCGAAATCCTTGGGTAATCTTCTGAGCCAATTCCTTCTTGCGCTCTTCTTCTCTGGTGCGGACTAGTTCATCGGTTAAAGTATTAGCTAATTCTACCGCATCGTCAATCGTGCGTGGTCTCGCAGCTTAATGTTGTTACGGATTTCTCCAATTAATCCCCAAATATAACGGGAAATAAGTACCGGTTCTGGCGAAGCCAGGGAAGGTACCATTCTCGCATATTCGAAGAATTTCGAAGTATATCCTCGGCAGTCTACCCCTAGCATACGATGACTCAGGAACTTATTTGCCATTTGTTCCTTATCGTATTCGGGACAGAATTTCCTTTCGACAAGATTCTTAAATTCTTCCCAATTCATTGCATAGGCCACCCTTCTTCCTTTCGCTTGTAGCACCGTGTTCCACCATTCTAATGCCCCTTCTTTGAACAAGTTTGATGCATACATCAGTTGATCTTCTTCAGCACATTTACTTATTGCAATTACTGCCTCGGTTTTCTCTAACCAACGCAGTGTTGCAGTTGCCCCTTCATTACCTGCAAATTCTGTGGGTTTACAGGCAAGAAATTCTTTGTAAGTGCAACCAGGCGTTGCAGCTTTCATTTTCTTAGGGGGTGGGGCTTGTTGCGGATCATGATTGTCATGATTGCCGCCTCCATTTATGCTGTTACTGTCGTTATCTTCCGGAATACGTTTACTAGGAATTAATTGTGGTTCGGCAGGTTTTTGAACAGCAGCTACGATTTCTGGAATAGCATTGGTATAACAACCCTCGGTAAACCGACACCCTCATAATAGTTCTAACACCCTAATATATCTTGAAATGTCCCAATATGTCTTTATATGTAACCCGTATGTGAAAACCGAACCCAAAATACAAAATAACATATAAAATAAATTAAAAACAATAACTATTAAGTTGAGGCGGGCCGCATAGACCAACCCCAACATTTAACGCGGGTCGCGCGAGGATACAATTAAAATTCTTTGATTTTTAAGATCAAGCGGGCCACGTAGAAGTTCATCTAAGTTCATGCGGGCCGCGAGTGTACAAGATTGTGGCACAGCCCGGTGCAGCCACGTGTCATAACGCGTGTTGAACCTAGGTGGTGACCCGGATCAGCTACGCCTAGACCCCTAGGCCAGGCGGGCCGCGTAAACCTTGACCATATCCCACGCGGGCCGCGAGAAAGTCCGGTATCAGCCCTATAAATAGAAGGCAACAGGCCTTCAATCTGTTCGTTCACTTTTCTTTTCTCAAACTAAATTTCTGTAGTGGCGTTATTATACCCGGGCAATATACCCCCTAAAATAGCGAGGGTCTGCTACGATGTAAGTATTATAACCCCTGGAGACGTATTAGATACGCTGCCCGATTGATCTAGGGTTCCGTAACGGCTGTCGTGGTTCTGCCCGACGTAGTCGTTGGATTGTCGTCTCGGGGAGGGTATTACTAATGTTAAAATGGGTTATTATACTAACACACGTGCATTTGTGTAAATTATAGATATTCACCAGGAAACCTTAAAGAATAACCTAAGACAACAATGTGAGTGATCCTTCTTTTTATATGCTCATTTTTGTGAGTGATCCACTTTTTGTAAATCTTTTTGTTAACTGTTTTTACAAAACCATAAATATTTCTTCATGTGAAAGACAGTTATTGAGTATTTGTAAGGGTACAATTATGATGGTATATTTGGGGTTTTGTATACAAAATTTGTTACCACCTGGGGAGAGGAGTAACATGACCATAAGTCAGATGACAGTACCATGGATGTTAATTGGTATTACCTGTAAACAAATGTAATTGCGGTATCGCCCTCAAAACTGTACACTGTGAAAATGGTTTATTTAAAACTTCATTAACTAGGATTCACTCACAAGTATTTCCCACTGACAAAATGTTTTTAAAACGCATTTCAGGTAACAATATGTGAAAGCCAAATAGAAGCCAGCTGGACAGCACTAAAGGCTTGGAAAAGTGGCAATAAAGTTACCTAAGAATAAAAGAGATGTTTTTATTAAATTGATAGGATTCATTCCTATGAAACATGTGTATTGAAAAATTGGGTTTTACCCATATGTTTAATGTGATTAAACAAGGTGGTTTACTCTGATTAAATATTTCCTAACTACGGTCCTGATGAAAATTTCCGCTGCCAAATTGAATAAATAAACGTGATACCACTGAAACTGGCTCACGGCCGCCCGTTCCTGGGAGATAGGGATCGGGGGTTGTGATAGAAGGTGGTATCAGAGCTACGCCACTGATTCAGCCACATAAGTGTTCTGCTGACATCAAAAATTCACAGGTGTTAGGAAATAAATTATGGAAATACGTGTATAATTGTATTTCTTGCTATGTGTTATCTGACTATTTGTTAGTTTACAGTATGAGCGACCAAGGACCTTCTGACGCCTGTCGTCAACTGTCTGGTTCACCTAGGAGCGAAGGCACCTCCTCTTCTCAGCCTGCCCTCTCGGGGTATTCTGCTGACACAGAAGAAGGAATCTTTGTGTTTAAGGCTCAGTCTGAAGAGCCATTTCCTCAGAAAAAGAGGGGATGGTTCAGTAGGGGAGCGCACGAGCGTAGGAAAAGGATGAAAAAGTTGCAGGAACAGCGAGTGTTAGCCGCAGCAAAAAGAGAGACTGATGCTTATAATCAGGATATGCTCAATAGGGGTATTGCTAATATCCATATTTTAGCAACCACTGCTGCTGACCCAAACCTGGAACAAATGCTAGCACCACAACCACAAAATCCTGACCAACCCATGGAAGTAGAAAACCAGATAGAAATGCCTGATTACAACCCGGAGGAGATACCTAGGGTACCTGCACCAGATCCTCAACACCCAAACAACTACGACCCCTGGTGGGACGATGTTAGGGACTACGTGCAACAAAACCCAATACAGGAAAATGTGCCAATGCCCAACTTAGGAGCTTATCCAGGGTTAGATCCTCAAGATCCCTACAACATTAGTGATGCATATGTTAGGGAAATTTTAGAGAATCCATACCCGTACCAGGCCCCTATTCCTCCATATCAGGAACCCTTACCACAGTTTCCAAACCCAGTCTTAGAACCTGCACCCCCAATGAGTGCAGAAAATGTCCAAGAACTTAGGACTTTTGGGGAGGAAATTTTAGAAAGCAGTGAGAGAATGCGACAGGTGGGAGAACGCCTTGTATGGAAATACGATGAGCGTAATATGGATTTTTGGATGAATCCATATCAGTGAATGTGATGGCAGGAACGGTAGTAATAATATAATAATATAATATAATAATATATGTGTGTATGAAAAAAAAATATATTACGGATGCCTACTATTAGTATTGTAGCTTTACATTTCAGCCGGTATTGTAATTTAAATTTCAGTACTAGTGTGTAATGATGCATACAATATAAATAGAGTAAAAGTCGCAATGCTGGACGCTTTTGGTTAAAAGTGCGTGTCATGTGATTGGCTATATTCAAATATTAATTGTGATATTAATATTTAGTAATTGTGTAAAATTCAGATGGCCGACGAGGGAAATCAAGATAATCTGAATAACGATAACCAGAGTAACAATAACGTGGTTAATGAGAATCCGGACAACAATAACAATGGAAACCAAATGGATAATAGTGCCGTTCAACACATAGTGGCACAAGGAATTATAGATGCAATGCCATTTATTATTCAAACAGTTCAAGAAGCAAATAATAAAAGTAAGCATAGCAGTAAGCGACCCAGTGAACCGGAACACAGCGTGAACAATGGACCCGTACTTCAAGCGCCCATTCCCAAAAGAAGAAGAACCATGCCATATGGTTGTTCTTACAAAGAATTCTGGTCCTGTAAACCAATAGAATTCTCGGGCAACGAAGGACCCATTGCAGCCTTACGCTGGATAGAGAAAACTGAGGCTGTTCTAAAAATAAGCAAATGTGCTGAAGAAGATAAGATAATGTTTGCCTCAAATCTGTTTAAAAATGCAGCCCTAGAATGGTGGAACACTATCCTTCAGTCAAGAGGAAGTGATAGGATTTATAGCATGGAATGGGAGGAATTCAAAAACATGGTAGAAAGGAAATTCTGCCCTCCCAATGAAAAAAACAGATAGCAAATAAGTTTCTAAATCTTAGAATGACCGGGGTAGACAGTAAGGGTTACACTACCACATTCTTTGAATATGCTAGGATAGTACCTACCCTTGCATCGCCCGAACCTGTATTAATCTCTCGTTATATTTGGGGATTAATTGGAGAGATTAGACATGTAGTCAAGGCAGCTAGACCCCAAACTATAGAAGAAGCTGTAGAACTAGCCAATACATTGACAGATGAGTTAATCCGTAGTAGAGAAGAAGACCAGAGAAGAAACCTAACCCAAAGGCTTACTCAAGAAGTCCGTTCTAGGAATTCCAACCGTAGAAATATAGGTTCTACCTCTGCACCATACTGCAGAAACTGCAAGAAGAAGCATTCTGGAAGATGCTATATTTACTGTAATTTTTGCAAGGCCCCAGGACACAAGGAAAAGAATTGCAAGAAGAAATCCAGTAATGGATTCTGCTACAACTGTGGAGAAAAAGGTCATATTAAGACAAACTGTCCAAAGTTAGCTCCAGCTACAAACAACAAGAACACTAAAAATGCTAGAGCATTCGTTCTAACTGCAGACGAAGCTAGGATGATCCCAGACGTCATTGCTGGTACGTTTTTAGTTAATGATATTTTTGAAGTATTATTTGACTCTTGTGCCAACCAAAGTTTTATCAATACTTCATTTTGCAAACTCCTGAATCAATCATTAACTAAACTACCACAAGAATGTCTAGTAGAAACCGCAAATGGAGAAACCGTTAGGGTTTCTGAAATCTTGCAGGAAGCAAGAATAGAAATTTTTAATCAAAAATTTATTGCAAACCTTTACCCAATGAATCTGGTAGGATTTGATGTCGTATTAGAAATGGATTGGTTAATAGCCAATAAAGCTAATATCCTGTGTGATCAAAAGTCAATTCAGGTAAAATCACCAAAAGGTGAAAAGATTACAATTAAAGGAGATAAGCCATCTAGATCCACTAAATTTATCTCCGTGATGAAAACTGCAAGTTATATAAGGAAAGGATCTATAGTATATTTGATTTCTATAATCACTAACAATAAAGGAAAAGAGTTAAACCCAGTTTTCAGATGTTTTTCCCAGAAGAATTGCCAGGACTACCGCCAGACAGAAAAGTGGAATTCAGAATTCACCTGTTACCAGGGACATCGCCAATTGCCAAAGCACCTTACCGTTTGGCACCCGCTGAAATGCAAGAACTGAAGAGACAACTAGACGAATTGTTGGAGAAAGGATTCATACAGCCAAGCTCATCGCCATGGGGAGCGCCGATTTTATTCGTTAAAAAGAAGGACGGATCAATGCGTATGTGCATTGACTACCGTGAATTGAACAAAGTCACGATTAAGAATCGGTACCCATTACCGAGGATCGATGATTTGTTTGATCAACTTCAAGGAGCTCGATTTTTCTCTGAAATCGATTTAAGATCAGGATATCATCAACTAATGGTACAGGAAGAAGACATTCCTAAAACCGCATTCAGAACAAGGTATGGTCATTATGAATTTACTGTCATGCCATTTGGTTTAACCAATGCCCCAGCCGCATTTATGGACATGATGAACCGAATATGTAAGCCATATTTGGATAAATTCATAATTGTCTTCATAGATGATATTCTAATTTACTATAAAAGTAAAGAGGAGCATGCAAAGCACTTGCACTTACTTTTAAGTTTATTGAGAAAAGAGAAGCTTTATGCTAAGTTTTCAAAATGTGAGTTTTGGTTAGAACAGGTACAATTTCTCGGACATTTAGTTAACCATGAAGGAATTCATGTAGATCCAACGAAAATCGAGGCAATTACCAAATGGAAAACCCCAGAGTCACCAACTGAAGTTAGAAGTTTCTTAGGATTGGCCGGTTATTATAGAAGATTTATCCGAGATTTTTCTAGAATAGCCATTCCTTTAACTAAGTTAACCTGTAAATCTGTTAAGTTTGAATGGGGACCAAATCAAGAAGAAGCCTTTAGAATCCTTAAGCAAAGACTAACCCATGCACCCATACTAGCATTACCAGAAGGAACTGAAGACTTTGTAGTCTTTTGTGACGCTTCAAAGTTAGGTTATGGATGTGTATTAATGCAACGTCAAAAGGTTATAGCTTATGCATCTAGACAACTTAAGAGTCATGAAGAAAATTATCCAACCCATGATTTGGAATTAGGAGCCATAATTTTGCCCTTAAAATTTGGAGACATTATCTTTATGGTAGTAAGTTTACTGTTTTTACAGATCATAAAAGTTTAAGGTATGTATTCGGGCAAAAAGAGTTGAATATGAGACAGAGACGCTGGATGGAATTACTTAGTGGTTATGATTGTGATATCCAGTATCATGCAGGAAAAGCCAATGTAGTGGCTGATGCTTTAAGTCGAAAATATCACGAAAAGCCAAAAAGGGTACGTTCTCTTAAATTAAATCTTCAAGTAGATTTAAATAATCAGATTAGAAGAGCACAAGAATCAGTAATCAAGGAGGATACTGAAAAATTAAAAGGAATGATTAAGGAATTAGAACAAGGAACAGATGGAATTTGGAGATTCCATAAAAAGAGAATGTGGATACCTAAATTAGGAAATTTACGTCACCGTATATTAGAAGAAGCTCATAAATCTAAATATACGATGCATCCAGGAAGTGATAAAATGTACCAGGATTTAAGGAAAGATTTCTGGTGGATAGGAATGAAAAAGGATGTAGCCATTTATGTTTCTAAATGTTTAACTTGCTCACAAGTTAAAGCGGAACATCAGAAACCCTCAGGTTTGTTACAACAATTAGAAATACCAGTTTGGAAATGGGAATTGATAACAATGGATTTTGTTACCAAATTGCCTAAAACAAGGAAAGGTAATGATACAATCTGGGTGATTGTAGATAGACTAACCAAGTCAGCCCATTTCATACCAATGAAGGAAACCTTTAGTATGGAACAATTAGCCAAATTGTATGTAAATGAAATCGTTTCTTTACATGGCATTCCTTTATCAATTGTTTCTGATAGAGATAGCCGATTTACCTCTCATTTTTGGTCAAGTTTCCAAAAAGCAATGGGAACCAGGTTAAATCTAAGCACAGCTTATCATCCTCAAACAGACGGACAAAGCGAAAGGACAATTCAGACAATGGAAGACATGCTTAGAGCTTGTGTAATTGATTTTGGAGGTAATTGGGACGAACACTTACCGTTAATAGAATTTTCTTATAATAACAGTTATCACACAAGTATCAATGCTGCACCATTCGAAGCACTTTATGGACGAAAGTGCAGAACCCCAGTCTGTTGGGCAGAAATTGGGGAAAAACAATTATCTGGACCTGAAGTAGTACAAGAAACAACTGATAAAATCAGTCAAGTCAAGGAACGGCTGAAAGCAGCACGTGATCGACAAAAGAGCTACGCTGATAACAGACGTAAACCATTAGAATTTCAAGTAGGAAATAAAGTATTATTAAAAGTCTCTCCTTGGAAAGGAGTGGTAAGATTCATCAAAAGAGGAAAGCTAAGTCCCAGGTATATTGGACCTTTCAAAATTCTTAAAAGAATAGGACCTGTAGCCTATCAGCTACAACTGCCAGAAGAAATGGCAGGAATACATGATGTATTTCATGTATCTAATCTCAAAAAGTGTTTAGCTGATGAATCACTTGTAGTACCTCTCAAAGATATAGAGGTTAATGAACAACTCAAATTTGTAAAGAAGCCTCTACAGATTGAAGATAGAAAAATTAAAAATCTCAAGCATAAGAGGTTAGTTCTAGTCAAAGTAAAGTGGGAATCCAAAAGAGGACCTGAATACACATGGGAGCTTGAATCAGAAATGCAAAAGAAATATCCACACTTGTTCCAGTAGATCTCGAGGACGAGCTCTAAAACAAGGGGGGAGGATATAACAACCCTCGGTAAAACCGACATCCTCATAATAGTTCTAACACCCTAATATATCTTGAAATGTCCCAATATGTCTTTATATGTAACCCGTATGTGAAAACCGAACCCAAAATACAAAATAACATATAAAATAAATTAAAAACAATAACTATTAAGTTGAGGCGGGCCGCATAGACCAACCCCAACATTTAACGCGGGTCGCGCGAGGATACAATTAGAATTCTTTGATTTTTAAGATCAAGCGGGCCGCGTAGAAGTTCATCTAAGTTCATGCGGGCTGCGAGTGTACAAGATTATGGCACAGCCTGATGCAGCCACGTGTCATAACGCGTGTTGAACCTAGGTGGTGACCCGGATCAGCTACGCCTAGACCCCTAGGCCAGGCGGGCCACGTAAACCTTGGCCATATCCCACGCGGGCCGCGAGAAAGTCCGGTATCAGCCCTATAAATAGAAGGCAACGGGCCTTCAATCTGTTCGTTCACTTTTCTTTTCTCAAACTAAATTTCTGTAGTGGCGTTATTATACCCGGGCAATATACCCCCTAAAATAGCGAGGTTCTGCTACGATGTAAGTATTATAACCCCTGGAGACGTATTAGATACGCTGCCCGATTGATCTAGGGTTCTGTAACGGCTGTCGTGGTTCTGCCCGACGTAGTCGTTGGAATGCCGTCTCGGGGAGGGTATTACTAATGTTAAAATGGGTTATTATACTAACATACGTGCATTTGTGTAAATTATAGATATTCACCAGGAAACCTTTAAGAATAACCTAAGACAGCAATGTGAGTGATCCTTCTTTTTATATGCTCATTTTTGTGAGTGATCCACTTTTTGTAAATCTTTTTGTTAACTGTTTTTACAAAACCTTAAATATTTCTTCATGTGAAAGACAGTTATTGAGTATTTGTAAGGGTACAATTATGATGGTATATTTGGGGTTTTGTATACAAAATTTGTTACCACCTGGGGAGAGGAGTAACATGACCATAAGTCAGATGACAGTACCATGGATGTTAATTGGTATTATCTGTAAACAAATGTAATTGCGGGATCGCCCTCAAAACTGTACACTGTGAAAATGGTTTATTTAAAACTTCATTAACTGGGATTCACTCACCAGTATTTCCCACTGACAAAATGTTTTTAAAACGCGTTTCACGTAACAATATGTGAAAGCCAAATAGAAGCCAGCTGGACAACACTAAAGGCTTGGGAAAAGTGGCAATAAAGTTACCTAAGAATAAAAGAGATGTTTTTATTAAATCGATGGGATTCATTCTTATGAAACATGTGTATTGAAAACTTGGGTTTTACCCATATGTTTAATGTTATTAAACGAGGTGGTTTACTCTAATTAAATATTTCCTAACTACGGTCCTGATGAAAATTTCCGCTGCCAAATTGAATAAATAAACGTGATACCACCGAAACTGGCTCACGGCCGCCCGTTCCCGGGAGATAGGGATCGGGGGTTGTGACAATTGGCTATCCCTTGAGCAATAAAATGTTCAATATCTTGTCTAGTTATATATTGATCTTCCTGATTTTGCTCAGACTGATTTACTTCATTTACTGGTTCACTATTAGCGTTTTCCATCTGCTAATTAGTAGGAATTATTAGTGTCTAACTATTACTAGATACAACACAGATAAACACATAGATAAGTATAACATGCAAACATAGCCAAAATTGTCGATGTCTCGACTTCTGTTTTGTTTTATATTATATCTGCTTCAATACACACCTTTTTATCTTACAGTGTTTTCTTGCCCATTTTACAGAATTAGTTTTACCATTTTAGTTATAATACAAACACACTTTTTCCAACCCATCCTATCTTTTGGTTTACTGGCAGTCTTAGTAACGACGTTCCCTCTTATCGTACTTCCAGGAAATCTGCTCCCCTATTTCCCTGATCCTATTCCCAGTGCCTATCAGTTCTTCAGCAAACTGACGTAGTTCAGCTAAATTTTCATAGCTCATTGGCGGATTAGGGACAGGTTCTGGGTCAAACTGTGGAAGAAAACTATAGGGACTATTAACTATATTCTGGAATTGCCAGTCGTTGGTCCACCATTCCTCCATTTGGCCTAATGGTCGGGTGTGAACTAATGGGTCTGGAATAGCTGGTCCTATAGGTATTGGGAGTTGGGCTGTCACAGGATAAGAAAAGAGATTATCCTTGATAGGCTCTAGTACGTCACAATTATCCAGTAGGCGATCGATTTCGTCCTGGAATGTGATTTCCTCAAATTGTTTAGAGCTTTCTCCAATTTCTATCCCTCTCTGTTTTAGATCTATCCTTATTTCTATTTCTGCTGGTTTGGAACTTTCTTCAGTTTCTATTTCCTTCCCCTTGCTTATCTTTATAGGGTTTTCTATTTTTGGGAGTCTTCTAGGCTTCCTTCTGCGCACTTTTCGCCATCCTACATATCTTCTCTTCTTTTTTGGTTTTGCCTTTTCCAGCGGTGGAGCTTGGAATTCCGGCGGTTCCTCTATATCAGCAATGTAACCAGTGAAGTTGTGGGAGACTTCAATTGGCACCGGATAGAGGTTGAGATTCTGGAATGCTTCCGACATCTCATTCATGCTGGACAACATATATGCAAAATGCATAAAATGTTAAGTTAAAACTTTGGAACAAAGCTTAACAAATAAACATTTTTATTGCACACTTGATTTGTACAGCATAACAGGGAATAGTACACACTCAGATTTATTTATTTACTAGGAAGTACTTATTTCTAGTTTTAGATTTTTAAAGATTGGTATTTTCTGCTACGGTAGCGAGTAGATACAGATTTGCCCATTTTTCATCTAGGTTATTTTTCCCCTGGTGGGTTAATTTCCTGAATCACTGGGTTAAACCTCACTCTCTTGGCTTGGGGTTTCTTTTTCTCTTGACTTTTTGTAAGGATTAAATTCCTTTTCTCTGGTGTGAGTGGGTTTTCATAATTTGTTTTACGGACAAAGATTCCTTCCTTTAACTCGGTAGGAGATTTGGAGGAAGTGGTTCCCTGTTCTTTAGGTGTACTATCAAATTTGCGGTAGATAGCAGAAATCTTTTGTTTACCCATACTGTAATTTTAACAATTAGTTAGTTAATACACATATATTCACAGAATGGCAATTTAGAATTTTCCTAAATACTTAAAATAGTGAGCTTAATCAGTAAGCTTAAAACAGTGGCTCTGATACCACCTTCTACCTGTCCCGGCCCCCGACCCGGTTTTACCCGCTTCAGGAGCGGCGGGAAAGGTATCCCGTGGTATTTAATTTAGGCGACAGCGGAAGTCTTTTTAAAACAGGATCTTTTAATAATTTAAACTGCTCGTTTCATAATTGAGGAATAAAATTCCATAATTTACAATAATATGATTTCTCCGGGAAATCTTTATTTTCAAAACATGTTCATTTATTTATTTACATTGAGCCACTTTTCTAAGCTGGGAGTGCTCTATGGCACTTTTCTTTGCTCATACCAGATCACCTGAAACATGTTTGAAAAAAGGTTTTGTCAGCGGGGAAATACTGAGTGAATCATTCAGTTTACTGAAAACGACACATTTGTTATAATCTACAGTATTAAGGGGAATTACAATGTTTCTAATATCAAACCAACTACCCACATTATTTGTCACTCGACCATCCATTGGCTAGCCCATTTGTCCAATGGTGTCTGTAACTGTGGTCAGATCACCCCTTGGCCACCTGTTTGTCCAAGTGTGACGGGAAATTAGTAATGTATACAAAACCCCACATACCGGCTGTAACTTTGGTGATTACATAGACTTAATCACTGTAATTATAACTTTGAAAATAACTTGGAGTTTTGTAAAACAGTTGATAAAAAGAGAATGACTCACATTGCAGATTTACGAGCAGAGTATAAGCTTTACTGATTAGCCTTTTAACCTAATTTAAATAACAATGCACACACAAATGGGATTAGTAACTAATTCAGCAGTTACGTCAATTCACGAGATTAAACCCTCACAACTATTATCAAGTGCAATACTTAACAATTCAATGGATTCACAACGAATGACAGAGCATAGTCTGAATTTGAACAGCACTCAAACATTCAAGTCGAAATCACAATGAATAACAAAGTACAAGCTCAATTTGAGCAGCACTCGGATAACTGTTGGATAGTTATAATCGATCGGACGTTGAATCGTAATAGCGATCGAGTTATTACCCTGATTGTGGCAGCACCTCGTGATCGTGTGTGTGTTTAGTGTGGTATATCGGCCTTAATTTGACGTAGACAAAAGCGTTGTATGTCGTTTTTGTTTCAACAGTCGAGTGCCAAGGTCGGCTATTTATAGCCAGAATTTCGACACTCTTACGGACCGTATGACCTAGTCCTTACTGTCCGTAAGGATGACCGGTAGGCTTACGAATTCTGAAGATAATCGTTCAACTAGGGTTTGCCCCCCTCGAGTTTTAGGGGTCCTGATCCTGATTCCGATTATTCTGAAAATTTTAGGGCGAGTGCAGGATCACTTGGGTGTCTCAATTAGGATTTTCTTATTAACTAATTGTAGTCCTAATTATTGATTTTTGCGACATTTGTTACAATGACGGGCCAGAACTGAAGTCAAAGCAAAAGTCAAAGTTTTGCGACTTTCGGTTCCGAACCGAGTCAAAACAGTAAATGGTCGGATCAAACAAGCTTAGACTAGTTAATATATTTATTATCATGTTATATGAGTGTTAAAACAGGTTATACGCCATCTACATTACTGATTATGCATAAAATCGCATAATAGCATTCTGTTGACTTTTTCTAAGCAAGTTTGACTCGACATTCAGACTAGTTAGAGTGGGAATCAGAGGGTGCCCTTTTAGGGGTTTAAAGCCCACATGATTACCAACATATAACTACCTTTGATTCGACAAACCACTGGACCATTTGTGATTTATCGTAAAGTCAATCGTTAATTACGATGGATTGACTTTCAAGCTATAACTATGCAAAACTAAACCACAAAGGGTTTGGCACACTTACAGAAGTCTAGTGAATGACTAGAGATGCTTAGAGAGGATTGTTGTGCTCCAGAAAGCTCCAGGAGTGAAGAATGAAGGTGTGGTTACAATGTGCACAACTTATGGCCTTTTATAGTGAAAATTGGTGCATTAGATCATGATAACAAGGTCTATAATTGATCATGGATGTTCAACAACTGTCCCTGAGTGTTAGGGGACGTGTAGGGGGCGCCAATGCTGCCATAATTGCATCCAAGGTCGGTTAAAACAGCAAACAGTGAACCTGTGCACGTTTTCTGCAACTGGGGCCTTGACGCGGCCCGCGTTAAGGATCAGGCTACCTTTACGCGGGTCGCCTGAATCCTAATGTCAGGAACCGGATCTGCACTGCCCGCGCGGCCCGCGTAGGCTTCTTGGTTTCTTCCACGTGGCCCGCCTGAGGCCTGTATTTCAAGATTTTCAAATCTTTTGTAATTATTGCCCTGGCCTTTCGGTTTCGAAGGGGTAACTATGCGTTTTAGGGCCTTGTTTATTTACGAATAAGGGCCTCGGAACTTTTACCAAGCTTATTAACCCTTGGTTAATTTATTATTACCCGAAAAGTCATAACTTTCAATGTTTGACGCTTTCAACCCTTTTTAACGAATTTGATCATAACTTTCTCGTTTTAAAACGGAACTTCGCGAAATTTAAATCACGCATTCTAGTGGGTATAATCTACCATTACAAAGCCTCAGGTATGCCCAAAGGTCACTCAGAGGTATTACTTAAATATGTTGACACATTTGGCCCCTGTAGTTTGTAATTCCTCACTTTCTTTCACAATTCGTTCCGTACGATCCATGATTCATTCGTTTGAAGGTACGAGCATCATTTAGGGTTATTGTACAATATATTTATCCCTCGTTGACATTTTTAACCATCGAATTTACATACTTCCAATGCTTGTCAACTTTAGTCCTTTAATTAGTATTTAATACCACGTGTATACTTATGACACGTGTCAATACATCATTGGGCGCAAAATTTCGAGGTGTTACAAGCGTCAAGGAAATCTGCTTGCTGTTAAAACACAATGTCAAGAAATCTGCTTGCTGTTAAAACACAATGTCAAGAATCCTCCAGCAATCTGCTTGCTGTTAAAACACAGCGTCAAGAAATCTGCTTGCTGTTAAAACACATCGTCAAGAAATTTGCTTGCTATTAAAACACAATGGCCTGCAATCTGCTTGCTGTTAAAACACAGCGTCAAGAAATCTGTTTGCTGTTAAAACACAATGTCAAGAAATCTGCTTGCTTTTAAAACACAATATCAAGAATCCTCCAGCAAATCTGCTGACTTAAAACACAATCAGATTTGTTAAACTTCAGTATAAAACAACCTATTGTAAAACACATTATGATATAATTTAATCATCAAAAAACACAATGTGATGTAATGTGACATAGACAACAACATAAAACACATTTAGAGTGTTAAAAATGCAAAAGAACTGTTAAAACACAACCTGGTTATATATTGACTTCAGAGTGTTAAAACACAATGACTTCAACCTCTCTGACTGGTAAAACACATCACCAAGACCTGCTGATAGTTTTTCAGATAAACACATTGACCTCCAGATTTGAATTCGAAAACAACAAAAATTCCGAAAATCATGGAATGTTAGTTAATGAAAAATAAATTCCAAAAATAAAATTAAAATGTGAAATTACATAGTTGCCCTTTTAGTTAAAATAACTCAATGCCACGTGTCCAATTCTCATTGCTTCCTAGACTTTCTAGGAAAAATAGACTTTCCACCCAACTCCTACTATATATATATATATATATATATATATATATATATATATATATATATATATATATATATATATATATATATATATATATAGGGGACCGCTAAAATGAGAACCACCTCTAGTTGTAAGAACCGTGAGAACTACACCGTACGGGGCGAGGTGGACCAATTTTTTTTTTCATAAACGTAGATGCGTGTATTATAAACACATTTGTAAAAAAAATTCAAAAAAAATGTCGTGTGTGTAGTTTTGAGCACCACAAGTTTGTGTTTACGGGTACCGTAAATCTTACCGGAAAATTTACAGTACCCATAAACACAAACTTGTGGTGCTCAAAACTACACACACGACATTTTTTTTTTATTTTTTTTACAAATGTGTTTATAATACACGCATCTACGTTTATGAAAAAAAAATTGGTCCAACTCGCCCCGGATCAAGTAGTTCTCACAGTTCTTACAACTGGAGGTGGTTCTTATTTTAGCGCAATTATATATATATATATATATATACACACACACACACACATATGTAGAGGATCCTGTACATTAATCCAGAAGTGTGAGAAGTGTGAGAAATGTATTATAACACTATATATAACACTATATAACACCATATAAACACCGTATAACACTATGTAACACCATATAACACCATATAACACTATATAACATTACATAACAAATATAACACTATATTTTGTCTGATAGCATGTTTATGATATATGTATAGTGTTATATATTGTTATATAGTGTTATATGGTGTTATATGGTGTTACATAGTGATATATGGTGTTTATATGGTGTTATATAGTGTTATATATAGTGTTATAATACACTTCTCACGCTTCTGGATTAATGTACATTATCCCTACCCTATATATATATATATATATAGGATAAGGATCCATTAAGAACCACCCTTTATTGCGAGAACCGCGAGAACCAGTGTGAACACATGGCAAAATGGTAACTATGTGATATTTATTATAAAACACGCGCCCCCTGTTTCATAACTCTGTTCACTATCCACAGTTTTACTTATTAGGGTTTCATTCATGTTTCATTCATTGGTTCAGAATATTGTATACGTTTACGACGGTGGCCGACGGCGTTCAAGTAACTCACCGGAGTTCATGGCGGCGGCATCCAGTCACGGTGTTTCCAGCGACATTCACAACGACAACCCACCATTTACACCTTCTACATGTCATCCTCTGATTCATCACGTATCGATTCTCACACATATGATGTTCCTCTTCATACATTCTCTGATCATCTTCCTCATACATCTGATGCTGACATTGTTGGTCCATCTGCTGATAATACAGTTGACAGTCACAATACACCTACAAATACAGAACATCAAGAGTTGTGGTTCATTCAATTCGTGACTAAAGGTATTATGTTGACTGTAAATGATGTATATACTTTGTAAATGATATTATATTAAATGATACAAACATGTGCATTATATTTACTCGAAATGATGTTGTATTAAATTATAAGCACATGTGCATTACGTTGATTGTAAATGATATTGTATTAAATTACATGCACATGTGCATTATGTTGAAAATTAGAATATGTCGTTGATGTATGGATTCTAAACAATTGCCTTATATATGATTATCCAATTATGTACTGAATGGCAGCAAACAAAGGGTCTTGGGTGCCAGACAATTACAACAAAAAAAGGGAGGTGACTGTGTGGGATTGGCAATGGAAGAATAAGCCGACAACCAGGGAGGCATGTGTGGAGTCTATGAAGCTTTTGGCGCTGCTGAGATACATGGCAAACTTGTAATTATACTATACTGTATCATAAAACACGCGCGTCCTTCAGTGCGTTCTGTAAGTGTTCCCCTGTTTTAGGGTTTCATTAATTCACGTCAATCCCAATCCACAATCGGCATCAGCAGCATCGATACATTGACATGACGGTGTGAACTCGTTGTTCACGGTGGTGTCCAGGAGTGTACAGTGGTCTCACGACAGGAAAAAACGGTCGCACCCACCTATTTCATGGTGGAGGCATTCGGCATACAGATTACGACGACGTATGGCGTCTTCTGATTTATCCCGTGTTGAACCTAACGCATCTGATGATCCTCATCCAACAATTTCTGAATATCATCCTCATACATCTGATACTAATTTTGGTGGTCCATCTATTATTTCTGCTATCAAACCAAGTGAAAGTCGCAAACTTGTGTCTACAATAGTTGAAAGTCGACACACCCTTCATGGATTTGAAATACAATCTCTTGATTCCATGTCAACATCAGACAATGTTATATTATCCTTTGGGAATGCTAATATATCTGAACACCCGTTGTCATTTGACACTACTTCGACTGGTACAACACCTACAAATACAAAACATCAGCAATTACAATTCATTCGGTTTTAGACTAAAGGTATTCCATGTCCATTTTATGTAAATTGTGGTTTGTTCAATGATATACATGTTTGCAACATGTTCACAGTTATATTATGTTGTAAATAATGATTACTCAAAAATATATGCACATGTGCATTGTGTTAACTGCATCATATTATAAATTCTGTTACATTACAAATTTATGCACATGTGCATTATGATGAAAAATAACTTATGACATTATATATTATCTGACAATGCACATGTGCATTTTGATTACAATTTTACTATTCATCCGTTCATCATGTTGACCATTATATATTTATTTATTTATTATTTTCTTAGAAACAATTACGCCTGTTATACATTGTATGCCCAATGGAACCCCATATTGGACACCTGAAGTTGATGTTGAATCCATAATAATCACAAATAAACTGTTAACCATCAATTATGCACATGTGCATCACATTACCAACACACCATACACATCACCAAAAAAAATTGTTAAACATTCTTATATCATGCGTATACACACCGTATACCATATTAATCACAATCTTATATGTTTTTCTTTTTCTTTATACAGGAACAATTATGGCTTTTACACCTAATGGCACACCATATTGGATACCCGATGTTGATGCTGAATACATCCATGTTATAAACAATACGTTTAACAGTTGGGAGGACGTTGATTCCAATGATACTGATGAAGATGTTGATGATGATGCTAAAGACCCTTCATATATGTATATATATATATATATATATATATATATATATATGAACCTGAGCAACCTTGTAGACATTCATTCAGGCGTGTAGATGTAACAACTGTCAATAAAACCGGTAATTAAGATAATAATTATTCAATAAGAAAACCTTAATTAAGATACCCAAATAATTTGGCATAAACCCTGAAATTTCCGGAATAATCGGAATCCGGATCAGGGCCCCTAAAACTCAGGGGGGCTAAACCCTAATTGATAATTATCTTTAATAAATCGTTGCTAATTGCTGATTGGTCGATTTTATTGAATCATCTAGGCTACAACCGTGCTCAGCAAGGCTAGGAAAAATAGATTAGACCATTTACGGACCGTAAGGGATTAGCCTTACGGACCGTAAGCAGACCAGGTCCCCTTACGGACCGTAAGGGCTTGGTCATACGGTCCGTAAGGGAGTCGAAATTCCTGCTATAAATAGCCGACCTTGGCATACACACTGAGATGTCAAAACGTTTCACAAATTCTTCTGTGAACGTCCATACTTTCGTAAATCAGTTCACAACACACACACGATCACGAGGTGCTGCCGCAATCAGGGTAATAACTCAATCGCTATTACGATTCAACGTCCGATCGATTATAACTATCCAACGATAGTCCGAGTGCTGCTCAATTGAGCTTGTACTCTGATTATTCGTCGTGATTTCGACTTGAATATCTGAGTGCTGTTCGAATTCGGACTATGCTCTGTTATTCGTTGTGAATCCGATTGAATTATCGAGTATTGCACTGATTAATCGTTGTGAGGGTTTAATCTCGTGAATTGACGTAACTGCTGTATTAGTTACTAACCTGTCTGTGTGTGCATTGTGTTAAACTAGGTGTAATCAAGGCTAATCAGTAGGCTTGTATCTATTGCTCGTTAATCTGCAATGTGAGTCATTCTTCTTTTTAAACTGTTTTCTCACAGTTTGTGAGTAAGTATTACAATACCTCAAATTATTTTCAAGATTATAATTACAGGGATTAAGTCTTTGTAAATCACCAAATTACAAGCGGGTATGTGGGGTATTGTGCACATTACTGTCTTTATTACTCTTTGTGGGTTAATTTTACTCTTTGTGGGTTAATATTACTCTATGTGGGTAACTAATTACTCTTTGTGGGTTAAACGTCACTTTTGGGGCAACGGGACCCAATAGTGGTATGACCACAGTCACAGATCCGGTCGAGTGACAAATACCTATTCTTGATAATTGGTTGATAGAAACAATGTAATCGCTCTTAGTACTGTAAATTATAACTAACGGGTCGTTTTAGAAAACAGAATGATTCACTCGGTATTTCCCCGCTGACAAAATCTTTTTCAAACATGTTTCAGGTGATCTGTGTGATCCAGGAAAAGTGCAGTAAAGCACTATCAAGCTCAGAGAAGTGGCTCAATGTAAATAAATGAATAAAACATGTTTTGAAAAATAAAGATTTCTGTGTAAAATCAACCTATTGTAAATTATGGGATTTCTCCCCTAAACTTTGTATAATATATGAAACGAGCATTTCACGGGAAAAAGATCCTGTTGTAAAAAGACTTCCGCTGACGCATAAATTAAAAATAAATACCACGGGAAGCGCCTCACGGGCCCCGACTCCATCCAGGGTGGGTCGGGGGCCGTGACAGCCGAAGGTGGTATCAGAGCTAATAACTAATAATTAAATTGAGCCACTGATCGAGCCGCTGATTAAGCCTAAATTAAGTATTTGGACAGTACTTAATTTTACTAATTGTTATTCGGTGATTATATGTTTTATTAATTGGTTATTTTAGTTACAGTATGGGTAAGCAAAAGCTGTCTGCTATCTACCACAAACTAGATACGACATCTTCTTCTAAAAATCCATTAAACTTAGAAGAAGGAATCTTTGTCCGCAAGGCAAACTACGAGAATCCTCTTTCCCCAGAGAAAAGGGATTCGATACTTAAAAAGAGTCAGAAACCCCGAACCAAGAAAGTTAGGTTTAACCCAGAAGTCCAGGAATTGGGTAATAGTACACCGTGGGAAGATAAAATAGACGGGAAATGGGCAAATCTCAATATGCTAGCTACTGTAGCAGAAAATGCAAATCTTTAAAATCAAATAAGTTGGGGCTAGTAAGGAAAAATCACCAACTAGTAAATAAATAAATTTTTGTGTGTTTATTTTGTTATCCTCTGTATAAACTAAAATGCAATAAAACTTCAGTGTTTGTTGTTTAAACTTTGTTCCAAAGTTTTAACATTGCATTTTTGTATTTTGCATATATACTATGCAGCATGAATGAGATGTCGGAAGCATTCCAGAATCTCAACTTATATCCAGTGCCTATCGAAGTCTCCCACGACTTTACTGGTTACATTGCTGACATAGAAGAACCTGTGGAATTCAAAGCTCCACCGCTGGAAAAAGCTAAACCTAAAAAGAAAAGAAAATACGTGGGGTGGAGGAAAGTGCGCCGTAGGAAACCAGCCACTAGGAGACTCCCTACAATAGAAAATCCTGTGATTATTAACAAAGAAAAAGAAATAGAAACTGAAGAAAACCCAAAACCACCTGAAAAGGAAATAGGAATAGATCTAAAACAAAAAGGAATAGAGATTGGCGAAAGCTCTAAACAAACCGAGGAAATTACGTTCCAAGACGAAATAGACCGTCTATTAGGAAACTGTGAGGTCATCAGTCCAATTCGCGCAAATTTATATCCTTACCCGGCTACTATCCAATTTCCTTTAAGCATAGCACCAGCAATTCCCGAACCTTTAATTCACACCCGACCACTAGGTGAACTAGAAGAATGGTGGACGAACGACTGGCAATTTCAAAACATAGTCAACAGTCCGTATAGCTTTCTTCCCCAATTTGACCCAGAACCACTCCCAAATCCTCCCATGAGTAATGAAAACCTAGCTGAACTCCGTCAGTTCGGTGAAGAACTGATAGGTACAGGTAATAGGATCAGGGAAATGGGGGAGCATCTAACTTGGAAGTACGATGAGAGGGAGCATCGTTACTAGAACCGTTAGTTAACCACAGAAAGCCGTGTTGTATGATAGTAACTTAAAATCTGTAAAATGGGCAATAAAACTCTGTGAAATATGGTGTGTACGGATGCATATACAATATACCATAACAAAGTAAAAGTCGAGAAAATCGACAATTTTGGTTATGCTTGTATGTTGTGATAATCTATGTGCATTTTGTCTTTGATAAGTTAGACACTAATAATTTTACCAACTAGCAGATGGAAAACACTAACAATGAACCAATTAATGAAGTAAATCAATCTGAGCAAGAACAAGAAGATCAATACATAACTCGACAAGATATCGAGCATTTTATCGCCCAAGGGATAGCTCATGCTATTCCAGAAATTGTAGCTGCTGTTAAGAAACCTGCCGAACCACAATTAATTCCGAGTAAACGTATTCCAGAAGATAACGGCAGCAACAGCATAAATGGAGGCGGCAATCATGACGATCATGATCCGCAACAGGCCCCACTCCCTAAAAGAATGAAAGTTGCAACGTCTGGTTGCACTTACAAAGAATTTCTTGCTTGCAAACCCACTGAATTTGCAGGTAATGAAGGGGCAACTGCAACACTGCGTTGGTTAGAGAAAACCGAGGTAGTAATTGCAATAAGCAAATGTGCCATAGAGGATCAAGTGATGTATGCATCAAATCTGTTCAAAGAAGGAGCACTCGAATGGTGGAACACGGTCCTCCAGGCAAAAGGAAGAAGGATAGCCTATGCAATGAGTTGGGAAGAATTTAAGAGTCTTGTTGAAAGAAAATTTTGTCCCGAATACGAGAAGGAACAAATGGCAAACAAGTTCCTAAGTCACCGTATGATTGGAGTAGATTGCCGGGGCTATACTTCGACATTCTTTGAATACGCAAGAGTAGTGCCATCACTGGCTTCGCCAGAACCGGTACTTATTTCTCGTTACATCTGGGGTTTAATTAGTGAAATCCGAAACATCGTTAAAGCTGCGAGACCTCGTACTATTGACGATGCTGTAGAATTAGCTAATACCCTAACAGATGAATTGGTACGCACAAGGGAAGAAGATCACAAGAAGGAATTAGCTCAAAAGATTACCCAAGGATTTCGTGTGGGTAATGCCAAGAAAAGAGGAACCGGGCAATCCTCATCATATCCTTTCTGCAAAACTTGCAAAAAGAAACATTACGGACCATGCAATGTGGTTTGCAATTTTTTGCCAAATAAAAGGACATCGGGAGGAAGATTGCCGGAAGAAAATCAGAATTTGTTATAACTGCAAAGAGAGAGGTCATTTCCAATTTGAATGCCCTAAGTTAGCCAAACCAGTAGGTAATCAAGCCAAACCAACTGAAGGAACAACCAAGAGAAATGCGCGAGCATTCCAGCTAACCACTCAAGAAGCCGAACTCATTCCAGATGTGATAGCTGGTACGTTCTTAGTCCACAATGAATTTGCAAAAGTATTATTTGACTCTGGTGCGAACCAAAGTTTCATAAATACTTCATTTTGCCAAGATCTTAAGCTACCAGTAACAACTCTTAGGCAAAACTTCACCGTAGAAACCGCAGAAGGAAATTCTGTGAAAATAGATAAAATCTGGCAAGAAGGAAAAATAGAATTATTAGGCGATAAGTTTTCTGCAAACCTGTTACCAATGAATTTAGCAGGATTCGATGTAGTATTAGGAATGGATTGGTTAATAGCCAACCATGCACGAATCCTATGTGATAAAAATGCTGTATAAATTCAAACACCTTCAGGAGAAGTGATTTTAATTACTGGAGATAAACCTCGAAAGCCACTGAAATTCATTTCTGTAATGAAATTGGCTAATTATTCGAGAAAACAGGAAATGGTATATATGATCTCAGTAATTATTAACACTAAAGATAAGGAATTTCAGGACATCCCTGTAGTGTCAGAATACCCAGACGTTTTTCCAGAAGAATTACCTGGATTACCACCCGATAGGGAAGTAGAGTTTAGAATTCATTTAATTCCAGGTACCGCACCAATAGCTAAAGCACCTTATAGATTAGCACCTACCGAAATGCTAGAATTAAAACAGCAATTAGATGAATTGCTAAGCAAAGGATTCATACAGCCGAGTTCATCCCCTTGGGGTGCACCAGTACTGTTTGTGAAAAAGAAAGATGGATCGATGAGAATGTGTATCGATTATAGAGAATTGAATAAGGTTACAATTAAGAATCGATACCCATTACCTAGGATTGATGATCTTTTTGATCAATTACAAGGAGCTAGGTATTTATCTAAGATAGATTTAAGATCCGGATACCATCAGTTGAAAGTACAAGAGGAAGACATACCTAAAACTGCCTTCAGAACTAGGTATGGCCACTATGAGTTTACAGTCATGCCATTTGGATTAACGAATGCCCCAGCAGCATTCATGGACATGATGAATCGAATCTGTAAACCATACTTGGATAAATTTGTGATCGTTTTCATCGACGATATACTTATTTATTCCAAAAGCCAAAAGGAACATTGTGAGCATTTACATATTCTCTTAACCCTGTTAAGAAAAGAAAGGCTTTATGCCAAATTCTCAAAATGTGAATTTTGGTTGCAAGAAGTACAATTCTTGGGTCATGTAGTAAATCACGAAGGTATCCATGTAGATCCTTCTAAGATAGAAGCAATTACGAAGTGGAAAGTTCCACAAACAGCAATGGAGATAAGAAGTTTTCTAGGCTTAGCTGGATACTATAGACGATTTATCAAAGATTTTTCTAAGATAGCCGTCCCTCTAACCAAGTTAACTTGTAAAGCTGCTAAGTTTGAATGGGGACCTAGACAAGAAGAAGCTTTTAAGATTTTAAAGCATAGGTTGACAAATGCACCAATCTTAGCTTTACCCGAAGGGACAGAAGGCTTTGAAGTATATTGTGATGCTTCAAAATTAGGATACGGATGTGTGTTAATGCAACACAAGAAGGTAATTGCGTATGCGTCTAGGCAACTGAAAACTCATGAAGAAAATTATACGACTCATGATCTAGAACTAGGAGCCATAATTTTTGCCCTTAAAATATGGAGACATTACCTGTATGGAAGTAAGTTTACTGTCTATACAGATTATAAAAGCTTAAGATATATATTTGGGCAAAAAGAATTAAATATGAGGCAAAGAAGATGGATGGAGATGCTAAGTGATTACGACTGTGATATTCAATATCACAAAGGAAAGGCAAATGTAGTTGCCGATGCCTTAAGTCGTAAGTACCATGAGAAGCAGAAACGAGTCCGTGCTCTGAGGTTAAATCTACAAGTAGATTTAATAGCACAAATCAAAGAAGTTCAGAAAACAGCAATCCAAGATGATACTGAAGGAATGAAAGGTTACCTAAAAGAATTAGAACAAGGAATTGATGGAATTTGGAAATTCCATAAGAAACGAATTTGGGTACCTAAACAGGGAGAGTTAAGAAATAAAATTCTAGAAGAAGCTCATAAATCTAGGTATACCATGCACCCAGGAAATAATAAGATGTACCAAGATTTAAGAAGTAATTTCTGGTGGATAGGAATGAAAAAGGATATAGCCGAATACGTATCCAAGTGTTTAACTTGTTCACAAGTTAAAGCGGAACACCAGAGACCCTCAGGATTGCTACAACAGTTAGAAATGCCTGTATGGAAATGGGAACTCATAACAATGGATTTTGTTACTAAGTTACCCAAAACGAAAAGAGGCAATGACGCAATTTGGGTAATCGTAGACCGATTAACCAAATCAGCTCATTTCTTACCAATGAAAGAAACCTTTAGCATGGAAAGGTTAGCTCAGCTGTATGTGGACGAAGTAGTATCCCTACATGGAGTCCCACTCTCCATTGTATCGGATAGAGATAGTCGTTTTACATCGCATTTCTGGAAAAGTTTTCAGAAAGCAATGGGAACTCGACTAAATCTAAGTACTGCCTATCATCCACAAACAGACGGACAGAGTGAAAGGACAATTCAAACCTTAGAGGACATGCTCCGAGCATGTGTAATTGATTTTGGTGGTAATTGGGATAGCCATTTGCCATTAATTGAATTCTCCTACAACAATAGTTATCATTCAAGCATCGAAGCTGCACCATTCGAAGCACTATATGGACGCAAATGCAGAACTCCAGTATGCTGGGCAGAAGTCGGAGAAAGTCAATTATCAGATCCTGAAATTGTACAAGAAACTACTGACAAGATAGCACAAATCAAGGAAAGATTAAAAACGGCGCGAGATCGTCAAAAGAGCTATGCAGATAATCGTCGTAAACCTTTAGAATTCCAAATTGGAGATAAAGTACTTTTAAAAGTTTCTCCTTGGAAAGGTATAGTACGATTCGGTAAGAAAGGAAAGCTAAGTCCGAGATACGTTGGACCATTCCCAGTGATTCAACGAATAGGACCAGTAGCTTATCGGTTACAACTACCAGAAGAATTGGCTGGAGTACATGATGTATTTCATGTATCCAATCTCAAGAAATGTTTAGCCGATGAATCCCTGGTAGTACCTCTTCAAGATATAGAGGTAAACGAAAAGTTAAAATTTGTAGAAAAACCACTACAAATCGAGGATAGAAAAGTCAAATTTCTTAAGCGTAAACGACTAGTATTGGTTAAAGTCAAGTGGAATTCAAAAAGAGGACCAGAATACACTTGGGAGCTGGAATCAGAAATGAAGCGAAAATATCCTCATCTCTTCCAGTAAATCTCGAGGACGAGATTTTCTTAAGGTGGGGAGGATGTAACAACTGTCAATAAAACCGGTAATTAAGATAATAATTATTCAATAAGAAAACCTTAATTAAGATACCCAAATAATTTGGCATAAACCCTGAAATTTCCGGAATAATCGGAATCCGGATCAGGGCCCCTAAAACTCAGGGGGGCTAAACCCTAATTGATAATTATCTTTAATAAATCATTGCTAATTGCTGATTGGTCGATTTTATTGAATCATCTAGGCTACAACCGTGCTCAGCAAGGCTAGGAAAAATAGATTAGACCATTTACGGACCGTAAGGGATTAGCCTTACGGACCGTAAGCAGACCAGGTCCCCTTACGGACCGTAAGGGCTTGGTCATACGGTCCGTAAGGGAGTCGAAATTCCTGCTATAAATAGCCGACCTTGGCATACACACTGAGATGTCAAAACGTTTCACAAATTCTTCTGTGAACGTCCATACTTTCGTAAATCAGTTCACAACACACACACGATCACGAGGTGCTGCCGCAATCAGGGTAATAACTCAATCGCTATTACGATTCAACGTCCGATCGATTATAACTATCCAACGATAGTCCGGGTGCTGCTCAATTGAGCTTGTACTCTGATTATTCGTCGTGATTTCGACTTGAATATCTGAGTGCTGTTCGAATTCGGACTATGCTCTGTTATTCGTTGTGAATCCGATTGAATTATCGAGTATTGCACGGATTAATCGTTGTGAGGGTTTAATCTCGTGAATTGACGTAACTGCTGTATTAGTTACTAACCTGTCTGTGTGTGCATTGTGTTAAACTAGGTGTAATCAAGGCTAATCAGTAGGCTTGTATCTATTGCTCGTTAATCTGCAATGTGAGTCATTCTTCTTTTTAAACTGTTTTCTCACAGTTTGTGAGTAAGTATTACAATACCTCAAATTATTTTCAAGATTATAATTACAGGGATTAAGTCTTTGTAAATCACCAAATTACAAGCGGGTTTGTGGGGTATTGTGCACATTACTGTCTTTATTACTCTTTGTGGGTTAATTTTACTCTTTGTGGGTTAATATTACTCTATGTGGGTAACTAATTACTCTTTGTGGGTTAAACGTCACTTTTGGGGCAACGGGACCCAATAGTGGTATGACCACAGTCACAGATCCGGTCGAGTGACAAATACCTATTCTTGATAATTGGTTGATAGAAACAATGTAATCGCTCTTAGTACTGTAAATTATAACTAACGGGTCGTTTTAGAAAACAGAATGATTCACTCAGTATTTCCCCGCTGACAAAATCTTTTTCAAACATGTTTCAGGTGATCTGTGTGATCCAGGAAAAGTGCAGTAAAGCACTATCAAGCTCAGAGAAGTGGCTCAATGTAAATAAATGAATAAAACATGTTTTGAAAAATAAAGATTTCTGTGTAAAATCAACCTATTGTAAATTATGGGATTTCTCCCCTAAACTTTGTATAATATATGAAACGAGCATTTCACGGGAAAAAGATCCTGTTGTAAAAAGACTTCCGCTGACGCATAAATTAAAAATAAATACCACGGGAAGCGCCTCACGGGCCCCGACTCCGTCCAGGGTGGGTCGGGGGCCGTGACAGTAGACATTTATCCAGGCGTCATAAAACATTCAACGATTCTTGATTATCCTATATATAATGACAAACAGTTTCTAAGCATTATTCTTTTTGTTTACAATCATTTTGCATTGTTTGTATACGTATGCATAGGTAATGATTGTGAACATGACACTTTGATATCCATTACTTATTATACATAAGCGTATGTAATTTCATTATTGACCACCTACCATATATTACCAACATGGTTATTGTTTTGAAAAATGCACAGATTGTTTCAAACAATGCACATTTGCATACATGTTTAATCTTTCACTACATATTGTTATTGTTTCGACCAATGCACATGTGCATACATGAATATCTTAACTACATGTAGACCTGGCAAACGGGTTGGGTCGGGTCGGGTCATGGGTCAAAACGGGTTCGGGTCAAAATGGGACAATTAAAAAAAGGGTTATTTTGGTTCGGGTCAAAACGGGTTCGGGTCGGAACGGGTTCGGGTTGAAACGGGTTCGGGTCGGAACGAGTTTGGGTTAGAACGGGTTTCGGGTCGGGTCAGTTAAAAAATGTTTTTTTTACAACACAACAATTATGTTTTGCATTTATTCAAGTGCAAAATACCAAATGTTACAGTACAACGTTTTGCATTTATTACATATGTTTCTTTATAGATACAGACATATGTGTAAGTGTGTTTGTATCTGTATTATGAAGTGAGAGAAGGTGAAAACGAAAGCATACAGTTGCATCCTGTGTATATATATGTATATGCAAAACATAATTGTTCGGGTCGAAACGGTTCGCGTGGAAACGATTCGCTTCGAAACGGTACTGGTCGAAACAGTACTGGTCGAAGCGGTACGGGTCAAAACGGTTTGCGTCGAAACGGTACGCATCGAAATGGTTCGATTCGAAATGGTACCGGTCGAAACGTTACACGTCGAAACGGTTCGATTCGACACGATACCGGTCAAAACGGTTCACGTTGAAACAGTTCGCGATGAAACGGTTCGATTCAAAACGGTACGGGTCGGTTCGCGTCGAAATGGTTTGCGTCGAAACGATTCGCGTCGAAACGGTATTGGTCGAAACGGTACTGATCGAAATGGTACGGGTCGAAACTGAATTCGAAACAGTATTGGTCGAAACGGTTCACGTCGAAACAGCAAAACGGTACAGGTCGAAATGGTTCAATTCGAAACGGTTCGCCTCGAAACGGTACGCGTCGAAATGGTTCGTGTCGAAACGGTAAGGGTCGAAACGATACGAAACTCGTCCCGACCCGAAACCTGCCCTGTTTCTTTAAGACACTAACCCACATCAACCCATTTCTTTAATGTTGTCGACCCTCTTTGACCCAAAAATAACAAGATGGAATTTCAAGTGACCTATTGTGACTCATTTAGTTAAAATATCTTAGCCAAACCAACCCATATAATTTTAAAAGTAACCCAAATTGACCCACTTGGAAGGCTTTGGGTCAAGATTGCCCCCTCTAACTACATGTAATCCGTTTTTCTTTACATATACATTATCATATGCAATGTGGTACCCCATACGTAATAGGGTACCACATACGTAATATGATATGCTATATCAAACATTGCACATGTGCAATACCAACATTTCCTATACCAAACAGCATAATACATCAACCACCATATAAGACATCGTATACGTCAAACTTCTTATATCAACCGTTATTGTATAAACTACCCACATATTACAATCAAAATACATGAATACAACAAAAAAAATTTTGGCTTTATGAATTGCATATCCACAAACTACCTACATAACATTCGCATTAGTTCACAACCTACTCCTTCTGATCTTCTTTCCATTTCATAACCATCTTCCAACACTCCTCCTATTTCAACGCCTCTTTGTCTTTCATTTTTCCATGGTATTTTTCATCCGTCAACCTATTAATCAAATACGTCCTTGTTGTCAATCAATGAGCAGTTTCGCATAATTTTTTTATGCATACATTACATATATTACATCAATTATTTCATGTATGCACATGTGAAGTAAACATATTTCATACAATATATACAATGTTTATGTTTTAAGGTAATAATGCATGTGTGCATATGCCGTAATACATTCATATTAACTTAATCTGACAAAATATGCATATGTGCATAACTATGCACATGTGCATTAACATGACTAACCTTATCAACAGGTTTGTTTCAATAAAAAAAACTTAACCCTTACCAAATCAAATTTCGTAATACCATCAATCATATTTAACATTAATTAGTAACAAAACCATTATGACAAAATGTAAATGTTATTCATATAAGCCAACCTCCAAAACAGAGGCGGCCGAACCAACCACTACAGCAAAACGAAAAAACAACACCTTAACACAATAACCTGAAGAACAAAAACTAGCAGCTACCTTATATCAAAACTACACAATTTTTCCCAACTCACAGACCTATTTTTGGACCGATTCTTATATTATAAAAAAACGACGGACTTAATATTACGGATAATCTCTCTGGGATTAACTTGAGTCTCCGAGAACCTCTTATTGTTACTGGCTAACCATATACACCAACTTGTCACAAACATAATGCTATGTAAAGCTTCTTTCACTTCTCTATCCATATTGCAAAACTCAGAGGCAATTACGATATTTTTAGCTGAAAACAGAATAAAAGGACTCACCTTGCACCACTGACTGATGTGATACCAGACAGTCGACGCTACCCTGCACGAACAAATAAGGTATTCAGTTGTTTCATCGTCGTCTTCACACAGACAACATTTCACGTCTCCGCCCCAACAGTTCCGATCCCGTAAGGCAGTCATCGTGGGAATACGATCTAAAACCGCCCTCCAAACAAAAATATTGCATTTTTGGGTATCCATTTCGACCATTTCACAACATGCCTGCTGCTGAAATCAGATCCGCTATACAGGAAGTTCTTGACAGCCTTGATCGAAAAATCAGGATCATTACCTCCTGACTCCCAACCATTCCCAACCATCTTTGCCATCGGACAATATGACTGACCTTGTTAAACTAATATGGAAAAATATGCATATGTCCATAACTATGCACATGGTCATTAACATAACTGACCATATCTACAGGTTTGCTTCAATAAAAAACCCTAACCCTTAACAAATCGAATCTTATATTACCACCAATCATATTTAACATTAATCAGTAACAAAACTACATACAAAAAACACATAAATATCACATTACATATCATGATATCACAACAATCGCCCCTAATCCCTCAAAAATTATATGCATCACACCATATTCACTAGTGCATATATGAAACAAAGATTTAAGCCTCATATTCACGTATAAAAGATCTGAATCGACGATTAAATGTCATGTTAACATATAAATGTGCAAAACAAAGGGTAAAACTTACAAATTCACGGAATGGTGTAATGACGCTAGAAATTCCGACAATAACTAGGTTATGGCGAGTTCACTGGACGTCTATTCTTCAAATTCTCCCTAATTATGCCACAATCTCCAATGATTCTATTCTTATTGCCCTAATTTCGCATATATATAATGAATATATAATCGAGGATTCTTTTATTTGTGCCCTAATTTCGAATATACTACGAATAAAGGACGAATGGTGAAATCGATATGACAGATGACGAATTTTGGAGAATCTGGAGTGATGGATGTGAACTGAGATGACGAATTTTGAAGAGATGACGAATTTCGAAGTCCAGGAGTGTCGTGGGTGTTTAGGAGGAGGCGCTCAATGTCAGGTGTTTAGGAGGAGACGCTTAATTTCAATTTTGTTATGTATTTACAGTATTGCCCCCCGTTCATATTGGTTCTCATGGTTCTTACAATAAAGGTGGTTCTCGCATAAACCTTACCCTATATATATATATATATACACACACACCTACTTGCACCAATCCATCATATAAATATTGTTGGCACCACCGACATAGAAGATAAACCTTTTCATAGACTTAACAGAAAATCTCCCAGATTCGTCACCCTCCTAACTCCATCCATCTCTTATGTTGCTCCAACCCACCGACGCGATGGCACCAATGCACCTTTCCTATTCCAACATCTCCTCACTCAATGTCGGATTTCTCTTCCAATTCCATTTCCACTTGATCATGTTATCCCGCGATCTCACAGGATCCTTGATCTTGCATAACTTGTTTGTCTCGAGTCTAAAAAGATTAGGGAAAGTTGTTTGAAATGTCTCCATCCCTGACCATTCATCCATCTAAAAATTGATATCCTCCTAGTCCCTAACCATACATTTAATCATATTTTAAGGGTTAATCCCCGTTATCTTCAGCTTATTAACTATACTAGCTATGTTCTTCCATGCACCTGTAATACAGGGATTAAAGGGAACCATAGTCCAGGACTCGTTTCCACCGTGAATCGCCACAATGAATCTTTTCCATAGGTTAAGATGTTTGGTCTTGAATCTCCACACCCATTTAGCTAAAAGATAGTGGTTAATGGTTTTCAATCTAGAGATACCGAGACCACCCATATACTTTGGCATGGCAACTATATCCCACGACACCCAATGAGTCTTTCTCGCTTCTTTAGATCCTCCACCTAAGAATTTCTTCATATATCTCTCCAACACTTCAAATAACCCCATTCGGAACTTTTTAAAGTGAAAATTACTAATTAGGAAAACTTTCGATCACTAACCTTATCAATGTGATTCACTTACACCATAAATTCGGAAATCCCAGTTGGTTTGCAGTTGGAATCTAGCACCTAAAAATTGCTTTAGTCCAAATAATAGGTGTTGTCTAAAGCGTCCCTATAAATTGCTTTAGTCCAAATAATAGGTGTTGTCTAAAGCGTCCCATGAGTAATTGTTGTTATACTTAATGTGTGTGTGTGTGTATATGCTCGTTAGACCAAGAAATCTCACATAAGTTCAAAAAACCATTCAAACTAATTGAGTGGACATGATTGTGCCACATCATTTGTGTAACAGGTGCACAAAAGGGTATTTTTGAAAATTCATCACATGTCTAGATTTTTGTACTTTTACCTGTTACACTTTTTGGCTAACACATTTTTTGAATTTCAAACTACCTTTTTTTAACTTTCACAAGTTACACTCTTTTGGGTGTTTTGATTTTAGATTCTACACTTTTTAGGATTTAGGAAGTGTATAATCACAGTTCATATGAAAGTAACAACTCGGTTTTAGCATTGTTATAGTTTTGTGTAACATTTTTTATGTAACATAAAAAAATGTTATAATTGGGCCTTAGCAATGTTATAATTGGGTCTTAGTAAATCACTGCAACAATCTACCAATTCTTATATGTTTTGCTAGTTACATATTTAACAATTCTAAAAAGACATAAATAGATGATATATGTAGCAATATTTTGCAAACGTATTACAATTTTTTGCAAAGGAGAGATAATAAAGGACATGTTACACTGTTTGTCAGAGAAGATAGGAGAAAGAACGTGAACATTTCCTAAAATACATTTTTTGTACTTTTTAACATTTTTTTATCAAAAATTAAAAGTGGATGAATGGTGACCATAGATATAATTTGATTAATGGTGGAGATGAGTTTGTTTGGTTTTTCAACTGGGGTAGGGTTTCGCTTTATCATTCCCCCCTCCCCCCCCCCACACACACACACATATATATATATATATACATATATATAGGATAATGCTACATAGAAAACCCTTTATTTTGAGAAAACCTTGGAAACCCAATGCATGGTCCACATTTATCCACGTGTGCATAGAAAAAATCATCTTACATTTGTAGAGAAGGGCATAATTGTATTTTTACTTCTAACTTACTTTACCCAAGAAGATTACTTGCTACCTTTGATTTGACAACCATAATTATACAACTCACTTCCTAGTGTACTTTCAAAACCTCCATCTTTATATTTTACCTTATAATAAAGACATTTGAGTAAAGTCCATGAACTTCATCTCTGGAACATATATTCCTTCCACCATTAATGTCCATGGAGACTCCACCAACAACGCATGAGTTAATGTCACCAGATCGTCTGACCCCAAACATGATGAAGCTTGTTCTTGGTGTTATAGAGAGAGAAAGCTAATGTTTTGGAGAGAGAAACAACAATTTTCATCTTGTTCATCTCGGGTGTGTTCATGCTTATTTCGAAGCTGATTTTTGGGTGTGTTCATGCTTCATCTCACATCGTCATCTTCATCTCGGTTGTGCTCATGCTTGTTGAAAGCTGATTTCTAGAGTGAGAAACAAAAATCTTCATCATGTTTATCAAGAACACTAAGAACACACAGAGAGAAGCAAGTTTGAAGATCTTCATCGTGTTCATCGCATGGTTCTAGATCCGGTAAGTGTTTTAGAGAGAGAAAGTTGCTGTTTTAGAGAGAGAAACAACAATCTCTTAAGTATTTTATTTTAAAAAATCATTTCACACTTGATGTTTTTGTTAAAATGGTTGTTAATAGGTTTTTGTGTAATGGCTGTTTTAGAGATGAAACATGATTTTTTTTTGTTAAAATGGTTTTTAAAAGGGGTAAATGTTTATGTAATTTGCAGGTTTTATTTTTGTGTTAAAAAGTTGTGCTTGGTTTGGTTGCTTGTTTGGGCTTTTGATCTGAATAGTAACTGTTTTTTGTTGGTTTGGTTGCTTTGTTTGGGGCTTTTGATCTGAATAGTAACTGTTTTTGTGATGTTATTTGAGAAAAAAAGATTTTCTGGCTACGAATGTGTTAATATTTATGTCTGGTTAACGACTTAACGGTTATCTTATCTTTTTGTTATTAGCATGGTGATGGATACAAGGGAAATAAGATCTAATTCTCGGGACCGTTGGTTTCGTCAAATGTGGATCAAATGCTCAAGGATCATGACCATGTTTATGTTACAGCACAACACAACTAACACGTGTTATAGTTTGAACTTCTCGGACATGCATGTGTTACATGTGACATGAAACCCATGTACAACGTAACACGTGTTACGTGTGACATGAAAACACATTTTTATAACTTCCCTGGCATATGCACACCCACATGTTTACAAACCGTTACAAGACCGACCAAAACAATAAAGCAAGGGTAGCCGCTGAAAAGCTAAGGCAACAAAGGTAGCCGCTGAAAAGCTAAGGCAGACTGTCAAAGGAAGCTCCACCATTTTCTTAGTGCTATGTATTTTCGTTTACTAGTAAATATGTAATGTGAGACTCTTATTGTTTTGTCTAGTACATGATGTTAAAACGGTATGGACTTAAAACATTTTGTGTTGGAGTCGCCCGTGTTTGTACTTCTGTTGTTACTAAGTTACTATTGGAGTTTATACATCCATTCTAAAGTCTTAACACACGTTATAATAGAGGCTTAACACACGTTATAGCAGGTATACTCTGCTGTTATTAAGTTACTATTGGAGTTTATGCATCCATTCTGAAAGTCTTAACACACGTTATAATAGAGGCTTGACACACGTTATATCAGTTATACGGTTATAGGTATAGTAAACGGCCCACCATTTTTCTTAGTGCTATGTATTTTCGTTTACTAGTAATATGTAATGTGAGACTCTTATTGTTTTGTCTAGTACATGATGTTAAAACGGTATGGACTTAACACATTCTAGAAGTCGTAACACACGTTATAAAAGAGGCTTAACACACGTTATATCAGGTATACTATGTTGTTATTAAGTTACTATTGGAGTCTATGCATCCATTCTGGAAGTCTTAACACACGTTATAATAGAGGCTTAACACACGTTATACATGTCAGGCGCGTAACACATGTTACAGTATGTATATACAAATCATGGTGTTTTGGACACCTCTAGCTTATACATGACACTATGTTGGGTTAAACCAAGATTATAACAGAAGCTTAACACATGTTATCCCAGATATACGGTGTTACAATATTAACTGGTATGTTCTATATTAACTTGTACACGTGTTACGATCAGTATATGCACATCATGGTGTTTTACAAACCACTTTCATATACATGAATACAAGTCGGGTTATAATGGATGCTTACATGTTATCATATGTATACAAGTGGGGTTACAACAAGATTACGATATTAAATAAGCTCACCATTAAACTCATTGCCCCCGTCGACTGTTTTCACCCTTGTCACATGTTAAGCAATTACATGTTCCGAACAGACAAATTGTAACACATGTTAGATCAGTATATACACATCATGGTGTTTTGTAAACCACTAGCTCAGGTTACAAAAAAAAAATATAACATAAGCTTAACACATGTTATATATTCCAAAATTACCGGTACATGTGTTACTATAACTGGCTCGTTTCATATTACACGTTACATACTAACTTGTACATTTATTACTTGTACAAGTTTTACGCCCAGTATCCACATTATCAGATATTTTGAACATCAACAAAAATAAAATAGATGTTACTTGTTTTTTTAATTAACAAAAGGTTAACACATGTTATATATCATTCTAACAGGGGCTTAACACATGTTATACATGAACACATGTCAGGTTACATCATGGTGTTCTGATACAGCATGAACCACTAACACATGTTATAAATGAGCGAAGAGTTCTTTCCCAAAGGATGTGACTTATTCAATGTCCCTGCATTAACGTCTCCTACATCCATCCAGCTTGTCAATTGAATATCTTTTATGGATCTGTTTCTGTAAATCAACACACGTTATATATCATTCTAATAGGTGCTTAACACATGTTATGGGTCTGTCTCTGTAAATTAAGCAACCCAACAAAAACACACTTATTGTTCAGATCAAAACCAGCAACCAAACCAACAAAAAAACAATTATTGTTAAGATCAAAAGCCCCAAACAAGCAACCAAACCAACAAAAAAAAAACGTTCAAAATCTCATCCTAAAGTTTTGGATTTATTTAAAATACGTGAACATTAACCATTACTAGAACACTTTCATCCCACAAAAACATATTAACAACCATTTCAACAAAAAATCAATTGTGAAATGATATTTCAAGAACACTTACCGGATCTAGAACCGTCCGATGAACACGAAGAAGGTCTTCAAGGTGCCGGCTGAAACAGCAGCGTTTCATCCACGTAAACTCTGGTGAGTGTGTGTGGAATTAAACCGAGAGGAGAGAGAGGGCCGGAGAAGAAGTCTAGTGAGTTTCGCTAGAGAAGGTGGTCGCTGGTGGTGGTTGTTTATTGAGGAGAGAGAGGGCCGAAGAAGAAGTCCGATGAGTTTCACGGGAGGAGGTGGTTGCTGGTGGTGGTTGTTTGTTTCTCTTGGAGAAGGTGGTTGCTGGCGGTGGTTGTTTCTCCTGTTTGTTTGTCTTCAAAATTAGGGAAGCAGAAATGGGAAAGAGAAAGGGGTAAGAGAAAGAGAAGCTTTTATGGTGATTTGATGGTATTTCCAAATTCAAAAGTCACGTTTTGTGTATTTCAAAGTCAATAAAGTTGTTTTTTTATTACCCATATTGCCCTTAACTTGTACTAGCATGGACTATTATATTGTTTTTAAAGGCAAGAATCCTCTAAACAAATGAGGGCCATTGATCTATTTAGATCTATTTAAATCAATGGATGAGGTTGGGTTTCCAAGGTTTTCTCAAAAAGATGAGGTTTTCCATACAACCCAACCTTATAGGGGAAGGATGTATAGAAAACCCACTTTAATTGAGAAAACCCGGGAAACTCAAAGCTCCCGATGTTTTTATTTCTTGAAAAAATTTACACATGTTATATACATGTTTTTAAGGGTTTTGGGCAAAAAAAATCAAAAAAGCGCCGAGTAGATATTTTTAAAAAAAATAAACAAGTTTTGGTGTAACACATGTTACATTCATCTGACATATTTGTAACATGTGTTACACCAAAACTTGTTTATTTTTTTAAAAAATATCTACTCGGCGCTTTTTTGATTTTTTTTGCCCAAAACCCTTAAAAACATGTATATAACATGTGTAAATTTTTTCAAGAAAAAAAAAACATCGGGAGCTTTGAGTTTCCCGGGTTTTCTCAATTAAAGTGGGTTTTCTATATATATATATATATATATATATATATATATATATATATATATATATATATATATATATATATATATATATATATATAGGGGGCTGCTAGAATGAGAACCACCCCGAGTTGTAAGAACCGCGAGAACCACACCATCCGGGTCGCCGTTTACCACGATTTTTTTTACAACTAGATGTGTAAATTATAAACACATCCGTAAAAAAAAAAATTTTAACCCCCCCCCCTCGAGGGGGTAGTTTTTTACACCACAAGTTTGGTGTTTTTATTTTTTTTCTTTTTTATTATTTTTTTCACCAAACTTGTGGTGTAAAAAACTACCCCCTCGGGGGGGGGGGGGGGGCGTTAAAAATTTTTTTTTACGGATGTGTTTATAATTTACACATCTAGTTGTAAAAAAAAACATGGTAAACGGCGACCCGGACGGTGTGGTTCTCGCGGTTCTTACAACTCGGGGTGGTTCTCATTCTAGCGGCTCCCTATATATATATATATATATATATATATATATATATATATATATATATATATATATATATATATATATATATATATATATATATATATATATATATATATATATATATATATATATATATATATATATATATAAACAGGTTCTAGAGAAAACACCCTAAAGTGTGAAAATGGTGAGAATGATTCTCAGCCACAAGATCTTTGTGATTTGTGACTGAGATTGATGTGGTGACGTTTTTGTAAATACCGGGAACCTTAGAACTACCAGTAAGGGTAAAATGGAAGATCCAAACAAGTGTGCATATGTTAATCACATGTCATTTCCCCTATCATATTTAAACGTTCATAACTTTTTATACGTGATTATTTAAAAAAAAATTCACCATAAAATCAAGCGTTTTCTTATCTTCCAACGAGTATGCTATTGATATTCTTTTCGAAAACAAATGAACTAGGTTTTTATGGCGTGTTCAACTTTGTTGTTTTATGACATTTTCAACTCGTTTTTTCATTGTGTTTTTCTTAACTAAGTGTTTTATGACGTTTTCAACTGGGCATTTCTTAGCGTTTTGTGAACTAGGTGTGTTTATGGCGTTTATTTTGGACATTTTCCATGGTGTTTTCCGAAAACTCCATAAAAACACCCACTTTCACGAACGCCCAGTTTATTTCATTTTTTATTTCAAAATTATTGTAATAGTATACTCGTTAGAAATATAATAAAACACTCAATTTTGTGGTGTGATTGTTTTTGAAAAAAACTAATCACGTATAAAAAAAGGTTATGATAGTTTAAGAAAGACGGTGGAAGATGCACGTGACTTGCATGTATATGGTCTTTGACATGTGAGTGACATGTGCATGAACTTTACGCTATTATGGTGTGATTGTTTTTGAAAAATACTAATCACCTATAAAAAAAAGGTTATGATAGTTTTAAAAAGACGGTGAAAAATGCACGTGACTTGCATCCATCTAGTCATATCTTTTCTTGATTTTACCCAAATATTTTCATTCAATTTAGTATGTATTTATATTACTCTATGTAACATCTCTTGGGTTAATCAACTCTGACGGTTTGAATCTATGTCAAAGTTTACACATATAACAACTACGTATAGACTCGATTAATTTATAAAATTGGAAAATGACACGACACATAATTATATAAAATTATTGACTATTGAGACAAGTATGGAAGTTTTCAATTGTTGGATATTCTTCTGTTATCAGTCGGTTTTACTAAAATTTTTCGATCGTTCGATATCAAGATCTTTCTCTTCTAAACCCAAATGTTTACAGGTTTTGTATTTGTCAATGGACCACCACACAATTCATATACTAAATTCTTATGTAAAGGTGTTCAATTTTTTTATGTAAATATTCAAGGTTTACTTAATTCTCTTGTCAATTTTTTTTTTAATGTAGATATACCGTAGACGAGGTTGCTGTTTGTAAATTTTGTATTGGATTATCAGTTTAAATGTCTATAAACGTCAATTTTGTTATATTATTGATTTTTTTACCGAATAAATTGTTTTTGTTCGGTAAATATTTGACTAAATTTAAAAAGAGTTAAGTGTCATTTACATCATTTTTGGCATTTCAAGTCAAATTTCAAAATTACACCATTTTTCTTCCTGACATTTTGAAAACGTGTCATTTCAGTCAAAAAAATAACGACAGCTAAAAAATTCAGTTAGCTTAGGGGTAAAATTCGTTTGTTTCTAAGCAGCTGGTCACAGGTTCCATCACGGCCAGCCGCAATCAAGGGCGGATCTTAGTGGACTAGTGACAGGGCCACGGCCCTGCCAAGTTTTTCGGCCGTAGTGCTAATTTTCCGTATTTCGATCGAAATTTTGTATATATACTATGTTCGGCCCTAGCAAGTTTTTCGGCCGTAGTGCTAATTTTAGTGTCCGTGTCTTTCGGCCCTGGCAGGTTCAACGGGCAAGATCCGCCACTGGCTGCAATTTTGATTGTGGTCCCATAAGCTAACTGAATTTTTTAACTACGGTTATTTTTTTATTCGAATGACACGTTTCCAAAATCTTAGGGAGGAAATCAATGCAATTTTAAATTTGGTCTGAAATAGTAAAATTAAATAAAACGTAAATAACACTTAACTCATTTAAAAATGAAGAATATCATAAGATTCAACTTCCCATTCAAGATTCATTATCCCAAATTATTTCCACTTGAGGCATTAAAATCCAAATTTAAATTGCCACTTGATGATTTACAGTCCAAATACATTCCACTTAGGGATGTAACATCGCAATTCAGTTTAAACCCCTTATTATATGAACTATGCTATTTTAGCATGCGATACATCATCAACTAACATGTTTTCTAAACTCGTGATCACTTCCTATAAAGAAAGCAACACTACTCAAATATGAGCACAAATTCACACGCACGCAAGAATATCACATAACCCACATATGTGCAAAACTTGTTGTAAAGCCAAATTTTGATGTATACTGGGTATCTTTGGCATAGAGCTTTTAGGAGCTTGTAGCTTTAAACTTTTAAAAAAAAGCTCATACTCAATAAAAAGTCTTGTTTAGTTGAAGGAGCTTTAAGCTTTTAGGTTAGGAGCTTGAAGCTTTTGGTTGAAAGCTACTAGTAGTAGCGTTTAGAAGAAGCTACAAGCTTTTAGGGAAAAATTGACTAATTTAACCTCTAAAAATAAGGAACTTTTTAATGCACAAACTTTCTAAATTTTTAGTTATGTCTATTTTAGTCATTTTATATATTATGTTAAAAGCTCCAGCTACTCTACCAAACACCAAATATATCTAAAAAGCTACAGCTACTAGCTACCAGATACAGCTACCAGTTTCCAGCTTTCAGCCACCAGCTATTTTTACCAAATATACCCATTGTATTTTGAAAACTTAGTAATTAAACAACCTTAGCCATTAGAGCATTTCTCAACCATTGAATTTCCAAATTATCACGTTGTACATATACATAGAGACTTTGGGGTTGTTTGGGAAGATCTAAATAGTTAAGTGTTTGAACTAGTAAGAGGTCTGAACAATTAAGTATTGAACCAGTAAGATGCTTGAACTATTAAGAGCAAGTGTAATGCTTAACCATTCAGAGCCAAATGTTTGACCAATTCAAATTAAAGGTTTTAACCATTCAGGCTTAGTATAATGTGTTGGATATTTTAGTGTAATTTGAGATTGCGCGTGACATACAAATAAGAGTGCACGCTTATTTGAATGTCATCGGGACTAACGGGGATCCAAGGGGGCAGCGCCCCCGAGAGAAGCGGGGTCCAAGGGGCAGAGCCCCCGGCTGGAGTCGAGCTGCATATGCACTTTATCGAAAATGCATCAGAAATTAAATTTCAGGCTAAATATGCACTTTTGAAACATGAGGGACTAAAGGTGTTTCTGTTCAAAACAAAAACTGCAGGCCGTTATGGAAAACTGCAAATACGCTCTCTCAAACAATTTTCCAAACCTTAGACGAATTTACAGTTCGTCAGAATCCCTAAAAATTCTCTCAACCAAATTCTTATACAGAAATCTAGAATCAAATCTGATTTTATCCGATCACAGATTGGTAGCCACTCCAATTGTTTGATCTGAAAGTGATTACACGACTTCAGATTTATCCAACCAATTTCGAATTTTTCCAACAAAGATCAAACAATTCGGTGAAGATGATAAGCGGTGGTGAATCTGTGAAGGCTATGATGAACAAATTTGCGAAACTGGACAAGTTTGAAGGGCAAGAGTTCCGTCGCTGGCAAAAGAAGATGCATTTCTTGTTGACGACTTTGAAAGTGGTGTACGTTCTGAGTACCCCGATGCCCGAAGAAGTGACGAATGAGCCGCTGGAACTAACTAGGAAGCGTGGAAAGTGGCTGAATGATGATTACATCTGTCGTGGGCATATTCTGAATGGTATGTGTGACTCTCTTTTTGATATATATCAAAATGTTGAATCTGCAAAAGAACTGTGGGAATTACTAGAGGCCAAATACATGGCTGAAGACACATCCAGTAAGAAATTCTTAGTCAGTGATTTTATGAATTATAAAATGGTTGATGATAGATCCATCATGGAACAATATAATGAATATCTAAGAATTCTGGGTCAATTTGAACAACATGGTTTAAAGATGGATGAAGCAATTTCTGTTCCATCTATCATTGATAAACTTCCTCCTTCTTAGAAAGATTTTAAACATACTTTAAAACATAAGAAGGAGGAAATGAATCTGGTTGAACTTGGAAGTTGTTTTCGAATTGAGGAGTCTTGTCGGGCCATGGAAAAGGTTAACAAAGATAAACACGCTGGTGGGTCATCTATTAACATGGTGGAAGAAAGTGGTCCTAGTTCTAAAAATTCTAACAAGGGAACCAACAAAAGGAAGTTTCAAAGTGGGCCTAACAAGAAGAACAAGGCTGTGAAACATTCAAAACAGACTAAGGATGAGGGCTGTTGGAAGTGTGGTAAACCAGGACACTTCAAGAGAGATTGTCGTGTTGTTAAAGGCAAGAACAAAACTGGTACTAGTGGAACCTCTAAGGATCCAAAGCAACAAGGTCAGAAATTAAACTTTAATTATAATTCGGATGTGAATTATGTTTCACTAATTTCTGAAGCATTTTATGTGCAGGATGATTCTGTTGCTTGGTGGTATGACTCGGGAGCAACAAGTCACGTGTGTAAGGATCGAAGATGGTTCAAGGACCTTACATTAATTGAAGATGGATCTGTTTTAAAGATGGGAAATGCTGCAACCGAGCCAATCCACGGAATTGGAAGTGTAGTACTAGTATTTACTTCTGGAAAAACTCTAAGTTTAAGTAATGTATTGTATGTACCTGGCATTCGGAAAAACTTGTTATCCGGTATTGTATTAAATAATTGCGGGTACAAACAAGTGTTAGAATGTGACAAGTATATCTTGTCAAGACATGGTTCTTTTATCGGATTTGGCTATTTATGTAATGGTATGATTATGTTAAATCTAGAAGTGCCGTTTAGTGATGATTCTGTTTGTATGGTTGATTCCGTATCTAGTGTAAATTCATCTAAATCTGAATTATGGCATGCTAGATTAGGACATGTACACTATAAACGCCTTATGGAAATGTCTAAAATGAGCTTAATTCCGGCAGTAAATTTAACAAATGAAAAATGCCATATCTGCAAGTTGAATAAAATAACTAGAAAACCCTTTATGCAACATGTTACTAGAGAAAGTAAACTGTTAGATTTGATACATAGTGATTTATGTGATTTTCATGGTACACCATCATTAGGTAACAAGAAGTATGTTGTAACCTTTATAGATGATGCTACTAGATTTTGTTATGTTTACTTATTACACACAAAAGACAAAGCTCTGGAAAAGTTTAAAATCTATAAACAAGAAGTAGAGCTTCATCAAAGTGAATTGATCAAAACTCTACATACCGATAGAGGTGGTGAGTATTTTGATCCGGTGTATTTCCAATCAACTGGAATAATACACCATACCACAACTCCTTACACACCGGAACAAAATGGTGTGGCGGAAAGGAAGAATAGGACACTAAAAGAGATGGTTAATACCATGTTGTCCCATTCGGGTCTAAATAATGGGTTTTGGGGAGAGGCGATGTTGACGGCTTGCTATTTGTTAAACCGGGTTCCTAATAAAAGGAACAAAACAACCCCTTTTGAGCTTTGGTATAAAAAGCCACCCGAGTTGCAAAAACTGAGAGTTTGGGGTTGTAGAGCCGTGGTAAGGCTCAATGATCCTAAGATAAGAAACTTAGGGGAAAGAGGTATAGAATGCATTTTCATTGGATATGCGGAGCATTCATTTGCTCACAGGTTCTATGTAATAGAACCAAATGACCACGTGTCAGTACATACGGTCATTGAGGCAAGAAGTGGAAATGTAGAATATGATGAAGAGAGATTCACATCTATACCTAGGCCAAAGGATATGAATCCTTCTTTGAAGATTTCTAGTGGAAAAGAAATTATGCCTTCAACTAGCACTGAACCAAGAAGGAGTTCGAGAGAAAGAAAGGCCAAGTCTTATGGTGATGACTTCCAATTGTACTTAGTTGAAGGATCGAGGGTTGATATTAATTTTCAATATCAATATTGTTTCAATGTCGATGAGGATCCAAAGACATATAGTGAAGAAATGGCTTCAAGTGATGTTTCCTTTTGGAAAGAAGCCATCCAAGATGAAATGGATTCTATCTTGCAAAATAACACTTGGAAATTGGTGGATTTACCTCCTGGTTGTAAACCATTGGGAAGTAAATGGATCTTCAAGAGGAAGATGAAGGTGGATGGCACTATTGATAAGTTCAAAGCCAGATTAGTAATCCAGGGGTTTAGACAAAAGGAGGGTATTGACTTCTTTGATACATATGCTCCTGTAGCAAGGATATCTACCATTAGATTATTATTAGCACCAGCTGCTATACATAATCTTAAAATTCACTAAATGGATGTGAAAACTGCATTTTTAAATGGTGAATTAGATGAGGAGATTTACATGAAACAACCTGAAGGGTTTGTTATGCCTGGAAGTGAAAACAAGGTGTGTAAACTAATTAAATCTCTTTATGGCTTGAAGCAAGAACCTAAACAGTGGCATCAAAAGTTTGATGAGATTGTGTTGTCTAATGGTTTTGTTTTAAACCAAGCAGATAAATGTGTTTATAGCAAGTTTGATGCTTCTGGAAACGGAGTCATGATCTGTTTGTACGTAGATGATATGTTGATTTTTGGTACTAACCAAAATCAAGTTGATAGAACAAAGGAAATTTTATCATCTAAGTTTGCTATGAAGGATATGGGGGAGGCTGAGATGATTTTAGGTATTAAATCAAACGTGAGAACAGGGGCATTTCAATCTCTCAATCCCACTATATTGAGAAGATCCTGAACAAGTTTAATTTCAAGGATTGTTCTCCCGCAAGTACTCCTGTTGATCCTAGTTTGAAGTTATTACCTAATAAAGGATTGTAGTATCTCCACTTGAGTACTCAAGAGCAATTGGATCACTTATGTACGCTATGATCAGTACCAGACCAGATATAGCGTATGCTGTTGGAAAGCTTAGTAGATTTACTAGCAATCCTATCACTCATCATTGGCAAGCATTAGGTTGAGTATTCAAATACTTGAAAGGAACCATTGATTATGGTCTGACTTACATTGGATTTCCTTCAGTGATTGAAGGATATTCAGATGCAAGTTGGATAAACAATAAGGAAGATCATTCTTCCACAAGTGGTTGGGTATTCCTACTTGGGGGAGGTGTTATTTCTTGGGCTTCAAAGAAACAGACTTGCATAACTGACTCAACTATGGAATCTGAGTTTGTAGCCTTAGCGGCAGCTGGTAAAGAAGCTGAGTGGCTAAGAAACTTGATTTATGAGATTCCATTGTGGCCCAAACCAATATCCCCTATTTCTATAAGGTGTGCTGGTGAAGCTACATTGGCTAAAGCATATAGTCAAGTGTATAATGGCAAGTCAAGACACTTAGGTGTGAGACACAGCATGGTTCGTGAGCTCATCATGCATGGTGTGATTTCGGTTGAGTATGTCAGAACTCAACAGAACTTAGCTGATCATTTAACCAAAGGGTAACTAGAGATCTCGTGAAAGTATCAGCTGTGGGATCAGGGTTAAAGTCCATCTGAGAACTCTCATGTTAAGATACCCAATTCCCACCTAATATGACGTTAGGTGCAGAATTCAATGTGGAAAGCTTAACATCTAGAGTTTGGAACACAACATTAAATCGTCCCAAAGCTATGTGTTTAGATCTGCAAGTTAAGGAAGGTTGAGGTATATCTTCTTAATAGCTCTTTTGAAAAATTGCATTTGCAGGTGCAAGAGTAAAAGAGCTACGTATATGAGCATGAAGTTTAGCTGCTTCAAGAAGCTTGGACTTGGCTTTGATATGCTTATGAAGGATAGGGACACAGGCTAGTAAAAGATAGTGTCAAGTTAGATCTATGTAAAAATGTGTATATTATCTTCATGTATTCACTATGGATATTAAGGGTTCAATCCTTAGTGACACCCTTAAATTCGAATATTTGGAATGTGTAATATACTAATATAAAATTCAATCGTCACGACATTTCATTTATGCATTAGTTTGTTTTGGTTGCTGTGAACAAGTTAGTTAATCTATGATTACACTAAAATGGGGGAGGTATGTTGGATATTTTAGTGTAATTTGAGATTGCGCGTAACATACAAATAAGAGTGCACGCTTATTTGAATGTCATCGGGACTAACGGGGGATCCAAGGGGGCAGCGCCCTCGAGAGAAGCGGGGTCCAAGGGGCGGCAGCCCCTGGCGGGGTCCAAGGGGCAGAGCCCCTGGATGGGGTCGAGCTGCATATGCAGTTTATCGAAAATGCATCAGAAATTAAATTTCGGGCTAAATATGCACTTTTGAAACATGAGGGACTAAAGGTGTTTCTGTTCAAAACAAAAACTGCAGGCAGTTATGGAAAACTGCAAATACGCTCTCTCAAACAATTTTCCAAACCCTAGACGAATTTACAGTTCGTCAGAATCCCTAAAAATTCTCTCAACCAAATTCTCATACAGAAATCTAGAATCAAATCTAATTTTATCCGATCAATGATTGGTAGCCACTCCAATTGTTTGATCTGAAAGTGATTACACGACTTCAGATTTATCCAAGCAATTTCGAATTTTTCCAACATAATGCTTAACCATTCAGAGGCAAATGTCTAAAACATTCAGACATCTGCTCGCGAAACAAACAGTCTGAACCATTAAATGTTGAACCAATAAAAAGTTTGAACAATTAAAAGGCTTATTAAGAGTTAAACAAACAACCTCTTAGTTTCAGATTAGTAGATAGTTACACACCTTGATCAATTTTCACTTAACATTACATTACCAACTAACTACCCAAACTTATATCTTCATTTTATTCATCTATTTTCACAATATCACTCTTTCCTATCCAAATCAATTCGGTTCTCACTAATGTCACCTAACAGAAATATTTTGAACACTTTAAAGCTAATGATGACCAATTTGGTCAAACTATTCACAAACTTTACAATTTAGGTCAATAGTTACTAAAAATTCTTATTTTCCTCATATATTGTAATCAACCACTTTATTACTTAGATTATCATCCAAAACATTTGATGTTTATCATAATCAATTTAGACCAAGTATTAGTGTCATGGTAAGAATTTACCACATGTAATCTCCGAACTTCCTAGATATTGAATTAAACATACATAGAAAATATTTTACATTCTATACATCATTTCTAACATATTGGAAGGGTCCAAATTATGTCTAATATCAAAAGTAAACTCACGTTTGTGCAAGAACATAAAAAAGAATAGCTACCTTCAACAAATGATGTTTCTGTTATGAATATCACATAGAGTTTACCATGTAGATCAAGATTTACCTCTAAGATTTTACCCAAGCAAGTGGATGAACTCTTTGTCAAACTTATGGGTAAACCTTGTCTACTAAATAGTTAATCTTGTCCACCAAATAGTTAACCTTGTCCACCAAATAGTTAATCTTTTTGTAGTATAAATACTAGCTCAATGTAGAAGGAAAAATGCACCTCATGTATACACTTTTATAAGTTATACAACTCTCTTCTTCTTTCTCTTATAACATTTCTAAAGTTCTTAAAGTTTTAGCACTAATCTTGTGTTAATCCTTGTTATATTATTACATGTTATCAGTACGAGGCTCTAGCCAAGGAAATGTTCAGGCAATTATAATAAAAGTAAGTATTTGATTAATATATAAACTATAATTGTTATGATAAACTAATACCAATGCAGATGTATCTTACGATGGACATACGATCATTGTTGGACTACAAAAACGTAACATGTCTTTTTATGTATCGTGGGATTGTTTTCCTTTAGGAGACCCTGTTATCTAGACACTCCTATCATAAAAACAATTAAGTCCCATACTTAAAAAAATGAAAAAAAAATAAAATAAAGAGACTAAAAGACTTGATAGCACTTGTATTTATTTATGCATCTAACTTTTATTTATACGCACATACTAACATTTAATTTAGAGTTTACATTCATGTATACTAACATTTTTATTCTTATTATACATCCTAATTTTATATCTTATAAAATAACATTTCCTTAATACATCATCTATTATATATACATATATATATATATATATATATAACCGTTGTACAACGGCTATAAAACGGTAATATAACTGTTACAAAACGGTTATAATTTACCACTATAAATAACCAATTATCAATCTCATTTTTTCCACAGCAAAAACTCTTCTTCTCAAAGTTATTCAAGAAAAAAATTCGAAGATGATTCACCCGGTTTTAATATTGGCCGGCATAATATTAATATTGTTGCCGACCTTAATATATGAGCTTCCACCTCATCTTTTCAGTACTTATGTATTCATTTATTTGTTTATAGCTGTACCTTTATATGTTTTCTCATTTTTAATGAGTATTTAGATTTTAATATTTATCTTATTTATGTTTAGCAACAAAATGGCAAACATCACAAAAATTGAATTCCTGGCTCTTAATATCACCGGAGAAAATTATATGGCGTGGACGGCACATGTTAAGCGACATCTCAAGTCAATGGGTGTTTTGGAAACGATAACGGAGTGGAACGATTGTAGCGATCAAGACAAGGCAAAATCCGATGTCTTCCTCCATAAACACATTGATGAGATGTTGCAATTTGAATATTCAAATTTTGAGGATCCATACGTTTTGTGGGAAGATTTAAAAAGCAGATTTGATAATCAAAGGGAAGTTTTACTTCCCACTGCTAGAGATGAATGGAACAATCTCAGGTTCCAAGATTTTAAAAAGGTGAATGAATACACCTCTGCTTTGTTCAGGATATGCTCAACGCTCCGATTTTGTGGGCAAACTGTTACAGAGTAAGATATGTTGGAGAAAACTTTCTCCACATTTCATGCATCAAATATAAACTTGCAACAACAATATTGGTTGCAAAGGTTTCAAAGATATTCTGATCTAAATTCATTTCTCCTCGTAGCAGAGAAAAACAATGAGCTACTAATGAAAAATCATCAAGCTCGTCCCACTAGATCATTAGCCATTCCAGAAGCAAATGTTGTTATTAATGATGATAACAAAGACTCTGGAAGAAAACGGAGACGAGGCCGTGGCCGTGGCCATTTTGGTAAAGGTAATGGTCGCAATTATTCCTTCAAAAGAAATAATAATTTCCGAGGTAATTCCCATGGTCGTGGACATGGTCGCGGTCGTGGTCGAAATCAAAGAACCCCCAATTACCACACGCCACAAAATACCAATCCCAACCAGTATAACAAAAGGAATGAAGTTGGTAGGTCCGAAAACAATGGCACTTCTTGTTTCAGACGTGGAAGTGCAAACCATTGGTCAAAGGCTTGTCGTACCCCTTCACATTTATGTGAACTTTACTAAGCCTCTCTCAAAAGAAAAGAAAAGGAGATGAACCATGTGGATAATTTTAATGATATCAACGTCGAACTGAATGTCACCGACTTTACCAATAACATGGAACTCTGAAACGAATGTTGCTAAACCATAATAATTATATGCAACAATTATGTAATTTCCTTTATTATAAGTATCTTTATTATGTTGCAGTAGTCTTTCTTTTCATGTAACGTTTTCAACTAATAAATAAAGTTCTTATTATAAAATAATTCACAATGCCTTCGTTATACACTTATTATGATTTCTCTTTATATTTTCAAGATTAAAATGAATACCACTGGAGCACAAGAGCAGACAAATGATGCAGATATATGTATATTGGATAGTGGAGCCACACACACCATACTTAAATCTAAGAAATATTTTTATGAGTTGAAACCAACAAAAGGAACCGTTGATACAATATCAGGTCCTACAAACTTGATAGAAGGAGTGGGAAAAGCTACCTTAATATTACCAAATGGTACAAAGCTCTTAATAGAGAATGCTTTATTTTCCCCAAAATCAACAAGAAACTTGTTGAGTTTCAAAAACATATATCATAACGGATATGATACTCAGTCAAGGACTGTTGATAATAAGAAATATTTACACATCATGAGCAAAGACCATATATTGGAAAAACTGTCAATGCTCCACTCTGGTTTGCATTATACACACATTAATGTGCCTCAAGCACATATGGCAGTAAAGGAAAGTTCTTGTGATCCTAAGACATTTAACTTATGGCATGACAGGCTAGGCCATCCAGGGTCTACAATGATGAAAAGAATTATTGAAAACACACATGCACATCCATTGAAATATCAAAAGATCCCCCAATTAGATAAAATGCCTCTATGTACCTCTTGTTCACTTGGAAAACTAATTACAAGGCCTTCATCCTTAAAAGTTGACAAGGAATCACCAATGTTTTTTGAAAGAATTCAAGGTGATATATGTGGACCAATTCATCCACCATGTGGACCGTTTAGATATTTCATGGTCTTGATAGACGCATCCAGCAGATGGTCTCATGTCTCTTTATTATCAACTCGTAATGTTGCCTTTGCAAAATTTCTTGCTCAAATTATCAAACTACGAGCACATTTCCCTGATTACACTGTTAAAAGGGTGAGACTTGATAATGCTGGTGAATTTACATCACATGCTTTTAATCATTATTGTATGTCTGTGGGAATTATTGTCGAACACCCTGTTGCTCATGTACACACACAAAATGGCTTAGCTGAATCATTGATCAAACGTTTACATCTAATCGCTAGACCATTAATAATGAGAACAAAACTTCCTGTGTCGATTTGGGGTCATGCAATTTTACACGCTGGATCGCTGATTCGTGTGAGACCAAGTGCAAATCATAAGCACTCCCCACTACAACTTGTTTCTAGCCATGAGCCAGACATTTCCCACCTTAAAATTTTTGGATGTGTAGTGTATGTTCCTATTGCACCACTACAACGCACAAAAATGGGACCTCAAAGAAGGTTGTGAATATATGTTAGATATGAAACAACCTCCATCATACGATATCTTGAACCTTTAACAGGTGATGTATTTAAAGCACGTTTTGATGACTGCCATTTTAACGAGGCAATGTTCCCAGCATTAGGGGGAGAAAATAAAAAACGAGAAAATGATGTCTCATGGTGTGCCTTCATTGTCTCATCTTGATCCAAGAACAAAACAATGTGATATAGAGGTTCAAAAGATAATACACTTACAAGACATTGCAAATCAATTGCCTGATGCTTTTACTGATACAAACAGAGTTACTAAATCTCATATACCAGCTGCTAATGCTCCAGTTCGAGTTGAGATCCCAAGTAAGGCAATAGATAATAAGATAGCTCATGAATCTTAAAAACGTTTGAAACGTGGAAGGCCAATCGGTTCAAAGGATAAGAATCCTCGAAAAAGAAAAGCACTTGTAAAAGAAATTGACCACAAAGAGAATGTTGACGATACTAACAAAGAGATGTCAATCAACTATGGTCATACACATATCATATGGAACCGATATGAAATGGAAAATATTGATGAGATATTTTCTTATTCTATAGCAAGTGACATCATGGGTGGAGATGATGATCCTGAACCAAAATCTATCAATGATTGTCAAAATAGACATGACTGGGATAAATGGAAAGGTGCTATGCAAGCTGAATTAGATTCACTCAACAAACGAAAGGTTTTTGGGTCTATTGTTGTTACACCTAAGGCTGTAAAGCCTGTAGGATATAAATGGGTTTTTGTACGAAAACGAAGTGAGAAAAATGAGGTTACAAGATATAAAGCGAGACTTGTAGCTCATGATTTTTCACAAAGGCCAGGGATCGACTATGAAGAAACATATTCTCCCGTTATGGATGCAATAACCTTTAGATACTTAGTCAGCTTAGCAGTTTCTAAAAAGTTAGAAATGCGTCTTATGGATGATGTTACAACTTACTTGTATGGATCACTTGATAGTGAGATCTATATGAAAGTTCCGGAAGGATTTAAACTTCCTGAAGCGTTAAGTTCAAAACCCAAAGAAATGTATTCGATTAAATTCCAAAGATCTTTATATGGGTTGAAACAATCTGGAAGGATGTGGTACAATCGTTTGAGCGAGTATTTGACAAGTAAAGGTTATACAAATAATCTTGTCTGTCCATGTGTCTTTATTAAGAAGACAACATCAGGATATCTGATCATAGCCGTATATGTTGATGACCTAAATATAATTGGGACGCAAAAAGAAATTCATGAAGCAATTATTCTTTTAAAGAAAGAATTTGAAATTAAAGACCTTGGATAAACCAAATATTGTCTTGGTTTACAAATTGAACATATGAGCAATGGAATACTTGTGCATCAAACGATTATACCGAAAAGCTGTTGAAACGTTTCAATATGGATAAGGCAAATCCTTTAAGCACTCCAATGGTCGTTAAATCACTTAATGTCAAAAATGATCCATTTCGTCCTTGTGAGGACAACGAAGAAATTCTTGGTCCAGAAGTACCATACCTCAGTGCAATTGGAGCACTTATGTATCTTACGAATTGTACGAGACCTGACATTTCTTTGGCAGTGAACTTGTTAGCAAGATTTAGTTCAGCTCCTACTAAAAGGCTGATGCGTGTATAGTGTAATATATTTTTAGATGTTTATTTAAGCCCTTTTTACACTTTTAGCCAAGTTTTAAATTTATAAAACACGATATTCACTAACACTAAACACACATATGGGCAAGTGCACCCATCGTGGACGTAGTATAGTGTTGGTAAGATACCGAGGTCGTCCAAGGACACAAGAGCTTTTAATACCGGTTTATCCTCAACGTCTAATCAAATCAAAAAGTTAGAAAAATGTTTTAAACTAAGAAAAATAAAAACTAACTAAATGCTGAAAAAGAAAATAAAATAAAAACAGATAGACAAGATGAATCACTTGGATCCGACTCGTGTATTAGTATAACCTTTGATTATTTTCGCACTTTTGCACTTGTTTAAGAGATTATCTTAGTTATTGTAGTAGGCCCCTCTTTTGAAGGCGACGTTACCCTCAACCCAGTAGTTTGAGTCAGCAAGGATACAATCCTAAAGGGTCGGATTATTGAAAGATAATGAATTAAGTTATTAATGCAAATTATGGTAGGCCCCGCTTTTGGCGGTGACGTTACCCTCGGCTAAGTAGTCTGAGTCAGCAGGGATACAGTCCTAAATAGCCGGGTTATAGTATTAATAGTAGTTAGCTTATGAGGGGGTCAAAGAGTTTGGATCCCCGCCATCCAATACCTATGGGCATTGAAGGAGATCCTACTAAATTTGACCCAGGTCCCAAGCAGGACCTCTAAACGCTGAACAAGGGCAAGACCTTTACCAAACCGTTCCCTTAACCCCCGACCAGGTAGCCAACATACCTCCATATAGACCGTGGAGATATGAATGGTGAAAATCTTTTATTTTATATAGACAGTAAAATAACGTCAAGACACCACGGACAAACGATAAGGAAAGATCACCTTCAACATAAGTAACTAGTTATTAAAGTCATTAATACAAAACCAAATAAAAAGTGCAAAAGATTAAAAATAAAAAGTATTATACTAAACACTTGTCTTCACCAAGTGATGTAAGAGACTTAGGCAAACATGGCCTTGATTGTCAAGAACTCTTACGATCAATCTTGGATCCCGAGACGACTCACACACTCTATGATGGACAATGGATGATGGTGGTGGATGATGGTGTTATGGTGGTGATGGGTGGTGGATGAAGTGTGAGAGAGGTGGTGTGCCAAGGGATGAGAGAGAATGAAACCAAGCTCCTCTATTTATAGGCTGAACAGAACGCTGGACACGGCCCCGTGTCCGCTGGACACGGCCCCGTGCCCGTCTGACATTCTCTCTCTTCATTAATTGTAATTGCGAATTACAATTAATGCGCCTGCTGTACTTTCAACACGCCCCCGTGCCCGCTGGGCACGGCCCCGTGGTGAGCAATGGAAGCTTCTACTGGTTTGTCTTTTCTGCTGCTTCCTGGGCACGCCCCCGTGTTCGCTGGACACGGGGCGTGTTCAGACTCTGTTCTCTTCTCTTTGTCTTGGGAGGTGCCGTTGAGGGTCCGGGCAGTTTACTTTTGTTCCTTTTCTTGTATTTATGGTAGAATTAGTGGTCTTTTTGCTTCTTTTGTGATTTTGAGCTCATTTCATCCTGAAAATACAAAAGGAAGACAAAAACACTCTTTTTCCAACATTAGTACTTAAAAAGGGTTAGTTTTATGCCTTAATTGATGTGTTTTATATGTTGCATTTTACACACATCAAATACCCCCACACTTGAACTTTTGCTTGTCCTCAAGCAAAACTCTTTTAATGTGGCTTACACTCCCAAATGGAATAGGTAGAAGAGAAGTTTTTTAACTTGTCCTAGAGTGTCGGGAATCCAAGGTTTGTATAGGTTCTATTTTTATTTTATTTACAATCTTATTCGTCATGGCTTATTTTGAACTTTTCATAAGATAAACTACTTATTTGGGCATAGCATGCCTTATTAAAATTCCATTTATATACAAGTTCACATACCTCACGGGAGATCACTCAATCACTCGGCCGAAGGTGTATATTTAAGTGAATCGCTCGAGAGCGGCACGGATTTACATTCTCCATATGCTTGCCAAGCGATCAATCCTCCTCCTTTTTAACTTTTTACCTTTGTAAATATCAAGAGGTCTTTTGGGGTGAAGGCTCGGGTTTAAAGGTGGGTGGTTGGTTAGTGGTTAGTAAAAAGGGCGAAAATCGTAACAAGTGTCGGTTTTCGTGAAATACCTTATTTTTGGTGACATTTATTTTTGAAGTATTTCTCCAAACAAGCTTTTTGTAGCTTATGTTTGTTTTTGACTTCATTTTTTTTTTTTTTTTGTCACGTAAAGGGTATGTTTATGAAAAACCGAGTTTGTTACTAAAATAAAGGTGAAAAAGTGAAAAAGGTTTTTGGTGGGTAAAAAAAATTTTGTTTTGGGGGTAATGAAATGAAAGGTTTAGGCTCAAAGGGGTTTTCTAGGGGGATTTTGGGTAGGTAAAAAAAATGAAAAATAATGGTTTTGAAAGAAAAATAGTTAGTCCTAATGCCTCCATCATTTACTTACTTGGGTTTAAGTTGGTAAGGACCGGGAATGTATCGTCGTGGCAAGTTCTAGATTTGTAAAGACCGAGCGGCTATTCACACAAGAAACGAAAAATGAGCATTTAATCTAAATATGTGTATTTTTATGCTCAATAAAGGCTCAAAACTCACTTTTTGTGGGAATGGGTTTTTAATGTGACCAAGCATATATAATCGAATTTTAGCTAGACTTGTTATACCGTTTCATAATTTTCTTATGTTAGTTCTTTTTATCACGACGCTATCGGTTGTAAGTTTGTAAAAATATAACCCTTTTATAACTTGTTATTCCCAACTTAAACTAAGACAAGTAAATAAAATAAAAAATGAAAAAGTTTTTGAAAAAATTTGGGGTGTTTAGCGGTTCCAATAGAGTTTTGTGTAAGGCTTGTTTTAGGATTTTGCAAAATTCCAAGGTTTTAGCATCCCCCCCACACTTAAATTACACATTGTCCTCAATGTGTCCAAAAATAAAGTTTTTGGTTGATTAGAATATGTAAAAGTGTGTTTGAAAACAAAGATTTGTGTTACTGGCGCTCTGGACACGGCCCCGTGTTGACCGGGCACGGCCCCGTGGTCAAGTGCCAGTAACAAAAATTTTAGAATTGAAACAGAAGCCTGGACACGGGGGCGTGTCCGCTGAACACGGCCCGTGTCTAGTTACCTGAACTGGGTGATTTCCTGCAGGGGGCTCAGCACGGGGCCGTGTTGGTTGGGCACGGCCCGTGTGGAGCCTTCTGTTATGGAGATTTTTGTCGGTTTGTTCTGTTCTTCTGCATGGTTCCATTTTTCTCGTTCCCTTTTTCATCCATTACCACCATGAGTGTGATTTATTCTGCAAAAACTAAAAGATTAAACTAAACTAAGGATAGGTCCGCGGAATGCCTCCGTGGTGCGCCACGTTTATAAGGGTCCTTGGCTAGACCCAATTCCCGGTCACACGTCTTTTGATTGTGGTGCCTTGCCTCCCAAGTTACACCGTCGGAGAGCGGCATCCAAGCTTGAATCGATAACCTTCATGTAGTGGATCGGGTCGTCATCCTCTATTCTTTTCCCAACTCCGAACTTTACCTCATCGTCCCCATATCTCAAAGTTAGTGTCCCGTCATTCATGTCCACTACTGCTTGTGCGGTGGCAAGGAAAGGCCTCCCTAGAATAAGAGGGACCTCGGTGTCTTCCTCCATGTCGAGTATGACAAAGTCAACAGGATAAACGAATCTGCTTACCCTTACCAAGACATTCTCGATGACACCTTGCGGGAACTTGACCGATCGATCCGCGAGTTGTATGCTTATTTTTGTGGGGCTTGTGGTTCCCAAGCCAAGCCTTTTGAACATTGAAGAGGGCATGAGGTTAATGCTAGCCCCTAAGTCGGCCAAGGCATTGCGAACGGGGGATTCCCCTATTGAGCACGGAATCGTGAAACTTCCGGGATCGATCTTTTTTGGGGTAGCTTATTGAGTACGAGGGCAGAGCATTCTTCGCCTAAATTAACTAATTGCAAATTTTCAATTTTCTTTTTATGTGTAAGGAAGTCCCTCATAAATTTAGAGTATTTGGGCATTTGGGTTAGGACTTCGATAAAAGGAATATTGACATGCAATTGTTTTAGCAAACTTTCGAATTTTGCGAATTGCTCGTTGGTTTTCTGACGAATTAACCTACCGGGGTACGGAACTCGAGGAGCCTTGGTAGGCTCTGTTGATGGGGGAGGGTCCTTCTCCTGCAGATTTGTTGGCGTTGATTCTTCCGCGGCTGGAGGTACTTCTGCAGGCCCTACGGTCCGGTTTCGTAGCGTGATGAGGTGAACTTGCGCCTTCGGGTTGGTTTCGGTATTGCTGGGTAATGCGCCTTGTGGTCTTTCGGAAAAATTTTGAGCTAGTTGACTTATTTGTTTTTCTATGTTTTGAATGCTAGCCTGTTGATTCCTAAAGTTTGATTCTAATTGTAGGAATCTCTCCGAATTTTTCTTGTCAGTGTCAGAGACGAGGCGAGATATAGTATCTTCGAGCCTTTCTCTTCCACTTTGTTGTTGAGTGAAATTTTGTGACTCATTTCTTGATTGCTGAAAGTTTGTTCGTTGTGGTTGTTGGTTACTACTATTGCCGGGCTCCCTCCAACCAAGGTTTGGGTGGTTTCGCCATCCTTGGTTGAAGGTCCCCGTTGGAGGACCCGACGGCCTAGGTCTATTATCAATGTAGTTTACCATTTCTTGTTGATCGTCCGTTTCTTTCATGCAACTCCAATTTTCATGTGACCCACCACACCCCTCACAAGCCATAACCGAGACTGTTTTTGTCATTTCTAATTTTTTTATTTTTGAAGAAAGGGCCTCGATTTGGGCTTGTAAAGAGGTGCTTTCGTCTACCTTATGGGCGCCCGGGGCGATAGTTTTATTTCCCCGGGGAGTGTGCCATTGAAAATTGGTTTGAGCAATTTCCTCAATCTGATTATATATTTCGTGTGGGCGTCGATTACCTAAAAGTTCCCCGGAGCTAGAATCAAGTGTCTGCCTAGTATGTGGCAACAACCCATTGTAGAAAGTGGATACTTGTTGCCATATTGCGAGGCCGTGATGGGGACACTTGCGTAATAGCTCCTTGAACCTTTCCCAAGTTTCATATAAGGATTCCCCGTCCTCTTGTGAGTATGTGTTAATTTCAGCCATTAATTTAGCAGTTTTAGAAGGAGGGAAATACTTATATAGAAATTTTTGGGCTAGTTCATCCCAGGTGTTTACCGATCCAGCTGGGAGGGTGTTGAGCCAAGCTTTCGCTCGGTTTTTTTGGTGAGAATGGAAACATACGAAGGCGGATGGCGTCGTTTGATGCTCCATTGATCCGAAATGTATCACATATTTCTAAGAAATTAGTTATATGTAGATGGGGATCCTCGTCCGCGAGCCCGTGAAAGGTTGCGGAGTTTTGGAGCATTTGTATCAAGTGCGGTCGAAGTTCGAAGTTATTGGCTTCGACATTCGGGGCATTGATAGCGGCGCCGAGATTACCTACGGTGGGCCGTAAGTAATCCATGAGGGTACGTTGGTCCGCCATTGGGGGTGGGTCACCCGAAACCTTCTCTTGGTTTTTGGCTTTTAACCTTTTTCTGAGAAAGCGTTCGGGTTCTTCTAATGGTTCCTTTATGTCTTTATTGGAACTGGAGCTCATACACTACGCGAGGTTGGCGTCGGGTTCCAAGTCCTGCAATAAAAACAGAAAAGAATGTTGGTCAGAAGGTTCACCACGGCCCCGTGTCGAGCGAACACGGCCCCGTGGTCGGAGTTACAGTGGTTGTTTTTCAGATCCCAGTTACTGGAAGTTGGACACGACCCCGTGTTGCACCGACACGGCCCCGTGGTCATCCTTCTGTTAACTTGAAAAACAAAAACTGCCAGTAACGTTGCTGAGCACGGCCCGTGTCCGACCAGGCACGGCCCCGTGCTGAGCTCTGCAGAAGCTAAAAAATCTAAAAAAAAATCCTAAAAATTAAAGAAAAATAAAAAGATGATTAGGCCGTTGATTCCTAACTTTCTTAAAATCCTTGTGTCCCCGGCAGCGGCGCCAAAAACTTGATGCGTGTGTAGTGTAATATATTTTTAGATGTTTATTTAAGCCCTTTTTACACTTTTAGCCAAGTTTTAAATTTATAAAACACGATATTCACTAACACTAAACACACATATGGGCAAGTGCACCCATCGTGGACGTAGTATAGTGTTGGTAAGATACCGAGGTCGTCCAAGGACACAAGAGCTTTTAATACCGGTTTATCCTCAACGTCTAATCAAATCAAAAAGTTAGAAAAATGTTTTAAACTAAGAAAAATAAAAACTAACTAAATGCTGAAAAAGAAAATAAAATAAAAACAGATAGACAAGATGAATCACTTGGATCCGACTCGTGTATTAGTATAACCTTTGATTATTTTCGCACTTTTGCACTTGTTTAAGAGATTATCTTAGTTATTGTAGTAGGCCCCTCTTTTGAAGGCGACGTTACCCTCAACCCAGTAGTTTGAGTCAGCAAGGATACAATCCTAAAGGGTCGGATTATTGAAAGATAATGAATTAAGTTATTAATGCAAATTATGGTAGGCCCCGCTTTTGGCGGTGACGTTACCCTCGGCTAAGTAGTCTGAGTCAGCAGGGATACAGTCCTAAATAGCCGGGTTATAGTATTAATAGTAGTTAGCTTATGAGGGGGTCAAAGAGTTTGGATCCCCGCCATCCAATACCTATGGGCATTGAAGGAGATCCTACTAAATTTGACCCAGGTCCCAAGCAGGACCTCTAAACGCTGAACAAGGGCAAGACCTTTACCAAACCGTTCCCTTAACCCCCGACCAGGTAGCCAACATACCTCCATATAGACCGTGGAGATATGAATGGTGAAAATCTTTTATTTTATATAGACAGTAAAATAACGTCAAGACACCACGGACAAACGATAAGGAAAGATCACCTTCAACATAAGTAACTAGTTATTAAAGTCATTAATACAAAACCAAATAAAAAGTGCAAAAGATTAAAAATAAAAAGTATTATACTAAACACTTGTCTTCACCAAGTGATGTAAGAGACTTAGGCAAACATGGCCTTGATTGTCAAGAACTCTTACGATCAATCTTGGATCCCGAGACGACTCACACACTCTATGATGGACAATGGATGATGGTGGTGGATGATGGTGTTATGGTGGTGATGGGTGGTGGATGAAGTGTGAGAGAGGTGGTGTGCCAAGGGATGAGAGAGAATGAAACCAAGCTCCTCTATTTATAGGCTGAACAGAACGCTGGACACGGCCCCGTGTCCGCTGGACACGGCCCCGTGCCCGTCTGACATTCTCTCTCTTCATTAATTGTAATTGCGAATTACAATTAATGCGCCTGCTGTACTTTCAACACGCCCCCGTGCCCGCTGGGCACGGCCCCGTGGTGAGCAATGGAAGCTTCTACTGGTTTGTCTTTTCTGCTGCTTCCTGGGCACGCCCCCGTGTTCGCTGGACACGGGGCGTGTTCAGACTCTGTTCTCTTCTCTTTGTCTTGGGAGGTGCCGTTGAGGGTCCGGGCAGTTTACTTTTGTTCCTTTTCTTGTATTTATGGTAGAATTAGTGGTCTTTTTGCTTCTTTTGTGATTTTGAGCTCATTTCATCCTGAAAATACAAAAGGAAGACAAAAACACTCTTTTTCCAACATTAGTACTTAAAAAGGGTTAGTTTTATGCCTTAATTGATGTGTTTTATATGTTGCATTTTACACACATCAAAGGCACTAGAATGGGATTAAACATATTCTTCAATATCTTCGAGGCACTGTTGATTTAGGCTTGTTTTATCCTAACGATTCAAAAGAAGGGTTAGTTGGTTATGCGGATGCAGGTTATTTAACTGATCCTCATAAAGCAAAATCTCAAACTGGATATGTATTTATGAATAGAGGAACTGCGATTTCATGGCGTTCTCAGAAACAAACACTTGTCGCAACATCCTCAAATCATGCTGAAGTCATTGCACTACATGAAGCTTCAAGAGAATGTGTATGGCTAAGATCTATGTCACAACACCATAGTGACTTCTTGTGGGTTAGAGAAAGATCGAAGTCCAACTCCTATCCATGAAGATAATGCCGCCTGTGTCTCTCAAATGAAAGAATGGTATATCAAAAGCGACAGAACAAAACATATACCACCAAGATTCTTTGCATATACTCGGGACCTTATTAAAGACAACCAGGTCGAGATGAGATATGTCCAATCCAGCAATAATTCAGCCAATCTTTTCACAAAAGCACTACCTACAGCAACTTTCAGGAAACATGCTCATTACATTGGCATGCGTCATATACGGAGAATGTGATTCCTTGCAAATTGCAAACTTGAGGGGGAGCTATAGACTGCACTCTTTTTCCCTTAGCTATTGTTTTTTCCCACTGGGTTTTTCTTTAGCAAGGTTTTTAATGAGATGGTACTTAAAGACCCCGAAGTTTGCAAAGTGTCATCCAAGGGGGAGTGTTATGAATATCACATAGAGTTTACCATGTAGATCAAGATTTACCTCTAAGATTTTACCCAAGCAAGTGGATGAACTCTTTGTCAAACTTATGGGTAACCCTTGTCTACTAAATAGTTAATCTTGTCCACCAAATAGTTAACCTTGTCCACCAAATAGTTAATCTTTTTCTAGTATAAATACTAGCTCAAGGTAGAAGGAAAAATGCACCTCATGTATACACTTTTATAAGTTATACAACTCTCTTCTTCTTTCTCTTATAACATTTCTAAAGTTCTTAAAGTTTTAGCACTAATTTTGTGTTAATCCTTGTTATATTATAACAGTTTCATACTTTCATAGACTATTAAAATTAAATACCCACCAATCAGGGGGCCCGGGGGTGAACTTTTCGCTCAGTAGTGTTATATATGTAGTTTTCGCATTAAATTTTTTGGGTATATACGTTTTCGACCCCCGGTTCGATAGAAATTTTTGAGTATATACAATTTCAACCCCCAGTTATTCGGGTCAAGCTTCGCCACTACCGCCAATGATATTTCACATACGCTTTCTAGCATGATTTAACCTACTTTTACCATCATTATGGGTATTTTTTTTTCTTTGCAATTATATGACACCTCAAGAAAACTGAATGCATCTTTTGAAGACCCTGTCATGTGAAAATATAATATATATATATATATATATATATATATATATATATATATATATATATATATATATATATATATATATATATATATATATAGGGTAAAGTTATTGTAAAAAAGACCAAAAGTGTGAGAAAGGTAAGAAAGAATCTCAACCATTAGATCTAAATTAATTGAAAAGCGTATAATTGTAAATGCATTAACAAATTCAAATATGGTAATCCTTGATTTAAGGATTTGGAGAGAGAAAATCCTTGATTTAAGGACTTATAACCGTCCATAAATATAACACTATTCAGAGCATGTTCATGATATGGTGTTTTAAATATAACACCATTCAGAAAATATAACACCATTCAGCACAAATATAACACCATTCACACAAAAATAACATCATTCAGCACAAACATAACACCATTCAGCACAAAAAAACACCATTCACACAAAAATAACATCATTCAGCACAAAATATAACACCATTCAGCACAAAAAAAAAAACACCATTCACACGAAAATAACATCATTCAGCACAAAAATAACACCATGCAGCACAAAAAAACACCATTCAGCAGTAAATAAAATAAACACCATTCAGTACAAGAATATAACACCATTCAGTAAAAAAAATATAACACCATTCAGAAAAAGAAAATAACACCATTCAGAAAAGAAAAAAACACCATTAAGAAAAGAAAAATAACATCATTCAGAAAAGAAAAAACACCATTCAGAAAAGAAAAAAAAAACACTATTCAGAATAGAAAAAATAACACCATTCAGTACAAGATATAACACCATTCAGTAAAGAAAATATAACACCTCTGTATCATCTTCTCCACTTCCGGCAAAGAGATTGTCGTCACTATCTCCGGCGACTAACCGGCGAGATCAATCCGTTTAAATGTCAACAAGGGTCGCACCACCACTGCCGACCCGGCACCCACCACCACCGCACCACCACCGCCACACCACCAAGCGTCGCACCACCAGCCCATTTCCATCATCCCTAAGCTTTTTGTATTTTGAAAAATGTGGATGCCCATTTCCAAAGATGCATGAACCAAAAATACTCTACATGGCTTTATATTAATCCTTCCAAGTTCACCCAGCAATGAAGAAGAAAAAGAAGATAAAGATGATAGCCTTACGATACTGCTCATCTGTACACCAGATTCTTTGATTGCTTCCATGAGATAATGATCGAATTTGGAGAGAGAGAGCTCTGGTCGTGCAATTGGAGAGAGAGATCGAAATTGTAGGGATTTTGATTACAGTTACCTATTTTGAATGGATATAAAGACTTTATTACCCCTATAATTTTCAATTCAGTCCAAATTAAGAAAAAATATTTTACATTTTGGTCTCTATTGATCTCAACCATTAGATCAAAAGATCTAATGGCTGAGATTCTTTCTTACCTTTCTCACACTTTGGGCCTTTTTTACAGGATCCTAACTATATATATATATATATATATATATAGGGAGAAGATCATGCGAGAACCACCTCTTATTGTGAGAACCGCGAGAACCAATGTGAACACACCAAAAATGCCTAAAAATAGCTAAAAATCACACAAATTTTTTTTTAATATTTTTTATATAAAAATCGCTACTTTTCGAAGCCAAAAATTTTTTTTAATTTTTTTTTGGCCACTAAAAGTAGCGATTTGAGCATAAAAAATACTAAAAAAAATTTTTAGATTTTTTTTATTTTTTTAGATTTTTTTTAGGTTTTTTGGGGGTTTAGTTTTTAGTATTTTAGCTGGGGGGGGGGTTAGGTTTTTGGGGGGGGGTGGGGGAGGGGGGTTTAGGTTTTTTGAGGGGGGGGGGGAGGGGGGGTTTAGGTTTTTTTTAGGTTTTTTGGGGGTTTTAGTTTTTAGAATTTAGCTTTGGGGTGGGGGGGGGGGTTAGCTTAGGGGGTGGGGGGTTTAGGTTTTTTTTTTTTTTTTTGGGGAGGGGGTGGGGGTTAGGTTTTTTTTAGGTTTTTTAGCTATTTTAGGTTGTGTTCACATTGGTTCTCAAGGTTCTCACAATAAGGGTGGTTCTCGCATGAGCTCCTCCCTATATATATATATATATATATATATATATATATATATATATATATATATATATATATATATATATATATATATATATATGGAGCCTCTAAAATAAGAACCACCTCCAGTTGTAAGAACCATTAGAACCACTCTCCACCAATCATATTCTGCCAACCAAAAGGGTAATTTGGTCTTTTATAAACTCCAAATATCAAATCATCCCCTCTCTCCACAATTAATATACAATGTCAGATCATCTTTTTTGTTTTTTTCAACTTATCTCTATAACTCATTTGAAACCCCTCATCCTCTCCATTGTTGAACCCTCTCATCTGCCACCACACCCCCACACCGGCGGCCCCAAACACCACACCCCTCCGGCTGCCCTCTCGTTTTCCGGCGTCCCCCTCGTTTCTCCGGCGCTCCTCCGATCTGCAACCCATCTCTCATCACCTCCAAACCCCTCTGATCTGCATCCTATCTCAGATCTGTAAAAAGAGATGGTGGCTGCAACCGATTTGGAGACGACCGGTAAAGCGCAGTTTTGTGGTGGTGCGGTTTGCGGTGGTGGCGACTGAGCCGGCACGTTCTTTCTCCTGCGACAGTGTTTGTCACAATGGGGGGCGAATGGGTTTGTTTTCTTCTGAATTTCTTGTTGTTTAGCAAAATAGTTACGAGTTCATAAAAATCCTCTTTAGATTTAACTAAAGTTACTTGATTTCATATGGGTTTTTTCAATCTTGATCTGAGTTTTGTGATTTTTTTTTGACTTAAAGTTTTAAATTTATATGTTTTCCACAAGTTTTTAGCCTAGGTTTTTCATGGTCTGGGTTCCGTTGAGGGGTTAAAGTTAGATCTAGTTTAATGATGTACAGTTTCATGTAAATTGTGTGGTATGTTTTGCTGTATAATAGTCCTATAATTTGTTGTGTAATGATGCTGAAATTTGCTTTAAAAAGTGTTATAACTTGTTGTCAAGTTTGCTGAAATTGGTGTATTTTGCTGAAAATTGGGGGTATTGTTTTGCTGAAATTTGGGGGTATTTGTTTTGATGTATATATTTTAGCTGTGAAGTGATACTGAAATCTATTGTATATAGTGTGAAATGATGCTGGAATCTGCTGTATGTATATAGTTTGAATGTTTGTTGAATGACGCAGGTTGTTTGATTCTCTTGGGTTTTGATCTGTTTGGGTTGAGCGGCGATGATGATGCAAAAAAAAAAAAAAAAAACATAGATTTTGATGACGATGGCGCGGCAAGGTCGGCGGATGGTAGGTTTTTTGAACCTGCAACCCCACTATTGCAGCCTTTTGATTATCGGATAATCTGAGCCAAACCCTGTTTTTTTTTTTAGATACACTTTGTTTTGATGGTGTTGGTTTTTTATTTCCCCCCTAGTCGATGATAATAACAATATATCTGAGACACCTCCCGAGTTTGCGATTTCTGGGTGCGTTTGTTTTTGCGTAAAAAAGTTTTTGTTAAAAAAAAGTGAAACCGTAAACTTTTTTAACGTAAAACGTAAACTTTTTTAACGTTAAACGTAAACTTTTTTAACGTAAAAAGGTAAAACGTAAAACATTAAAATTATTACGTAAAACGTAAAAAGTTCAACGTGCGTAAAACGTAAAAAGTTCTACGTGTGTAAAACGTAAACTTTTTCAAGAATCCGCTCGTTCTTTTGATTTTTGTTTGTTTGGGGTTTTTTTTTTTTTTTTTTTTTTTTTTGAGGGTCGATGATGATAGCAAACTATCTGAGACACCTCCCGAGTGTGCGATTTTCTGGGTGTATTCGGTTTTGCGTAAAAACGGCTTTATAAAAAAAAGTTAAACCGTAAACTTTTTAACGTAAAACCGTAAGACGTAAAACGTAAAACGTAAAAAGTTTTTGGCAAAACGTAAAAAGTTTTTCGTAAATCGTAAAAAGTTTTAGGTAAAACGTAAAATCGTAAATTTTTTTTAGTAAAACGTAAAAAGTTTTACGTAAAACATAAAAAACCGGCGCGTAAAACGTAAAAAATGTTAACGTAAAAAACCGGCGCGTAAAACGTTAACGTAAAAAAACCGGCGCGTAAAACGTAAAAAAATGTTAACGTAAAAAAACCGGCGCGTAAAACGTAAAACTTAAAACGTAAAACTTAAAACTTAAAAAAGTAAAACGCAAAACTTAAAACGTAAAACTTAAAACGTAAAAAGTTTACCGTAAAACTTAAAAAAGTAAAACGTAAAACTTAAAACGTAAAAAGTTTTACATAAAACGTAAAATTTAAAAACATAAAAAGTTTAACGTAAAAAGGCATGTAAAAACGGCGTGTTAAACATAAAAACGTAAACGTAAAAACGTAAAAAACGTTAACGTAAAAAACCGGCTCGTAAAACGTAAAAAACGTTAACGTAAAAAACCGGCGCGTAAAATGTAAAAAAACGTTGACGTAAAAAACCGGGACGTAAAACGCAAAAAAAAACGGCATGTAAAACATAAATAACGTTAACGTAAAAGACCGGCGCGTAAAACGTAAAAAAATGTTAACGTAAAAAACCGGTGCGTAAAACGCAAAAAAAACGTTGACGTAAAAACCGGGACGTAAAACGCAAAAAACCGGCGCGTAAAACGTAAATAACGTTAACGTATAAAACCGGGACGTAAAACGCAAAAAAACGGCGCGTAAAACGTAAATAACGTTAACGTAAAAAACCGGGGCGTAAAACGCAAAAACGGTGCGTTGAAAAAACGACGCGTGAAAAAGACGGGCGAAAAAACGGCGCGTCAAAAAACGAGGCGTGAAAAGGCTGAGCGTAATTAAAAAAATTATAATAAAAATTTGATTTCAAAAACTTGTTTTACAAAAAAAAAATCTGTTTATAAATAAAAAATAATTAAGTTAAAAAACTAATTAATGAATAGGATAAAAAGGTAATTTAAAATTAATATATATAAAAAGACAAAATAGAGAGATTTTACTTAAATACCCTTTTGGATTATAATATTAAAGACATAATAAGACAAAAAGCTTTTAATATTAATATTATCTACTTTTAATTATATCCATCCATCTCGTTGATCTAAGGGCCAGAAAGTGGTTCTCATGGTTTTTACAACTAGAGGTGGTTTTCATTTTAGCGATCCCTTATATATATATATATATATATATATATATATATATATATATATATATATATATATATATATATATATATAGGGGAAGGTTCATTTGAGAAGAAAATTTTATTAAAAATAAAAAGAACAAAAGGGTACAATTGTAAAACAGTAAATAGTTTTTTCTCACCTCATTTATTATTATGTTTGACTAATTATTTAGTCGTTAAGACCATCATCCTCCACACTAAAAAATTTTGCGTACACACATCAAAAGTTATCATACACATTTCGAAATTTATCCTACACATATTGAAATTTATCCTACACAACTCGTAATTTATCCTACACGTCTCGTATTTATCCTACACTATAAATGAATTTTTATTTTTATTTTTTGAGAAAAATATATATCTTAAAAATAAGTTACAAATTTAATATAGTTAGTTATTAAAGATGAAACTACCAATTATTGATGTATGTAAGTTTACCAATATACCCTTATAGTTACATTAAGTACAAATATTAAATGAAGTCTAATGAAGCATTCCTATTGGTTGAAATTTCTTCTTTTTTCTTCTTACAAAAAATTCTTCTCATTTGAACTCTCTACTATATATATATATATATATATATATATATATATATATAGGGAGCCGCTAAAATGAAAACCACCCCCAGTTGTAAGAACCATGAGAACCACTCTCCACCAATCATATTCAGCCAACAAAAGGGCTAATTTGGTCATTTACTCTATATGTCAATTCTCTCTCTCTCTCTCTCTGTCACAATTATTATAACCAGCTTTTTAATCCTCTCACCTCTCTCATCTAATAAAACCCACAGATCTCTTTCTCTCTCTAACTTAAGCAAAACTCTCTGATCATCATCTTCATCGGTGAGAGACACCCACACCGGCGCTCCCCATTTCTCCGGCGACATGAAACACACCCTGAAACCCTTGATCAAACACTCATGGGAGGAGCCGGAGCCTCACCGGCCTCCTTCTTGCTTCCCAGACAACATCAAACACCCCTTGAAACCCTTGATTTTTCTAGCAATGGTGCGCGGCTGAGGCTCGAGGGGGTTTTCCGGCATGATGCAAAAACAAGGGCTGACGGTTCTCTCTCCTCTCTTCGAAGTGGTCACCGCCATCTCCGGCCTCCATCTCCTCCCGCCGCCCCCTTTTGCAACCGGTGTTTGGTGGTGGTTGCGTTGGGTTTGGTGGCGGACCCCTTGGCGATGGTAGTGGTTTCTGTTCTTGATTTTGTTTGGTGGGTGTTTGATTTCTTGTGGGTTTCTCTCTCCAAAAATGGTAGGTGTTGATTTATTGTGGGTCTCTCTCTCTCTAGAAATGGTGATTTCTTTGTGGGTGTTTTTGATGATGCTGGTTTTTTTGATTTATTTTGTTGATTTTGTTTGGTGGGTTTTGATTTATTATGTTCTAGAAACGGTGGGTGTTGAACTATACTGTTCTTGATTTTTGTTTGTTGGGTGTTGATTTCTTATTGGTTTCCCTCTCTAGAAATTGTATTTTCTTGTGGATGTTTTTGATGATGCTGGTTATTTTGAATCTGGGTTTGATGTTGAATCTGGGGTTGAATATGGGTTTGATGTTGAATTTGGGTTTGAAAATGGGTTTGATGTTTAAATATGGGTTTGATGTTGAATCTGGGTTTCATGTTGAATCTGGTTTCATGTTGAATCTGTTTGAATGTTGAATCTGGGTTTGAAATATGTTTGAATGATGTTGTTGGCCCTTTTTGAATGTTTAAATCAGTTGAATATGGGGCCTCATTTGAATCGGCAGTGATGATGTAAAAAAAACTGACAATGGCGCGGCAAGGACGCGGAGGGTAGGTTTTTGAACCTGCAACCCCATTTTGCAGCCTCCGATTATCGGAAAATCTGAGCCAAAACTTCGTTTGTTTTTTCTAGAATCCACTCGTTCTTTGATTTTTGTTTGTTGGGGGTTTTTTTTTTAAATCTAGGCGTCGATGATGATAACAATTTATCTGAGACGCTTCACCGAGTTTGCGACTTCTGGGTGCGTTCGTTTTAAAAAAGTTTTTGTAAAAAAAAATTAAACCGTAAACTTTTTTACGTCAACCGTAAACTTTTTTAACGTAAAATGTAAAAAGTTTTAGGTAAACGTAAAAACGTAATTTTTTTTTACTAAAACGAAAAAAAACGTTAACGTAAAAAACCGTTAACATAAAAACCGTTAACGTAAAAAACCGGCGCGTAAAACGTAAAAGGTTTAACGTAAAACGTAAAAGGTTTTTCGTATAACGTCAAAAGGTTTACGCAACACGTAAAAAGTTTTACGTTAGTCGTAAAACGTAAAAAGTTTTACGTAAAACGTAAAAAAACGGCGCGTAAAAACGTAAAAAAACGGCGATTTTCTGTTGCGTTCGGTTTTGCGTAAAAACGTTTTTGAAAAAAAAATTAAACCGTAAACTTGTTAACGTAAACCGTAAACTTTTTATCGTAAAACGTAAAAACGTGAAGCGTAAAAAGTGTTACGTAAATTTTTTTCGTAAGTTTTACGTAAAACGTAAAACGTAAAAAGTTTTTCTTAAGTTTTACGTAAATTTTTTCGTAAGTTATTCGTAATTTTTTTTCATAAGTTTTATGTAAACTTTTTCGTAAGTTTTTCGTAAAACGTAAAAACGTGGAAATTTTAACGTAAAACGTAAAAAGTTTAAATTTTTAACGTAAAATGTAAAAAGTTTTTCGTAAAACGTAAAAAGTTTTACGCAAAACCTAAAAAGTTTTACGTAAAACGTAAAAACTTTTACGTAAAACGTAAAAACTTTTACGTAAAACGTAAAAAAAATTTAATTTTTAACGTAAAACGTAAAAAGTGTACAACATGGGGCGCGCTAAAAAAAGTGAAAAAATCGGCGCGTTTAAAACGGCTTGTAAAAAAACGACGCATTAAAAAAGTGGAGAAACGGCGCGTTTTAAAAAAAACGACGTTTGAAAAAACGACGCGTAAAAAACGGCGCGTTAAAAAACTTCGGAAAAACGGCGCGTTAAAAAACTTCAAAAAAATGGCGCATTAAAAAACTTCGGAAAAACGGCGCGTTAAAACGGCGTGTAGAAAGCATGTAAAAAATTTGGCGCGTTAAAAAAAACGGCGCGTAAAAAAAACGGCGCGTTAAGAACGCCGATTCAGAACGGCGCGTTAAAAAACGGCGCGTTAAAAACGGCGCATTAAAAAACGGCGCGTTAGAACGGCGTGTTAAAAAAACACCGATTGAGAAAAACGACGCCTTAAAAACGGTGCGTAACAAAACGGCGTTAAAAACGGCGCGTTAAAAAACAGCGTTAAAACGGCGCGTTACGCTTGAAAAACGGCGCGTTAAAAAACGGCGTTAAAACCGGCGCGTCAAAAAAACGTAAAAAATTTAACTTAAAACTTAAATTGTAAAAAGAATAAAAATCTTTTATAAAATCTGAATTTAAAAATGTTTTTAATAAAGAAATTATGTTTAAAAAATAAAAGTAATAAAATTAATTAATGAAAAAAAAGGTAATTTAAAATTAATATATATAAAAAGAAAAATAGAGTTATTTTACTTAAATACCCTTTTGTATTATAATATTAAAGACATAATAAGACAAAAAACTTTTAATATTAATATTAACTACTTTTAATCACATCCATCCATTTAGTTGATCTAAGGGCCATAAAGTGTTTCTCATGGTTTTTACAACTAGAGGTGGTTTTCATTTTAGCGATCCTCTATATATATATATAGAGAGATCACGCTAAAATGAGAACCAACTTGAGTTGTAAGAACCCGCGAGAACTTTTTGATCCGGGTCTTGGTGGACCAAATTTTTTTTCAGAAACCCGTAGATGCATGTATAAAAACAACATTTGTAAAAAAAATTCAAAAAAATGTCGTGGGTGTAGTTTTGAGCAACACAAGTTTGTGTTTACGGGACCCGTAAATTTTCCGACCAGATTTACGGGTCACGTAAACACAAACTTGTGGCGCTCAAAACTACACACACGACCATTTTTTTTGAATTTTTTTTTACAAATGGTGTTTATATACATGCATCTACGTTTATGAAAAAAAAATTGGTCCACCGCGCCCTCTACGATGTAGTTCTCACGGTTCTTACAACTCGAGATGGTTATTATTTTAGCATTCACCTATATATATATATATATATATATATATATATATATATATATATGGAACGGTTCTTTGCAGAACTTCATATTTAGGTAGAACTTTCAGAACTAATATTAACCACTCATTTTTTTTCAAATTATTAAAATGTAAAACTAAATAAAAAGGGTAAAATAGTAATTCACAAATTGTTTCTCACCCATTAACTAAATCCTATTATCTCTCCATCTTCAACCTTCTATGTTAGGAATCGAACTGATTTTAGTTACATTCTTTAGTTTTTTCAACTTGGCTAAGGATCATATTTGATTATGTATCGATTATTTACATATGTGTGATTGTTATACATGTATATAAAATAGTATTTACAATCAATTTAACATTCAAATTGTTCCACGCTTTCCACATGTATCTAAATAGTGATGATCTATTTTTCAAACTTATTATCTATTTATATATATAAAATTTTTTACACTAATAATACAAATCATTATCTATTTACATATTATTATACTTCAAATAATAATACAAAAAGAAGTGTTTACAAAATATGTATGTAACAAAAATTGATGTAAGAAACATATTAACCTAAACACATAATTCGAAACTACACTTACAGATATATTTTTGCGTAGACGTTTACACATATGTAGGTAACAAAATATAGATGTTTTCATATGTAAACGTTTGTTCAACACTTTAACCTATTCAAAAAGCTAAAATAGATTTTCAATCTACACATGCCGTTTCTTCAATTGTTATATAATACTTTAATTTAATATCTAATACTAGTTAAAAATAGCTAAACTAAATACAAAGCTTCTGCATAAAACGTTGTTTAGCACATATGTACTTAACTATATGCATACGCATAACAATGTTTTGCATATATGTAAGTTAAATATTTACATACGTGTAACCTAGTTTTACATATGTGTAAATTAAATATTTCCATATATTTTATTATCATACATATGTGTAATTAAGTTATATACATATATGTAGTAAGTAAACACACAAAATCAATTAGCTTTATAAAAGCTTTTCAAAAACAATCATGATTGACAAGAATACATCGTGTTTTTTGAGTGAGTGAGAGAAAAGAGAATATGTAGGGGTTTGGTTACAATTGAGAGAGTTGCAAACATATTCAAGGAACTCATTTTTTCCCTTTTTTATTTAGTAAAAGGTCCTTTAAAGATTTGTTAATTAAGTAAACACCATGATTGATTTAAACCATAGATCAAATGATCTAAGGGTTGAAAAGAGTTCTGAAAATATTTTTGGTTCTAAAATGATCCTAGCCATATATATATATATATATATATATATATATATATATATATATATATATATATATATATATATATATATATATATATATATAGGGAAGGAGTTGGCTACAAAGCCTTGTTTTCTTACAAAGTGTAGGAAGCCTCCTACACGTGACATGTGGCAATCCTAGGTTTTTATCAAAAGGGTATTAGGGTAATTTCATTATTTATTTTAATTATGTATTTTATTATAAGATAACTAACAAACCAAAATTTATGGAAACTGAATATCTAATTATATTATCAACGTCGGTTTCACCATATATCATTCAACCCTGCGATTCATGCGTATATCCATATTCTCTTTCACAACAACTTCTACTGATCAGTATTATGGCGTCAAATGCTATTGTTGATTGCGGTGATGGTAATGTTTTTTTTTTTTATTATGCAAGTCTCTAAAAGTCGAAGTTCTCTTGTTGATTTGTTTTACCAATTTTAGATTTTACATAACGATCAATTTGTTGTTCGAGTTCTTGTCATAGTGTTTTACCAGTAAACAGGCTCATACCATTGTGTTTTAATATTTAGAGTTGTTTTAATTAGTATTGTTAATGTATTTGTCATTGAGTATGGGGGATGATTTTGTTGACATCATGTTGTTACTATTTGTTGTTCGATTTCTTGTCATAGTGTTTTACCAGTAAACAGGCTCATACCATTGTGTTTTAATATTTATCGTTGTTTGACTTAGTTTTGTTACTGTATGTTGTCATTGACATCATGTTGTTACAGCTATATTATAATTCAGAGGTTTTTAAATAATTATCACTCGAACAGGGTTTTGGAGGTTTTATCTTGCTGTGTTTTTAAAATTAGCCAGTGTAACATGTTGTGTTTTACTGGTTGTAATACATTCAAATTCAGAATGTTCTCCATGGGCTTGTTTTAGACAATTATCTCATGTAGGTTACCATTATGGCATGTTTGTTATTTATACGTTGTGTTTTTGTAGATGTTCACTTAGATGTTCATATATGTGTTTTATGTGTTTTAATATGTTTTTTTTTTTGTCTGATACACATGTGCGTTTTACGATGTGTTTTACACCCAGTTTCACGAGGTAAATATTGTTTTCTGAGTTTTACATGTGTGTATATGTCCGACGTGTGTTTTTAATTTATCATGGTGTAGTGTATTTTGTTATTGATTGTGGTCTTTTGTTGTCACACCCCGTTTTCCACGTGTCACCGGTGGGCCCGGTGTGGGGTATGGTGACGTAGTTGGCATTATCATAGACAAACAACACAATATAATAATGCACAGCGGAAGCAGAAATAGATTCATTTCAACTTTAAATAAAATGTAATAATAAATATCACGAGTAGTTGAAACGGATCCACAGGCGGATCAAATAAAATAAGATAATTGTTCAACAGTTTTATTGTCGTCCGAGCTTGCGAGACTATTGTGGACGCTTTAGGAGACAGCCAGCCTAGTACGTGTAGTACCTGCACTTAACCTTTTGGGAAAATACGTCAGTTTACAGTGGTAAATACAAATTAACTGAATCATTTTGAAAATGATTGAAAATTGATTTAAATGCACATGGCATAAAATATTTTTATAACTTGGGATAATTATGCAATATAAACTTGTGAACGAATTACATGTTACTCGTGCGTTCAGTAGCCCGTGATCTTGTCCGGGTTAAAGATTAATAGACACACCACATTAAAGAGTTATACACGACGGGTGTACGCCTACACCCCGTGCTCTGGTCGTGGCCATCTCGTAAGATAATGCCAAGGATATCCGGTACATGGTCATTAACCCCCCAAAGGCTTTAAGTAAAACAAGACTGTTTAAACGAGTCGATCAAATTATTCAATTGAACACCCAGGGGTGTAAGATTTGTACGCTCGATCAAGCGGTATTCTATATACCGTACCCCAAGGCCGTATAGGGAAAATAAGTTAAAGTATTTACCTGAGTAAGTATGAATCACAATTGGCAAGTGAGGGTAGCTTTTACTGGGCCTCCTATTCTGGAACAAAGGTTTATAATAACCTATTAGATTCCTAACGGGTCTTTATTTAAGCCTAAGCTTAGACCGGTTAGTTTTAAGGACGATACGGTTCAAGCGCACGATTAAGCGAAGACCGGATAGAATGTGATTTAGACCCGACAAGTTTGAATACTTGTATAATATGGGTATACTAAATACATTCTGGATTTTGAGACAAAAATGATAACGTTTGACCCGTTTCAGTCAATTTATGCAAACTAGTTATATAAATCGAACCGAGCGCTAAAAGAGCGTTACGGGTAGCCAAAAGAGTCATATGCAAGTTCCCTAAGATAATATGCTTTAAATATGTTATAATATCAGCAAGTTATGTTCTATTATGCTCCGAATGAATTTAAACTCAATTTATGCCTTATAAGGGCATTTTGGTCATTTAAAAGATTATAAAAGGGTTAAATTGGAAATCTGAGTTACAGGTCTGATTTATATAGTAAATATACTTAATTTGACATATTATAACAGTAGGGTATGACCCATATACAAAACTTATCATTTAAAATCAAACTATGCACCTTAGGGGTATTTTGGTAATTTCACAAGGGCTAAAAATGTCAAAACTGGAAATCTGAGTTCAAAAACTCATACTAACTGTTATTTTATAAAAATATGCTAAATACATCAGTAGGTATAATCCTTATATGTTTAATATGGGTATAACGCATACTATGCGTTAAAAACGCTTAGAAATGCGATTTAGAGCCGTTTCCGGGTTTTCAAAAGAAAGCTGAGATTTTTATATTTCCAGAATGCTCAAAATAACTTATTTAACAGATAAAATCAGTAGGAAAAGGTTTGGGGTCAAAAGGATGCATAAAACTCATTTTATGGCTTAAAAGGTCAAAACCGGTATTAACCGAATCAAACTTAGAGACCTATGATATGATCAGCCAAAAATTAAATAAAAATCTTCAAAAATCTCAAAATATTATATAACATCAGTGGGTAAAAAGTTTTATATCAAAAAGTGGCCTTAAATAGGTTATACGCTAAATGCGCCGTTTACTTAGCATAAAACTATAGTTTTACGATATCGGCCATAACTCAAAATCTGGACCTCCAACTAATATCAAATTTTCGGTGCAAGTTTATAAATCAGTAATAAAGGTTTCTATTCTTTCATTTTTCCAAAAATCACGTTTTATAACAAAAAGGGCAAAATAGTCAATTTTAAGCATAATCGGAAACATGCATATGAATCGGTTAAGCATAGACTCAAGTAGTAAAATTCCAGAGAGTTACACATAAATAAAAATGGTCAAAAATAAACTCTAATACAGATCTCAAACATGCATGCACGGATCCGAATCGAGAGTCAACGAAAAAGTCGTTTTATAGGACTTTCGGTTCCGATCCGAGTTTATACTAAAGATTATCGAGTTGATTATGATAAAACACATTCTTATATTTATTATAAGTTATTTTTGATGATCAAACTGATTGCATGTCATCTACATTACCATTTATGCTATATTTTGCAAAAACACTTCCTGTTGACTTTTTAAGAACAACTTTGACTCAACAAATAGCATGCTTATAGTGGGAATCAGAGAATACCCTTTTGAGGGTTTGTTTCCCACATAAATACCAACTTATAGGTACTTTCAATTTGAGAAATGACTGAGCCATTTTCGTTTAATCGAAAAGTCAAACTATATATACAATGTATTGACTTTTGGCTAATAATCTATGATAGAACGGATTAGAGGAAGTTATAGATGCTTACAAGAGTCCTAATGAAGCCTAGATAGCACTTGGAAGTTGCCTTGTCGATCAGAATGGTCCTGGAAATGCCTTGTGAATTCTTGCAAGATTGTGGTGTTCTTGGTTACTACACAAGTGCCTCAAAAATGAAGCTTTTGATCTAATTTTATGGGGTTTCAGAGGTTATGAGAGCATCACAGGTGTCCCATATTGCATGTCCTTCAATTGGTGAGTTTTGGAGGTGGAGAAAGCTGTCATCAACTCACAAAACTGACCCAACAGCTGCTGTTTACGTTTTTCTGGAGCTGGGCAGACCACGCGCCCCGCGTAAGGTGTCCCAGGCGGGTCGCCTGGACCTTCTGATCCACAAAAATTGTTTAAATGTTGCAGTTTTGGTCCCTGTTCTTCGTAAACGAGGTCTTGGCCATTTATTTTGACCTTTAGACCCTCAAATCTGATTTTTAAGAACCTTGGGACATTTACCAACATGGTAATGTCCTCGGTTAACTTTGCGCTCACCCGAAAAGTCATGAAATTCGACGTTGACGCTTTTAACCCCTCAAGTACGGTTTTGGCCATAACTTTCTCATACGATAACGAAACTTCATGAAATTTTTACCACATATTCTAGTGAGTATATTCTAGCATTACAAAGCTTCGGGGCTGCCAAAAGTTCACTCAGAGGTATAAATTCAACATGTTGACACTTTTAGTCCCTATAGTTTGTAATTCCTCACTTTCGTGCAATTTCCGCTTCGTATGATCCATGATCTATCCGTTTAGGGTTATAAACTCCATATAGGGTTATTATAGAGTCTATTTATCCATTGTTGACACTTTGGACCCTTACGTTCCATAGTTTTCACTGTTTGTCAACTTTAGTCCTTCTAAAGTATGTTTTCGCATATCGGAAGTCTATGACACGTGTCAATGCATTATTGGACGTAAATTTTCGAGGTGTTACATCCTCACCCCCTTAAAAAAAATCTCGACCTCGAGATTTACGGGAACAAATGAGGGTATTTTTCTTTCATTGTGGATTCTACCTCTCATGTGTATTCGGGACCTCTACGGGCATCCCATTTGACCTTTACAATAGGTATATACTTCCTTCGAAGCTTCTTCACCTGTCGATCCTCGATCGACAATGGTTTTTCCACAAACTTCAAACTCTCATCTATGTGTATATCTGTATGCGGTATGACCAGTGATTCGTCAGCGAAACACTTCTTCAGATTACAGATGTGGAACACATTATGAATAGGGCTAAGTTCTTCAGGCAAGTTTAACTTATAAGCAACTGACCCGACACGTTCGACAATCTCGAAAGGTCCTATATATCTCGGGCTTAGCTTGCCTTTCTTACCAAATCGCATCACCCCCTTCCAGGGCGACACTTTAAGCAACACTTTATCTCCTACCTCGAAGTAAAAATCTTTGCGCTTAGGATCCGCATAACTCTTCTGCCTATCCCTGGCAGCTTTCAAACGATCGCGGATCTGAACGATCTTGTCTGTTATCTCAAAAACGATTTCCGGTCCTGATAGTTGGACATCTCCAACTTCTTCCCAACAGATGGGCGATCTACACTTTCTACCGTATAAGGCCTCAAAAGGCGCAGCTTTTATGCTGGAGTGGTAGCTATTGTTGTAGGAGAACTCAATTAGTGGTAGGTTCTTATCCCAACTACCACCCAAATTGATTGCACATGCACGCAGCATGTCTTCCAAAGTTTGAATAGTACGCTCACTCTGACCATCAGTCTGAGGATGATAAGCCGTACTAAAATTCAAACGAGTGCCCAATGATTGCTGGAAACTTTTCCAAAAATGAGACGTATATCTAGTATCTCTATCGGAGATAATAGATACAGGTATACCATGTAGCGCTACAATCTTATCAACGTATAATTGAGCTAACATATCAGAGCTATACATCTCCTTGATGGGTAGAAAATGAGCTGACTTCGTCAGTCTATCTACTATGACCCATATGGTATCATTTCCTTTTCTCGTCTTTGGCAACTTGGTGATGAAATCCATTGTCACCATTTCCCATTTCCATGTGGGAATTTCAGGTTGTTGAAGCAAACCTGACGGCTTCTGGTGCTCAGCTTTGACTTGCGCACAAGTCAAACATTTAGCTACATGCTCAGCTACAGACTTTTTCAAACCAATCCACTAGTAGTTTGCTTTTAGATCCTGGTACATCTTATCGGCTCCAGGATGAATGGAATATTTGGAGCTGTGGGCTTCCTGGAGGATAACATCCCGAAGTCCTGCATACACTGGAACCCATATTCGTCCATTCAGTCTTAGTATTCCATCCTTGTCGTAGGATAACTGCTCCTCAGTTACTCCTAACTTCTCTTCAGGATAGTTAGCTTTCAACACTGCTTTCTTCTGTGCAGCTAACACCCTTTCGTTCAAATTATTCCTTATTTCAATGCGCTTGGCATTGATTCTGATTGGTTTCACTCTTTCTTTCCTGCTTAAGGCGTCGGCAACCACATTTGCCTTGCCTGGATGGTATCTTATCTCACAGTCGTAATCATTTAAAGTTTCCATCCATCGCCTTTGTCGCATGTTCAATTCTTTCTGATTGAACAAGTGTTGAAGACTCTTGTGATCCGAATAAATGATACACTTGGTTCCATACAAGTAATGTCTCCATAGCTTCAATGCAAATACAACGGCACCCAGTTCCAAGTCGTGGGTTGTGTAGTTCTTTTCGTGCACTTTTAGCTGTCGAGAAGCGTAGGCAATGACCTTGCCTCTCTGCATGAGTATACAACCCATACCAGTGTCTGATGCATCGCAATACACCACAAATTCCTCTATACCATCAGGCAATGTTAACACTGGGGCATTGCTCAACTTCTTCTTCAAAACGTCAAAGGATTCCTGCTGCTTAGGGCCCCAATCAAACTTAATCTTCTTACGTGTCAACGAAGTTAGGGGCGCAGCAATCCTCAAAAAGTTCTCGATAAATCGCCTATAGTATCCTGCTAATCCTAGGAAACTGCGAATCTCGGTAGGAGTCTTTGGCTCTTGCCAGTTCATAACTGCTTCCACCTTAGCGGGATCTACTTGGATACCACGCTCACTTACCACATGTCCAAGGAATTGGACTTCTCGAAGCCAAAATTCGCACTTTGAAAATTTGGCAAAGAGTTTCTCACGATGTAGAAGTTTGAGAATACAACGAAGGTGTTTCTCGTGGTCAGCCTGGTTCTTTGAGTAGATAAGGATGTCGTTAATAAAGACGATAACGAATTTATCTAAATAAGGCTTGCAGACACGATTCATGAGATCCATGAATGCGGCTGGTGCGTTAGTGAGCCCAAAAGGCATCACTAGGAACTCGTAATGTCCATAACGAGTCCTAAACGTTGTCTTGTGCACGTCTTCATCCTTGACCTTCAACTGATGGTATCCTGACCTCAAGTCGATCTTTGAAAAGTAGCTTGCCCCTTGCAATTGATCAAACAGATCGTCGATCCTGGGCAACGGATATCTATTCTTGATAGTGACTTTGGTAAGCTCACGGTAATCGATGCACAGACGCATCGATCCATCCTTCTTTTTAACGAACAAGATTGGCGCTCCCCAAGGAGACGAGCTAGGTCTAATAAAACCCTTAGCTAACAGATCATCCAATTGCGTCCTCAACTCCTTCATCTCCGTTGGTGCCAACCTATATGGTGCTCTTGCTACTGGCGCTGCACCTGGAATGATGTCTATTCGAAACTCCACTTGCCTATCCGGTGGCAAATCGGGGAGTTCTTCAGGAAATACTTCAGGGTATTCTGAGATGACAGGGATGTCTTCGATCTTTGGCTTTGGCTCATCAATAGTAACTTGTGCCATATAAATGACACAACCTTTCCGCAGACATCTGGATGCCTTGAGCATGGACACTTGCTCAGGCAATCCATGCTGGGTGTCTCCTTGGATAGTGAGTGGCTCACCAGACGGAGTTCTAACTACCACTTGCTTTCTGTTGCACAGAATCTGGGCTTGGTTACGCGATAACCAATCCATACCTATCACTATATCGAATCCGGCTAGCTTAAAGGGAAGCAAGGATAAAGGGAAATAATGATTCCTAATGGATATAACACATCCATCTAAAACAGTTGAGGCGGTTTCTATGGTTCCATCGGCTAATTCCACCTCATACTTCACACTTAAGGTTTTAACAGGTAGGTTTAACAACTTACAAAACTTATCATCTACAAATGACTTATCTGCTCCTGAATCAAATAGAACTCTAGCAAAAACATCATTTACAAGAAAAGTACCTGTAATGACGTTGTCATCCTGAACTGTTTCCTTAGCGTCCATTTTGAAGACTCTTGCATTGGTCTTCTTTCCCTCATCGGCTTTCTTAGCATTCTTTGGGCAATTAGGTCGGATTTGCCCTTTCTCATTGCAACCATAACAAGTTGCATCCTTTAGCTTCTTGCATTCCAAAGCTGTATGGTCGGTGGATTTGCAGATTCCACATCGTTTTGCGTGAGGCTGGGATTTCGACTCAAATCGACACTTCCCAAAGTGGTTCTTCCTGCAAGTTTTGCATCTGGGCTTCTCTCCTGATTGTTGCCCATCTCTCTTAAATCCCGACCCTTTCCTGTGGTCGTTATTCCCTCGGTGTCTTTTCTCCGATCTTCGTGAGGTATCGTCCTCACGTTTCCTCTTGTTCTCCTCCGAGCTCTTAAGAGCTCTCAACCTGACTACATCCTGGGTGAGTGAGAGAGATAGATCAGCTACTGATCTGAACGTCGTAGGCCTCGATGCCTTAACACTTGCCTTGATCTCTGGTGCCAAACCCCCAATAAAACGGGCGATCCTTCTTGGCTCTGGGGTTACCAGGTATGGCACTAGCCGAGATAGAGTGTTGAAGGTGGTGAGATATGCCTGGCAGTCGAGGTTCTTCATTACCAGGGATACGAAGTCTGACTCAATCCTTTCGACTTCGTGTTGTGGGCAGAAATTTTCTTTGATCATGGCTACAAACTGATCCCATGACATACTGTAAAGAGTGGCCTTACCGGCAGCTTGTAGGAGAGATTTCCACCACGCTAGTGCATCCCCTTTGAATGATTGGGACACATACTTCACTACGTCTTGATCAGCACACCCGCTGATATCAACAACCGTATCCATCTCATCTAACCACGTCATACAGTCGACCGCTCCTTTCTCCCCAGTAAAGTCTCTGGGTTTGCATGAGACGAAATATTTATACGTACAGGACTTGCTGTGCGTTTCATGTTTCTGCTTGATCTCCTGTTTCGGGATACTACTGTGGTTAGAGGAGTGATTATCTTCATCATCCTTCTTTAGCTCCTCTTTCTTAGACACGTCATTCTTAGAGGGCGGCTTGCTATGAGCCTCTGAATGTTTCTTGGATTTGGAACGTGGTACGGTTCAGGTCCTACTTCCAGTCCCGCTTGATTCCCTGAATTGCCTATCAATGGCCCTGGCAACAGCACTTTCTACTAGTGCTTGTAGCTCCGCACCAGTTACATGAATCTTAGTATTATCTGGGTTTTCCTCAGAGTGACTGTTTGTTTCTTCCGACTTGGCCATGTAGCTTTAAGGGCTACATAAAAGTAAGGACATGGTTTTATTTAGAAACCTAACAGTATTATCGTTCTTGACGATTTATTAACCATGGTAATAAAAGCCATATTAGTTAATTTATTTAATTTCATTCAGCACTTTTATTAGCATCTTTATCATAGAATGAAATATATATATTGGCACAATAGGCCTAGTCACTTGGACAATTTCTAAATTTAAATTTAGATTTTATAGGATTGAATTTGTATAATTATAACAAATAAATCCTTTGCTTGGCAGGGAGTATATAAACCACAGCTGCCTTTTTGTTTCATATGACATTAGTCATAACCCGTAGGCATCAAGTCACAATCAGACTTGTGTACAATATAATTTTGGACAATTTATTAAAAGGGTGACTTGTGTGATTTTACAGATCACGCTAGCCAAGAATGTTAACATGTTTACAGATGTTAACAGAGATTTGAATCTTTTTAACCAGGTTTTACCATATTGGCCAAGCCTTTTAATAAGACATTCAGGCTAGGTTTTACATTCTTAAGATTCTCATTAAAATGGTAAATTAAATAATAATTGATATTTTTCATTTATTTGTATATTATGTCCATGCATATAGATAAAATGAAAAACTTAAATTAACCATTTTAGATAAAATAGACTAATACCAGTTTGCCCTAAACGGGACTTTTACTCAAATAACATGCCCACGCAGGGGCTAAACCAAATAAACAACAAACAAACCCACGCAGGGGTTAAACAGAAACAAACATACCCACGCAGGGGTAGAACAGGAAGGGAAATATGCCCACGCAGAGGCAGAGTACAGAATAAATGTCCTCTCAGGGACATGAGTACATAAGCTAACAAACAAAGGATTTAATAATCCTTTTTTCCTTTCCCCTTGATCGAATCAACCATCTTCTTAAACATTCCACGGTTATGTCGGCGATCTTCCCGCATTTCATGTCGCAATTCACGTCGCACATCGTTTATCCCCTGGAGGATTTCTTGCACTTGCGGTGGCGACATCATCGGCGCCTGCGGCGGTGGCGGATACTGCGGTGGTTGAGGAGGCTGCGGCAGCTGATATCCATAGGATGGGTATCCATGGGTCGACTGTCCCGTAGTCCAGGGACCTCCATAAGTACCTTCTGGATTGAGAGAGTTGTAGTTCGCGGCCATCCAGTAGGGATCCCCTGTATAGTTATAACCTGTAGGATACGTTGGCTCGAAGGGGTTGAACTGTGCTGCGCTGGCATACGCAGGGATTGGCTCTCCAAAGTTCTGCGGTGGCAGTGGCGCAATAGGCGCAGAAGTCACCTCTGAGACGGGGTGCGAAGATTCTCCCATCTCTGGCTCCTCGTGAAGGGGAGAGTATCGGCTGCTACCAGAATGCGGAGGGGTGCCGATGCGTACCCCTCCTCGGGTGGACATCCGGGCATTCCTTCCCCTTCGCCTCTGAGGCGGAGGAGGTAAAACCGGAGGTGGTGGTGGCGGCGGAGTGACTACGTCGCGCCAGAAACCCTCTGAAGGATCCTGCTGCTGAGGCTGCTGCTGAAGCTGCTGCTGGGAGTGATGCTGGGAGTGCACGGGAGAGCAGTGGTAGGACTGGTGCATGGGAGAGTTATGGTAACTAGGGGTATAAACCCAGTCGTGCTGCTTGAATCTCTCCTCGAAACTGTCGGGACCATTGTAAGGTGATCCCCTGAATGGTGACCCATCTGAAATCTCAATGGGGTGGTTCGGTGTTCCGGACGGTGGCATGGAAGGATCGGTATCCTCATCGACCTCCATCTCGTTGCCACCCGGGAAGTGGTCTTCAGGTCCAAGTGGGTTATGACCCATTGGTTCTTCCAAATAGTCATTAGGGTTGAATAGGCCTTGAAAGACAGGTGTTCGGTAATCAAAAGGTGACTGGTGAAGAGGAATGTAGGATTGGTGGGAGTTGTGGGGCTCATTTTCAGAATGAGGCCCAAAAGAGTGTGGTAGGGAAGGTGTGGTACTCAGTGATGCTGAGGGCCTGGCGGGTTCAGCGAACGATCTCCTAAGATCTCGGGCATCGGTGTTTTGGGGTCCTGAAGGGGTTCGCCTATGTGAAGGTCCTGCTTCATGATCATGCGAGGTTGCGAATGCTCCTCGTCCCCTTCCTCGTACACGTGGCGGCATCTTGAACCTGTCAAAATCAAACAAGTGGCACAACAAAATATATATAAGACAAAGTTAGAAATTAAAAGAAATTTGAACATTTCCTAAATTCTTTGTCTAGACTCGAAAATCGAGGAATGTGCAATTGTGTAACTGAGATTAAACACAAAAGGCTAGTCTTTAATTCACTCAGAGTTGGCTCTGATACCAACCTGTCACACCCCGTTTTCCACGTGTCACCGGTGGGCCCGGTGTGGGGTATGGTGACATAGTTGGCATCATCATAGATAAGCAACACAATATAATAATGCACAGCGGAAGCAGAAATAGATTCATTTCAACTTTAAATAAAATGTAATAATAAATATCACGAGTAGTTGAAACGGATCCACAGGCGGATCAAATAAAATAAGATAATTGTTCAACAGTTTTATTGTCGTCCGAGCTTGCGAGACTATTGTGGACGCTCTAGGAGACAGCCAGCCTAGTACGTGTAGTACCTGCACTTAACCTTTTGGGAAAATACGTCAGTTTACACTGGTAAATACAAATTAACTGACTCATTTTGAAAATGATTGAAAATTGATTTAAATGCACATGGCATAAAATATTTTTATAACTTGGGATAATTATGCAATATAAACTTGTGAACGAATTACATGTTACTCGTGCGTTCAGTAGCCCGGGATCTTGTCCGGGTTAAAGATTAATAGACACACCACATTAAAGAGTTATACACGACGGGTGTACGCCTACACCCCGTGCTCTGGTCGTGGCCATCTCGTAAGATAATGCCAAGGATATCTGGGACATGGTCATTAACCCCCCAAAGGCTTTAAGTAAAACAAGACTGTTTAAACGAGCCGATCAAATTATTCAATTGAACACCCAGGGGCGCAAGATTTGTACGCTCGATCAAGAGGTATTCTATATACCGTACCCCAAGCCCATATAGGGAAAATAAGTTAAAAGTATTTACCTGAGTAAGTATGAATCACAATTGGCAAGTGAGGGTAGCTTTTACTGGGCCTCCTATTCTGGAACAAAGGTTTATAGTAACCTATTAGATTCCTAACGGGTCTTTATTTAAGCCTAAGCTTAGACCGGTTAGTTTTAAGGACGATACGGTTCAAGCGCACGATTAAGCGAAGACCGGATAGAATGTGATTTAGACCCGACAAGTTTGAATACTTGTATAATATGGGTATACTAAATACATTCTGGATTTTGAGACAAAAATGATAACGTTTGACCCGTTTCAGTCAATTTATGCAAACTAGTTATATAAATCGAACCGAGCGCTAAAAGAGCGTTACGGGTAGCCAAAAGAGTCATATGCAAGTTCCCTGAGATAATATGCTTTAAATATGTTATAATATCAGCAAGTTATGTTCTATTATGCACCGAATGAATTTAAACTCAATTTATGCCTTATAAGGGCATTTTGGTCATTTAAAAGATTATAAAAGGGTTAAATTGGAAATCTGAGTTACAGGTCTGATTTATACAGTAAATATACTTAATTTGACATATTATAACAGTAGGGTATGACCCATATACAAAACTTATCATTTAAAATCAAACTATGCACCTTAGGGGTATTTTGGTAATTTCACAAGGGCTAAAAATGTCAAAACTGGAAATCTGAGTTCAAAAACTCATACTTACTGCTATTTTATAAAAATATGCTAAATACATCAGTAGGTATAATCCTTATATGTTTAATATGGGTATAACGCATACTATGCGTTAAAAACGCTTAGAAATGCGATTTAGAGCCGTTTCTGGGTTTTCAAAAGAAAGCTGAGATTTTTATATTTCCAGAATGCTCAAAATAACTTATTTAACAGATAAAATCAGTAGAAAAAGGTTTGGGGTCAAAAGGATGCATAAAACTCATTTTATGGCTTAAAAGGTCAAAACCGGTATTAACCGAATCAAACTTAGAGACCTATGATATGATCAGCCAAAAATTAAATAAAAATCTTCAAAAATCTCAAAATATTATATAACATCAGTGGGTAAAAATTTTTATATCAAAAAGTGGCCTTAAATAGGTTATACGCTAAATGCGCCGTTTACTTAGCATAAAACTATAGTTTTACGATATCGGCCATAACTCAAAATCTGGACCTCCAACTAACATCAAATTTTCGGTGCAAGTTTATAAATCAGTAATAAAGGTTTCTATTCTTTCATTTTTCCAAAAATCACGTTTTATAACAAAAAGGGCAAAATAGTCAATTTTAAGCATAATCGGAAACATGCATATGAATCGGTTAAGCATAGACTCAAGTAGTAAAATTCCAGAGAGTTACACATAAATAAAAATGGTCAAAAATAAACTCTAATACAGATCTCAAACATGCATGCACGGATCCGAATCGAGAGTCAACGAAAAAGTCGTTTTATAGGACTTTCGGTTCCGATCCGAGTTTATACTAAAGATTATCGAGTTGATTATGATAAAACACATTCTTATATTTATTGTAAGTTATTTTTGATGATCAAACTGATTGCATGTCATCTACATTACCATTTATGCTATATTTTGCAAAAACACTTCCTGTTGACTTTTTAAGAACAACTTTGACTCGACAAATAGCATGCTTATAGTGGGAATCAGAGAATACCCTTTTGAGGGTTTGTTTCCCACATAAATACCAACTTATAGGTACTTTCAATTTGAGAAATGACTGAGCCATTTTCGTTTAATCAAAAAGTCAAACTATATATACAATGTATTGACTTTTGGCTAATAATCTATGATAGAACGGATTAGAGGAAGTTATAGATGCTTACAAGAGTCCTAATGAAGCCTAGATAGCACTTGGAAGTTGCCTTGTCGATCAGAATGCTCCTGGAAATGCCTTGTGAATTCTTGCAAGATTGTGGTGTTCTTGGTTACTACACAAGTGCCTCAAAAATGAAGCTTTTGATCTGATTTTATGGGGTTTCAGAGGTTATGAGAGCATCACAGGTGTCCCATATTGCATGTCCTTCAATTGGTGAGTTTTGGAGGTGGAGAAAGCTGTCATCAACTCACAAAACTGACCCAACAGCTGCTGTTTACGTTTTTCTGGAGCTGGGCAGACCACGCGCCCCGCGTAAGGTGTCCCAGGCGGGTCGCCTGGACCTTCTGATCCACAAAAATTGTTTAAATGTTGCAGTTTTGGTCCCTGTTATTCGTAAACGAGGTCTTGGCCATTTATTTTGACCTTTAGACCCTCAAATCTGATTTTTAAGAACCTTGGGACATTTACCAACATGGTAATGTCCTCGGTTAACTTTGCGCTCACCCGAAAAGTCATGAAATTCGACGTTGACGCTTTTAACCCCTCAAGTACGGTTTTGGCCATAACTTTCTCATACGATAACGAAACTTCATGAAATTTTTACCACATATTCTAGTGAGTATATTCTAGCATTACAAAGCTTCGGGGCTGCCAAAAGTTCACTCAGAGGTATAAATTCAACATGTTGACACTTTTAGTCCCTATAGTTTGTAATTCCTCACTTTCGTGCAATTTCCGCTTCGTATGATCCATGATCTATCCGTTTAGGGTTATAAACACCATGTAGGGTTATTATATAGTCTATTTATCCATTGTTGACACTTTGGACCCTTACGTTCCATAGTTTTCACTGTTTGTCAACTTTAGTCCTTCTAAAGTATGTTTTCGCATATCGGAAGTCTATGACACGTGTCAATGCATTATTGGACGTAAATTTTCGAGGTGTTACATTTTTTTTATTAATTCTCGTGTGTTATACTACCTGCCAAGTGTTGTTTTTTTATCCATGTGTTTTACTTACTTTTTGTGTGTCTGTCATTTAATTTTCTACATTTTTTTGGTTTTATATTTTTGTATTTTTGTCAGACGGCCCAGTTATCAACCACGTGGCGTAGAACATGTTTCTCCGAGTTCGGGAAAAAAGACATACACTCCAAACTCACCACCCTCGATGACTCCAGTCGTTGGCATGGTTTTTGACACGGTAGATGCTGCCTACATTTTCTACAAAGCATATGCACAGGCGGGTGGCTGGACTGTAAGGAAGGGAACGGAGCATACAAATCATGGTGTTACAGTAAATAAGTATTTTGTATGCTCAAAAGAGGGTCGTAAAGTTTTTAAACCTGTTGACACTTTATCCGACCAGCCTCCTAATAGATGGGTACGTAGGGTACCATCAAAGAGGACTGGTTGCCAAGCGGAGTTTCGAATAAAGTTGAACGATGATAAGAATTATGTGTTATACTACTTTACAGAGGCGCACAACCACGCTTTCATGCATGAAGAAGATCTCCACTTTCTCAGGGAAAATAGAAGCCTCACCCGTTCGCACGAGGATATGATAAAGAAGATGTCCAACTTGAATATTGGACCGGTTCGAGCATTCAACATCATGAAGGAGTTGTGTGGTGGTTTTGATAATGTCGGGGCGACCAAATGTGACTTCAAAAATTTTAAAAAAGAACTCAATGTGTTTATTGGTGAGTTTGATGCCGAGATGCTTGTCAAGCGGCTAACTAGGAAAAAAGAGTTTTTACCTAATTTTACGTGCGAATACCAAACTACTGAGGAAGGTGTCTTGAAGTGTCTGTTCTGGGCTGATGAGGACATGAAAAGAAATTTTTATATGTTCGGTGATGTTGTGTCATTTGATGCCACGTACAAGCGAAACAAGTAAGTGCAAGATTTATATATTTCTGTCCCATTGTGTTTTAGCTTATATAATTAGTAGCTTTACCCGTCAAATGTGTGTCTTAGCTTTTTTTTTGTTTCATGTTTTATTAGGTATAACATGATGTTCGTCCCTTTCACTGGGATTAACAATCACAATCGGAATGTCACACTTGGTGCTTCTATTATTGGTTCCGAAACAGCTGAGACATATAGTTGGCTACTTAATGTGTTTAAGGATGCATTTAGATATGCACCACGAGTAATTGTTACTGACCAAGACCCTGCGATGAAGAGGGCTATTGAGGATGTTTGGCCTGATTCAAGGCATCGGTTATGCATGTGGCATATCATGGATAAACTTACCACAAAGGTGTTGTATTTTTTGTTTAAGGCTTCTTTATTTATGGTTATGTTTATGTGATGTGTTTTGAGGTTTTAGTTTGTTTTATTTTTGACGATACTGATACTTTCACAGGTTGGACCAACTATTTGTGCAAACACCGATTTCAGGAAAAGGTTGTCTGCAATTGTCTGGACGGATTCTTTATTGCCTGAAGCCTTCGAGACCGAATGGGCGGCTGTATTAAATGAGTTTAACTTATCCGACCACGAATGGCTCATATATATATATATGGGCTTCGTCAGTCATGGATCCCAGCGTATTATCGTGAAGAGGAAATGTCGGGTCTTATGCGCACGTCTTCCCGATCCGAAAGCGAGAACCATTTCTTTGGTAAGATTTGCAATCCCAAGTGTATTTTGGTGGAGTTCCTCAGCCACTTCGACACGGCTGTTGAGGCCCAAAGGCACGAGCACCGTAAGAACGACCACGATACCCGTTATACTTCGCCCGATATATGGAATCCTGATTTTGTTCTTGAGAAACAAGCATCCGAGACATATACCAGAACGATTTTTTTTTATGTTCAATTGGAAATTCAACACGGTATTCACCGGTGTGCTAGCGTCAAATTAGAGCATATTGCTGATTTTATCAAGTTTTATGTCAAGGATCTAGATCAGCCAACAACTGCATTTTATGAGGTAACATTGTGTTTTTCTTAAATTAATTTTTTATCAGGTAACACATAGTTGCTTTTAATGTGTTATATTCATGTTCAGGTCATGATTCGTGAGGAGGACGTTACAGTTAAATGCAGCTGTAACAGGTTTGAGCAGTTTGGGCTATTGTGCAGTCATGTTTTTTGTGTTTTGAGGATTCTTGATGTAAGGGAGTTTCCTAGACAATATATTTTGAGGCGATGGACTCGCGAAGCAGTTCCAAATAGTTCACCCGGGTCCATCCTTACTGATGGGGGCGATCCAGATCGGAGCGTTGAGGTCAACCAGTGCATTCGTGAGATTAGTAATGTAACCGAATATGTTATAAATAAGTTGGTATCCAAGTTTGACGAGATGTGTAATTTTCGTGACTACATCAAGCAGTTTATGTCACTTGCTGATGACGCTCAGTTTGACGCCCCTCCTAAGTCAAGACGTAATAGGTTTGCCGAACTACTTGGTGTCGCTCCTACGGAAACGGCGACTATTCGTGTTCCTATTGGTACTAGGTTTAAGGGCTGTGGATCACATAAACGCATGAAATCTAAAAAGGAGCAAGCTATAAGTCAAGCTGGGAAGAAACGTACGCGATGTTCAAAGTGTAAGAAATTTGGTCACAATAGTCGCACATGCAGAAAATATAATGTGAAAGAAAAGGATGCAAGCACTTCAAAGAAGGCTGATGTTGGTGCTGAAGACGTAGAAGATACTGATGGAGATGCTGGAACTAGCTCAGATGATGGGGATGATGTGTTTTACACATCAGAAACAGCTGAAGATGCAGATGACGAACAGATGCTGGAATAGTCGAGTTTTTTTATATAAGAATTTTCTTTTTTTCTGAACATATGTGTTTTGGTTTTTCGTTGTGGGGTTTTTACTTCTTTATGCTTGGTAAGTTGTCTGTTTGAACGTTTTGTCATTTTTGTGCGTTTTGATTGATAATAATAACGTTGTCTGGGTTTTTAATTATGAACACGTATTTTGGTTTTGGGTTTGTTTGTGTGTTAGAGTTGATAGCATTTTGCGAGTTTTGTATTTTTTGGTTCTGGATTTTTTTTGTTAAATCGTTAATGAGGAAGAAATTTACATACTTACCAACATGTTAGCTGAACAAAATAGTCGCGTTAGGTTGGAAATCAATAAGTTAATGGCTTGGCGAAATGTGTTATAGTGTTTTTTTACAATCTAAGTATCACCCTTTATGCCTCTCAATCCACAGAAAAAATTACTTTTTTTCGGTTATGTGTTTTATGCTAAGGATACATGTTTTTCAGATGTTTTTACAAACTATATAATCAACCATGTATTTTTTCTAATCCAGTTTTCCACCATAAGATTATGTAACTGTTTAGAGATGCAACACGGCAGTCAAAAGATGTATATCGAATGTGTTTTACATATCAAGCCAACCCATCATATCAAAACAAAATAAGGCTGCGTTTTATATCTATCAGACATAACCCATCAAACCAAAACAAAATAAGTTTACGTATTAACTATCAACACACCCCATCAAACAAAAACTAAAGTATGATGATATATGTTTAACAAGATAAAGTCTAAAACACCCACGTCATGTCACTTGTCCGAATACCTACTTACTATCCAGCCATGCCAGGATAGTATCATACGCAACCGCATCAAGCCTCTTCCGTTGGTCTTCAGTCAAGTTCTTGTACCTTGCTACATCAGCTTCCACAAACGGCCTAACTTGGTTTACATCACTAAGTATTATTTTCGCGACATATTTATACCTAAGTTCATCAAGCTCTTTGCGCTATTTGTACGAAATTTCACCGGCATTATTACATTCCTTTGACAAACCACATTCCCATTTCTTCAAACTTATTCCTTTGTACGTTTCCATGTGGCGCATCAGGAAGACGCCACAATCAATTACATTCCGGGTTGTACACCAAGGCATCTCTAATCTAATTGGTACTGTCTCTCGGAGTATATTGGCCGCTGGGTGTGAAGCAGACTCCAGGTAAGATGAAAATGCGTCCCTCTGCGTTCGATACAAACATTAAACCCCAGTATATAATAGCGATAAGGAATTTTCATTTGCACATTGTGTTTTATAATAATCTAAAGTGTTTTAGCTTAATGTGACGTGTTTGATGAGTTGTGAAAGCTGCTTACCAGTTTCTCCGGCCATTTTTGGTATTTTGCTTCAAAGGACACATTTGTTGCGCTGTTGTCCAGCACCTCTATTTTGTAATCCTTTAGATTGAAACACACACAGTAGAAATGTTTCTCCTAGATCACCGGAATAAACACGAGAGTTACTTGTTTAATGTTCTTCACATCCGCTGATTGGATGACCGACTCCATGTTATCAGCGAAGATTCTTGCCCTTTCTCCTTCAATCAATTTATAATCATTTTCATTCTGTTTTTAGTCAGGTTGAAAAAAATCCCGTGTTAGACAGGAAAAAAATACAAGTACGGAAAGAATAATGCCAATATGTCCATACTTACCAACATGTTAACTGAACAAAATAGACGCGATAGGCTGCCCTTTTGTTTGAACCTTTCTTCATAATTGAGAACAGCTGACCATGCACTTATTGCGCTAATATGTATGCAAATACCCGGAAACAACGACTCCACCGGGGATCTCATTACAGCCACACCCTTTTCAGGTTTAAACACAACATCCCTACAATTAAACAAGACTGACATAAGTTTCATATTATCATTGGGTTTCAGACTGTTCGCATCATCATTTCAAACCATAAACAGAACTGATTAGTCTACGTCTACTGTTTTATACAAACTGCTTATGCACTGTGTCTTAAACTGGTAATAAAAAAATCCAGTGTTAGACAAACTGCTTATATAATCATTTTCAAACTGTTTCAGACAAACTGTTTTATACAAACTGCTTATATAATCATTTTCATTCTGTTTTAGTCAGGTTGAAAAAAATCCAGTGTTAGACAGGAAAAAAATACATGTCCGGAAAGAATAATGCCAATATGTTATAAACCGTATTTTCTAAACCGTATTTTCATTCTATATAAGCAGTTTGTATAACGAGCGATATGACTGATCATCAAATGTTTTAAGCAAACTTGTTATAAACCGTATGTTCTAAGCAGTTTATTGTGTTATACACAGACCAAACTAACAGCTTTTTAAACTTGTTATAAACCGTATTTAAATGTTTCGACAACAAACAGATATAGAATACAAATTTTACATACCACATACTTCCCCAAGCCGAAAACATATAAGCGCTCGCCGATGCTTCAGCTGCTTCAAGTCTACTTGTTATAGCAACCACCCTTTTTACATACGGAGACCTAAGTGCTGGTGGCAATTCTATATTTCTTTGCGGCCTGACCATCCTTTTCCCCATGTCAAGTTGTTTAACAACTTGGTCCCTCTTGCATGCAAATTCGTATTCAGCAGCCGTTTTCTGAGAGAGAGGTGTGATGTCAAGTGGCTCATTTTGAAATATCTTAACTAATTGATCGTTAGGTGTGTTATCACGCTCAATACTATCCATGTGTTCATTGGCTGCTGCTACCATTGTAGGTGTCCATTGCGATAGATTCGTTGTAGACACGCCCCCGTCTGATTTGCATTTGGCTGCTGATAAAACGATAGGAGTTTGCGGTTCAGAACTTGTGGTGGTTGACCGCGCATGTTTCATTAGAATATCATCCCATTGTTTTTGCTTTTCTTTTATTCGGTCACTGTCTGGGAATAACACAAATCCCTCAGCCAACGTTTCGTTTATTCTTTTAACGCATTCTTCGTATTGATTAAAAAACACATCCAACATACCCGCATGTACCTGCACGTTTCAGACTACAATAGTCAGCTAAACTGTTTTTTAGATGAAAAGGTTAATAAACAAATATAAATTAGTACACCTCATCATCGTGTGTATCTTCTTGCGTAGATTCATATACGCATTCCACACGGATCCTAAGATCGCCATCTTCGTCGACGTACAACCCATAATCATCCCTCTCGTTTTGTGTTTGTCCATACTCCCCCGAGTTGAAGTAATATTGTGCGATGTCGTCTACATTTATCGCACCAGTTGGTTCAGCTCTTTTTTCAACAAAAGCTGTGTTTTTCCCATCTAACATAATCTTATCAGCGTCTACTACCTGAACATCCTCTACATTTATCGCACCAGATTTCTCGGGCTCTGCAACCGATGGTTCAGCTCTTTTTTCAACAGACACTGTGTTTTTCCCATCTAACATAATCTTATCAGAATCTGTGTTTTCTTTATCGGTTCACCAGCCTCTTTTTTTTTCGCTCCATCGCTTGACTTCTGTGTTTTAGCAAGTATTACTTGTGGTTTTTTTGCTTTAACATCCTCGGTACGTTTTTTTACATTTCCAACTGCCCTTTTAGTTGGAACTTGTGTTTTATCTTCACATCGCGTGACATCCGTTTGAACATTTTGTTCCCCTTTCCCTCCATCACCATCCTCTTTCACAAAAGGATATTTCTGTGGCGGGTTTAATCCTTTCTCGTTTTCAAGCATTTGTTGGAACCTAACTTTGTCCAATTTGATACTTAGTCCATCTATATCGTCTTGTTCAATATCTCCAATACGACAAATCGTCCTTTCTTCATCTGGGTGGGTTGTAATTTGGTCATTCAGTAAAGCCGCCTGCAAAAGGACAGAAACGACGTTAAATGTGTTTTAACATTGTATACAACAACACATTATCTGGCTCATTCAATATAGCCACCTACATTTGTTTTATTGACATCATTAGTTAGTATCTAACTTTCGTTTTAAAGAACATACCACTAGCAAAGGCAGAGGCCCGAAGAAGTTGTCCTTTGGCTCCCATCCATCAACATTTCTATTCAAACATCTGATCATGTACTCACACCAGTTATAGCTCTTAATGTCAACTCCACGATTCATCGATGGGAGAAACCTCCGATTAACAGACGAATTGTGTGTTGTTTCGCCCAGAATTGTGTTATAGAATATCAAGAAGTTTAACACGAAAACTCTGTCATGTGAGTTTTGTGATTCCAGGTAAGTTTTTAAAAAGATTGGTGTCATTCTTTTAGGAGCCTGTATGAATTGGTTCTTCCACTCAGCAACTACTTCACTAAAGTCTGCCCTTGCTCGTTCCACCTCCTCAACCTGTTTAACACCACGTGGTACACCGAAAATCTCGTGAACTAACTCTTCGGTGATATGTATCTGGTGGCTTCCAGCATTCAAGACACATGTTTTAGGATCATAGTTTTTTACCAGCCACCACCCCAAACTTGATGGCACTGATCGCATCTAAAATACAAGAATACTTCCAAATCCAATTTGATTAACCGTGTTTCTTTGGTTTTGGTTGAAAGACTCAACCACAGTCACCATGTGTTTCAAAGCTGTCCTTAGCAATAGTTTCCCGTCGACGATCGGCAAGTACGGTTTGGTTGTTCTCATTGGTTGCCGTGTTTGTGTTGGATTCCTGCGTGCGACTTGCGATTTACTGAACTGGCCATGCTGTTTAGTATCTGTCTTCGCCTATTTAGGTGGCGGGTCTACAAAATCATCATCATAGTCTTCTTGATCATTTTGTATTATACGCGCTACAGCACATTCCAACATGTAAACCTTAAGTTAGAATCCTAAAAAACAACACATATGAAGCATATCTCCTTAAACCATTGACTTAGTCTAACTTACCTTTTTGCACCAGTTGAAGATTCCGAACAGCAGCAGCAGTCTTTAAGCTTGTTTCATCACAGGCTACAACAGACGAAAAGTAGATATGATGGAACGGTATAATAAATAACACATATGGGAATTAAACTATCTGTCATCGAAACTTACTTTTCGTCACATGTTTTATAATAGGCTCAATTGCTCGTATTGGATTCATAGAATCACACTCTTTCGGCACATCAGCTGAATCTACACTAACATAAATGGAATTTTTTTAATAAATTATGAAATTCCTATTTAGCCCACCCAAAACACATTTACCTTCATTCACTAAACGCTGAGCAGTATCTGGCTCATCCAATATAATGGGGTCATCAAAAGTGTTATTGTTGTTCTTATTGTAGATCCTTTTTTGAGGATTCGTTCACTCTTCCTTTCTGAAATACATATGTTTTTTAATTTTTCATAACGAGATCAAACTTAAAATGAATAAACACATTCGCTAAGTCACACGAGTAAAACACTCAAAATGTTTTTTGCTTGCTGATGTATTGTGTGTTTTAACTTTTATAATGTTTGTGTGCTACCATTTCCCACATTAACACTGGTAAAACACACAATCAACCACATTGGCAAAATAAAACACTACAAATGGTAACACACAAACAATATGTATGGTAAAACACTGGTAAAACACACAATCAACCACATTGGCAAAATAAAACACTACAAATGGTAACACACAAACAATATGGATGGTAAAACACTGGTAAAACACACAATCTAAAATCAAACAACCTTTGAACAATATGGATGGTAAAACACGCAATACATCATCAAGAAGAACACCCCATTTCCCACATTAACACTGGTAAAACACACAATCAAAAAACTTTGGCAAAATCAAACAACCTTAAAACACTCTTAACAAAAATCAACAAGAAATAAAACAATATGTAAGGTAAAACACTGGTAAAACACACAATCAACCACATTGGCAAAATAAAACACTACAAATGGTAACACACAAACAATATGGATGGTAAAACACCGGTAAAACACACAATCTAAAATCAAACAACCTTTGAACAATATGGATGGTAAAACACGCAATACATCATCAAGAAGAACACCCCATTTCCCACATTAACACTGGTAAAACACACAATAAGAAAACTTTGGCAAAATCAAACAACCTTAAAACACTCTTAACAAAAAATCAACAAGAAAAACACCCATTTCCCACATTAACACATGTAAAACACACTTATCATCAGGAACATTGGAAAAGACACATCAACACTTGTCAATCGATTAGAATTTTAAAACCCTAGATTACAAATAAAGTTATAAAACACACCTCTGGGTTTAATCTGCTTCTTAACAACTTTCGCCGCCTCCACAGGAGTGCTCATCTTCTCCATTGGGTTTGTATTCTTGAATCGTTTCCATGTAAAACAAATCACACACCGATGAACAACCACCACATGCACAACAAAATACGGAACTTAAAACCCTCTTACGTTTGTATTTTTTTGCGAATCTCTTATCATAATCCATGGATCCTATCTAATTTTGGTTGGGATTGATTTTCCGGAAGTTCGTTTAGAGAGAGAGGGAAAGAACGCATGAAATGAGGGATAGTTATATGATTTGACGGTTTTTTGACTGATTTAAAACAGGTTCAATTACCAAACCACCCCTATCATATTAAAACCATCTACTTTTGAAACACAGTTATTACGAAATTGCCATCAAGTTGATCTCAGCCGTTAAACACATTGATCTGATGGTGGAGATCGCTTCCTACACTTTGTAGGAAAAACACACTTTGTACCAGAACCCCACCCTATATATATATATATATATATATATATATATATATATATATATATATATATAGGGGGTTGCTAGAATGAGAACCACCCCGAGTTGTAAGAACCGCGAGAACTACACCCCACGGAGCGCCGTTCGCCGCGATTTTTTTTACAAGTAGATGTGTGCATTATAAACACGGCCGTAAAAAATCACGACGAACGGCGCTCCGTGGGGTGTACTTTTTTACACCTCAAGTTTGGTGTTTTTTAATTTTTTTTTCTTTTTTCTTTTTTTCACCAAACTTGAGGTGTAAAAAAGTACACCCCACGGAGCGCCGTTCGCCGTGATTTTTTACGGCCGTGTTTATAATGCACACATCTACTTGTAAAAAAAAATCGCGGCGAACGGCGCTCCGTGGGGTGTAGTTCTCGCGGTTCTTACAACTCGAGGTGGTTCTCATTCTAGCGGCTCCCTATATATATATATATAGGGAGCCGCTAGAATGAGAACCACCTCGAGTTGTAAGAACCGCGAGAACTACACCCCACGGAGCGCCGTTCGCCGCGATTTTTTTTTACAAGTAGATGTGTGCATTATAAACACGGCCGTAAAAAATCACGGCGAACGACGCTCCGTGGGGTGTACTTTTTTACACCTCAAGTTTGGTGAAAAAAAAAAGAAAAAAGAAAAAAAATTAAAAAACATCAAACTTGAGGTGTAAAAAAGTACACCCCACGGAGCGCCGTTCGCCGTGATTTTTTACGGCCGTGTTTATAATGCACACATCTACTTGTAAAAAAAAAATCGCGGCGAACGGCGCTTCGTGGGGTGTAGTTCTCGCGGTTCTTACAACTCGGGGTGGTTCTCATTCTAGCAGCCCCCATATATATATATATATATATATATATATATATATATATATATATACTAAATGTGGTCAATGTTCAAATGGGTGAAATGTGATAAATATTATTAGTTAAAAGAAAGTTGATTATTTACTTTGTTTAATTTAAGTTTCGTGTGTCATTTAATTATATATTTCGTACGGACTTGCTTTTAGACATTTTTTTATATTTTAATTCAAATTCAGTTACGTGGATCTTAAATTCTTCGTTCACTTGTTTCAATTTTGTCTTTTATCATTTTTCTTTAAATTGCACCTTTGTAGGTTCTATAGATAAGTCAGTAGTCTAACATCAATTATGTGGATCTCGAATTTTCATTGTTTATTTCGTTCACCGTACAACAAACAATTTTTGTTAGGGTTTATATTAGTTTAAGTTCGGGATGAACTAGGGCCATCTCTTGGGCTGGCTAACCCGTGCTGTTGTTACCTGATACCTAAATTTTCAAAGGGTCTGAAAGATTTTTATAAGCTTTATATATATATATATATATATATATATAGGGTAGGGTTCTAGAGTGAACACTAGGTTGAGAGTGAACCGTGTGAACTAATCTGGGCCTTTGATTTTGTTGATCTATAGTTTAATACCAATGGCATGATTGTAATTTTTTTGTAAGTAATTTCCTTTTTAAAAAAAACTGAAAGGGTATATTAGACATTAGAAATATTCTTTCTCCTCATAATTATGGAATTGTAATCGTTTCATATATTTGAAAAGAAATTTGGTTCCCCAAATTGTAGCACATATCAGTACACAAAGGATCAATTTTCATTTGTTTAGAAATCTCTTTTCTCTCTCTCTAAGAAAGACAGACGACGGTAAGGCGACTCGGGCGAAGAAATCTGGCAAACGTGTGTTTCCCTTTCTGAAACTGATCAAGGTACATTATAATCCACAAATCTATTTATTCTTCTTAGGTAGTCTTCGTCGATTGAGCTAGGGTTTGACATATGCCCCCTGCTCTTCGTTTTCTGTTTGGTGAAAGCTAGGGTTAGGAGTTTTTGTATAATAGCTTCAATTAGTCAGAATAACTTGTTTTATAAAGTGGGATTATAACTTTGATGTGGTTGTTTGTAGTAAACATTTGTTTATAGGATGTGTATTTCAGATGTGGTGTATGTATAAAACATATGTTTTGAAAAAAAACTTGATATGCTTGGTTTGTCAATGGCTGATGTGGGTTTTTTTGTATATAATTGTTAAGTGGTATGTATTTGAGGTTCGATGTACACCGGTGCACAATGAGCATTTAATATGATTTACATTTGTGAATAAAAAAGTGCTTTTGAAGTTCGATGTACGTCAGTGTATAAGGAGCGTCAATATGATGTACATTTCTAAATAACCAGTGGTTTTCAAGGTTGATGTACATTAGTGTACGAGGTGCGTTCAATATGATGTATATTTGTGAATTACCAGTAGGTTTCAAGGTTGATGTACATCGGTGTATAAGTATTTTGCAAATATGATGCTCTTATGTATTAGGTTTTGCACTTGATGGCTTGTACACATATGTATAATTGTTTTTTTATGCCGCATATGACTTTTTGTTGTTTTTTTGTGGTTTTTATGGATTATTATTGATATTGTATAGGTGTACTCAGCCCTATTGTAATGTTTAGCTTCCATGTGTATATTTTTTTTAAGTTGCATATGACTTTTGTTGTTTTTTGTGGTTTTTATGGATTATTATTGATATCATATAGGTGTACTCAGCTCTATTGTAATGTTTAGCTTCCATATGTTTATGTATACAGGTCTGCAAACATGTTATAAGTTTAAATTGGATTATTGGTAACAAGTCAGTTAGGATTTGTAAGAACCTACTAATTTAATTATGTAGGAAGGAAAAGCAAAAGGAATTCACATAAAGCACCGTCTAAGTTTAAAAATTCAATGGATGATCATGATCCTATTCAGTTTTCTGACATTGAAGGAACAGACACACGGAATTAAAATGGGATAACGAGTTTCTGCTTGCACACACGCCAAAAAAGGTGTGTTTGACTCAGTTAAGGAAAAAGTATGTTGTGAAGATTGTGTGCTCCAATGCTAACACGCTCCGCGATCGAGTAATGGCTGAAGCGGTTGCATACAACGTGGTGAATAGGCTGAATGTTTAGAATGTTCAATGTAGATAATAATATGTTTATGACTATGGTTTTTGTTTTTTCGTAATGTTGGCACATGGTTAGTTTTTTTTCTTATGACGTAAACCGGATTTTTGGTTGGTTGGTTTAATTTAATTTTGGGTATGGTTTTTGATTTTTATTATGTGTACAATGTAAAACTTATGTAGTTTTTATGGTTACACCAATGTATAGGCTTTAATACACAAGTGTATCTATGAGTATACACAAGTGTACTTGTGTGTGTAAATAAATGTAGTTATGAATTTACACAGGTGTGTATATGATTATACACAAGTGTACATGTGCGATCGACTAATGGCTGGGCATTATTTTTTGGGTCGGCCATGGTTGAAAGACATGACGAACCGTGCGATAGAAATTGAGTAGAAAACTACCAGATATGAATTTCTTAACTTACGTGATCTTGTTTGTTATATGTTTTAGATAATGATCTTTGTAAAATTTAAAAGACATAATCCTTGTTAATCCCAACGAACAATTACACAACGAGTATCTTCGGAAATACAATGAACAATTACACGACGAGAATCGTCGGTTCAAGCGATGAAAAACCGTTAGTTCAGACGATGATGGTGACTACCATTTTAGACGGCGATAGTTCAGTCAACTATAGTGTTTGTAGGTGTTAAATTGGAACTTTGATGAAAACTATTAATAGCAAAAAAGAATAAGATGATTGACGAACTGGATCTAAGATGTATGAAAATTCGTAATTATGGAGGATGTAGGATTTTATAATCTTGATTAGGAGTAATTAAACTAAAACACCAAAATGTAGGATCAGTTTATGGTAACTGATATTTTGAATGCAAATTATAAGTAGTTTAAAAATTAAATTTAATTGTCCATTTACAATCCTACCCTTTTGATCTTAAAAACTAATCAAGGGTCAAGATTAGTTCATTTAGTTCACAAACAAGGATATTGTTCACTCATGATCCCTATCCTATATATATATATATATATATATATATATATAGGATCACGCTAAAATGATAACCAGCTCGAGTTGTAAGAACCGCGAGAACTTTTTGATCCGTGCCTTGGTGGACCAAATTTTTTTTTCAGAAACGTAGATGCATGTATAAAAACAACATTTGTAAAAAAAAAATTCAAAAAAAAAATGTCGTGGGTTTTGAGCAACACAAGTTTGTGTCACAGGACCCGTAAATTTTCCGACCAGATTTACGGGTCCCATAAACACAAACTTGTGGCGCTTAAAACTACACACACGGCATTTTTTTTTACAAATGGTGTTTATATACATGCATCTATGTCTATGAAAAAAAAATTGGTCCACCGCGCCCCCTACGATGTAGTTCTCATGGTTCTTACAACTCGAGATGGTTCTCATTTTAGCATTCCCCTATATATATATATATACACTAAATTATATATTTAATATTTGTATTCATTTATCGTGCAAAAAAGTGTTGGTGTTGGAGTGGAAATATCATCTCAATATAATGTATAATGTGAATGTTTCAATTTCAAGTTTTGACTCCACCAATAAGGTTTTATTTATTTTTTTAATTCATTTCCTCTTAACACAATTTTAGCCACCATGAGAATAAGGTTATTCGGTTTGTGCCAGGTGAGAGAGATGAACAGGGTTTTATTGTTGGCATCACTAGACCCGGTGTTGAAAACGTTGATACCTCGTCGGAAGAGTTGGGTGTAGATATTGCTTTGCTTGACCGTGTTTTCTCTCTCCCCATCAAGACTGTTAAGAGTATCCCCTTTAGTTGTCGTATGGCTTTTGCCCAAGTCTTAACTGCAGCTTTGGACAAGGTGGTTGCTATGCCTGATTCTGTTGAGGCATGGGTTCGACTTTTGATATTACCACGTTGCACCTTGCGGGTGTTCAAGCCTGTTGGTCGTCAGGACAAGAGGTCAGGCAATAGGAAGACGGGCTAATGTCTTAGCATCCAGCGGTCTTTGGCTCAGTGGGGTGATCGTGAGGGTTTTGCTACTCTTGTCCAATCGTTGTTTGATCAGCCCGCGAGGGAGGTTATGGATGGAATCAAAAAGGGCACTAAGGATGATAATGAGTGTGGGGGGACCAATGTGAAACAATGTTTACGTAAGGTTGCTGATGGTCATTTCACTGCAGCAGTTAAGGTTTTATGCTCCTCGGGGGTCGCCCCTCTCAATAAGAATACTCTGGAGGCTTTAGTGGCTAAGCACCCATGTATGCCCCCTCCTTCCATGCCTGCCTCCTTGCCTTCTGAGTCTCCTCTTGTGGTGGAGTCCGATTGGGTGCTCGAGTGTATTAAATCTTTCCCCAAAGGTACGTCGTGCGGGAGAGACGGCTTAAGGGCCCAACATCTTTTAGATGCTTTTTGTGGGGAGGGGTCTGTGATTGCTGATAGCCTGCTTAGGGCTACTTCAGCTATGGTTAATTTGTGCTTGGGGGGGAGGTGCCCGAGGAGTCTGGCGGAGTTTGTTGCTTCTGCTCCTCTTACACCTCTTCTCAAACCGGATAATGGGATTAGGCCTATCGCTGTTGGGTCGATTTGGAGGAGGGTGATCTCCAAGGTGGCCATGAAAGGTGTTGGGAAGGAGATGGCCAAATACCTTGGCGATTTCCAGTTTGGGGTAGGGATTCCGTGTGGGGCAGAGGCCGTTCTTCATAGTGCGAACAGATTCCTTAATGAGTACCACCAAGATGGGTCTCTTGCTATGCTTACAGTTGATTTTTCGAACGCTTTTAATTTGGTTGATAGGACAGCCCTACTGTACGAGGTAAGAAAAAGGTGTCCTTCTATTTCTACGTGGGTCGATTTTTTATATGGTCAACCAGCTAGATTATATGTGGGGGGTGAGTATATTTGGTCTTCTACTGGTGTTCAGCAAGGTGACCCCTTGGGGCCCCTCCTTTTTGCCCTTGTTCTACATCCCCTTGTTCACCGAATAAGGGATCGCTGCAAACTCCTATTTCACGCCTGGTACCTAGATGACGGAACGCTTATTGGAGATGCCACCCAAGTGGCTAATGCTTTAGATATCATCAGAGCTGAGGGTCCTTGCTTAGGGCTTCAACTTAATATAAAGAAAACTGAAGTTTTCTGGCCAACCTGCAATGGTGTAAAGGTTCAGGAGGGCTTATTCCCTCGGGGGATTGGGAGGCCGGTGCTGGGTGTGAAACTCCTGGGGGGTGCCGTTAGTCGTGATGCAGAGTTTATTAGTAGTATGGCTCTTAAAAGAGCGAAATGTGCAGTCGAGCTGATGAGGTGCCTTAAACGCCTACGGGACCCTCAGAGCGAGCTCCTCTTGCTTCGGTCTTGTATGGGTGTAGCTAAATTACTGTTTGGTCTTCGAACGTGTCAACCTTCTTTGGTCGGGGGAGCTGTCTCTGTTTTTTATGAAGGCCTCCGGGGAGCATTAGAGGTTATTGTTGTTTGTGGAGGTGCCTTTCTTGGAGATCTCCAGTGGAGGTTGGCTTGTCTCCCGACCCGGTTTGGAGGCTTAGGGATTTGTACGGGCGAGGATGCCTCTTCATATGCTTTCGTGGCTTCAAGGGCTCAATCTTGGGGTTTACAAAACCACATACTCCGAGAATGTGGTGGGGATGTTTTGGACTCCGATTACAGGAGTGCGTTGGACCGTTTGCATAGTTCTCTTCCCGACCTTGATATTGGCGGTTTCTACATTAAAGACACCGCCCCTCCTAAATCTCAGAAAATTCTGGCGAATGCCTTATATGGCGAAATTGTCAAGAGGTTTGAAGAGAAGTTTGTTTTATCTCCTCGGCAAAGAGCTGTGTTTGAATGTCTACGTGCCCCACATGCTCAGGATTTTCTGTCTGTCACACCTATTGAAGGCTTGGGGCAACACATGTCGGCTGTGGAATACCGTGCTATCTTTAGATACCGACTGATGATTCCATTGTTCCCAGTTGACGAGCCTTGTCCGGTATGCCGCAAAGCGTGTTTGGATTCTTTCGGCGAGCACGCAATTCACTGTAAAGAGCTACCAGGGTTTAAATATCGGCATGATTGGGTGAGAGATGTGTTATGTGATGTTCTTAAGCGGGCCGGGATCTCTGCCAAAAAGGAGGCTACAGTAAATTTTCTGACTGACCCCTTAGAGGGGAGGTCCACTTTACGCCCGGCGGACATCCTTGTGTTTGGATGGGAAGGGGGGAAACACGCTTGTGTAGATTTAACTGGAGTCTCCCCTCTTGTCGGGCTCAAGGACAAGGGCTTTGTCGTAGGGCAAGCGGTACTCAAGGCAGAGGCGAGCAAAGTGGCAAAACATGAGAAAGCCTGCCGGGAGAATCAACATGTGTTTGTCCCGTTTGCGTTTGATACCTTTGGTGGTCTCGCTCCTGATGCTGTGCGACTCTTGAATCGGGTTCAAAAAGTCGTTAACAGTAACTCTTCGTCGCTAAAGGTTTCAAACTTTGTATTTAGTAGAATTGGTTTTTCTATTCAAAAGGGGGTGGCGGCACAACTTGTTGCCCGACTACCTGCCATTGCTTTGTAATTGCCCGTTTTCGTGACAAATGAAACTAGTCACTTTTTTTCAAAAAAAAAAAAAAAAAAAAAAATTGTCGCTCAAGGCCTAATTTTTTTAAATTTCTCAAGGATGACTCTCTTTAGCCGAGTACAATTAATTGTAAACCAAATCTACCCTAAAATCATAAACATAAGTTAGCATACTAATTTAAATCCTACAAACATCACCTTTATATGTTTCTAACCACACAAATGAATCCAACATAGAGGCTGATCGTGTAAAAAGTTTGAAAAACACTAAGGGGCTGTTTGGTAGTCTCTGAATGGTCATTAAGAAGCTACCTCTTAATGGAACCATTAAGAATTTTATCTATGAGAAAGTAGAAGAATGTGACTTGTGATGATTTACCATTCAGAGGTTGCCTCTTAACCATTCAGACATGAGGTGACCTCTTATTCATTCAGAGGTTTTAAACCATTAAGAGGTAGCATCTGAATGGTCATTAAAAGGCTACCAAACAGCCCCTAAAACAAGAGAAAATTATGTTTGAGTACGGCATAAAATTAGTAGGACTCAAAAGACATTTTCCCAATCAGAAAAGAAAAAAGCGAGTGAGAATTTAAGCAACTAAAAAAAAAATTCAGAACTTATGTTACATGTAAGGTAATCAAATTTTATAAACCTAAAAAATCTTTCTATATTTAAATACGATAAATAATAATTACATGTCATGTCATCCAATTTTATGCATCCTGACCAACAAACCAAAAAAGTATTTATATTACTTTAACCACCCATCAAAAAATAATCATTTTTTTAACCAAAAAGTAATTGGGTTAGCCATTATTAATGTCAAATCTTTATAAGATTGAAAGGCGATGGGCGACTACCGGAAAGCTATTCCGGCGAATATACAAAAAAGGTTAACGAAGTTTTTTGTATCCAATCTTCCGGATCGGTGTAGCGGGAATGATTTGGCAGGGTATGTTCGGGTGCATGCAGAGATCTATGATATTTACATAGCGAGACAAGACGGGTAACAGGTTTGGATTCGTGTCTCTGTTGGATGTGAAGAATACCGGGGAGATGGAAAAAACTTTGTCCAATATCCGGATGGGTGATTACAAGCTTACTTTCAACGTTGCACGGTTTATACTAGAGGAAGGGGAGATCAATAGTAGACAAACAGAGAAAGTAAAACCAAAAGTTGTTACAGGATCGGGTGCCATGGCCATGAAAGGGAAGGATACTAGTGGTGATGTAAATGTGGGATTGAGAACGTTCAGAGATGTTATGTTGGGTAGGCCTACGGAGAAGCAGGAGGGGAAAGTAATAACAGTCAACGAAGAAGCCATAGGACAAAAACACGTGTTGGGTAAAGCGGTGATTGTGGCGATGGGGGATTTTAAAGCTCTGAAGGCGGCAAGTGAAACAATTAAAGGTTTAATGCAGGGAGAGGGGATTGTTCAATATGTAGGTGGTATGTTTTTATTGGTCTCGTTTAAAAGCGGCGAAGATATGGAACGTTTCTATCTGTTAGCGAAGGACAAAAGGGAGGTATTCCAGTCTGTGGAGAAGTGGGTCGGGCAAACACTTCCGTTTGAAAGAATTGCATGGTTGAGGGTACAGGGTATTCCTCTACACTTAATCGACAATTCTGTTATCAATAGAATTGGGGAGAGTTTCGGTAAGATTGTTCAGCCCGGACAACATGAAGCGTGGGATTCAGACCTCTCGTATGATTATGTTGGAGTTCTAGTGTCAGAAGGAAAAAGAATACAAGAAGAGGTTGTGGTCCAATGGAAGGGTCGCAGATATAGAGTTTGGGTGGAGGAGCATATCGGAGATTGGGAACCAGATTTTTTTTAGTAAGGAAAGAGATGAGGAAGCAGCTCCGATAGGTCACTTTCAGTCTTCTTCGCCGGAGATGCCGACGTCTCACTTTTCGGATGGAAGTTTGGAAGGCACGGAATTAGTGGGGGAGGACAAGGAAAGTTCACTGAATTACCATAATGATTGCATGGAGAATAAGGAAACGTCTACAAAAAATGGAGATGATGTAGTGGCGGATAAGGAAACTGACAGGTTGTTCGGTGTGTCTATTATGGAAGATAATTCCCTAGGGAATGGTAAAAAGATTCTCTATAGCAAACGTGTGAAGAAGGTGGGTAGAAGACAGATGGGCCATGTGATGATTTCGGTAGATAATAGGCCCAGTTCGAGAAAAAGGCCCAGATTGGATGTGGATTCTAACGGCCTGGACCCTTTTGGACTGAATGCTCTTTTGGGCCTAAATAACAACAATTATGGGTGTGAGGGGCCCATGGTTTCTAATGTTATTGGAGATCAAGAGGGGGTCGGCTGATAATGCTTTGTCTGACTTTAATCTTAAGACCCAGGTAGAAGATTTTGGAGCAGGTCACGTTAATAATCTGCAATCGGTGGAGGGGTGTCCAAGAGGAGAATCGATTTTAGAGCCAGAAGAGCAGGCTCCAAGACCGGCGATGGAGATGCCGGATATTCCTTCAGCGGAGAAACAGGTCATGGCGAACAGGGGAGTTAATCAGGTGATGGAGGGACGGGTGGAGGATATACAGGCTCCCCGGAAGCAGGTGACAGAGAACAAGGACCCTTTTACCGATGTTAGCGTGGAAGTTGAAAGCACAATTAAGATGGGAACTTTACTAGGAGCTCAGTTGGCCGATTTTCAGGGTTTGGTGACCAAAGTGGTTGAGGAAGAAGGTATACAGGCAGGTAATCTATGAATTTTCTTTCAATTAATGCGAGGGGTTTGGGAGTTCCAGGGAAAAAGGACTGGATTAAGCATTTAAGGTGCAAGAATGGGGTTGATTTCGTTGCTATTCAGGAGTCTAAGGTTGTTAGCTCTGATAGTTTCGAGTGTAGGGATTGTTGGGGGAGGGGGAATGTTGATTTTGACATGGTGGAGGCTATGGGGCGTTCAGGTGGCCTGATTAATATTTGGAATACAAGGGTGTTCAATAAGAGTTATTCTGATTCGGATCCTAACTTTCTTAGAACTACGGGGATTTTGGTGGATGATGGGTCAGTGTTGAATATCCTGAATGTTTACGCTCCTCAGAATGTCATGGCTAAAAGAAATCTTTGGGGCAAACTGAAGGAGATGATTACTGCTACACAAGGTTTATGGATTGTTCTAGGAGACTTTAATGCGGTTCGTAGTAAAGAAGAAAGAAAGAACTCGAGGTTCAATAACACATGTGCTTCGGACTTTAACTCTTTTATTGATGAAGCAGAATTACAAGAATATTATATGAGGGGGAGTCAATTTACGTATGTTGCTGTCAATAACGGTAAAGCCAAGTTTAGCAAGATTGATCTGGTTTTGGTGAGTCAAAGTTTCTTTAATAAATGGCCATTGGCTTGTCTTAGAACGCTATCAAGAGATATGTCTGACCACACCCCTCTTCTTTTATCGTTATCGGATTCTAATTATGGTTATAAACCTTTTCGTTGGTTCAACTCTTGGCTAGAGAGAGAGGGTTGTAAGGAGGTTGTTATAAAAGCATACTCTGAATGCTCGGTCAAGGGCAGACCTGATGTTGTTCTTAATAATAAGTTGAAGGTGGTTAGGGAGGAGCTGAGGAAATGGTGGGCTATAACCATTAAAAAAGAAGGCGAGGAATTAGAAAGTTATAAGGGTGAGATCCAAAGGTTTGAGTCTATTATGGAAGATAGGGATTTAGAGGAGGATGAGGTGTGGATTTGGGAGGAATGCAAGAAGGGAGTCGCTCAAGTTAATCAATGGAAGTGTAGAGATATGCAGCAAAAATCCCAGGTTAGATGGGCGTCGAAGGGGATGATAATTCTGCGTATTTTCATAGAGTGGTTAATGGCAGGAAAGCGTCGAATGATATTCCAGGTCTTTTGGTGAACGGGCATTGGATTTCTAAGCCTAATCTGGTTAAGAAAGAAGTTTTTAATTTCTACCGAAACCATTTTGCGGATCAGCTCTCGTCACGGCCGAATCTGGTGTGCGATAATTTTACTTTTGTTCCAGTAGAGGATGCATTGAGGTTAGTTCGACCCTTCACTAAACAGGAGATTCGTGATGCGGTTTTTGATTGCGGTTCAGATAGAGCCCCGGGGCCAGACGGTTTTAATTTCAAGTTTATTAAATATTTTTGGAGTTTTTTGGAAGAGGATTTTTTCTAGGTATTTAATGCTTTTCTTGATACTGGGGTCATCAGTAGAGGTTGCAATACTGCTTTTATTACTTTAATCCCGAAGACTAGTGCTCCTATTGGCTTGAAAGATTATAGACCAATTACACTTACACTAGTGGGAGTTATTAGTAAAGTGTTGTCAAAGGTGTTAGCCGAAAGGGTTAAAGTGATAATGGGGAAGATAATTTCTTATACTCAGTCGGCGTTTCTTAAAGGTATATTTATTCTGGATGGCCCGCTCATTATTAATGAGTGGTACGGGTGGATTAAGAAGACGGATAGGAAGGGATTTTTGTTGAAAATTGACTTTGAAAAGGCGTATGATAACGTCAATTGGAGTTTTCTTCTTTCAGTGATGGGGCAAATGGGTTTTCCAGATAAATGGCTGTCGTGGGTTAAAGGGATTATTGGGTCAGCTAGATCGGCTGTTCTAGTTAATGGGTCACCCACGTTTGATTTTCCGTGTCAAAAGGGGACCAGACAAGGCGATCCGTTATCCCCTTTTCTTTTTCTTATCGTCATGGAGGCGTTTTCTTGTCTAGTCCGTAAAGCGTGTGACTTGGGGGAGAGTAAGGTCTTTAGAACTTGCAATGGGGGGCCTCAATTATCTCATTTACTGTATGCGGATGGTGCTTTGATTTTGGGGGAATGGTCAAGAGAGAACATCGAGAAAACGGCCCGGTTACTCAGAGTTTTTTACTTATGCTCGGGGTTAAAGGTTAATATCAAGAAGTCTTCGTTGTTTGGCATAGGGGTGGGGGATGTTGATGTTAATGAGATGGCGGGAATCATAGGGTGCAACGTTGGCGAGTTCCCTTTCGAGTATTTAGGGATTAAAGTAGGTGCTAATATGAACAAGATTTGTCACTGGGATCCGGTTATACAAACGGTGAAAAAGCGGCTAGCCACTTGGAAGGCAAACACGTTATCAATGGGTGGTAGGTTAATATTGATCAAGTCTGTGTTATCTAGTCTTCCGGTATATTATTTTTCTTTATACAAAGCTCCTGTTAAGGTGACTGAACAATTGGAAAAAATAATGAGTAATTTTTTGTGGGGAGGATCGAGTGTTGAAAAGAAAATGAGTTGGGTTGCGTTGCATGGGATACGGTTACAAAGACTAAGAAAAATGGGGGTCTGGGTATTTCAAAACTAAGGGATGTCAATTTTGCTCTTCTGGCGAAATGGGCATGGAGATTTAAATCGCAAAAGGGCTGCTTTTGGCGGAATATTGTTGAGATGATACATGGGGGGAGGGGTCGGTGGTTGTTTCTGCCTTCCAACCGTCGGTTCAAAGGATGCTGGAATAATATGGTTAAGGAGTTCGAGAGGCAAAAGTTTAAAGGGAAGCCTTTCAGTTCGTTTATAAGGGTCAAGGTTGGGAATGGGTTATCGGTTAATTTCTGGACCGATCTGTGGGTTGGATCTACTTTATTAAAACACTGGTGGCCTAGTTTGTATAAACTAGAACAAAATAAAGATTGTTCGGTAGCGGAAAGGATGAACGGAAATATGGAGGGGACACGGTTCAATCCGAAGTGGAAGAGGGGTCTAGCTACTGTGGAGGAGATATCAGAATTGCAAGATGTTAATTTTCTTTTATCTAATGTTTTGTTAACAGGTGCTAAAGATCATTGGTTTTGGGGTGAGGATGATAAGGATCCTTTCACAGTAGCGGAGGTCAAGAGGTTGGTTAGAGAAGAGAAAGAGGTGGGCCGGGATCATCTAATGAGGTGGGAATCTTGGGTGCCGAATAAGGTTAATATTTTCGTTTGGAGAGCTGAGATGGAGCGAATTCCGACTAAAGTGGCTTTGATTAATCGAAGGATAAATATTCAAGATGGTTTGTGCAGTTTATGTGACGCTGGGGACGAAGATGTGATGCATTTGTTCACAGGGTGCGGTTTTGTGTCTGGCGTTTGGGAGGCAATTGGGAGATGGTGTAAGATCGGGTCTTTATTAGCGTTTGATTTTAAAGATATTTTGGCTATACATGAGCAGGTTTCGGGAGGTAAATGGGCCAAAAAGGTGATTAGAGGGGTGGTTATGATAACGTGTTGGGTGGTTTGGAAAACTCGGAACGCTAAAGTTTTTCGCGACATAACTCCTAGCGTCAGAGAGGTGATTGCTTTAGTTAAATCTTGGTCTTTTTTATGGTTGAAAAGTAGGTCGAAGTTTTCAGATTTAATGTGGAAAGACTGGGTTAGTAATCCTGTATATATGTTGTAATTTGGTGGTTCGGCGGTCCTTGTTTTGAGGGCTCGCCTGGTTTTTGTTTTTTATAAAGTTCTCTGTTCAAAAAAAAAAAAAAATTGGGTTAGCCATTAAAAAAATATTTAACTAATCACTTCAGGATGTTACACAGAATATTAAAAACAGATGATTGGTAGATTCGTCATCTACAAATTAACGACGTTTGATACCTTCACAAACATATAATAACGGATCTTTCAATTGATAAAAGTCCTATGATTTATAGTATATAGTAGATTTATTCCAACTTTGTGTTTTGGTTGGATATTTATTTATGACGAACCCATCTTCTACACAGTGGTAAACCAAGATTTTTTTTTATAGAGACGGTCGAGAAGCTTAACCAAAATTTTGTAGAAGTTTACCAGCATTTTACAAATAAAACCGACTTTTTTTTTTCATGGAGAGCAGACTATGTTTATACAATGGATTCGGCCCTACTTTTGATTTACGTTTAATTTAGTATATATTTCAAACTCAAAGTTCATAGGATTTTTCTTTTTGTGAAATTTTGTTCATAATTTTAACTCGTTTATGGATTTTATAATCTAACTAACGACTACATTTTGGGCACGTGCCTTTACTGATTTGAGTTTTGGATTGTTATTTTTTGGTTTGTCTTCTTGTAGTTGTTTGGTTATTTGCATAAATAAATAATTCAAACGTGTTTACAGACATACCCAACGTGAACTTCATTAGTACACAAGCATTTTTTTTAATCCCTTTATAAATTGACTAAAGAACCAAACACGGATTGTTATAACAACCACATGCATAATTTGAATTCAAGAAAATGTTAAAAAAGGATAAATTAAAATGCTAAACATTACTGAATACACTATCTGGACTCGCAAATTTAAAAATATGACATGTGTTAAAATTGAATTACTAAACATTATTTAGGCTAAGGGGTGTGGGGAAGGGTTCGTGGAAGCCACTTGGCGTCGGCGCCAAAAGGGAACGTTGCCTCTGGATTGGCTTTGGTGGCGTCGGTGAATATTACCCGATCTCCCCGATGAAAGTTGTGGGTGTGTGTATGGGTCCAATCAAAAAAAAAAAAGGAAAGGGAAAGGGGAGGAGGGGGAGCACAACCTTTGACGGGGAAGAGGGATGAGGTGGAAGGGGAAAGTGAGGTGGCGCTGAGGTTGAGCACACCCCATAGCTTTATAATGAATATAACTCTATAGAGCCCTTAAACATGTTTATAAATAGTAGTTTTACAAAATGATTGAAGGTTTATAATCAATATGTGTTCTAAAAATCGTGCCTTGCCGGTGCTTGGATTTTGCCAAATGGGTCAAAGGAGAGGGTTTAAGTAAGTTTTGTTATGTTAACACTTATCCCCCCCCCCCCACCCCCGGCCGCCTCTCTATAAATTAACGTTATATATAGGTTTCCAATAAAGAGAAAACCCTCCCGTAAGTTGAATTATATATAAAAAGTCCAATCCGATAAATCCATATCTATCCCTAGTCAGTACCATATGACGGACCCAATTTTTTCATAGGCGTGGAATTTTTTTAGGGTGGTTCGTTGCATGTTAGTGCATTTTACATGTTAAGTAACCCAATACAACATCAACATACCAAACATCTTTATATAACTTGAGTTATATAATACATAGGGGAAGGTTCAAATGAAAACCACTAATTATTGTAAAAACTCGAAAACTAATTAAAAAAGCCAAAAAAACATACCAAAATGTTTTTGTTTTTTTGTTTTTTTGTTTTTTTTTTTTTTTTGCGTACCAATTTTTGCTATTTTTATATATAAAAAAAATTCAAAAAAAAAAATTTGTAGTGCACAGTATGCTACACATGTGTACTACAATTTTTTTAAAAAAAAAAAGGTTTTTTTATATAAAAAACCTGCGATTTTTATAAAAAAATTGAAAAAAAATTGTTGTGTTTTTTAGGGATTTTTTAGTCAGTTTTCGAGTTTTCACAATAAAAGTGGTTTTTATTTGAACCATCCCCATAATATATATTGTGGTTACAACTTATACGATAGGTCATTATACGGGTTAGGCCCAATGGTATAGTTTATGGTGGGTCAATTAACCAGTGTTTTCGGCCTTTTGCAAGTACATTCTGTGTGCAACTATTCTCAATTTCTCATCGGATTTTTCATATTCCAAAATCACTCTAGGCTGGCCCTAGTTTTTTTAGTTATAATAAAAGATCGAAAATATAAATATATCTAAATAATACGATGTAACTACAGTGTCGATGTGATAGTCCACTCTAATACCAACTGAAGGCATAATAGTCTCTACTAATCCTATTTTAGGAATTATACGAGCCTAGCAAACAGGCAGATCGTATTGGGTGGTGGATAGGTCAGGGCGCTGGGCGGGTTTGGGCCAAAGTTTAGAAAAAGTTCAATTTAAATCGGGTCAAAACGGTTCCTAGGCACAATATGTTTAGGTAAAAACAGGTTGTTCAAAAAAGGTACAATTTAAATCGGGTCTTGGGTTTAACTCTCACAAACAACAGAAACAAAGGAAATTTACCGTTCAAACTGTAAAGTCGAGATGTTCCAATTTAAGTGAACATAGTTTAAACATTTTGGCTTGCCCTCTTGATCCGTTATCTAGTGGATAGCATCAACAATGCTCACACATAACAAGTGGAAATATTTGAGATTTATGAATCAAAACTTGTTGAAATCAATTAAGGTTAGATTTAAATTGTTTTATTTAATCAAATGTTCATATCTTTAGTGAAGAAACATTAACTCTAATCCACAGGTGATAGGCTAGTAATGTCTCAACCGGGGGTTATCTCTCAATCTCTTCTCTCGATCAACGTAAGCTAGAATCCTACAAATATGATCTGCAAAACTCAAACAACACCGTTAGCTCGTTACGAGGAGGAGAGGCTCTTCTCATAACCAAGCTCCAACGTGAAAACAAGTATTGTTCTTTTTAGAGAAAAAGGAAACAAGTGCATTGTTCTTTAAGAGTGAGAGAGCAGAAATCGGATCCTTAAACAGTTAAACCTTTGGTGAAGGCTTGTATTTATAGTCGGATGGTTGGAGAAGGAGGAGGGCTGATTGGGCGAGACGTCGTTGTCAAGGAATATCCATTTGGTCCCCCATGTCGCGCTAGGTAATGTGCGCAGAGGTGGAGTACGATCACGCGCCGTGATTGGCTACACCCCGCTTTCAAGGTGTACTTCCTTTCTCGTCTGCTCTCAGCCGTTAGTGGAGATTGAGAAGAGGTGAAATGACGCACGCTGATTGGCCACATGTCGTTATCGACTCTACTATTTGTCTCCAGCATGATTGAGAAGAGGTGAATTATCGTCTGTGATCAACGGTTGGGTACAGGGGTGAGGTGGAGAATCATAAGACAAGGTGCGAGCCGTCGTCAGGCCCGCCTGTCGTTTTTCTTGGAGCAACCTATTGTATTCTTTAGCGAGTTGGGCCTCCTTTTTAATGAACCAGTTTTCTAAGGTGTCATTATCTTGCGGCTGTTGGTCTTGAGGCGTTGTGTGTCCGCATGGAAACTGAAAGACGAGTTTTGATTCATCATTGGCGTACTGTTAGCCACCTTTGTGATGGTGCCAACAGTGTGATCCTCCTTTTGGTACTCATCATCCCCATAATTTGAGCTTGAACCAAAAGGCGGAGGAGGAAGATTAACCATGATGATCGAAAAAAGATAAAATGAAGGGGTATGGTCCCAAAAAGCCGCGCTGACAAATCAGGTCGCGCGCGAGACCATACTCCTACATCAATCTGTCAAACTTACTAGACCCCGCGCCGACTAAATAGGTAAAACCTAGGTCGCGTGCGAGGCCCAAGCAAAGTTAAAGCTCAGATTCTACACTTAGCATCCTGGATGAAAACCCTCCACGCTCAGATTCTACACTTAGCATCCTTGATGTAGTGAGTAGTACGATAATGAAGATCAAACACGTTGATTCTGTGAATGCCCGTGTCGTTCTTACCCAACCCCAAAATTCAACCCAAAAGGCTTGGAATTTGAAGTGAAAAACTGTTTTTCTCAAAATTCAATTCTGATCTTTCATTTCACTAGGGCAATACATAAATAGAGACAGAAATTCGAAACGGGCCTAAAAAAGACAACGGGCCAAACACAAGCCCAAAAACAAAATGCCCAAAATACTTGAAAAAACATAAAAATGGAAAAAACTAATAGAAATAAGCGTTTTTTTCGGCACGGACGATGACCCAAACCGCCGTCGGCAGTTTGCAGCAAGATAGAGCTCGTTCTCCCGTTCGTTTTGACTGGTCACACGCCCCAAACGGACCTCCGTAGCCCAAGTTAGAGCCATTTCAGTGAAGCCCCTTTTGTGACGCGATCTTGGGCCTCCAAGTACCGGATGGCCCGCTCTTCTACGCTTGGGCCCGCATCATTCCCTCCTGGGTAGACAAAATTCGACCTCGAATCCGCAGCAACCTCATCATCAGACGAATCCCCATGAAAAGGCAGCAAATGTTTGACATTGAAAACATCAGAGCAACGAATATGGCTTGGTAACTTCAGACGATAGGCATTAGAATTTATCTTCTGCACAATCTCTACTGGCCCAATCTTCTTGGCTGACAACTTATTATACTCCCCCACTGAGAAGCGATCCTTAGTCAAAATGGCCCAAACAAAATCACCCTCTTCAAAATCAACTTGCCTACGCTTTTGATCTGCAGCTTGCTTGTACTTTGAATTAGCGTTGGCCAAGTTATCCTGCACAGCTTTATGAACATCATGTAACCCAACCACAAAATCTTGCACTTTTTTGGGAACAGAACCTGGTGAAGGAAGTGACATCAAATCAAGAGGACCCCGAGGCTTAGCAGAATAGACCACCTCAAACGGACTAAACCCAGTACTCCTATTAACAGCATGATTATGAGCAAACTCAGCCTGACAAAGCTTTTGATCCCACGACTTCACATGATCACCCACAAGACACCGCAAAAGATTACCAAGTGATCGATTAACAACCTCTGTCTGCCCATCAGTTTGTGGGTGATAAGCACTGCTAAAATTGAGCTGAGTGTTCACCATTTTCCATAAACTGCGCTAAAAGTGACTCAAGAAACGAGTATCCCGATCAGAAACTATAGAAGACGGCAAACCATGCAAACGATAGATATCTCGAAAGAACAACTGAGCCACATTAACTGCATCCGTTGTCTTCTTGCAAGGAATAAAGTGCACCATTTTAGAAAACCGGTCCACCACGACGAAGATCGAATCATTACCACGCTGAGTACGGGGTAACCCCAACACAAAATCCATGCTAATATCTACCTAAGGTTGCTGAGGAATGGGTAGAGGCATATAAAGCCCTGCGTTGGTAGTTGTGCCTTTTGAAACTTGACAGATCCTGCAACGTCTAACAAACCGTTCAACATCCCTCCGCAAAGTAGGCCAAAAATAAGAAGACTGCACCAGTCGTAAAGTACGGTCTCTTCCCACGTGCCCTTCTCCATGCAGTTCTTTAATTATTTGAAGTCGGAGGCTGGAATTGGGAATACACAATTGATTTTCCTTAAAAAGAAAGCCATCATGCACAAGAAAATCTGCCCTCTTCCCCAACTGCACATCCTGCAAAATGACAGAAAAATATGGATCTGCTGTGAGCTGTTCCATGAGATTGTCTAGCCCGGGTACAACAACTCTCATAGAAACAAGCAGGCTACTCCTCCTGCTCAAGGCATCTGCCACACGATTCGAGATTCCAGACTTATGCTTCACAACAAAGGTAAACTTTTCCAAGAAAGCCATCCATCGGGCATGCTTATGTGAAACTTTATCTTGACTGCGGATATGCCTCAGCGAATCATGGTCTGTAAATAAAACAAACTCCTTGTGAAACAAATAGTGACGCCAATGTTTCACAGCCTGGACCACTGCATAAAATTCAAGATCATAAGTACTGTAACGTAACTTTGGCCCAGTCAACTTCTCACTGAAATAAGAAACTGGACGCCCCCCTTGACTTAGGACTGCCCCAATACCACCCTGCGAGGCATCTGTGTGCAACTCAAAAACCCGAGAAAAATCTGGCAAAATAAGAATTGGTGCTGATGTAAGCTTTTCTTTGATTAACTGAAAAGCTGATTCTGCCTCCTCAGTCCATATAAAGGTCTTTCCCTTCATGCAGTCAGTCACTGGTGCCATAAGGGAACTGAAATTTCGAATGAACCGTCTATAAAATGAAGCAAGACCATGGAAGCTACGTACTTCAGTTATTGTAGTGGGGGTTGGCCACTGCTTAACAGCCGCTACCTTGGATTCATCCACCTGTATCCCGTCACCAGAAACAACATACCCCAAAAACAGGACCTTAGGGACCATAAAGACACACTTCTTTCTGGCTGCATACAAGTTATCCCTTCGGAGCAAGGTCAAAACCTGCCGTACATGCTTTACATGCTCATCAAAATTAGGGCTATAAATAAGAACATCATCAAAATAAACCACAACAAACTTGCCAATAAAGGGCCTAAACAACTGGTTCATGACCCGCATAAACGTACTAGGGGCATTGGACAACCCAAAAGGCATCACTAACCATTCATACAACCCCTCACGAGTCTTGAAGGCGGTTTTCCACTCATCCCCAGGCCTGAGTCGGATCTGGTAATACCCACTCTTCAAGTCTAGTTTCGTGAAAATAGTGGCACCGCTAATTTGATCAAGCAAATCATCAAGTCGAGGAATATGAAACCTGTACCTCACAGTGATCTTGTTGACTGCACGACTGTCAACACACATACGCCACGTCCCATCCTTCTTTGGAGTCAACAGAGCAGGGACAGCACAAGGACTCATGCTTTCCCGAACATACCCTTTAGAAATTAAATCTTCAACCTGCCGACGTAATTCCTCATGCTCCTTTGGACTCATTCTGTAATGGGGCTTATTGGGTAGCTGGGACCCCGGTTCCAAATCAATGTGATGTTGGATGTCTCGTAGGGGTGGCAACCCGGCAGGTAAATCATCTGGGAAAACATCAACAAACTCCTCGAATAACGGAACCATACATTCAGGAATGTCGACTTCCTCGGCCACAGGCTTCCCAATCAAAATAAAAACATTGTCTGCTTCCTCCAACTCATCTTGAAACTGACTAATGGTCAACAGAGTGCCCGACTGTTTCGTGGCTAATTGCTTAGGCTTGCTAGGAACAAGAGTGATCTTCACACCACCAAACAGGAAACTATACGTATTGGACCGCCCGTTATGTTCTATATTACGCTCGTACTCCCAAGGCCTGCCCAACAATAAGTGACACGCGTCCATAGGGACCACATCACACACGACATCATCCTTGTACGTGGACCCAATGGAAATTGAAACCAGTGCCCTTTTAGATACCGTCACTTCACCTCCCTTTTTCAGCCATTGAAGCTTGTACGGTTTCGGGTGACTCTCTGTCTTCAAGGCCAACTTTTGGACTGCCTCTTCAGAAATCAGGTTGTCGCAACTCCCGGAATCGATGACGAACGTGCAAACCTTTCCCAAAATAGTGCATGTTGAGTGGAAGATGTTATGCTTCAGCCAATCATCCCCATCTGCCTTTGGTGTATAGCAAGAACGTCTAACCACCAAATTTACCCCAACATCACCAGTCACAACCTCCTCTTCATATTCAGTTTCTTCATCGTAGACTGGGTTATTCTCATACTCCTCATACTGTTCATCTTCAGACTCAGCAAATAAGTGTCTTTTACCAGCCTTTTTGCACTCAGCTTGACGATGGCCCGTCTCACCACAGTTGAAACACCTCGGACCACTACTGCTAGCCCCCTTAGAAGTAGGCCCGGTATTACTACCCCCCGGCTTCCCCTGACTAGGCCCGCCACGAGGTGCCCCACTGCCTGACCCAACGTTTCCCCCAGCGGGGGTAAATGAACCGCCCACTCGACGGTTTTGCTTCTCAAAGGCCAACGCCCGTTGGTGTGCCTCAGGAATGGTTAACGGATCAAAAAGATTCACAGCCTCCATGATCTGAACCCTTAGACCCCCAATATACCGGGAGACAAGTTGCTCCTCCGGTTCTTGAATATCATTCCTCGCAATCAACTGGTAAAACTCAGTTGTATAATCATCAACCGATTTAGCCCCCTGTTTTAAATTCTGCAGACGCTGGTACATCAACCTTTGAAAGTTATGAGGCAAAAAGTTGGACCGCAAGCATTTTTTCATCTTGGTCCATGTCACGATCCTTGACTTCCCGAGCCTGTTTCGTGTTAACTTCAACTGTTGCCACCACGCAGAGGCCCTACCACGTAACCTGGTAGCGATCAAGGCCACCCGCTTATTTTCAGGCACCTCCTTGTATTCAAACACCTCCTCCACGGTAGCCAACCAATCGATGAACCCCTCTGGATTCAAACTAGACCCATCAAATTCTGGAATATCAACTCTAATCCCAGAATCCCAACGCCTGTTGCCCCCTCCACGTTCACCCCTTGGTCTCCCTTCCTGTTCGTCTTCGGAAGCCGAACCGTCACCAAATGGGTTACTAAAATCAGAACCATACCCGTCATTGGGTCCCTGCCTCCTACGATTGATCAAATCGGCCATCCGATCAGTCAACTGATTGACCACTTGATCCAACCGCTCATCCACTCTCGCCATGAGTCGCTGCTCCAACTCTCGTTCATACACTTCATCGAGAGGCCTGTTGTTGTTTCTCCTCGGAGGCATTTTGAGCCAGGAATTCGGCTCTGATACCAACTGATGTAGTGAGTAGTACGATAATGAAGATCAAACACGTTGATTCTGTGAATGCCCGTGTCGTTCTTCCCCAACCCCAAAATTCAACCCAAAAGGCTTGGAATTTGAAGTGAAAAACTGTTTTTCTCAAAATTCAATTCTGATCTTTCATTTCACTAGGGCAATACATAAATAGAGACAGAAATTCGAAACGGGCCTAAAAAAGACAACGGGCCAAACACAAGCCCAAAAACAAAATGCCCAAAATACTTGAAAAAACATAAAAATGGAAAAAACTAATAGAAATAAGCGTTTTTTCGGCACGGACGATGACCCAAACCGCCGTAGGCGGTTTGCAGCAAGATAGAGCTCGTTCTCCCGTTCGTTTTGACTGGTCACACGCCCCAAACGGACCTCCGTAGCCCAAGTTAGAGCCATTTCAGTGAAGCCCCTTTTGTGACGCGATCTTGGGCCTCCAAGTACCGGATGGCCCGCTCTTCTACGCTTGGGCCCGCATCAATCCTGGATGAAAACCCTCACTCCCTGGACCTTGCACCGACTATATGGATGTGCTCCAGAGGCCGCGCGAGGACAGAAGCGCGGGTCCATCCTGGACAAGACGAAAGGTACGAGTGGCAGAGAAATGGGCCAATCAGCGTCCAACAGGTTGTATCCTATCGTGCTCCACGATTAGCAATCGTGCAGATGACAAGAAGGTATACAAGGACGCCTACGTGGCACCAATCAGAGGGCGGCGACATCTGCCCCATGATCTCCACTCACCTGCTGATGTAAGGGAGACAACAAGGACAACAACCAGGACACGTGGCTCCACTCAGGGTGCACCAGCTCCATTAACCTTCTAGAAACGCTAACGGCCATGACAGAAGGGACAAAAAGGATATTCCTTGCTGTCGACTCCAGGCCCAAGGCCCATCAGCCCATCTCCTTCTACACTACTCCGGCTATAAATAGGGACATTCATGTACATGTTAATTCTATTCTGTTCTATGCTCTCACTATTAATCACACATTTATTCCCTCAAAACATATACTTATTCTCACGTCGGAGAGTGCTTAAGAGAAGAACCCCCCTATTCCCTTCCTCTTAACGAGCTTAACGGGGTGTTTAGTGTTTTGCAGGGAGATCAAGGCGTCAGCTCAGGAAGGATTAAGAAGATTAACCTTTATGGTCGAAACATAAACCAAACTAATCACTAAAATTAGTTCCGTGTTTCTTGAGAAAAGAATGAAGAGAAAGTGTTGTTCTTGCGGATGGAATGATGCAAATGAAGAGAAACCAAGCCTGATCCACGGGCGATAGGCAAGTAATGTCTCGACCGGGGGGTTATCTCTCAATCTCTTTTCTGGATCCGCATAAGCTAGAATCCGTCAAATGTGATCTACAAAACTAAAACAACATCGTTGGCTCGTTAAGAGAAAGTGAAAGGGGTTTTCTCGTAACCAGGCTCTGGCATTAGAATAAGTATTGTTCTTTCTGGAAAGAAAGGAAACAAGTGTGTGTTAAGAGTGAGAGAGAGCAGGAAATTAGATTCTTAAACCTTTGGTGAAGGCTGGAATATATAATCGGATGGTTGGAGAAGGAAGAGGGCCGATTGGGTGAGACGTCGCTATCAAGGAATATTGATTTGGTCCCCACTCTCACGGCGGGTAATGCATGCAGAGGTGAAAGTACCATCGCGCACCGTGATTGGATGTAGGTCGCTTTCAAGGTGTACTTCTTGTCTCGTCTACCCTCAACCGTTAGTGGAGATTGAGGGGAAGGGGATTGGCCACATGTCACTATCGTCTGTATTATTTGTCTTGTGCAAGATTGAGCATCGTGGGGATCGTCTAACATAGAGCCTTGCTTGCGTTGGTTGGCTGCACGTTGCTTTCACCTTGTAGTATTTGCAACCTCTGTGTTGGCATAGTTGCGCGCCGCGATATTAGCTCGCGGTGGAACGTTGGAAACGGCTAAGTGTTTTTAGACAAAGTGTGGGTATGGTCCTGTGAGCGCAGGGGCATGGCCACGGACCGCGCGGCAGATTGGCAGTTGGGACCATACATCTTCATTTAGAACCTCGGTTTAGTCCAACAACCTCAGTGTAGTCGAGTCCACCTATGAATCCAATGGATCTCAACTAGTTACACCAAGGTAACCATATTAGTATATTACCATGCTTGGAAGTTGGAACATTGAATCAATACAACACTAAACATAGTCCCTAGGTGACTTGCCATTATCCTAGAATCTTCCTCTTGCTGGATGTTCCCTATATATTAGGAGATTTTTCATTGTATAAAATGATCTTGTAAATACCTCATTTGCATGTATTATTATATGTTAATTAACCTAGCTATAAGAATTCTCTACGAGTACGATGACGTTGGGGGAGAAAGAGCTATAGGATCCCAAGGAAGAGGCGACAGTTATGGGGGCGCAACCGCCATGGTCAAAAAAAAAAAGAAAGAGGTGGTGAGGACAGCCGGTCTCATTTTATCTATTTCAAGTTGAAGAAATTGCACTATCAAAAATAGCGTGTCAATTACGCTACAGTTTTCAAGTAGCGTGATAATCACACGCTATTTTCATTTTGTTGTAGTGAAATAATTATTTTAGCAGCATAATACTCTGGTTGACACGCTTCATACGTTTGAGAGCTATTAGTACCAGATTTTAACCGTAAATTTAAATTATAAATTCTCCAAATTAAATATTATTATATGTTTTTAATCAACCCAAACCAAAACAACAGACAACTAGTACATTATCATCTTCGTTTGTCGTTATTAATCATTCCCGCCGAAAATACATAACCACATAATACCCACCATCACCACAAACCTAACAGAAGTTGACATCTTTCATGACTCATCATTCCAAAACACACACTCTTTTTTTAAACCCTCTCATCAAACCTTCAATCTTCTTCAATGGCATCCATCACCATCTTTCTTTCAACCCTAATAATCTTATTCATTCATGTTCAAGCAACTGATCACAAAGAAGTAGCCATTAATATCACAAAACACTTCAATTTTCCAGACTTCACCACCCCAAAAACTGCTCACAACCTCATGCTGCTAGGCAGCTCCACAGTGGACAAAACGGGTCGGGTTCAGATACCCGATACAAACCCGAAAGATGTTGATCTTAAACACCTGGCTGGCCGGGCTATGTACGCGTACCCGGTCAGGGTTTTCGACCCGGTTACACGTACCCCGGCTTCGTTTAAAACGACTTTCTCGTTTCAACTTGAAACCACGCGGTCAAGTGTGGCTTCTGGTGGTGGTGGTGGTGGCGGCGGTGGAAGTGGTTTTACGTTTATGTTAGCGCCGGACGAATTCACGGTCGGGCGGGCAGGGCCGTGGCTTGGTATGTTAAATGATGCGTGTGATGAAGAATATAAAGCCGTCGGGATTGAATTCGACACACGGGAAAATGTCGAATTCGGGGATCCTAATGATAACCATATCGGGATTAATTTGGGTTCGATTGTATCGACAATCACAGTGAACGTGTCCGAATTCGGTGTTGATTTGAAAAATGGGGAGATACAGAGAGCTTGGATTGATTATCATGGTCAAGACCGGTTTTTGGAGATCCGGTTAGGGTCCGATAGCCAGGGTTATCCTACGAAACCTGTTTTCGCGGGGAAACTTGATATATCGGAATTTCTGAAAGAGTACATGTTTGTTGGGTTTTCGGCTTCTACGGGGAATTTTACGCAGATTCATAACTTGATTTCGTGGAATTTTACATCGACTAGTCGGGCTTCTCTTCGTGTACCGTCGCTGGAAACGTGTGAAAGCAAGATCATTACCGGAAATGGTGGTGGAGATGGTGGCAATTTGAATGGTTTCTTTATATTTATGTCAGTTGTTTTGCTTGCGATTGTTGCTTTGGTGAGTATATACTACAATCACAAGCGGGGTAGAGAGAAACCGAACAAGGTGGCTATGCTACCGGAGGTGAAAGAGCGGCCTCGACCGCCAAACAAACCGCGGAGGTTCACCATTTCGGAGGTTTCATCGGCTACTCGCTGTTTTGATGAGCTACACAAGGTAGCACATGATGAAAGGGGTGATGCATACAGAGGTACATTGTTAAACGGGTGCCAAGTGGTGGTGAAGCGGTTTTCTGTCGAATATTTCAAGTCTCACGGTGTTAACCGGCGGCACGTGTGTAAACAGATCAAAGCGATGAGCAAGTTACGCCACCCTAATCTAGTGCCAATTAGAGGGTGGTGCTTCGACCACCAAGAAACCATAGTTGTTTACGATTATGTACAGAACGGGGTTCTTGATGACTGGTTGTATGGGATCGGTGTCTTGCCATGGAGCAGGCGGCTCAAGGTGGTTCGAGACGTGGCACACGCATTGAATTACCTTCACTCACAAAACCATGCTCATAAAAACGTGAAAACGAGTAGTGTGTTTATCGACGTAAGTGTTCGAGCCTTGCTTGGTGATTTCGGGTTTCTAATGCCAGGTGCAGAATCAAACCGGCTCGTGGAAGCAATTGGTCAACCGACTGACGTTTTTGAGTTCGGGGTGGTTCTACTAGAGGTTGTAGCGGGAAGAAACCGGTATAGGTATAGGTCTAGGACCGAGTCTAGCTCTGAGTCTAACCTTGAAAGTGACGAGTTAGACTCGGACCTATTACAATGGGCATGGACCATGCATGAGATGAACAAGAAAGAAAGGCTTGTTGATGAAAGAATGGGTTTGGTGTTAACCCTAGACCAGGCGGTTCGAGTTGTGGATATCGGGTTATTGTGTACGCTAAAAGAGAACGCGGGGCGGCCAAGCATGTCGGAAGTGACGGAGTATTTGAAATTCGAGACGGAGATTCCCGAATTGCCCTCAAATAGGCCTGTGACTTTGTTCCCTTATACAAGCACGACACAGCTTTGTGGTAATCCTTACATGTGTGCTTCTTTTAAGTGATATATAGCTACAAGGGAATCATTGGTATACTGAATGTAATAGGCAGTTGTGTAGTGAATAGTACACTGCAAATACACTACTACTTTATCAACATCATTTGTTACAACTTGTTTTAACTAGTACTTACCCAACGAAATCTATTTTACCAAGCATACCCACAATCAAATCTATATTACAACTTGTTAGACCTCTATGTTCACCAAATTCTCGGTATTTAAAGGCTCACGGCGCAAAAGATTCCAAGTAGATATGCCAAAAATGAATCTTTTGGCAACACTTTAAGGTGCATGAAAAGCGCACACCCAAGACAAGCAAGGTGGACGTCCAATACTCCAATCTAGACCATTTTTAGTTGTTTAGCCTAGTTTTGTGGCTAATTCAGTCTGTTTGAAATTATCATTGGCCAGACGGATTTATATGTAAACTCAGGTTTTTGATAAATGTGCCTTGCTACACTCAGCAGTTTTAGGTGCTGTTTGTTTTTTCAGAGGTAAAACGTCTGCAGTCTGCAGACCACATCTGCAGACATCTGTAGCTGAAGAGGTGGACCAAACCTCTGCAGTCTGCAAGAAGAAGACTGTTTGTTTTTTAACAAACCCATATGATATAAAGATCTGACATTTGTTTACTAGAATTAAGCATAAAGATTAATCAATCCAAACCACTAATTATGACTAAAAAAAACTTAACATACAAAGATCTGACATTTGTTTACTAGAATTAAGCATAACTTATGAGCTATACAGTATACAACAACTGGGTATATATAAAAAAATCAATTAAATATGAATACAAAATAACTCCAACAAATTAGAATGCAAATGCACGTGTATAAGAAAGAAATTAAGCAGTGGAATACGGATTACTATATGGATTTAATTGAAACTATCATAATTTAATTGATTACCAGTGAGGATCCAAACAAAGATAACGACTAGAAGGGAAGCAGAGCCATAAACACCGATAATGGTGGATTGAGAGAGTGAATCAATTCCGATGCATAATCCGGTAAAATCAGATCTTTAGGAATGAAAGGGTGAATCGATTCCGATGCATCAACTCCGGCCATTTTCTTCACAAGTCAACTTAGTTGGCTGGAATCTGGATGTTGTCGGCGGTGAAGGCAGGGGCCGACGAAGTTGCAGGAGCGGAGGGGAGATGTGTTGTCGCCGGTGAAGGCGGAGGGAGAGGTGATGTCGGGCAACCGGAGGTGGGGAAGGGGAGATGTCGTAGTCGGCTGAGAGGAGGAAGTGCTAGAAGAAGAGGTGTAGAAGAGGGGAGTCCTCATCTGTTTGAGGAAGAGGTCTAGTAGACCTTTTTTAATGAAAACACTTCCAGAAAACAAACACACTGAAAACTCAAATGTTGTCCAGGAGTACTTTTCACAAAAAACAAACACCCCCTTAATGTGTCTTGCCTCAGTTGAGTCTCTTTTAAGCTTATAACAGTTAGAAGTGTGCACAATTCAATTCGGTTATTAGCATACCAAAACCAAAGTCATCGGTTAATTTATTTTATTAACCAATCAGTTTTCGGTTAATCAGTTCGATGTATGCCGTTAGTTTGTCAGTTTTCAGTTCAGTTCTTTTCAGTTACTAACCAAAACCAAACTTGAGGTGATTTTTTTCCTTAAAAATACATGAAATGGATATATAATGTAAACGATTCCGTTTGGTTTAGTTAACTGAGGGTTCAAAAACAAAACCGCCAACAAATTTTCTGTTATTTTTTGTTCGGTTTTGTCAGTTTTTGGTTATCTTGGGTTTGATTTGGTCGGTTTTCAGTTTGATTGCGATTATCGATCACCCTTTAATTACAGTTCATTAAGTTTAGTAGCTATGAAAGTTGAAAAAAATAAATGGTTATGCAATATTTTGAAAAACAGGAAGGGTATCGTGGCTATCATGTTAATGGAATGAGTGAATAAGATTTATTTTGTATTTTGAATGGGTGTATATAACTATGTATTATATTTTTTTATTTTTAGCATAATAGTATGTAAGCTTTTGAAATATACTTATATGAAATTGACCAGTTTTGATATACTGAAAACTGTGAAACCCAGCCAAGAAGCAGTTAAAAACCTATAAGCTCTAAACGCAAAAAGCAAAGGCACAAGTAAATGTCACAAAAATAGCATGATAAACCAACCACTGAGGAAAGCAAAAGTATGGCCCAAATGAAGATATAAACTCTTAAATATAAAAATACAAAACTCTAGAAATAAAACAAGAAAATCATGCCTTGCTAGAGAAAATCAATAGCCAAGATCTCAAGTATTGGTGGCTCTGGTGTAGATTTGTTGACTAGCATGAGCAGATACCATCCTAATAGCACCTCTTGCCATCAAATCCTTGATCGCTTTCCTCGCCAACGAACCATTAATCTGAAAAAAAAGTACATCAACTTAAGACCCGTATAAATGATAAGCGCCCGAGTAAGTAAAGCGTAAGCCTACTGTTTCTATCAGGCTTCCATTAGTTTCCTGCCTTTAAACACTTTAAGCCCATTGGTTTACCAATAGCAGGTTCTCAATACAGACTTTAAGCCCATATACTAGAAACGAAAGCACAAGTTAAATACATAAATCATTCTGAGAAAGAATTTGGTAGTACCCTTAGTCTGTCTGACAAGATGGAAGGAGTGATGAGCTTGAACTTAGGAGCTTCAGAAAGAAGCTTGTCGTACGTCGCCTTGTCGAACAAAACCATGTTGTTCACCTTCTCCTTTTGCTTTCCTTTGCTCCACTTCTGCAAATCAAAATACAATCTTTAAGCATCGTTTATAACATTTAAAACTCAAATCAACCATTTTAACTTAAAATCCACCAAACTTTTCATGCCCAAATCTTAAACTCTTGACAATTTTCATGCCTGACTAAAAACATAAAGCAGAGAAATTGAGTTTTAATTTCTGAATTATTTTTAGCTTTTGCAAAACACTTTAATATAACAAATTTCTTGTTGAATCATGTAATATATTGGTTTTATATCAGCTATAAGAGCACTAAAAAACCAAAAAAAAAATGGTTTTTCTCAATGTTTGTTCCGCATTCAACTTGCAGGTCAATATAAATCACAAGTTTTGAACCACACAATGTGCAATTAATTTCAGCAACTCAAATACTATAACTCTAACAAACACCTTATTGCCCAAACATATCAGAAACAATTACAACCACAATTTCTAGGTTTATTCTGTGCAATCTCCATTCATTCCATCTTTCATAGAGACCCAAATATCACAAAAAAAATAAAAAATAAACAAAGCTAGTTTTTATTCTTCAAATTCTACCAAATCATGTAACCTACAGGTTTTAAATCAGCCAAAATAACACTAAAAACAAACATAAATCAACATTTCTCAAAACAGATCACAACGTACAATCAATTTTATCAATTCCAGTATCAAAACCCTAACTCAAACCCCAAACACACGAAATCTAAACAAATGCATAATCAAAGTTAAAATAACACTAAAGAAACAAACATAAATCAACATTTCTCAAAACAGATCACAATATACAATCAATTTTATCAATTCCAGTATCAAAACCCTAACTCAAGCCCCAAACACACGAAATCTAAACAAATGCATAATCAAAATTAAAAAAAAAAACGAAAATTGACCTTCTTTTTCTGCTTTCCGCCACCAGATTTGGCCGGCTTTGATGACGGTGGGGGAGCTTTCTCCTTCTTCGGCGCCTAAACATACAAAAAACCATAAGTTTTTCAGAAACTTGTAACAATAATAATAATCAGAGGCAAAAGGTGTATGCAAAAACGAGAATTCTCAACAGATTTATGGATGTGATTACTGTATTATCTTACCATTAAGCTTTAAGATGAAATCTGGTTCGGCTAGGGTTTGTAAACAGGAAGAAGTTCAGGCGTGAGATTGTATTTATATCTCTTCGCTAGGGTTTTGAGTACGAAAGTAAGTGAATCCGGGTCGGGTTGTATGGGTTCGGTAAGATTATACAAACGTAATTAGGTAATTTGTTTTTTTTTTTTTTATAATTTAAAGAACACAAAACCAAAAAAATATGTTTAGAAGTTTGAGAATTTTAAAATATGTTTTTACCTTTAAATGTGATACTAGTTATTTTTACGTCGCGTATTGAGCCGAAACCGAGAAAATGATAATGTAAAACAAACATGATTTGAAAATAAAGCATGTTGTTTAGAAAGGCAAACCATTAAAACGGTTTAGCTTATCATTATACAATTTTATGATACCAAATAAATATTTTATTTTGAGTACAACTTCGTTTTTAACAGAACTTATAACGAAATGTCGAGGGAAAAAAATCAAGCACAACTACGTCCTTAAATTTTTAGAAAAAAGTTATAAACGTAAATTATTAAATAAGTATCAAATTATTTGATAAATTAGGAAGTATATGATTTTAGAAAAGAAAAAAAAAATTTAAAAATAAATATAATGATAAACTATTATATTGTAATATATTAAATAAAGAAATAATAAAAAATTATATATTATTTTAAAAATAAACTTACTATTCATCACCATTAGTAAACTATATACGTAAACTGTATATATATAAATGTAATATAATATAATATATTATATTATATGAAAGAATGAGAGTTATGCAAGTTGCAACTACTCAAAATTCTCTTTCTTAGTGCCTCTTATTATATTTGATGTAGCGTGTGTTACGATGACGAAGAGCAAAACACGTTGATTCTGTGAATACCCGTGTTGATTTTCCCCAACCCTTCAAAATTCAACCCAAAGGGCACAGAATTTGAAGTGAAATTGAGTAATTTCGAAATTCAAGTCTGTCCATCCAAATTACAAGAGAAAGACATAAATAGAGACAGAAATTTGAAATGGGCCTCAAAAAGGCCATGGGCCAAACACAAGCCCAAAAACAAAATGCCCAAAACACCGAAAAAAACATAAAAAGATAAATAACTTATAGAAATAAGCGTTTTTGGCTCTGACGATGACCCAAACCACCGTAGGCAATTGCAGCAAGATGGAGCTCGTTCTCACGATCGTTTCGCCTGGTCGCACTGTCACACCCCCAAAATCCACCTGCGGAGTATCACCGCTTGGGAGCGTGACTGACCAGGATCAAGCCACCAATCATATTGAACATGCGTTTAATATTAAGTAAAATAAACGAAAACCATCCATTCAATACAAAAGGTGATCAAACAAATCATCGTTTCAAAATGTAGCGGAAGCATAGTAAATAAACCAGTAGCAGTTAATAGTTTTAAGTATCATAATAGTTCAACGGAAAAGCCACGATCCTTGTCCACAACGACCCGCTTCTCCAGTGCAAGCTCCAAGTACCTAACGATCTGCAAGGCATGTAACAGAATGATCAACAAACTAGTTGAGCGAGTTCACAGAAAGTAAATGCGTAATAGTAAGTTCGTTTGTAACAGGTGGCTCTACTGGGCCGATTGTATGTTCTATTGGTGGTGGTGTTCCACGTTACTGGTGGTGGTGTTCCACGTTACTGGTGGTGGTGTTCCACGTTACTGGTGGTGGTGTTCCACGTTACTGGTGGTGGTGTTCCACGTTACTGGTGGTGGTGTTCCACGTTACTGGTGGTGGTGTTCCACGTTGTATAACCACTAGACTACTCGTAACTACAGGTATCCTTCACAACCGAGGATAGTAAAGCGGTAGTCTAGTCATAGTGTCAATAGAGTATCTAATCAACCTTTCAATCCCATTCCCAACACCCCGGGAATCCCATGCCTTGGTAAGAGTGTGAACTCACCTGGGGTTGCTCGGTATGCTAAAGTTAAGTGCTCACAAGAAATCAATTAAGTCCTATAATGTGCACGTATACTCAATCAGTACATGTTTCCAAGGCTTCATATGAGATCATATCACAGAGTGTGTTTAACAGTTAATATTATGAATCACACAAATAGTCTTGGTAATCTCAACGGTGTTAATAGGATCAGAAATATTATACATAACAGAGTTAACACACTTAATGTAGTCACTGTGTAATAATAAGGTTACATCAACATTAACAGAGTTATCACCCACAGTAAACATTATGTGACCTAGTTAACATAACCCCGTTAACATATTAACAAAACTAACATACTAACTGAATTAATGTAATAAACTAACAGGTTAATAACTACACATAACATATAAGATGAAAACACTATGAAATTGAAATCACTAAAGGGCCGAAAACCAGGCTTGGGTCAAAAACCAAGCTTGGTCGAAAACACTTATTGGACCGAATATACTAATGGCCGAAATCACTTTTGGGCTGAAATCATACATGGGCGAAAACACATTTGGGCCGAACACAATTGGACGAAAACATCATTGGGTCGACAACACTTATGTGGGCCGAAATCACCTTAGCCGAAAATACCCAAGGGGATTTCGTTCCTGTGATGTTTTCGTTGGGTGGGGGTTTTCGTCCAAAGCATCATCACCAACAGCAGTTACAAACAATCCCATTAATCGTTTAACAGTTATAAGGTAAATCATCGAGCAATTCAATCTATGAGATCATATTTTGTTAATCATTATCCAATCATGTCCATTATTCAATCGACAGGTAATTATATCATCAAGTTTCAGTAATGGTTACGAGTCCCCATGATTCTATCAGTTCACCGATTTCCTTAATAATTCGACCAAGCTGGACCAGTGTGTGTGCACATAAGAATTTCCAATCATTGAGATATTAAGATTAACAATCCAACAGCAAATCACTTAATTAATCACATATGCTTTCACATGAAATCACTATCTGTTTGATAACCTCATACAACCGATCATATTCATGACCCTATCTTTAACTACCAATTTGTATAATCAAAACTCACTGAACTACAACAATCAAATTGCATCATCATCGTTATTATGCCAATCACACATACATATTATAACCAGTTATATTCACATACGCTGGCATGTAACAATCTGTCAAAAGTTATACACAATGAACTACGGTGCGAACTCACCGAGATGGAAAGACTAGAGGATTGACCGAAACGAAGGCTCCGTAGACTTGCAGTTGCCGTCACAATTAGGGAGGTGTTCTAGGGTTTGCCGAATTCCAAACTGTTCGTATAGTTTAGAGGTAAATATTTAAAACTAATGCTCTTGGGCCAAAGCCCAACTTGATTTCGTTGGACCCTTGCTGGACGAAAACACCTATTGTGTTTTCACCAGGGAGTGTTTTCATGAGGTGTGAGTGGGAATTTTTGGCTATAGTTTATAATTATGCAACCACAATATTTATACTAAACGTATTACAAACGCATACAGTTGTGAAATAGTCAAGTCGTGCAAACGAACAATCCAAACAATAACGTGCAAACAAACGAAGATATAAATCGTGGAAATTCGAGTTGTCACATTATCCCCAACTTAAAAGAAATTTCGTCCCGAAATTTGGTACGCACTCACTGAGGAAGCTAGGTAAGTTGTATCGTTCACTGGTTTTCCTGGGGTGTCACATCATCCCCCCGTTGATTTGGAATTTCGTCCCGAAATTCAGTAGTAGTAGCTTCAGCCTCAGAAGTGGATGCATTAGTTTCAAATAGCTGGGGGTACTTTTCTTTCATCTGATCTTCGCGTTCCCAGGTATACTCTGGACCACGCTGGGAGTTCCAACGAACTCGAACAAGAGGGATTCTCTTGTGCTTGAGGACCTTAACATCCCGGTCCGTGATTTCAACTGGTTCCTCGACGAACTGCAACCGCTCGTCGATAGTGAGTTCCTTAAAAGGAACTATGAGGGTCTCATCTGATAGGCATTTCTTCAGATTCGACACGTGAAATACATTGTGAACTGCACCGAGTTCAGCTGGTAGGTTTAATCTGTAGGCTACTTTGCCAATCTTTTCAGTGATTTCGAACGGTCCAACATACCGTGGATTGAGTTTGCCTCGTTTACCAAATCGAACCACACCCTTCCAGGGTGAGACTTTTAATAACACCCGGTCTCCGACCTGAAATTCCAATGGTCTCTTGCGCTTATTCGCGTAGGCTTTCTGACGGTCGCGAGCTGCCGCCATACGTTGTCGTATCTGTGTAATCTTTTCTGTGGCGTCCACTACAATATCTGGACCCGTGATCTGACTATCCCCCACCTCTGCCCAACAGAGAGGTGACCGGCATTTACGTCCGTACAATGCCTCGAATGGAGCGGCTTGAATGCTGGTATGATAGCTATTATTGTACGAAAACTCCACTAAAGGGAGGTGCTTTTCCCAGCCGTTGCCGAAATCGATAACACACGCTCGAAGCATGTCTTCTAAAGTTTGAATCGTGCGCTCAGACTGCCCATCCGTCTGAGGGTGATATGCCGTGCTCATATCTAAACGAGAGCCAAACGCTTTGTGCATCGCTTGCCAAAGTTCTGACGTGAATCGTGCATCCCGATCCGAAATAATGGAAGTGGGCACTCCGTGCCTCGAAACCACTTCTTTCAAGTAGGTGTCTGCTAAGGTAGAAAACTTATCCGCTTCCTTGATAGCCAAAAAGTGAGCAGACTTTGTGAGTCGATCGACGATTACCCATATTGTATCGTTCCCACGCTGAGATCTCGGTAGGCCTGTAACAAAGTCCATGGAAATTTCCTCCCATTTCCACTGTGGTATACTAGGTTGTTGTAGTAGACCTGCGGGTTTCAGATATTCGACCTTGACTCTCGCACAAGTCAAACATTTGCCAACATAAGTGGCGATGTGGGCCTTCATACTTGGCCACCAGTATGTCGTTTTGATATCGTGGTACATTTTATCTGCCCCTGGATGTACCGAGTAGCGAGACTTGTGCGCTTCGTCCATCACAAGTTCGCGTAAACCGCCATAAAGTGGGACCCAAATACGCCCCGTTACATAATGGGCGCCGTCTTCCTTTTGTTCCATGCGTTGCCTGGAACCGCGTAAGGCTTCAGTTTTGACGTTGTCGGGTTTAAGTGCATCAATCTGTGCAGCTCGTATCTGTGCTGGAAGATTGGACTGAATAGTAAGCTGTAGCGCTCGCACGCGCTTCGGTAGGGTGTCTTTCCGACTGAGGGCATCAGCCACAACATTGGCCTTGCCTGGATGATACTTGATAGCGCATTCGTAATCGTTTAGTAACTCGACCCATCGTCGTTGACGCATGTTCAGATCCTTCTGCTTAAGAATATGCTCGAGACTCCTGTGATCGGTGTAAATCGTGTACCTGGTACCGTACAGGTAGTGTCGCCATATCTTAAGCGCGAAAACAACAGCTCCCAGCTCTAAATCGTGCGTCGCGTAATTCCGCTCATGAATCTTTAGTTGACGAGAGGCGTAGGCAATAACTTTATCCCGCTGCATCAATACACAACCCAGACCCTGTATTGACGCGTCACAATATACCACGAAGTCATCCGTGCCCTCTGGCAATGAGAGAATAGGTGCGCTGCAAAGCCTATCCTTTAGGTACTGGAAAGCAGTCTCCTGGGGTTCTCCCCAGCGATGGGTGACACCCTTCTGTGTCAATAACGTAAGCGGCTGAGCAATCTTGGAGAAGTCTTTTATGAACCGTCGATGGTATCCTGCCAAACCCAAGAATTGGCGTATTTCTGTTGGTGTATGCGGTGCTGGTCTGTTCCTGATCGAATCTATCTTGGATGGATCAACATGAATCCCATCCTTGTTCACCACATGGCCTAAGAAGTGGACTTCACGTATCCAGAAGTCGCATTTAGAAAACTTGGCGTATAATTGTTCCTTTCGGAGGAGTTTCAAAATAAGACGTAAGTGCTGCTCGTGCTCCTCCTGACTCTTGGAGTAGATCAGAATGTCGTCGATGAAGACAATAACGAACTTGTCAAGATAAGGTTTGCGCACCCTGTTCGTAAAGTCCATAAATACGGCAGGTGTGTTCAATAATATCAAACCATCCATCACATCAAACATAAAATATAGTAGTTAAAAATAATTCATAAAACCCAAGACATTTGATGTTCAAACCAAACTTTGTTCGAATAGCGGAAACATAATAATGAAAAACCCAAAAAGAAGTTATAAGTTCAATTAGCGTTCATTGCGTCTCCTCCTCCTAACATGAAAACTCGACCTCTTGCCTCGTTGCCATTGTTATTGTTGTTTCCCCCGTTGTTGTCGTTGTTCCCGTTGCCCTGGTTATTGTTGTGGTTCTGATTTTGGTTCAACTGAGGGCAATCGCGTTTGTAGTGTCCTTCTGCCCCACACTGGAAACATCCCCGGTTTCCACGCTGTGGTTGCTGCTGCTGGTTCTGTGGAGCTGGTTGCTGAGGCTGCTGATTCTGGTTTGCAGGCCGTGGACTCCTACAGTCTTTAGCCTCGTGACCCATCTTGAGGCATCTTTGACAACGAACCTTATTACACTGGCCACTGTGATGTTTGTTGCAGGTGTTACACTTTGGAAGGTTTCCTCGATACCCTCCCTGTCTGTGGCTGCTTGAGGAGTGCTGACTTGGACTCTGGTAACTGTCTGTCTTTCGCTGTTGAGCTTGCGACTGCACTGAAGCTGATCCCTTGCTAGAATCCCCATCCCATTTTCTCTTACTTTCACTGGGAGTAGCAAGTGTAGTAGAAGCAGTAGTGGTAGCAGTAGCACTAATACGCTTTGGCAGTTTGTTTTGATCCACTGCCTGATCGGTGATGCGATGAGCGAGACGCTGGATTTCCTGGATGTTGTTGAGGTTAGCCGAGGTAACGTGGCTCTGTATTTCTGGTGCCAAACCTTTGAGGTACAACTCAATACGCTTGTATGGAGGGTCCACCATAGTTGGACATAACACAGCCAACTCATTCGATCTCTTGGTGTAAGCTTCGATTTCCGAACCAACCATTTTCAAGTTATACAACTCGTCCTCCAACTTGTGAATGTCTTCTCTAGTGCAGTATTCCCTCTTGATCATTTCTTTGAATTCATTCCAGGGTGTGGCGTTAGCAGCTGCCAACCCTAAGATCTGCACTTGTGCGTTCCACCAAGTGAGCGCAATCCCTTCAAGTGTGCCAGTGGCGAACTTCACCCTGCGAGCCTCAGGGCATTCACACATTTCGAAAACCGACTCGAGCTTTTCAAACCAGTGGAGGAGTCCAACTGCCCCCTCCGTGCCACTGAACGAGCTAGGACGACAGTCCATGAAATTCTTGAATGTGCACCCAGGTTGTTGCTGAGCGGGTTGACCTATTGTGTACGAATAGGGCAAAGTTAAGTACGAGAATTAATGTAGGATCTAAAGATCCTAGTGTCTATACTGCAGGGTATACTACCTGCTTGGGCGGCTGCAACTGCCGCAGCAACGAGAGCCTCTAGCTGGGCTTGAGTCATGGTAATTCGTGCGGCCATTGATCTTCACATCAAAGGCAACATAAGTGAGAAAGGTTCGCGAATAGTGCGATGACAGAAGAGTGTAAGCACATAAGTATTCTCATGCAATGTCAAGTTGTAAGCAAGGTAATGTAAGCATACTACGAGCAAAGTTCTATGCAAATTCTAGCATGTAGGCAATAAACATAAACCTTATTACCTAAGAAGTTGAGTCTTGCACGTGGAGCGAAGCGTCGTTGTGGATCGTTGAGAGCACTGTTCTGGTTATAGTCTGGTTTTAATAAAAACGTTTTTCCATATTAAAACCAAGTTCTCTATAACCAATGGCTCTGATACCAATCTGTCACACCCCCAAAATCCACCTGCGGAGTATCACCGCTTGGGAGCGTGACTGACCAGGATCAAGCCACCAATCATATTGAACATGCGTTTAATATTAAGTAAAATAAACGAAAACCATCCATTCAATACAAAAGGTGATCAAACAAATCATCGTTTCAAAATGTAGCGGAAGCATAGTAAATAAACCAGTAGCAGTTAATAGTTTTAAGTATCATAATAGTTCAACGGAAAAGCCACGATCCTTGTCCACAACGACCCGCTTCTCCAGTGCAAGCTCCAAGTACCTAACGATCTGCAAGGCATGTAACAGAATGATCAACAAACTAGTTGAGCGAGTTCACAGAAAGTAAATGCGTAATAGTAAGTTCGTTTGTAACAGGTGGCTCTACTGGGCCGATTGTATGTTCTATTGGTGGTGGTGTTCCACGTTACTGGTGGTGGTGTTCCACGTTACTGGTGGTGGTGTTCCACGTTACTGGTGGTGGTGTTCCACGTTACTGGTGGTGGTGTTCCACGTTACTGGTGGTGGTGTTCCACGTTACTGGTGGTGGTGTTCCACGTTGTATAACCACTAGACTACTCGTAACTACAGGTATCCTTCACAACCGAGGATAGTAAAGCGGTAGTCTAGTCATAGTGTCAATAGAGTATCTAATCAACCTTTCAATCCCATTCCCAACACCCCGGGAATCCCATGCCTTGGTAAGAGTGTGAACTCACCTGGGGTTGCTCGGTATGCTAAAGTTAAGTGCTCACAAGAAATCAATTAAGTCCTATAATGTGCACGTATACTCAATCAGTACATGTTTCCAAGGCTTCATATGAGATCATATCACAGAGTGTGTTTAACAGTTAATATTATGAATCACACAAATAGTCTTGGTAATCTCAACGGTGTTAATAGGATCAGAAATATTATACATAACAGAGTTAACACACTTAATGTAGTCACTGTGTAATAATAAGGTTACATCAACATTAACAGAGTTATCACCCACAGTAAACATTATGTGACCTAGTTAACATAACCCCGTTAACATATTAACAAAACTAACATACTAACTGAATTAATGTAATAAACTAACAGGTTAATAACTACACATAACATATAAGATGAAAACACTATGAAATTGAAATCACTAAAGGGCCGAAAACCAGGCTTGGGTCAAAAACCAAGCTTGGTCGAAAACACTTATTGGACCGAATATACTAATGGCCGAAATCACTTTTGGGCTGAAATCATACATGGGCGAAAACACATTTGGGCCGAACACAATTGGACGAAAACATCATTGGGTCGACAACACTTATGTGGGCCGAAATCACCTTAGCCGAAAATACCCAAGGGGATTTCGTTCCTGTGATGTTTTCGTTGGGTGGGGGTTTTCGTCCAAAGCATCATCACCAACAGCAGTTACAAACAATCCCATTAATCGTTTAACAGTTATAAGGTAAATCATCGAGCAATTCAATCTATGAGATCATATTTTGTTAATCATTATCCAATCATGTCCATTATTCAATCGACAGGTAATTATATCATCAAGTTTCAGTAATGGTTACGAGTCCCCATGATTCTATCAGTTCACCGATTTCCTTAATAATTCGACCAAGCTGGACCAGTGTGTGTGCACATAAGAATTTCCAATCATTGAGATATTAAGATTAACAATCCAACAGCAAATCACTTAATTAATCACATATGCTTTCACATGAAATCACTATCTGTTTGATAACCTCATACAACCGATCATATTCATGACCCTATCTTTAACTACCAATTTGTATAATCAAAACTCACTGAACTACAACAATCAAATTGCATCATCATCGTTATTATGCCAATCACACATACATATTATAACCAGTTATATTCACATACGCTGGCATGTAACAATCTGTCAAAAGTTATACACAATGAACTACGGTGCGAACTCACCGAGATGGAAAGACTAGAGGATTGACCGAAACGAAGGCTCCGTAGACTTGCAGTTGCCGTCACAATTAGGGAGGTGTTCTAGGGTTTGCCGAATTCCAAACTGTTCGTATAGTTTAGAGGTAAATATTTAAAACTAATGCTCTTGGGCCAAAGCCCAACTTGATTTCGTTGGACCCTTGCTGGACGAAAACACCTATTGTGTTTTCACCAGGGAGTGTTTTCATGAGGTGTGAGTGGGAATTTTTGGCTATAGTTTATAATTATGCAACCACAATATTTATACTAAACGTATTACAAACGCATACAGTTGTGAAATAGTCAAGTCGTGCAAACGAACAATCCAAACAATAACGTGCAAACAAACGAAGATATAAATCGTGGAAATTCGAGTTGTCACACGCACGCCCAAAACGGACCCCCGTAGCCCAAGTTAAGGCCATTTTAGCGAAGCTACTTTTGTCACACGATCTTGGGTCTCCAAATACAAGATGACCCGCTCCTCCACACTTGGACCCGCATCAATATTTGATGCACAATATACAAATATATTGTTGGTTTTGTAGTTCATAATATTATACTGTTTTAAAAATATAATATCAATTATACATATTATCCAAATCATTAGTTACATAATTATTTTTGTTATTTATAATTTCATGTAAATGTAAATGTTGAGATGCTGACTCGACATGAATGTTGATTGGACTAGGATGCTGATTGGATCTGCTGACTGCTGACTGGGAAGATGCTGACTTGCTGACTGGATAAAGGGTTAACATCGCATGTGTGAGCCGTTATATAAAGAGGCTTGTTATTGTTATATATCATATGGGCTTAGTTAGGTTGTGGGTCTAGGGCATATGGCCTGAGTATTAGAGAGAAGGCCTCTCAAAATATCTCATTCACTCAACAACTGTCACAACCCCTGACGATACCCTAGACGTGAGCCGTTAACAGTCAAGTGGTACCGGTGGTTATTTCAAAATATTGCAACGGAAATTTTCATTAAGATTGTGAGTTAGGAAAAATGTCAGAGTTTAGAAACATCGGATTTTATTTATTAAACAAATGGGAATAAACCCATGTCTTACTAATGTAACTTAATATGGGATAAGCCCGAATACATAAAACAACGTTTCTTAGTATAAGTAATAAAATAAGCCACTTCTTTATGCATTTTGGTGTCGTATCACAACTCTTATTCAGATCTATGGTAATCACCTGAAAACATGTTTAAAAACATTTTATCAGCAGGAAATAATGGTGAGTTCATTCATTTGTATAAAAAGTCATAATTTTATAATTACAGCAATAAGGGTTTTTACATTTGTTTATATCTTTCAAATACTCAAATAAGTATTTGTCACGATGACAGTTCCTGTGACTGTGGTCACATTACTATTGGCCAACTCTTTGTCCAAATAGCAACGCTGGACTAGTAGTGTATACAAAACCCCACATACCAACAGTAATTTCAGAATACAAAAACTTAATCACTGTAAATACATCTGGAAAACATTTAGGGTTTTGAAAGCATTTGATAAAAGAGAATGACTCACCTTGTTAGCATATAGTCTTGATTTAACAGGCCTCCTGATTCTAAGTCTTCTGATAACTAAGCATCTACTTTTATAGTTCTAAATCTTTTGATAATTAAACATCTTGTTTGATAGTAAGTTTTTAGTTCTGAGCTTTTGGATAGTTAAATATATAGTTTAACAGAGTAGGATACGTAGTAATGTAAAACCAAATCAAACCTAACGATGGTCACAAGATCAAAACTACAACGCTAGTTAATAAAGCATGCCTTATTCAGGCAACACTTTGGCATACATTACGCAGTTTACTGATCAATGGGACAGAGTATCGTATCAGCGATCATTGGTTAGAACACTAACGTACAGAGAGAAGAGAAGAAGAAATGAACAAGGAAGTATGAAGTCCTAGGCTACCTATTTATAGGTAAGGTAGATTTCTTTCTTAGCTAGGAAGTTTTCTTACTTATTAAGTTTCCTTTATTTATTAAGTTTTCTTACTGATTAAGTTTACTTACATATTAAGTTTATTTACCTATTAAGTCTACTTATCTATTAAGTTTACTTAATTGCTTTAGCTGTCAAGTTTACTTAGTTTTTTAACTGATTATCTTACTTAGCTGTTTAACTGATTAATCTTAGTTAGTTGGTTAAATGATTAACTTACTTAGCTTACTTAGTTGTTAAGTTTCATTTCCTGTTAAGTTTCCTTAGCTTATTAAGTTTACTTAAATACTAAGCTTTCTTAACCGCTAGGTTTACTTAACCACTAAGTTTACTGGTTAAGTTCTAATTTCCAGATAAACACACAATGCAACTCGTATTAGTGTATTAACCCAATTCAAACTTTAACGATAATCACGAGATCAAAACCCCAACATAGTTAACAATGTATAGCCTTATATGGGCAGAACTTTGACATTCGTTGATGGGTTTAGATCAATCGGACAGGGTATCGTACCAGTGATCTGGGTTAACATGCTGATTACAGAGCAAAGTTTTAGGGCTTCGGGTAGTTGGTATTAGGACAATAATAGAACGAGAGAATGAAAGAAAGAAATTTGAACAAGTCTGAATGCTGCAATACTCGTTCCTTGTATAGTTGCAGAACAACCATGTCACGTCACGCGACTGTGTTCCTGGTTCACCTTCGCATAGCGCGAAGTGTGTAGCTTGGGTTTAGGTGTCAAGAGTCACCATGTAGGCATGCCATGTGGCTGCCACGTGTCTTCTGGCGATCAACTAGGTGTCGCGTCACGCGATTGCACACCTCTATCCCCATCGCGTAGCGTAACAACGAGGCCTAAACTTGAGTTCCTTCGTTTTTTGTGCTGGTTCCCATTTTACGCGTTCAGAGTTTCGGTTATGATTCGTTATGGCTTTTTCGAGGGTTGTTACAACAACTTTTGTACTAGTCTCTCTCTCTAGAACATTTAATGATTAGGGTTTGTAACTAATATTCATCTTGAATCTAAGTGTTGTGAGTCTATCTAGTCTAGTTGATGTTCTGATTATCAAGTTTTTAAGCTTAGTCAGGGTTAGAGTTGTAGATCTTGTTGTATCAATTCTGTGTTAGTGTATTGTTGAAGTTTGTGTAGATCGAGTTCAGTTCCTGTTGATACCTGTTAAATTTGATATGGCATCAGTATTATAGCTCTTGGGTTTCCATTGATCGTTATTAGATCGTTTGATTCTCAGAAAATTAGGGTTTCTCAATATTAGGGGTTTTCCTTCTGTTGAAGATCTTGTGGTGAATATGGTTAGATCGTTTGATTCTATGAAATTAGGGTTTCTCGATATTGGGTTTTTTCTTCTGTTGAAGATTTCTTGGTGAATCTGGTTAGATCGTTCAGATCTAGTCAAAATTTTGTTGATTCTAAAGAATCTGTGAGTCTTGGTAGCATTTTGTTTGCCAATTCCAGATTGAGTGGAGATTTGTCGTTCTTGACTTATCAGGATGCATTCTTGGACCAGTGGAAGAGAAATCTTGGAAGATGTTGTTCTAATTTAGAGTTCAACCTTGAAGGTTGTAAAATCCTATTCTCGGAGAAACCCTAGCTAGGGTTTGCTTTCTTGGTGAGATCTTTCCTTGTTTTTGTTTTAGTTGTTTCAATTTTTGCATTAGGTAACCTATACAGTTTGTAACTACTTGTTTATTTTTCATAAAAGGTTTGTAGTACATTAGGGTTTTGCTCCTGTGCAAAGGCTTGGGTAGGCACCATTGAGTGAAGAACCTACTATTTGGTCCCTGGCATCGTTCGCCTTTTGTTTTACTGTACATAATGTTGTCTGTGATTTTATTTGATTCTTGATTGTTGTTGTGTTTGTCGGAGTTCTTTTGTTGCTGGTTCGGTTTGTTATTGTTGATTATCTTTGTTGTTATTTGTTATATTTCGGTTATTAGTCTGTCAACATGTCTAATGGTGAAGGAGATGGTCCTCTTGCTGTCACTTTGATTAGCAAATTGGACTCAAGTAATCCTTTATATTTACTTGCTAGTGACTTTACCAAGCACCAGGACTTTCTTTGCTAACAAGTCCTATATATAACAAGAATGCTCATCAAAACCAGCATACAATTTATTATATTTTGCTAATTTGTGAACATAAATTTGATTTATGTTATACTCAGGACTACAAAACATATCTTTAAGAATTACATTAATAACTAACTTTAAGTTTCCTATTTTGGTAAAAAAAAACATTTGTATCACTAGGATGTTTTACTTGAATACGAGTTCGTGTAAACGCATGATTAAGGTTAAGGATTTTTTAGGAGAGAGTACAATAGTATCTTCGTTGAGTCTTAGGAGCTTAGTTTTTTCTTTATACACTTTCTGGGGACATTGTGGTTGATTGTCTTATTGGGTCTGTGCTTATATGCTGTTGTATGATTGTTATATATGTGTCTTTTTTACTGTATTACCCTCTCATCACTTCTTATATTTTTATTGCTTTCTATTTCTATATTTTTAGCTTTGTTTGTTTGTTTGTTTATGAGTTGAGGGTCTCTCCAAAAGCATCCTCTTTATTTTTAGAAATAGAGGTAATGTTTGCTTATATCTCATCCTCTCTGACCATACTGTAGCATGGCTATTGTGGGATTTACTGGATATGGTTGTTGCATGTGAATGCATGTTGATGAGTTGCAAGAAGACAAACTTTGAACACAAAAGAGGTGAACACATCGTGGAAAACATGAAAACTAGAATTTTGAAGTCAAAACGGTACTCGGAAAATAACACAATATGGTTTCATCATAGACATTTTATATTTATATTTGACGTTCGGATGACACTTAGAAGATTATAGCATTTTTAAAAAGTTGGATGTCACAATCTAACACTACTGTCTGATTCAACTCTTCGTTTATCCATTTCATTTGTGTGTTTCTTAATTCTAACGTGAGCTGACCCAACAAAAATAGTTTTTGGCAGTGTTGGATCTAGATTTTTTTATAGCAAATTGGTTGGGTTAAAACAAGGCGGGTCAGAACAAGTTGGGCAAAAATGGATCGAGTAAAACCAATTTATAGTTATCCACTTAATGATATTACACATTCGGGCCTTAGTTTCTGCATCATGACCACCTAATACGGGTATTGTGACTGGCATATGGATTTTTTACAAGGAAGAGGACATATGTTGATTTATGAAGGCGAATATTGGGTAATTAAAGTTAGGAGGATTATAGAGTGACAAAGGAGCTATGGAGGAAGTTGAACGCATTGCAGACATGCCTTTGGATATGGTTTCTACTGATCAGATAAGTTTTACTATCATATTCTCTAACCTAGTGAAATCAAGACTAGCATTCATCTCCATAGCCCTTTTTCTTTAGGAGTACAGACCGACTAGTCGAGGTTGTGTCCTTTCAAGTTCTACCCCGCTACCAAATTGTTCATAGTTATTTACTTAATAATAATACAATATGTTTCACTTGAAGATGGACATTTTTTTTTTAATTTCACTAAGTAAGAAGCTTTGGTTATGTCACTTCGATATATTACCAATTTTTTTAAAAAAAATTATTAGTATTGTTATAAAAATTTGGTCCACATATACACACACCTGCGCATAAATAATCATTGCAAAATCTTTACTATATGAATATGGTCCTTAAATCTTTAAGTCCTATCTTATTCAAGGTATATTTTAAATATTTTTCCTTTATATATAAATTTTCCATCTTGTATATTTCAAATGGGTCTAGCTGGATGGTGGGTACAGGCCCAATCTACTCTCTTAATAATCGGCTACTAGTTCTTGGACATTGTATGTCTTTCGGTCTTCCTTGATTCTTACATTACCTGACCTGACAATAAAAGTTATCAGATATTCGGATAATAAAAGGGTTTTCTAATGGCACACCCTCCTGTCTATCTGCACACTTTTTCAATTCATTACACATCATCTACTCTCTTAATAATCGGCTACTAGTTCTTTGACATTGTATGTCTTTCGGTCTTCCTTGATTCTTACATTACCTGACTTGACAATAAAACTTATCAGATATTAGGATAATAAAAGGGGTTTTTTAATGACACACCCTCCTGTCTACCTGTCAGTTTGCCATGTCTTTTACTTTATTTCAATACACATCGTATAGGCCTATACGATGCGTATCAATGCACTTATTTTTTGAAGTTTATTTTTTGGTGTGTTGTGTCGAATGCGAACCCGAGAAACAAAAGGGATTTCGAGCAGTTGGTCGATGACATGTTAGATAAAGATCTTGACACGATCATATCCATTTTCAAGTATTAGACTAGATAGTCCAAGATGAAATATATTAAAACCATTCAAGCCCACCAGACTACAATGTGTTATGGTGAGATTTTTCAAGTTTGCACAGTGGGAGAAAAGACTAGCACTCCTGTCAATATTGTCATAATGCAATGTCTAAAGAAGCGCTTTTATCATGTATCATGTGGTAAACAAATACAAAGGGTATATTCAGATCTCTATTTGGTCATCTTTCCGAGCTTTTACACACGAATATGTGGTTCCCAATTTGCGGAACATAATCCCAGATTGTCTAAAGAAGAGCTTTTATCATGTGTTATATTAGATGCGTATCAAGACACTAATTTTTTGAAGTTTATTTTTTGTTGTGTTGTGTCGAATGCGAACCCAAGAAACGTATTCTCTGGATCATACGTGGGAGGAACTAGCTAGGACTAGACCCCTGAAGTTGTCATTTGATAATCACACGTGCCAATCACACGTGACAGTTCATTTGATAAAATACGTGGGAGAAAAGACCAGCACCCTTGTCGTTCCGTATTTTCTCCTTTTTTAATTCTCGAAGAATCTCGTAACGTATTATCTGTATCTCTAAATCGTCTGTAAAATTATGTTTCTCTAATATGACACATGATAAAAGTGGTTCTTTAGACAATCTGGGATTATGTTTCGTTTTATGACACGTGACACATGATACGACACACTTACCTTAATCACATATTCCATGGAGTCACAGATCCGACAATAGGGCCCACGGATCTTATGCCCACCCGAGACCGATCTCTGGATCACACGTGGGAGAAAAAACTAACACCCTTGTCGTTCCGTATTTTCTCCTTTTTCTAATTCTCGAAGAATCTCGTAACATATTCTCTGTTTCTCTAAATCGTCTGTAAATTTATGTTTCTCTAATATGACACATGATAAAAGCGCTTCTCTAGACAATCTAGGATTATGTTCTGTTTTATGACACATGACACATGATACGACACACTTACCTTAATCACATCTTCCATGGAGTCACATATCCGACAATAGGGCCCACAGATCTTATGCCCACCCGAGACCGACCTTTGGATCACACGTGGGAGAAAAGACCAACACCCTTGTCGTTCCATATTTTCTTTTTTTCTGATTCTCGAAGAATCTCATAACGCATTCTCTGTTTCTCTAAATCTTCTGTAAAATTATTAAAAAAAACAAACTATGCGGGCTTTCCATCCATATATTCCGTCCAACATATGACACATGATAAAAGGACTTCTCTAAACAATATGGGATTATGTTCCATTTTATTACAGTCGTGAGGTGGTCAAACCTTTCTAAAAGTAGAAAAAAATAAAACATTAACAAGTAACAAAGATTGTAGAACAAAAGAAGAAAGTGTTCCTCTTTGTTACCAAGCATGTCACCTGAAACAATTAACAGGACATTGTTAACAGGGGGAATCTATTAGAACACTTGATCGAGAGAAACTTCTTCTAGCTAACTGCCGATATCTCATCCTTCTTATCTTGCTATTAAACGAGGTATAATAGCTAATAAAATATGTCTAACTTTTGAAGGTTCTTTATATGCTTCTTTCCTGATGCGTTAAAATATGTCTAACTTTTGAAGGTTCTTTTCAACGTATTTTAGCATATTTTCATGTATTTTGTCGTATTTTAGCGTATTTTATTGATATTCCAGGATCCGACGAGTTTGACGGAGCCTCGGTCCTGAACAACGTGTTCGGTGCGTTTATTATTACTAAGAAAGGAGTAGAAAATAGATATGACACCGAGCAGTCAATTTCAATCTTGTCTCTATTCAAATCTTGACAAGTTACAACACCAAGAGACCAGTAGGACAGCATGTCCCCTCAGAGACCCAAAAGCTTGTCCAAATGGGAACCCCAACTCCCTATTTGTAGGCAACAGCCTATCCGGTCCGAATGATCTTGTGTCCATCCATCCGGATGGACTTTACAATGTTACACCTTCATTCGGATGGGGGTTTGGACTATATGTTGTCCATCCGTCCAGATGGACCTTTACAATGTCTAATCCGTGTCCAACTTTCTCTAATCTATACAATATTCAACACACGCTCTATATAACTATTCGCATAGTGGTAAACGTACAAAATATGCACCAACAGATTTCCCCTCGGCTGTCACTGTCGAATCGTCTCTAACACTTTGAGAACCTTGAGCCGTGTTTAAATATTCTGCAATCTTCAACTATTCTGCAACTTCAATCAGGCATCTTGAAATCTTCAATAGATTCCCCCTCGGCTGATGATCCGAGTTTGCTTTTAACAATGTATTCCCCCTGAAATGAATCTTCATTCCATTGTTTGCACGGTTCCTGACTCCTCCTCTGAATTGCTAAACTGCAATCTTCACGAACAATCACCAATTTGAAACTAATCAACGCAGTAATCTCTGTTTCAGATTTAGCCACCTCCACGTTCAGTTTTTGATATATCGTTTCAGCAACACGATCCCGCATTCCGCTAGCTTGATATAAGAATGTACAAAAACTCAAACCGGCAATTGATAGAAACTTCAAATACCTCACTGGTTAATGTCAAATCTATGATTCCCCCTGAAGATCTGATATCCCGAGTAACCGATATTCTCCCCAATCAGTAACTCTTCATCGGAAAACAAATTATCTGGTAATGTATAGCGATCTTTGAAGAATTCGTCCACAATCAGATTCACCTCCTCGGGTAATCTAGATCTTAGAAGCTATCATCCACGATCACTCACAGATCTCAGAAGCCTTCGTCCACGATCAGATATCATTTCCTCGGATCATCTAGATCTCGGAAGCTTTCATCCACGATCAGACTTACATTTCCGGACAATCCACTGAATCATCTGATAACACATTCATATCTTAGAAACATTCATTCAGGATCAGAATCACGTTCTTCCTCTTCAGTCATGATAACAGATGTATAGTCTTCTCCGCTAGTTCCGGCAGCAACTTAACCAACAAACATCATCATTCCCCGGCAATTAGTCCGAAAAACAATTCATCTGCTCGAAGATTAACCATTCTGACACTTTAGACTATCACACGTCTGTGATATCTTATAAGCATCCACAATACAATTTGCACCTTCCGATGCTAATCCTACTGACCGGCTTGACGAAGACCCGGGACTCAAACCCTAAGACGTCAATCTGATCCTGATCTGTAAAGTCTGAACTTCCTATGATTACGAAATCATGAATCCAGATCCTATGCATCTCCAGATAATCCTGAAGTCAGAACCACCCAGATAGTGTTGCAGCGTCACGAATTTCAAAAATGCTAGAACATCTGAAAATTTTATTCCCCCTCATTTTGCAAATTCTGACGTCTCTATCACTGAATTCCCCCTCAAACTGAGTAATTCAGTCCTCTTTTTATCTGTGAAAAACTCGACTATGCCGAAAATATGACAATTTCCCTAAACGTCAGTTTTTCGTCATCGCGGATTTTACGTTTTGGCCTATAAATAGTCAGATAACCTAAATGATAAACATTCTGTACCAATATCATGACTGCCCCACTAATTTCCACAATCCGTGATCGCATCATCAAATCTGTTCACTAAAGCCCTAGATGGTGTCCCCGAACAACCCAACTTGGTCGTTAAAAACCCGAAAAAATTTTCAGTCACCAAAATTTTTTTGGAGACTCTCCTCGTCGTTGCGATCAAAAAATGCCTTTTTTATTTTTTTAATTTTTTTTATTTTTAAGGCATTTGTTCATCCGTCCGAATGGAGTAGGTCCAACCGTCCGGATGAACTGATTTTGGATCATGTTGACAATTTGCCACCTGAGTATCTTCATCTGTCCGGATGGAATTCATGTCCATCCGGATGAGGTTCTCTCATCCGTCCGGATGGAATTGAGGTCCATCTGGATGAGTTTCTTCGGTCCATCCGGATCCGGATGAGTGCGTCCATCCGCATGGGTATCTGTCCGGATGGCTATTCGGACCGAATATGTTAAAACTCTTCAAGAACACTCCCAATCACTTTTTTTTTATCCAAAATCTTTATTACTGTGAATTTCATGATGAAACTTCACAGGATTGTGCGCGAATCAATTCCGAACATAATGATGTCTTCAATTCCAAAATCCATCCGTGAATTTACCTTTATTTTGATGACTTTCTCTGTTTTAACATCAAAACTCCCGTTTAACCCAAAATTGATGAGCTTGGGTGATTTAACCGACTGTTAGATCGATTAAATCGGTACCGTAGCTCTGATACCACTTGATATTCCATGATCCGACAAGTTTGATGGAGCCTCGGTCCTGAACAACGTGTTCGGTGCATTTATTATTACTAAGAAAGGAGTAGAAGATAGATACGACACCGGGCAGTTAATTTCAATTTGGTCTCTATTCAAATCTTGACAAGTTACAACACCATGAGACCAGTAGGACAACATGTCCCCTCAGAGACCCAAAAGCTTGTCCAAATGGGAACCCCAACTCCCTATTTACAGGCAACAGCCTATCCGGTGCGAATGAGCTAGTGTCCATCCGTCCGGATGGACTTTATAATGTCACACCTTCATTCGGATGGGGGTTTGGACTATATGTTGTCCATCCGTCCAGATGGACCTTTACAATGTCTAATCCGTGTCCGACTTTCTCTAATCTATACAATATTCAACACACGCTCTATCTAACTATTCGCACAGTGGCAAACGTACGAAATATGCACCAACATTTATCGTATTTTAGCGTATTTTGCGTATTTTATAGTTTTGTTTCGTATTTTAGAGTTTTTTTTTCGTATTTTAGAGTATTTTGGCGTATGTTGAAGAATAACGCAAACAAGTTCTCCATAGTTTGTTATTCAGATCTCTATTTGGTCATCTTTCCAAACTACAACACACGATAAGTTTAAACTTTATAATGTGTTATTTGTCCAGGAAAAGATTGGAGGTGATTTATACTTTTAATAAGCTGTCATAGTTGTCAAATTCGTTACGTGCATTCAAATTGTTTAGACAACAACAGATAATGAACAGATTGTTGGACTTCTTGTTCCAAATGCAGCTGTAGGATTCGTACTTAAAGGTCTCTCTAAAATATGCAACCGAGACCGGCTTGTTAATTTTAATGAAGCAATGAAGATTGAATGTGCAAACCGCAACTGTTTTTAACTACAGAAACGGTGGCTATGCAAAATACAAACCGCAGTCGTTTGTGACTATGGGAAACACTAGCAAAATAAACAAATATTTTTAGATTAACATTGGGATTCAAGGGTTTAGTTAGAAACATCTTAACACGATATAATTGCAAGACTGTTTGTCGAGCTTCCAATGCTCACACAGGATGATAAACAACGCTGATATGAACACATACCAACTGATTCAGATTTAAACAATGCACGCATCAATTCATCTTTTTTACTCTTTTCTTCGATTTCAAAAAATCTTTTCAATAATCAGTGCGTAACAAATCTTTGTGTAGTTATTCGGAATGTTTCGGATCATCATAGAAGACGAAACTTCAGCGACCATTTTTTCTTTTCCTTCAATTTCGAGAACATTCTCCGTAACATGAAGACGTGTCGGGTTGGGAACCACATATTTGCTTCAAGATTTATGTATCAGAATTAGGTTCTCAAACAAACACTACTAAAGATGAGTTGGTATTGAACCAAGAATATGAAGATCACGGTGCAAAGATGAATTGGGAACCACATATTTGCTTCAAGATTTAATGAAACAATAAAGATTGAATTTGCAAACCGCAAACGTTTTTTACTACGGAAACGGTGGCTATGGGAAATACAAACCGCAATCATTTGTGACTATGGGAAACACAAGTTTTCTTTTTGAGCTTGATGGATGTTCGTTATCTCAACGCTTCTCCTTACATTACTGATCTAGAATTGGAAAACCGTTGTGTTTTTGCTTATTGATCTGGAATTGGAGAACCGTTGAGTATCTGTATCAGGTTCTCAAACAAACACTAATAAAGATGAGTTGGTAGTGAACCAAGAATACGAAGATCACGGTGCAGACACGTGGGAAGAAAGTCATTGGACTGCCGCAGATGAAGTTAAATGTGATCAAACTTGGACATCAGACGTAAATCTTGAAGTAAATATGTGGTTCCCAATTTGCGGAGCATAATCCCAGATTGTCTAGAGAAGCGCTTTTATCATGTGTCATACGGTAACAAGAGTATGCTGTTCCAAGATCAATTCCAATTGCAGTTTTTTCAACTCTCCTGTTCCAAATACAGCAGATGAAACCAGAGCTGTTATCTCGGTTGTTCAGTACTTTCGTGATAAATACAATGTTTATCTTCGTTATCCTTTGCTTTCTGCAATTCAAGCAGGCACGGATGCTAAACGTACTGTTATTACATCCGAGACGATTCAAGTGAGTCCTATGAAGCAAATGTCTGTCTATTCAATTGAGAGGAATCATTGCATTACATCCCTGTTGCAAAACAAAATCAATAAATTTAGGGAAAATGGGGTTGAAAGATGATAACCCAACAGTGGAGGATCTCATTCTACAGCTTCGATAAATTCAGGGGTATTCTCAAATAATGTTTCCTAGACGTTTGAAGACCGACAGATGTCCAAAGTGTTGCTTCTTCGTTCGCGTGACGGAAATCTACCGCGTGACAAGAAGCTACCTTGCAAAAATTAAAAAATTAAATCGACATCTTTAATACGCATCGTATAGGCCTATACGATGCGTATTAATTTTTGGTAAGGGGACATTGTCAGCCTTTGACAAACATAGAAGTTTGAACCCACCTCAATACAAATCATATAGGCCTATACGATGCGTATTGAGGGTGTCGATTTAGTCTCCCAAGGCGTGCCAATAATACGACCCTAATAAAATATGCTGATACCAGTAAAAATGCAGTCTGGTCTGCCACGAGAATGGCACGACGTGACGAAATGGTGAGTTAACGGGATGCAAGATCGGTAACTACTTTGATGCAGTTAAATCATTTGTTACTCACACAGTGGCAGAGCTATCACATTAATTTAGGGGTATGCCGAAAAAATTTACCCGACAATTATAAAAAACAATAATAAAAAAAGTAAAACAAATACCTAATAGATGTGTCATCTTTCTTTTTCATAGTTTGAAATCGTTAAATCATATCGTCGTCTTTTACTTTATCAAAAGTTTATTTTTCAACTGCACAAACCATTCCGGGCACATTCGTTTGCGTAAATTCGTCTTGACATGCTTCAATTTAGAAAAAAAATAATATTTTAATCGTTGCGGTTGCGACCGGTAAAACCAAAGCTAGCTTCACTACCCGATAAACCAAAGGACAAGAACTATGTGCTTCGGTTTCCACCATAAGACGAGCAATGTCACTTATTCAACTATAATATCGTTCTGCGTCTTGGGTTAACTTTATTAATTATATTTAAGGAGTCCTTTTAATTTTATTATTGTTAATTTGGGCTTATTTTATCATTCGGACATAATTGTTCTACAAGTTTTCGGGTTGAAAATGTTTAAGCTTTTAAAAAGATAGGATTTTAGTCATATTAAGTATCCTATTTTTTGGTTAGAGGTATCCCCGTATTTTTTAGAAGTATCCTTTATATAAAATAAAAAAAATACTAGGAATACGGGGTTGAACCTAACCCGTGGCTTATAAAGTATTATGGTTCCACCCCTGTACTCACATATGTCGAAACACGTATCGTTGATACGGAACAGAGTGGTAGATATCAAACAGAGAATGATGTCATGGGGCCCACCCAAAAAGTTTGTGGTTATCTTTCTTTTATGTGCTTTACAGATGAAAAGTTGAAAACCATTATCTTTTTAACGTTTTCTATTTTTATTTTCACAAAAATCGGATAAATTTAATTTCTGTAGATATTGACACCAACCCAATAATATTTTCACAGTTGTCTCAGTGTGCATGTCCGAAATAATTTTAATTTATTGGAGAAATTAATCATAATACTAATAATACTAATTTTCAAGTTTTTGGCTAATTGATAGCTGGATGATTTAAACGCATACCAATTGGTATTAATGAGTTATATCGTGCGTAGTCGTTAAAGTGACGTTTTTATGTTCAATAACGCTCACACACGCCCGGCAACGGCCCCTGAGGGCGTTTTGTTTTTATTTTTAGCTGTTTGTGGTTGTTTTTTCCACGCCTAGCTTTATTCCTTTTCTCCAATCACCTTGATCTTTCTTTTTGCTTGTCCAATGAGATTATTTGATGTTTTTTTTTATTTAACTTTATTACAAACATAATGTCTCACAATGCCCACATCCCCACTACACTCATTTTAGAAAACGTCCCATAATGCCTCATTGCTGACTGGGCTACCACATAACGTAAAACGTCCAAAAATATGGTTTTAACCATTACACATGATCTTAGAATAACTTGTTCAAGTTGATTTGTGTTTCTTAATTAGGTTTGTACATAACCTCATGGTAACATGTGTGAATGGCTAACCATTGGACCAATAGTAGATAACTTTCTTAGCTATTTTTGTCAACTTTTACACATGTGCTACTTTTTGCTAAACTGTGATTTATTTTTGTTGAATTATGATTGTTAGTTTTCTTATAGCCATAGGTGTCAACTTCCGAAAATATGTGATGTTGCTTGACTTTTGGATATAAAAAATACAGATAAAATTTTTTGTTGTGTTACATGACATCGGTCCTCACCAAACATGTCCACTAGTTGGGCAAAACTTTTTCATAAAAACGTCTTAGATAAAGCTCGTGCTTATTTTCATTCACAATAACTTCAATTTTATACATGTTTAACTATATTTTTTAACTACAAGCATCTCTCTCTACATGGTTTATGTGAGAGTTTAGATTTAGCCAATGAACTTGAAAGCAAAAACTATATTTTGATATGAAAGGTCAGGTAACAACAAGTTTAGGAAAATATAGCATCACTGATTTAGAAAACCTTGTGGACCATTAGAGATTTAAAGATGATAACGTATCGAGTTTGAATATGTTTTTGTATATTCATTTTTAAAGTTGATTTTAAAATCGTGTCTCACCTACATAAGTCATTATTAAAGTCATTAATTGTTAGGTTATCGCATTTTCCCTCGGATACCGTGGATTTGGTAAAGTTAAGATTTACTTATTTAGATTCTTATCACCCGAAACTCAATATCGTTCTTATAAGAAATTGACTTAAAATATCAAATAATCAAGGATAATTCTGATAGTTCCCCAATTCTATATATTCAATTTTTTAACAACTTTAAATATTATTTACTATATTTTGTAGAGTAAATGTCAATTTACGTCTCTGTGGTTTACACCAAAACGTAAGACCAACCCTGATTTGAAAAAAATGCAACAAACCAGTCCCTAGGGTTGTCGATTGCGTTCAATCAGGTCCTTGCTCCAATATTTCGTCAGTCAACTGTTTGTTGACTTGGGTAATTACGTCATTTCACCTGTACTTCGAAGGGCAAAGTAGTCATTTCGTAATCTATAAACTCGTATAACAAGTTTGATCCCCATGTAAGCCCCAAATTCACCTTTCAATCCCCTCTTCTTCCTCAGCAAGTTGCCGGTTAGTGCGACAAATACGAATACAACGGGTGGATTTTGGAGGATCAGACCTGATGGTATATATTGACCCTAAAAATTATTATGGTTAGTTATTGTGTGTCTGTGTTTGAAGTTATAAGTTGTAATCTCTGAAATTAACCCTGTACATAAACAAGTCTGAACAGAGTAGAGTAGAGTCTGCAAGTATTAACAATTTGTTTTTTTACTTGTACATATGATGATGAACACTCGAAGTTCAATCTTAAGGTCTACCACAATGGCGAGTTACTAAGAGCCCTGGTCTATCGTATGTTGGTCGTAAGTTTAGTTTCATTGATTGTGTTGATATTGATGATTTCTGCATGGATGTACTAGAAGAAATGGTGAAGTAACTTGGTTATTCTGTTGACATGGTGTTTTATTTCCATTATAAAATTCCATATGTATGTTTGGATTTGGGTTTGAAGTTTTTATCAAGTGAGAGTGATTTTTCAAACTTGTTTGAGCATATACGTGGCGGGGTGAAACTCATTGAAATTTATGTTAATCATTGGACCTCTCGTGCGTTGATGACGTCTTGTGGTGAAGAAGTCATGACACAGAGTCCTCATGTTCCTCCTCTTGAAAGTTAAGAAGTACAAGTGTATAATGCTACATTTGTTGATTTGTTTCAAAGTGACTACTATGATACTGAACATGTAGATAAAGATGAGCAGGGGGTACTTATCAGGCAGATGAGAACAATGAGGAAAAAGATGATAGGGGAAGTGATGATCAGGACTTTGATGAAGAGGGGGAGCAAGAACTGGATGTAGAAGAAAATGACAGCCATGGTGATGAAGCAAAGTAGGGCTGACATAACGGGTTAACCCAATCTGTTAATACACAAACACGATAAGACACGAACCCGAAACACGTAAACATGAACACGACACGAAATCTTATCATGTCAGATTTTTGAAACACAAACTTGTTAATATATAGGTTACACGAAACGACCTGTTAAGACACGAAAAAGATACCAACGTATCATACGACTTGTTTAAGACACGAACACGACCTGTTAAGATATGAATGCGACCTGTTTAAGACACGAACATGACCGAATTGGGGAAACTGTGAACCAGATAGGGAATGGTGGTGTTTGTGAGAGAGATTTAAAAATTAGGGATTAGATTGTGGAAAAAGAACCGCGTGTGTTTGTGTACAATTCATCTTAGGTACCATGATTGATGACCCCATGTCCACACCCACATATAATATTTTTTAATTTTTAATTATTAACATGTACTTAACGGGTCTTAACAGGTTAACGGATTTTAATCTGTTTAGATAAGAAACCTATTAAGGTCTTATCGTGTCGACCTATTTTAGACACGAAACCTGTTAAGGTCAAACACAAAACATGATAACTTCATGTAGGTTTGTGTCGTATTATCGTGTTCGTGTCAGAATTGCCAGCCCTAATGCAAAGGGACAAGATGATTCGGATTACTGGGTAGAAGAAAATAACATGCTGTATGATGTAGAGGTTGACATGCAACAATTCAGAGCAAATGTTGACTCTGATGTAGAAGAAAATGGTAGTGATGAAGATGTGTTTGAGGATGACCTCAACGTGGACCTGGACGACTTTGAAACTGTAACTCAGATGAAGATCAAACAGTTTTAGATAAGGCAATGAAAAGGATGAGGAAGATAAGGAGATCAACATTGAAGTCTATAGGGCCTGATGCAGCTTGTAATCCCTTTTTCATTAGACAATTGATTCCTGACAAGACGAAGCTTACTAACATGGTCAAAACATTTGCACTGCAATCCAGGAGACAATTGTACATAAACAAAAATGACAGGTTGAGATTTAGGGTGGTGTGCATGGGGAAAAACCCAAATTTGACAACTCCTGAAGACTTTGAGGGCCATAAAAGTAAGAAGGAAAGAATCGTGGTAGGTAAGGAAAATTAGGCATTGATAGGCAGCCTCCAAGAGAATAAGGCACAAGCCTGGTAAACCTACATGTACATGGGAGATGCAAGTGAGACAACCCACAACTGAAGACTACTGGTGTGTCAAAACATTGAAACGTGCGCACCAATGTTTGCAAACAAGGGAGGTTGGTATGTACACCATGAATTTCACAGCTAAAGAGGTGGAACCACTGCTTCATGCTAATCTCAACATTCAGATGGGGGTAGTGCAAGATCTACTTGAGAAGAAGCGCCAAGTTAAAGTTTCACTGCCTAAATTGAGGAGGGCAAAGATGATTGCAGTGGCAAAGTTAATGGGGACTATAGGACCAATATGGGCAACTCAGGGAGTGTTGTGAGGAACTTGTTAGATTTAACCATGTGACCACTATCAAGATTGATGTTGAATCTGGATCTAATCCTACTAGTTCCACAAGACAATTTAGGAGACTATATGCTTTCTATGGTGCTTTAAAGAAGGGTTTCAATCTCACTAGGAGGGACCTAATTGGATTGGTTGGTGCGTTTATGAAAGGTCCATACCCATGTCAGATCCTCCCAGTAGTTGGGGTTGATGGAAATAATGGAATTTATCCACTGGTCTTTGCCATTGTTGAAGCTGAAACTATCAACACGTGGTCATAGTTTTTGAATATACTTGGGGATGATCTAGAGTTACTAATAAGATGTAATTTCACTTTTATCAGTGATTGACAAAAGGTAATCGCTATTAAAACTCTTGTTTTTAATTAAGCTGTCAACTTTCAATTGACTTGTATTTCTTATATTCTTCTGTTAAATTGTAGGGTTTGTTGCCTGCTATGGCCAAGGTCTTTCCAATAGTTGAACATAGGTATTGCCTGAGGCACATTCACGAGAATATGAAGAAGACATGGCGGGGAGATGTGTACAAGAACCTGTTATGGAGATGTGCAAGTGCAACAAGCATGCCCTATTATGAAAGGGCAATGGAGGATATTAAAGCCATAGACAAAAAGTTGTATGATTGGCTGACGGAGATCCCTGCAATAGCATGGTCACGAGCCCACTTTTCAGGAAGGGTAAAGTGCGATATGCTATTGAACAATATTTGTGAGGTGTTTAACAAACAATTCTTCGGTGCAAGAGACAAGCCAATCATCACATGCTTAGAATACATCAGGGAATATTTGACCAAACGAATTGTCAACGTGAAAAAGATCATAGCCAAAAGTGATGGCCCACTAAGTCCTGCTGCTACCACAATGTTTGATAGTATCAAGAATGAGGCTTCACAATACAATGTGTTGATGACAGGTTCCTCCAACTACCAAGTAAGAATTGCAAAGTTACACTTTATTTCAATCACACAATAAATGATGACTTTATCCTTTTATTCCAAATTCTGTAGGTTACTGATTCGAGAAACAAGACAGTGGTTGATGTGCAGATGAGAACATGTTCATGCAGGAAATGGGATCTGATAGGAATGCCTTGTAAACATGCTGTTGCTGCAATTTGGAACGTGTCTGAAAATGGTTTGAGTCCTGGTATTCCAGAGAGTTGGGTTGATCCTGTGTATTGGCTGGACAGTTGGAAGAAAGTTTACATGCACACTATTGATCCAATTGCAGGACCTGAGATGTGGCCTCGGTCAAGATGCCTAACCAAATTGACCCCTCCAAAATATCATAAGCAGGTAGGAAGGCCTAAGAAGAAACGAAAGACGTCACAGTTGGACGTAGAGGCCAAGTTAACAAAGGGAGGGAAGCTAACAAGAAAATGAGGCATCACAAAATGCAGCAAGTGCAATAACCTAGGCCACAACAGTCGCAGCTGCAAGGGTCAAGGTGGGGCTGAGGCTACTTAGATTTCCAGTATGGTCAAATTCAGTGTTGGTTTGTGTTTGAACAACTATGGTGTTGGCTTATGTTTGAACAATTTGCTTTTACTGTTTTATGTTTATGGTGCTTGTCTTTGAACAATTCTGTTTAGATGGTTAAGTTGCATGTTTTTAGGGCAAGTTGGATTGTATGCAATGTTATATACCATCTATTAGTTGTTTGGTCTATGTAAATTGTTGACATAACACATCTACCAAAATAGAACCTTGCATTTTATTTCAAAATAAAGTGATCATAGAAGAAAAAACACTAAACAACCAACTAAACGCAAACTAATTCAACAAGCAACATAGTGAACAAGCCTATTTCCAATGACAGTCTCCTCTCGATGATAGGCCTGAATCTGACTCTTCTCCTGAATATGGGTTGTGCCAAATACAAGACCAATCTTCTTTTTCTGATTCATAGGTCCATGCATCCTTTAAAACATCTGAGTCGTAATTATCCTCTGGGTTAGGGTTGAAATCAAGTTCTTCCGTAGCAACATCATCACCTTTCTTAACAACCGGATTTACTTCAACTTGTTTGTGTTTCCCATCAACATCTATCTGTTTGACCACTTCCTGACTAACAACAACACTAGAAGAGCAACTTTCTTTACCGACAGGTTCCAATCTCTTTCCTACACCAAAATCAGGTAGCTGTAAGTCATGCTCTATTTCTAGACAAGCTTCATTGTCTTTGTTATCCATTATCCAGTTTTGGAGGTAGGAGAAAGAAGGTAAACGTTTCTTACCTCATTGATCCATTTTCATACTAGAATGGTATTCCACTACCAAAAGATCAAACACGTTTGTATTTATAGAACATAATTTGAAAAGTTATTGTTTCATTACTTAAACTAGCCGGTGGAAAACATACAAAATGAATTTAGTGAGTCAGAAAAACAGTAAATTGCAGACATTTCACCACATGATTACACATATCATAAACAACAACCAAGAAACACCTAACACAAACTTAAGTCTTCGATCTTCAGCTTCCTTTGCCTTCAACCTCATCAAATTTGAATTCTCCTTATTTGACCTCAACAGGGATGGAAGAATCCTCTCACATCTGGGGCATGAAACTGGAGGTTCAATCCACCGAAGCAAACCATAGCCATCGGTCTGGAATGTGATAAGTAAACATAACACACTACTTATCACACATAAAAGTCACTGAAATCGATGATCAACAGCCAAATTAACCCTTACATAGCAAAGAAAACATCTCCCGGTATTAGCTTCAGTCTAGGATTTTCTAATGCAAGTCGTAGCACCACATGAGCATACTGCATTTGAGCGAACAATATCATTGCTTCTCCACGATGAACCTGATGATATTTTTAGGTTACCGTCGCTTGTTTGATAATGGTGAAAATAGTTGCAGACTTTATAGAGAAGACAACATCATAACACGAGTTGCAATTTCGGTCCCTGAGGGGCATTATAGTCTTTTAACACAAATGGTAACGACAAACTGATGGAATATTGGAGTAGGGACCTGATTGAACGCAATCGACAACCCCAGGGGCTGGAGTGTTGCGTTTTTTCAAATGAGGGCTGGTCCTGCGTTTTGATGTAAACCACAGGGACGTAAATTGACATTTACTCTATTTTGTATTATATGTATAATGCAACAATGTAACAATATGTTCTTCGCTTCGACTAAACGAGTATGCTATTGGTTTTGAGTAATTGTATAACGATCAAATATAAATGGGTTTAACATACAAAATGGACTTGACGTGAGAAGTAAAGTAAACTTTTTTTTGAATTTTTTTCACATCTACTTAAAAATGATGTTAAATTGCAAAATGTAAAAAAAAAATCGTGATTTTAAAGTAGTATAATTACTTGACAAAATTACATAATTATTCTACTAATGTAAGATCACGATTTTTTTATTTAGATTATAGGACCATGTAAGTGCAGTTCCTGCAGGGTAACTGTCGCTTATCAATTCTGGTCAACCAAAGCAGAAGTCCAAGTTAAAGTCAACGATAATGAAGAATATCAAGATTTCAGGAGGCATTCCGGACTACTTCTACTGTTCCGGGTTATCTGGTATTCCGGGTTAATGCTTCGGATTACTTAGTGTATGTTATTGTTCTGGAAATATGTTGTTTCGAATTATTGTATTGTTTTGTATCCCGGACAATGTGTTTTGTCCGGGTTTAGTCCCTAGCCTATATATATGTGTGTATAGAGTAGATTAGGGCAGAAGCTTTGTGCACCTCTCCTAACTTCTTGTTCCTCCTGGTGTACACATCCTAGAGAGAGAGAGAGAGAGAGAGAGAGAGAGAGAGAGAGAGACTATGTGTTAGTGAGAGAAAGCTAGGGTTTAGATCTTTGTGATCTAAACTAGCTTGTAGAAGATGATGTATACTCGTTCAGTATGTAATCTGTGTTGATTGTAATGATATGAATGAGTTTCTCCTGCATCTTCTTCTTCATCTATCTTGTTTATGTTGTTTTACGTCATTAATCAAGTGCAATGTTAATGTTCATCATCGATCCAGTGCTTTAACAGTGGTATCAGAGCATGGTTACCGATTCCGAATGGTCTAACCGCCTTCCGAATCACCATTGCTCTTGATTTGATGTTTGTTTCCACTAAACATCATGGAGACGTGAGTTTTTCTGCAGAAAAGTTGAAGAAAATGAAGCTGTTCGTGGTTGTCTTGTTTTCCAAGTTATTGCAGATTTGGGTTTTGATCTGAAAATGGCTTTGTCCAGATTTCAGTAAGTTGTTAGAATGTCTGAATTTGCATTTCGTATTTGTATCGTCCGTGTTTATCTGTGACCTTTATGTGAAGTCACATATTGGTAGATAATCCTGAAGAGGTATACCCGGATTTGTTTCCGTGTTTACCAATGTCCGGATTTGTTAAACTTGACGTTATCCGAGTTTATAGTGATCCGAGTTTAAAGTCTATGTTTGAATCCGAGTTTAAGTTCCGGGTTTTAGGTCCGAGTTTGCTTTATATTCTCTTGTCCGGATTTGTTTCAAAATTGTATCCGGATTTACTAGTGTCCGGAGTTAAGCCTTTATCCGAATTTGGTATTCTGTCCGGATTTAATTGGTGATCTTTATCCGAGTTTGTTTCGGAGTTTATATGTTAAACTGTTCCGGGTTTATATGTCTCACTGTGTATCCGGAGTTTATATGTGAAACTGTTCTCCGGGTGAAGATTTTTGCCTTCTTCCGGGTATTTCAAAAGTTAGATAAGTTTCCGGGTTTTCAGTTCCAAAGTTATTTCTTCATAGAGCTTTATATGAGGATACTATTCCGAGTTTTGTAATGATTAAATAGTCCAAGTTTATGTCATGGACTATATAGTCAGATTTTAGTATGTGATCTTTTGTCCAAGTTTATGTCATGGAGAATTGTCCAAGTTTAAGTCATGGACAATTGTCCAAGTTTAAGCCATGGACTTTTGTCCAAGGTTATGTTAGGGACAAGAGTCAGAGTTTATGTATTTTGATGCTAAATTCGGAATTATAAGGCCAAGTTCGGACTTAAAAAACTCGAATTTATGGGTTTTTTGGATTTCTTTGCTTGTTCCGAATTTCTTTGTACTCTAAGTATTGTTCCGATGATCTGATTCGAGGTTTCAAGAGCTTTCGGGTTTTATGAGTTCGAATTTTCTAGAATTCCGGGTTACCTGGGGTACCAGATTTTTAGCTAAATTTAGAAGTTTGTGTTGTTCGGAAGTTTCGAGTTGTGCATGTTCCGAGTTTTTCTAGTTATCCCGGGTTACCTGGGGTACCGGATAACTAACTAAGAGTCAGAATTATGTGTAGTTTGGAAACTTGAAGTCGGTTTCGGATTATCGAAAAGTTTTATGGTACTTATGTTGTCCGGATCAAGTGAGGAGGTGAAGAGAATAAGACTTGCTTGGACTTTTGTATTGTTTACAAAGAAAAAGGGGGAGTAAAAATTTTGAAGTTCCTATTTTCTTTGTAAATCAAAAGCCCGTGGTGCTACATCGAAACAAGTTCATGTTTACTATCTTTGAGATTAACTTAGTGTTAATCTTACCGGTGGCGTAGTGTTTAAAACATGAAGCAAGTTAGAGCTAGTGTATGATTGAGTTTTGTCAAGTTTGTTCGAGGTTTAATCAAGTGTTGACGTGATGAAGCAAATTGTTCGTTTGGCAACTAGTTGAAGGTTAAGCCTTTATCGTATGCCGGTTAGAGTAGAGAAGATTAGTCTTCTTGGTCCCTCTTCCAAGTTGGTGACTGATCAGATTCTCGAAATAGGGGTTCTTACATTGAGGGGGAGATTGGAGACGAAAGTCATCGGGTAATTGGTGGATTCGTGAAGATACGAGATTGGATCTTGAAGATTCGAGATGAAATGATTTCAGAAACTCGGTTGAAGACTCTGATCAAGATGGCGGATGTACATCTTCGGAGTTTGGTTTATTATTAACTTATTGAACCAAACTTCATGTCTTTACGGAATTTGAAGTGTTTGATGTTGGGCATTGGAAATCCAACGTTTCATTCTTCTACCGGTTAAGTTTGAAGATTAATGTATCGAGCGATATTCTCACATGTTGTTGTAAGTCAGTTCGCGTTAATTTGATTCGGGAGAAGTTTGAGGGGGAGGATCTACAGCGTTTGATGTTGGATTCTTCGGGTTTCACAAAGCGGCCATTTAAGTGATCGTCAGCAAGTC